>NC_140173.1:8754453-9954453 GCF_963971535.1 Notolepis coatsorum | reverse complement strand
TGGTGTCATGTGAATAGGCTAATGAAAAGTCCTGCCCGCGTCTCGTCGGAGTTGAGATGTGACAGGACTGTTGTTTCACATGCTGTGTTGTGTTCTAATGTGCCTTACAGGACGCACGGGGTTGTTGTTGGGAGTGCGAACACCATTGAGCAATTTGCGTATGGTTGACCGTGTGGGCCCAAAAATAGGGGCATGTGGTCTATATTGTAGCGGTGTCCACTTATAGTGCCTATAACCTTTACCGTTGGGCGCCAGACAGGTCTAACCCCTGCCAATGAAGATAAAAATACCTTTTTGATTTGGTTAATTAGGCCTATAGCTCCGGCATAAGACTGTACCACATAAGACAAATAATAATAATAATTTTCATTAGACAAATAATATAATAATTTTCATTAGACAAATAATATAATAATTTGATTTATAGGTCTGGACTAATGGCCAAGATAATCACTAGGTGAGTTTGATAACAAAGAAACACTCAGGAGTCATGCCCAATTCAGTCAAAATGTCCATGTATTGGATATTAGTCAAAATCATAAGAAAAACTCTTAGAACACAAAACAATTCATTTACAGACCAGTTCGTTCACGCAGTTCAGTGCATTGGGTTAACAGGTATAGGCATTTGCCAATAGTTCCAAATGTCAAAGAGTTCGTGATGACCGCCACGCAACTGTGTGAATGAACGAAAAAATAGAAAGTCTCTAACGAAAATATGTGTGTGGGTGTGTGTGTGTGTGTGTGCGTGCGTGTGTGTGTGTGATGCGAGTGTAGGGGGAAAAGAGGGGCGTTGGACTTGGGCTGGAGGGGTAGAGAGAGATGTTTGGCTTGGGCTGAAGGGGTAGAGAGAGATGTATGGCTTGGGCTGAAGGGGTAGAGAGAGATGTTTGGCTTGGGCTGAAGGGGTAGAGAGAGCGATAGAGGCGCGTTTGGCCTCGGCTATGTGTCGCCGTCGTTAGGAAGCTTGGAGAGGGGAATGTTTGAGTCGGAGACGCTTGCGTCACAGCCTCGGAACAGGAGCGCAACCAACAGTGCAGCGTGTACTTTACCGCACCGAAGTCCGCGTTGGGTGAAGATGACCAGGTCGTAGACGTCCGGACTATCCCCGTTTCTCATCCATCCCGTGTTAGGTAACGTTTACTGGCGCGTTTTCAACTTCTCTAACTCCGGTTCACGTTCTCCTGCTCCTCACATCGGCTGCACGTCTTCTTTCAGGTAAACAACATTCAAACTCGCCGCTCTCACTTCCGCGTCATGACTTCGCACGTCTGTCTCACGTCTCACCAGGCCAACCCCCCACCGTCTGACGTCTCACCTCTTATCCGCTATCAGATCCCAGATGAGCGCATCCGTAATTGACAGACATAAAGGGATAGGCGCACTTTTACCTGGCAGGTTAAAGCCGCTCTGTCACAATATGGAGTGTGATTTCTATTTATTTTTGTTCTGTTGGTACTAATCGGATGTTGGTTGATAATAAGTGATAATGTTTTGCTAACCCTGCGGGTTCGCTCTTATGGGGGGAGGTGTGATGTACGTGGGTTGGTCATTATCATTATTACTGTATTTGGAAGACCATGTGAACATCAGATTAGTATCATGAGTATGGGTTATGTTATTCCTGGTTGTGTGATGTGTCATCTTCTAATCCTGTTTCTTTTCTCTTTTCCCAGATACCTCTCATCCTCCTGATTGAGCTGATTGCACCTGCTTGGTTACACCTGTGGGCAGTCAGTTGGATGAGTGGATATAACCTGGAAGATGGCACACACACGAGGCGCCTCATTGGGAGTCACTGCCACGTCTCAGAGTGGAGTGAGGAGGCTGCCTTCTCTCTTAGCTGTCGCGTTGGAAGCGATATAGTGGTGGCGCGGTATTAGTGATCACTGGTTGTGGATCGATCCCCAAATGGTGGTGGTGTTTTATGAAGGACACACAGTTCACTTGTTTATTGTTTGTTTGTCTGTATGTGTACCGTGTTTGTTCTCCCCTTACCTTTTTCCCTTTGTGTGATCTGGGTTGAAATCCCCACTGACAACATCCCCTTTTCCCTTTGGGAAAAGGCCGTGGGTTGGAAGCCCCACACATAATAAATCTGATTTGCCATTTGGAAACGTCTCTGTTTACTATCTGCCTACCCGGGACTGTTTAAGAGGCATTTTTCTACTGAGGGGGTTGTTTTTTGCTCATGTAACACCTGCCCAGATTGCTATCTTGTATGGTCAATAGACCTCTGTACATGACACACCATGAAGCTTCGACACATGTGTGGTACAATTGGATGGAAAGCCTCAATGCTTCATGAAGCTTCATCTCGCCATCACTACCATAAACCACAGGCACTACATTTTGGAGGCTGGTGATAACTTACTTCCTCAAGAACGCACTCTCAGTCTGCAATGGAAACACAGGTGCCGGCAATTCACCACCTGTATTTAATTACCAGACTAAGGACCCTTGGGCTGTTCAGAAAGATGCCTGACTAGGACTAAGAATACCCCTGGGCTGTCCAAAATAGTGCCTGAATGGAAATAATAATACACAGTATGACAAATAGTGGGGAATTTACAACAATACAGTTCTAAAAATGTGTGCATTGCAGATCAGGATGTATATATTATACTATATGAAATTTTAATAACAAAATGGCTATGTACAGTTCCAAAAAAATATGTTGTGTGATGTGCAATTAGAAATGTGCAAATTTTAACTCAATCAGCGCCGGACCCGATGATAGTCGGGTTATCTCGCCTCCCATTCAGCGCCAGACCCGAGTATAGTCGGATTTTCATCGTTATTTATTTTATTCGATATTTCCATTCATTACAGGCACACGGACATCGGGGTTAACATGGGGAATCATCCTGATAATGCCAAAGTGCAATACCGGCCGCATCCACCCAGGTGGCAGTATCGAGCACCCTTTGAAACATTATATCTTGGCCTGTGCGTTGATCAAAAGTCTCCGGTCGGATTTCTATTGGTCGGGCAAGGGGGCCTTTATAACGGTCAGATTGAGAAGCGTGAATTGCTCCCGGTGCATGATGTGTGGCGGATTATGTTGGTGACACGATCGACACCAATACTGGGACTCACAATCAGATAATTGGAATATTCTTTTTGGGGTACATCCTAGTGAAGGTAAGGGCTATATGATATCAATCCTGCATTGATCCAAGCATGACTTAATTCACTTTGATCACAATATATGTGTGTAACGTTACTCCACAGTGTGCCATTGGTGACGATCAAAGCATCAAAAAACTACCCCCCCACCCTTTCATGCATTCATGATGAAACATAATACCGATAATATAGATGTGATTTCGAAATAGTAGCGTGTAAGGGTGGCTGATTGGCGCAGTGGGCAAGGCGCTTGCCACTGATGCAGGAGACGCTGGGTTAGAGCCCAGCTCTCGCCATTGCTACCGGCTGGCCGGTAGTTTTTTTTTTTACGTCGCTACAGTAGTTAGCTGGCTTTGATGCTGATATGAGACAGTTTTATTAAAACCTCTGTGAGTCTGGGTTTCTCATGCTTTTGAGCCTTGGTATCATAGGTGCTCAGGGAAGCAAACCTCTATTATGATCCACGTCTGTGAATAAATTAATCTATGGTCCCCGGCTTGGGAGGGATGGTGGTCATGGTTAAGCAGGGCAGGGAGGACCAGCGCTACCTACATCAAAACAAATGGTGCCTAATGATAAGAAGGGGAAGTATACCGTGCACACGAATGTGACACGTCTTCAGAGGACCCCAAATTAACCCGGAGACATGTATTTAAAAGCTGTTTCAGTGTGACAAGATCTCATTTTCACTTCCTTCCCATGCGACAAGTAACCAATTGCGAGGCAGTGATGTAGTCCATATGTCAGCATACCAATATTGCATCGTGTTTGCAATGTGTTTAAAATTTGTTTTTAAATAATAATAATAAATAAATAAAAATACTATCTTTTTACTATTTTGTACCCTAATACTATGCTACTATTCTTATACTACTACCTATCTTGCTAATATGTCTATGCTACTGTAATATTACAGTGTTGACAGCTTCCTCGTTGATCGATATCAGCCTTCATCGCTTCTCCTATGTCTGCATTGTGTCATTTGTTGATGTAAAAGGCAATCGTTTGTTGGAAGTCGGTCCTCCCCCATACTGGCTGTCACACTTTGTCACCCCTGTTAATGCATCCAGACCAAAGAATGTACTGGAAACATTGTCTCGTTATCAGAAGGATGTTTATTTCCATAAACATAACATCTCGTACAGAATGAAAGTGGTATAAGAGCTGCCAGAGATGTACCCCTCCTGCTGACTTGTTGTTCACAATCTGTAAGTCGCTTTGGATAAAAGTGCCAGCTAAATGACTAAATTGTAAATATGTCAACACAAACAAATGTTCCTTGTTAAATGTGTCTTTTTTCTTTATTGCTGTTTAGCCTATAGAATGTGTGTATATGGGGCTCTACACATAACAGTACACAGGATGTTAGCCTGTGCGGGGAGCTGCTACTGCTGTGAGCTGCCTTTGGCGGGCTTTGCATATTCATGCAGTATTTATAGACTGAGCAGAGTGCATATTAAAAACAACTGAAGTAAGTAGGCTCTACACAGATTACATCTTGCGTGTTTCCACCATTAGAGACACCTATGGCCTGACCCCGAAAATACTACCGCATCTTCGTCGCTGCATCACTGCCACTTGGTGGCGAGAGTGATCAGTAAACAAATAGATTTAAGAAGATTAAAGTGCCAGTGCTGATATCCTTTGTATCTTCACAAATGTCCTTCTTATCTTAGTGATACCGTTACCGTCCAAAATTCTAAATATACCATGATGTAAATTTTAGGCCATACTGCCCACCCCTAACCCATGATGCCTCAGCATTTGAAGCCCAGTCACGAGCGAACGCTGCGGAGCTGAGAGGACGATGTTACGAAACCAAAATAGTCAAAATAACAGACTGAATACACTATTGGAATTAGATAGTTGATTATCTGACTTGTTTGCTTTAAAACACTGGTTTTTATGTTTTGTTCTCCCAAAACAAACGAGAATGACCCGGAATGACACTTAATGTCAAAGTAGTTGTGCTCTTGTGATTGGTCTGGGTTTGCTGAGGCACATGAGTACTGTAGTAGTTACCGTGGAAACGAGTAAAGATTATAGAATATAGATTATAGAATATAAAACAAATTCTCTTGAAGATTAAGTTAAAACATTTACCTTTATTGGTTATAACAGTATAAGAATGAACTAAGCCGTCTGGTAGTTTGTACTGTACAGACCCGTCCTAATGTGCGCACTCGTCCACTCACAGACTTGATGATGCGCTTTCTCGCTAAGTGCGCGAGGGATCAAGGGCGTCCCACTGTAAAATTGGCAGGTGCATCGAGGGCTCTCCCGCAGACTGAGGGCTAGATCCACAAAGAATGGATTGCACGGAGCAAGTTGCACCCTTACTTAAAATTCATTATGAATTGAAAATGGGGGACCCTGATGTAAACAAGACGAAAGTCTTTCTCTGGTCTGCATCCCCTTAACAATTGTGTGTATTGAGCCGTACTGTATTGTACCCATTCTGCAATCTGTTAATAAAATTTTCATTCAATCAATCACCGTGCAGATTGATTGATTTAATGAAAAATGTATACAGTATGGCTCAATACACACAATTGTTAAGGGGATGCAGACCAGAGAAAGACTTTCGTCTTGTTTACATCAGGGTCCCCCATTTTCAATTCATCATGACATTTATGACAACACGACATACAGATATACAGTACTGTTACATCCAGACATTTATGACATACAAGATATACAAATATACAGTACTGTTTAAGAGACATTTACCAGGGCCAGTTTCGAATTGCAGCCTCCCGTAGGTGATCTTTGAGAGCGGTTTTGAAGGTGGGTAGGGATTCACATTATTTTATGGCTGTGGGTAGGGCGTTCCACATTGTTTGAGCTGAATCTGGGTTGAACATGATTTGTGGAACTCCCTCTGGTGTTGTGGTCGTGGAATTCACTGACATTTGGGAAGTATTTCGACATGTACATGGGTATCTTAGTGGTGTAGTGTATCTTGTAGACCAGGCCCATTGCAAGTTGCTGTACTCTGTCGTCTACTCTAAGCCATCCTAGGTTGTCAAAATGGGCAGGGGTGAGGTGGGTTTTAGGAGTAAGGTCAAGCAGTAGTCTGACCAGTTTGTTTTGTGATGTTTGTAGTCTTGTTTTTAGTGCCTTTGAGGGGCTTTGGTACCATGAGGTGCAAGCATAGTTGTAGTACCCTTGAATGAGTGCTCCTGTTAGAGTCTTCAGGGTATTCTTGTTTACCAGAGAGGAGATCCGGTACAAGAATCGTTGGCTGACTTTATTTATTACATTGGTTGCCATTTTGTCACAGGAAAGATTTGCCTCTAGGATGGAACCCAGGTATGTAATTTCATCTTTCCTTGTGACAATATTGTCACCCACTGTAACAGAGAAGCCGTTTGTTATCAGCGAGCCAGGTGCAGATTCTGCCGAGTTCAGAGCTGAGGGCTTTTTCAACCTGCAACTTGTCCCTGTCAGAGACCAGCAGGGCTGAGTCGTCTGCGAACAGGAACAAGTTGCAGTCACAAGCTGATGACATGTCATTTGCATAAATTAGGAACAGTAACGATCCTAGTATGCTTCCTTGTGGAACACCACAGCTCACTGGGAGGGGGGGTGATAGTGTACTGTTTACCTCCACCATCTGTTCTCTCCCCTCCAGGTAGGATTGCATCCAGCTCACTGATGAACTATCAAAACCAATTGCTTTTAGCTTGTCAATCAGAATGGAGTGATTGACAGTGTCGAAAGCCTTTTGGAGGTCCAGCATGACCATGCCGCAGTATTTGCCCGCGTCCACCTCTTGTTTGATGTGGTTGTTCAAATAGAGAAGGCATGTGTCAGTTGAGTGGGATGTTCTGAAGCCAGATTGGAATTCGTAGATTCGCTTTTTTCCCGCGAGGTACTTTTCGACCTGTTCATAGAATTTTTTTTCCATGACTTTGGAGATGGAGGTAAGAATAGAAACAGGGTGGTAGTTGCCGGGTCTAATTTGCTGCCTTTTTTGTGCAGGGGGGTCACTCTCGCAATTTTGAAGTCTTTGGGGACGTATCCCTGTTTTATGGAGAGGTTTATTATGTGGGTGATGACTGGGGTGATGCTGCTGAGGTATTTGGAGGGGATATTATCATGGCCAGTGGCCTTGTTAGGTTGGAGGGCCCTCAGTTTTTTGAGCACTTCATCTGTTGTTACCATTTCGAGTTTGAAGTCGTCTTTGCTGATCCCTAGGTTTTTGTAAAAGGCTAGGATGTGTTCTACCCCAAAATGAGTCGGAGGGTAGTTTATTAACCAGTGTTGTGGCTATATTTGTAAATAAAACACATATATGGCGTTTGTCAATTTAAAAGATAAAGTTATACGTTAATGTCAGCTTGTAGTGGCTACTGGGACATAATTCACGGCATCCTAGCCCTTATGTGGTGTTTACTACATCTCCCGTGATCCTTAGCGGGGGATGACGTAGTTTAAGAGAGACGAATGAAGGCAGTCAGGTGGCATAACGGAGATTGCGTTCGTCACCAACCCCGGAGACGCTGGATTCGCCTGTTCGAATCCAGCTCACAGCTCCGGGGTTGTCACCAGCTTGGCTGGTCGTTCACACTAATACAATTGGCAGTATTAGAGGGTGGGAGAAGCTGGCGGGGTGGGTCCGGGTCGTTGTAAACAGCGACTCCTACAGTTCGGTCGGGGCGCCTGCTAAGCGTGGATAGGATCTAAGAGCGGTAGTGTGATCCTTCCACACGTTACACGCTCTCAGTGAGAGTCCGCGCTGCCAGGTGAAAAGAAGCGGTTGATTGGCTAGACGTGTGTCGGAGGAAGCACGTGATAGCCTCCACTCTCCCAGACCGACTGTGGGGGGTAAGTGCGCAGCGACCAGGAAGGGGATTGGGAATTGGCATAACGACTAACATTGGGATGGGAGAAAATCGGAGGAAAAAGGAGGGGGGAAAAGATAAAAAAAAAAAAAAAAAAACGAATGAAAGAGGAATGGCAGGGTTGTTGTGCGGGAGTAGAGTGCGTAATAAAATAGTATTTTTGCATCGGAACACGGCTCCGTTTTCACTATCATTACCGCATTCCTACAAGCAAAAATTATCGATAGCTTTGCTATAATGTAACGTTAGCTAGCTGACAATTACACTTTTAAATTAACAAATTGTGTAATTCATGGCACAAAAAGAATAATAATAATAATGATCTCACGTTGAATTTTTTTTCCGAAATATGGTCCCATGGTGGTCCAGCGGAAGGGGAGGGACCGTAATGGTGATTGGTCTAGGTGCAAATACACACACTCACACACACAACCAACTTTTGATCAGCACCTTGGACAGCAGCTGAAGCGCGCACCGAACACAGCAGCCGAAGACCACATTCATCAACCCTAATCTAACAACCTGGACTCAAACCACCAGTCAACCACAGTATGTTGATAATACGCATAGAACCAATAGCCATCAAGAAAACTACAGAAATTGATTCTAGGCCAGTGATGGCTGGTCGATAGAGGGCACTAGGGTGCCGCTCCCCCTGGTGGAGAGAGAAGAAGAAAGAAAAAATTGTGGTTTGGATTTTAGATTTCAACCTATTATTATTATTATTATTAATATAATTTAAAAAAAATTAATAAATAATAATTACAAATTTTAAGTATGTTTGTGTTTAAAATGCACAATAACGTGTAATATATCAAATATAAATCATTGTTTGTGCGTCCTATTAATCCCCCCTCGCTCTTCTCGGGCGCTATAAATCAGCGTCAGTGCGCAACTCAGCCAATTGAAAAATTCACAGGGCAACATGGATGAATTTAGCAACTAAATTTAATCCAATCAGCGTCTTCAAATATGATGCCTGTGGGCGCTTTTCTCTAGCGCCCGAAGTAGTCATTGTCTAATTATCTATTCACTCTATTGCCTTGGCTGAGCGTGGCATTCGTGTGACATCACGTCCACCAGGAAAATCCCATACGCTCCGCTCCGCTACTAGTTGTTGTCATAGATATATCGTCGTCGGAAATTGATAATAATCACAAGATACTGTACATTCAGACAGTGTTGGACTTGGATCTAACTAAATGGAAATATATGGACACGTTTATGGAAAGTTCAAGCCGCGACACAGCTTTTTTTTTTTTTAAGTGGATTAAGGCTGAATGTGGACATCAACATCAAGGTATGCTCGAAGGTAAGCAAGCGAAAAATATGCTTCAGTATACTTCAACATTTGAGTTAAACAGAAGTCATCACTTGTTATCTTATAGATAGATAGATTGCTAGCCGATCGTTAAGTAGCCAGCTAATCTTCTCTCCTCTCCAGACCTCCACGGCTCCACCACACAACAGTAGCGAGCTAACGCTAATGATATATAATCAGGACAAAACATGGTATAACGTCGCCCAAAAGAGTTCCCTAAAACATTCCGATCAGTTCATGAGCTGAAGGAAAACTACATATAAGTTAGCTACATAGTCAACACCCTTGGAAATTATGAATTTGGAAGTTGTCTGGTTGATTTAACAACTGAGCTAACGTTAGCTATCTGCTCCATCCGAAATCCGAATTTCATGGATATATCCTTGGGTAAAATTGTTTGTTTATTAACATTTATTCAACAAAATAATAATAACAATACATTTAACTTGTAGTGCACTCTACATTTGGAACCAAATCTCAAAGTGCTAAGATTTGACAAAAATACAATTAGAAACTGGCCCTGGTAAATGTCAAATCCCCCCACCCACCCAACCCCCTCCAGTGTACAGTTTCTTCCCCTTCGAATGTATATATATTTATTACGATCTCTTTCTTACAGTACTGTATATTTGTATGTCTTGTATGTCATAAATGTCTTGATGAAACAGTACTGTATATCTGTATGTCATAAATGTCCTGATGAATTGAAAATGGGGGACCCTGATGTAAACAAGACGAAAGTCTTTTTCTGGTCTGCATCCCCTTAACAATAGTTTGTATTGAGCCGTACTGTATTGTACCCATTCTGCAATATGTTAATAAAGTTTTCAATCAATCAATCAATCAATCAATCAAAACAACGCCAAAACTGTCTGCTTGCTAATGCTAGCTAACCGGAACTGATTTGCAGACAGGAAAGCAACCAACAATATTGTCCGTGCGGAACCCTTATCCCCAACACATAGTTCCGCGGCGCCCCCACTAGAATAATTTTCACCAGCCGCCACTGTTCTAGGCCTACACATAAATGAGTGGATGACGGCATCTGATCACACAATCACTTGCACGTGTACAATTATTATTCATTATGAATGACACAGTATCCAAATTATCATCACAGACACAGATTACAGTAGGTGCACATTTTCCATAACTGTTCATCCTTGCGCTCAGCAGGTATTATTATAATGTCAACAACACTGCAGTGCTGCTCAAGTCCAAATTCCTGGCTCTGCTGTTCTCTATTGAGAGTATAGCCAATCCACGAGTCTTTCTTGTCCCATGCTGCTCTTTAAACTTGTGGATGGCATCGACAATGGTGAGCTAGCGTTAGCCTCCGGGCCCGGCTGCACGTCCATATTTATAGCATTCGATAAAGCAGTATCTAATGTCTTCCGTTTCTCTTTTTGCCTGCCTCTTTTTTGTTTGGGCTTCCTGAACATCATGCTGCTAACATCAATGGACAAATTTGAATATTTCTCAGCAAGCCTCCTTCCTTCTTAACTTTTGAGAAGAACGCAATCACATTAAATAAGTAGTGGGTAGAAATAATATAAATTTATTTATTTTGAATAACACATGCCGTTCTGGAACATTTCAATAATGAAAAAACACGTGAAAAATATCATTCAAAACTGGTGGTAGGTGTGTAGGACCCAGGTGCAGTGCAGAACGGATAAGACAAGAGACAGGTGTTGGTTTTCAAATAAAAGGTATACTCTTTTATTTAGAGTATAAAAAGGGTACACACAGACGAGGGCATATAAATAAAAGGGGAGATACATCTGTCTCCAAAAAACGTTAGAGCACAAACACATAAACTATCTATACAATAAATGGGGAAAGCAAAGGAGAGAAAACGATGTCTCCAAAACACGTTACAAAAGAAATACGTCGGGCGACGGGTGCTGCATATGCACACAATAAAGTCATACAAGCGATAAGGATAAGACACTGCAATTAATACAAATGGCGAACAGACTTATTCTCCATGGCAGGAGCGATAAGTGTGACTCACATAGGCACTACTCACGGGCAGTCTGTTGATCGACTCACAGTGTCTGTAGTAACACGGAAGAGCATATAAAGCCACCTTAAATAGACACACCAGGTGCCAATGAATGCAATTAAGGCAGATAGACAGGTCAATTACCACCGGGTAACGCTAGGGCTTTGCTCCCTGAGAGCAAAACCCCAAACGTTACAGTATCCCCCCCCGACGAACGGCACCTGACGTTCACCTGGGTGCCTCAGCCTCAGGGTGTAGTTGACGGAAGTCTCTAATAAGACTATGGTCTAAAATGTCCCTCTGAGGCACCCAGGATCGTTCCTCCAGTGTGTACCCCTCCCAGTCCACTAAAAATGTAAACCCCCTACCCCTCCGCCGGCAACCCACAATCCTCTGCACCGTGTCAACCGTTTGTTCATCAATGATGCGGGCGGAGGGACAGAAGGAACTGGCGGGGACATGGGCGAGGTAAGGAAGGGTTTTAGGAGTGATACGTGGAACGCTGGGTGAACCTGCATGGAGGTCGGGAGTAGCAGCCTGTACGCCACCGGGTTCACGTGCCGCACCACCTTAAATGGACCCAAAAACCGGGGGGGCCAATTTCCTGGACTCTACCCAGAGAGGAAGGTCCCAGGTCAAAAGCCAGACATTCTGTCCCGGACGGAAGATCGGAGCCGGACGGCGCTTGTGGTTGGCCTGATGCTGGGACCTGACTGAAGCCCTCTGAAGCTCCGCCCGAACCCGCCTCCAGGTCCGGTGACACCTCTGCCTCCTTCTCCTGCTCTGAAAACAGGGGGGGTTGATAGCCATATTGGCACTGAAATGGGGATAGACCAGTGGATGGGCATAGGAGGGTGTTGTGGGCATACTCTGCCCAGGCCAGTCCCCGACTCCACATCGTTGGATTGCCGGAGACGTACTGTAGCACCTCAGCACACCCTCCAGAATCCTGGTTGACACGCTCCGTCTGCCCGTTGGATTGCGGGTGGAACCCGGACGACAGCCTGACGGAGGGGCCGAGACTGGTCGCAAACGCCCTCCAGAACCTGGAGGCGAACTGAGGACCCCAATCAGAGACCATGTCCTGCGGAAGCCTGTGCACCCCGAAAAACGTGCTGCACCATAAGGTCAGCTGTCTCCCGGCAACCATGGTCCCCAAGCGGGAATCGAACCCAGGACCTTCTTGCTGTGAGACGATAGTATTAACCACTACACCACCGTGCCGAGAGTTGTTTACGTTTACAAATAGCAACAGACCAAGTTCTTTGAGAGGCCCTCTTCCCCTTTAAGAGAGGTTACCTGTTTTCCGCAGATGATTTTCATAAATAATTCAATGTGGATGCTGTGTCTGAGGAGGCACTGCGGCGAAATATTTTATATTTTATATTTTATTCAGTGTCAAAAGGCTAAGTCTGATTTTAGACAGATACTTTTTTCCCCCTTCCATGAACCAGCGAGATGATCAAGCGCGTACCCCTGTGTGGGCAAGGTTGCTTTCTCTGAAGGAGGTACAGTAAAGCCTTTTGTATTGAACGATCTCGTTCACTGGCGTAGGCTCTCTCCAGGTGATTAAATCACAAGGGGAGCTCATTATCTCATTATCCTAGAAGGCCTACAACACCTCTTCTTTGGTTCATTCCTTCCTCCCTTGGTTCTCATATTGTCATTATCCAGACCCTCTATATACCCTGGCTGTAATCAACATGACATGATAAGCTAATGGTATGATAAGCAATAGTGAGATCAAGTGATAACTCAGAGGCACATCACTGTCTGGACGTATAGTATTTTACCAAGGAAATCTGCAGATACAGAGCAATTCATCAATAATACACACAAACTACCTTATTTACTTAATTCCTCTTCATTCCCATTACTGATGAGGTAGCTTTTATCACAATTATTACACATACATTTGGGGGGGGGGGGGGGAATTTACCAACTTTTTGGTATTTTCACTGTGGAACATCTTAATTTAGTGGCTAACAAAAGCAGGAGTGTGAGAGAGAGAGAGAGCAAGGAAGGAAGGACCTGGAACGATGAATTATGAATGAAGAGGGGAATGCATTATTTAACAGGGTTTTGTGCATATTTTATGGTAATAATTTTTCTTTCATTTAAAAACCACAACCGCCTCTTTGCAAAACATAAAAACATATCAATAAAATTACGCTGACAGTTGGATGCACATTTTAAACAAAGTCCTACTAATTGTGTAATAATTATGAAAATGAGTATTTCATTAGATTACAGATCAGTCCAATTAGATACATGATACTGTATATCTTCTATCTACAAAATTCTGACATATAGCAAACTGTTCGGTCTAGTAGCCTGACAATAGGTATGTCTGCAACTGAAATGGCCTTAAGTGAGATGCTGCCATCTAGTGCTATGAGGGAGGTGATACGTTACCATAATGCCTCTCAAAGAAAATGTTTTGGTGATAATGTCATCCATACAGAACCTTCCCTGGTATCATAATGAGTCATAATCAGCTTTGTTCATTCTGTAATGTCCCCAGTCTGACCTGTATATGATTGACATGAAGTGAGCCAACCTGTCAAACAAAGGTCTATAGGAACATGTATCGCTGTTCATGTTGTCTGCTTATCTGATCCTTACAGAAGCTGTCTGCTGGTGACATGAGCAGGTTCAGTCTCGTCCACCCACTGTAAGTGACTCTCTCACATCTTTCCTCACATAATATTCTACTTTTCCTCCCTCCTTCCTTCCTTCCTTCTCTTCTGCCTTTCCAACTTGTTCTGTGTTCCCACCTGCCATACCGGTTATTATTCAACATAATTTACCAACGCTGCCCTCTTTTCCTGATCCTCCAATCACAACTGTTGCTTTCCTCAGGGGCGGAGCTGGAGATAGGTCCATTTGGTGTGTTTCAATGCACATTAATATTCTAATATTATTCAGGATACATGAGTTGGTGCATGTAAACACGATGTCCCGCTTACAAGAGGCAGGGTGAGCTGACGTCCAGATTATGAGAAACTGGAGATGCCAACATTAGGGATACGGAGCCGTGTAAATGCGGATAACCACCGTATCCCATTTACTGAGGGTTCCGTTTCCAGGGTAAGGCTGGCAGTATTATGTTTATTCTCGTATATGGTTTCAACTTGACAACCATGAACCAGTGTTCTAAAACTGACTGCATTTTGATTTCTTGTCAGTTGCCGATATTATAGCACACTCCTACGCAGAGCTGTCTTTCTACACCTGCACGCCATAGCCTGCCAAACAGTGGAATGTCATCCAAACTCTCTTGAGTGGGAGTGTGTGATATAAAGAAATTATGCGACAGGAAATCGACTGTAGTCCGAGCTGTTTCCTAGCAACACGTCAAACACGCTACTGAAACCATCTGTAGGATATGAGGATATATAATAATGCATCCAAACACCTTATATTATATATGACCTTTGACCTTTGATCACCAAGCGATGGTTTGTTGGCTGGGTAGAGTAGACAAGCTCACCAGCCACAGCCAAAATGTACCAGTAGTAAACTAATATTTCTTTACTACTATGCACTCAAGTTAACTGTAGCACCCAAGTTCAACACTGTTTGACGAACTTTGTTACTTAGCTGAAAGAGTTGTACCCTTCCTGCTGACCTGTTGTACAGAACTTGTAAATCACTTTGGATGAAAGTGTCAGCTAAGTGACTAAATGTAAACGCAGTAGCCATGTGGCTCATAGCTGGTGCTATTCTCCTGCCCATGCCATTACAGAGCTCAGTCTGCATTTGCTGCTGTTTATATTGTAACCATGAGTTCCTGTTTCCATGTGGTTAATCATATACTTGTGCAATCAGGAAGTTATGTGAGGATTCCAAAGTGCTTGACATTGACACATTAATCAGTGTTGTGGTTGTGCAGTCTTGTTTGTCTGCTGTTTCGTTGGAAAACTTTAGCCCCAGATGGGGTTTCTCAAACGGAGGCTAAATTAGATTTATGGTAGTGAAATGAAAGTAATATAGATTAGATTAGATTAAAATGTATTGTCATCATACAGCACAAGTACAGTACAACGAAAGGAAGTTTAGCATCCAACCAAAGTGTAAATGTAACAGTAAAGTGCAACAGCAATGTACAGGTGGTTAAACTGGGCACAAAATATACAAATTAGTACTACTGAATGTAGTGCTAATCAAATGTATGTACAGAGTTGTAGTATAGTATGTACAGTGATACAGGTATGAAGACAGTATGGTACTGCCCAGCAGCATAAGAGAAGGATGTGTACAGATCTAGTATCTACAGATATGTAAAAGGCTACTGTATGCGACTATGTGTAGTGTAGGTAAGTACAGACAGGTACAGTATGGACAGATATATACAGTGAAAATAAATATATATACAGTATACAGCATTAATGTACATGCTGTTAGAAAACGGTGTCTTTGGCCTTTATCAGCCTCCATCTGCCCTTCCACGAAGTCTTCTGCGTTGTATTATTTGTTGATGATGAGGCAATCGTTTGGTGGAGTTCAGTCCTCCCACGCACTGGCTGTCACACTGTTTCACCCCGTTAATGCATCCGGACAAAAGAAGGTACTGGAAACGTCATCTCTTTATCATTAAAGGATGTTTATTTCCCTTAAACATAGCATCTCGTACAGAATGAAAGTCTTTGATGGTATCAGAAACTAAATTAATAGATTCTCTGCCGATCGCTTTGGTGGTTCTGCGGCCTGTCCGCGTCTATTCGAATCCTAACGCATTTATGCTTCCGCGTTCGCGTTTTACGAATCTGATTGGCCACTGCCATTTCTGGTGCGATCTGATTGATTGGCCACTGACGTTTCTGGTCATGTGACATGTGCGCCCAATCGCGTGACGCGCCCATTTCCGCCTCGACCAGCAGCAAACTACCTAACGCCTAGTTTATCACTGGTTAAGCTTAGGCGACTCTTTCGAAGTTGGTTAAGGTTAGAGTTTGGAATCAGGGCTGGTGTTCTATCGCCCTGCTCTAAGACAAACTCTAACCTTAACCAACTTCGAAAGAGTGCCTAAGCTTAACTGGCGAAAGAACTTGCCGTCACACGATTGGTGCGACCAGAAACATCAGTGGCCAATCAGAGCGCAAAACGCAAATGCGGAAGCATAAATGCGTTAGGATTCGAATAGACGCGGCCTGTCCTGCTAGCCGAAGCTGTCTGTTAGCCTGTTAGCTATCTTTCTACCACATGGTCTTTCCCCTCCCCCTCCCAACCCTCGATCAGAGAGCTGGGAGCTCAGCTATCGGTGTGGTCCGTCTCGCTGTCAAAACTCATCTGGTTCCACACCCGGTGTTAGGAATCCAGGTAAGAAATGTTGAGTTCTTGTGTAGCATGGAAGAAGGAGACGGAGATGGTGTTGCTCTTCTCGAATATGTGTTATTTTTATTATCAGAAACACTTTGAGCGATAATATATATTTACGTAGTAAAGCAGGTAAATAGCAAGACAAAAGAAAAGTACTGAGAGAATCCATTAAGGAAAAGCAATAGAGAATAGGGCGGTGAGAGACCCGACTTCTCGACCTTAAGCAAAAGAACTTTAAATATTAACACCGGGCGAGATATCCGATTTCTGCCCGTGGACGGCTGTTCCCAGTAACACTGCTGAAGAACCGACAAAAAGAGAGAGGCGAGGGATTACTATAAAGGCCTCAACACAGCCCGCAGACCCAATCAGAACCAGTGACACAAAACACAGGCAGGTGACAACAATCAGGGATAATTACAGAGACAGAGTGAGAATTCCAGGATGGCAGCAGAGCTTCCACTCCTGAATAGGGAAAGAAAGCCCAGACGTTACATAAAGTCTCTCTCTCGCGATGTTTCTCTAACATTGTCCCCCTGGCAACGGCCGACCCATATATACATGTGTAACGGTTGTGACATCGTCACCTTAAACTTTGATGCCCGAGGGAGTTTCGAACCCGGGTCTCCCACGCTGTGGGAAACAGCACAGACCGCTATACCAAGAGGTGAATTCACTACTTTGCAACGTGTCTATTTGTCTTTTGAGGATGAGAGTGAGTTTAACCCATAGCACCGCTATTCACCCCAGCCACTTCACAACATCTGAAGTCCTTCGTGACTGCGCTTCACGATACCATCCGTTACACTCACCCTCCTTAAACTCACTCCATTCCACCCAAGGCATCCGGGTCATGGCACCAATGTAACAGTTGTGACATCGTCACCTTAAACTTCGATGCCCCGAGGGAGTTTCAAACCCGGGTCTCCCACGCTGTGGGCAACAACACAAACCGCTATACCAAGAGGTGAATTCACTACTTTGCAACGTGTCTATCTGGCTTTTGAGGATGAGAGTGAGTTTAACCCATAGCACCGCTACTCACCCCAGCCACTTCACAACATCTGAAGTCCTTTGTGACTGCACTTCAAGATGCCATCCGTTACACATGTATAATTACTAGCTCGTTGGCTATCTCTTCCTGAATGTTGATGTTATTTTCCTAACTCTGTGAGTGACCTTGGCTCTCTGGCTCTTATCTCTCCCACAGGCCCTGCTACAGAGAAAATGTCTGTCTCTAAAGTTTAACACACACACAGGGTCTGTTAAACTAATATATATAGATATTTACTTTACATACATATGAAAACCAGTGATATCCTTGAATTATATCATACAGAGCTATGTGTATTGATAGTTTTTTAGTTCATTGATGTCTGGTAATATCTTATATCTAAAGGCCCCAATGTATAATATTCCTGATGGGGCCTGGCGCAGTGGCGTCTGCATGTCTGTGTTCTTCTCCTCCCTGAATATGACCTGATGACCCCGTTTTCTGCATCCATCCTGCTAGTCCCTCCACACACACACACACACACCCACACACACACACACACACACACAGAACTATTAGATGAAGTGCCTGGACTCTTCAGGACCCGGTGAACCCTTGACCAGTGGGCCGGTAAACTAGTTAACCGGTTAACCAGATGGCCCCCTCACCGCGTCTTAGAGAACATCCATTAACTCTTGCATTTAGACACACACACATAAACCCCCACACACACATGACATACACACTCATAAACACACACATATATGACATACACACTCACATACACACACACATAAACCCCCACACACACATGGCACACACACTCACAAACACACAGATACACACACATGACATACACTCACATACACACACACATAAACCCCCACACACAGATACACACACATAGATCAGTTAAATTGCTTCGAACTCTCAATGATCTGCCTCAAGTGTCATGATGAGAAGAGTAATGACTAGGGTAGCACAATGAGTACACTCATATATATACACCATGCAGGCCTCCACAAACCGGGGGACTGCAGATGGCTCATTTAGCTCAAGCCCCCACCTCTACGAGGAAGCATGTACTGAAAATCCCCCGGAATCCCCCTCCCTCCGTGCCTTCTATTCCCGCTCATATTCTCTTTGTCCTCAAGCGATGACGCGACAACTGTCAATCATTAAGCCAGGAGGAGGGGCAGCCACGACAAATGTATAAATGATGTGACAATGTATTATCGAGCCCACCACTTGGCAATTGCTCGCTCCGTGCGTGGAGGTGCATGCATTGCGTGGTCCGGATTGTGATCTATTCGTGCTGTGAGAGTTCAGTAAACTTTACAGACTGCCATCTGACTCTTTGTCTCATCTCTTTGTTCACCTCGCCGACATTCAATTAAAAGAACCCAGGGTTAATTTACAGTATAAGTGGAAGATCCGAGAGTATATCTTGATCCTTTTCATTGGAGGCACCGTAGGTTACATTATAAGGGAAGGCACGGAGGAAAAACCTTTCAATTGGAGGCCCCGCTGGGATTGATGATCGGAAATAGGTGAGCAGGAGATTATCTGCTAAATTGAATATTCCAAATTTATGATTTTTGTCTGGGGTGAGAACACAGGATGAGTAGATCATAATCTGTATTTTTTATTTTTTGGTTTTGTCTTCTTGTCCATTTTGCATTCGTCCCGGGACTGACTGACGAGTCGTAACGGTTGAGTGCATTGGTCCAGGTCGAAACGAGTGCCGGTGCTTTTTCTTCAAATGACACAGGGTAAGCAAGCAGAAAACCGTTAATAATTTTCTGCAATTGGCCATTCTAAATTTAGAATTTTATTGTCATGTTAAAGAGGAAGTGTACCTGCGTCTGTTGAGATCTGTGATGATATGAATATTGTCTCTAGAACACGAGGCACTTGGCTGTGCGATCGAGGTGGAAGTTCATAAATTTTTTGTTTTATTTATCCAGTGGAATTTTATAGCGTCTCTCTCTCCATGACCCTCGTCGTCACGGCCATGTTGCATGGAGAGATAGCTATCGTGGTCATGGATTAAAATAGCACCGTTCCAAGAAACGTGGTACGGGGAAGCTATATATTGGTGGTTTGTTGGTAAAATAGCACCGTTCCAAGGGGACGTGGTACGAGGTCGCTATATGGTGTGGATGGATTATTGGTAAAATAACGCATTTCCAACGTGGCCCCCGTCGTCACGGTCACAATTAGTTAGAAGGAAAGTGGTACAAAAAAGTTATTCATGGTTGCTGATATGTGTGTTGAATTAATAATGTGTAACAAATGTATGAAGTTCCATATGATGGGTAAAGCCATGTGTCTCCAGTCGAGTCAAGTGGGTAATTGAATATTCATCACGGAATACAAAACCAGTGCGTTATGTTGTTGATAAGGAGGCCATTATCGCCGCGCGAGGGGACAGGTTTCTCCACATTGCAGTTTCAGACTATGCGTTGACGACCTAGTTGATTAAATATAGGCGGGTATATATGCTCCGGGTCTGAGAAGGAGCGGTGTTATATTGTATTATATTATATTGTATTATGTTGTGCTATATATGCAGTTGTGGTTAGTTTATTTGCATGGACCACTCTGAACACCGCCGTGCGCTCCGCGGTGCGACCGGCGCTTCGCTTTCGCTCCCCTCACGGGCGCGCGGCTTGTGGGGTGGAAGCGGTTGTTTTCGCGTGGTTGGATTCAGAGGCGTGCATGTTCACAGAAATACACTCGATATCTGCGTTGTTACCACAAATATGGATGTTGTTAGAGGTGAGCATGTTCACAGAAATACGGTACAGTGCGGCTCAATACGTACAATTGTTAAGGGGATGCGGACCAGTGATGGAGCTTTCGTCATCAGGGTCCCCATTTTCATTTCATCATAATCATCACCATTGTTATTATTATTATTTCGTTGGTGCCGCTTGCTGTAAACGTTGCGGGACCACACGTAAATTCACACAGGTCTGCATTGATGAAGACACTTCAGATTGATACAATATTTTATTGGAGCGACGCGCGCTCGGTCGAGGCATGTTCCTGCCGGCAACGGAGAGCAGCCGCGGGCTGTTATGTTCCCCCTCTCTCAGTCTCTTTTGCTCCGTAAAGGGCCCACATTAACCGTGCTGTCCTCACGGCAGTGGGAGCTGTCCGTGGTGCTGGAATACAGCAAGCCAGCACATTTTTCACTGGGTGAATCTCGCCTCCACTCTCTCTCTCTCTCTCTCTCTCTCTCTCTCTCTCTCTCTCTCTCTCTCTCTCTCTCTCTCTCTCTCTCTCTCTCTCTCTCTCTCTCTCTCTCTCTCTCCTCTCTCTCTCTCTCTCTCTCCTCCTCTCAGCCCTTGCAACCTCCTTCGACAAGCTCTGTCCCCTCGTTGAGAAACCTGCCCGCCGTTCCCCACCCAGTCCATGGCTGACGGATGCAGTGAGAGAACAAAGACAGAAGACTCTGTCATCTTTCTCTCCCATTACAGAAGCCGAGACCCTGACACTGGTAACGTCGAACCGTCCGACTACATGCCAGCTGGACCAGCTACCCTCCCCACTCCTCCAGACCATAGCACCGGACATCCTCCCATTCCTAACTGCAACCATCAACTCCTCACTCAACTCAGGGGGGGGTCCCCACCTCCCTAAAACAAGCCAGAGTCACGCCCCTCATAAAAAAACCAACCCTGAACCCCACCGTCATAGCCAACTATCGTCCTGTCTCTCTTCTCTCCTTCCTTTCTAAAACACTTGAACGTGCTGTATCCAACCAACTTACTGCTTATCTCTTACAGAATGACCTCCTAGACCCAAATCAGTCTGGCTTCCGGACTGGCCACTCCACAGAAACGCCTCTCATTGCGGTCACAGAGGCACTTCACTTAGCAAAAGCGAAAGGCCTCTCCTCTGTCCTGATTCTCCTAGATCTATCTGCAGCCTTCGACACAGTCAACCATCAGATCCTCCTCGCGGCCCTCGCAGGAATGGGAGTGGCTGGATCTGCGCTGATATGGCTGACATCATACCTCAATGACCGCTCCTACCAAGTGTCATGGAGAGGGACTCTGTCGGCCACCCGCCCCCTCCGGACGGGTGTCCCCCAGGGCTCGGTCCTAGGACCCCTTCTCTTCTCCCTCTACACTAAATCACTGGGTAACATTATCACGTCTCATGGCTTCTCATATCATTGTTATGCCGATGATACTCAACTCTTCCTCTCCTTCCCTCCCTCAGATATCCACGTCTCTGAGCGGATCTCTGCCTGTCTGTCCGACATCTCCGCCTGGATGACGACCAACCACCTCAAACTGAACCTAAGCAAAACAGAATTGCTCCACCTGCCGGCCAAATCCTCCCCCCTGACCGACCTCTCCATCACAGTCGAGAATGCAGCTGTGACCGCGTCGCCGACCGCCAAGAACCTTGGTGTTGTCCTCGACGACCAGTTGAACTTCTCTGCTCACATCGCAGCGACAACCAGAACCTGCAGATTCCTCCTGAGCAACGTCAGAAGGATACGCCCCTTCCTGACAAAAGAAGCCACCCAACTCCTCGTCCAATCAACAGTCATCTCCCGCCTCGACTACTGCAACGCACTGCTAGCTGGCCTCCCGGCCACTGCCACCAAGCCTCTTCAACTCATTCAAAACGCAGCGGCCCGCCTGATCTCAAACCTACCGAAGTCGGCCCATGTCACCCCACTTCTTAGGGACCTGCACTGGCTCCCCATTGCTGCACGTATCTGCTTCAAGGCCCTCGACCTAGCATACCATGCGGCAAAGGGAACCGCTCCCGCCTACCTCCGGTCAATGGTCTCTAACTACACACCCTCAAGACCCCTACGCTCTGCATCCTCAGATCTACTCCTATCCAAGCTCCCGGAGGGTCATCAAAGAGAAGCCGCCTATTCTCAGTCCTTGCCCCACAATGGTGGAATGAACTACCCATCCCAGTTAGGACAGCCGAATCCCGTCCAATCTTTCGCCGTCGACTAAAGACTCACTTCTTCAACCATTATCTGAAATGATAAAAAAAAAAAAAAAAAAATCTAACCCTGACTAACCTTACTGTCATGCACTTGTCCTAATAAACTAACCTACACTGTAACACGCAACACTTTGATGAACATTGTTACTCAGCTGATAGAGTTATACCCTTCTTGCTGTCTTGTCGCACAGAACTTGTAAGTCGCTTTGGATAAAAGCGTCAGCTAAATGACTAAATGTAAATGTAAATGTCTCTCTCTCTCTCTCTCTCTCTCTCTCTCTCTCTCTCTCTCTCTCACTCTCTCTCCAATCTCCCCCTGCCTCTCTAACAGGGCTAGGCTTGACCTTTGACCTGAGAGGTGAAACTCAATACTTAGCACTTGTGGGGGCTTCTCGAACAAAGTCGTCTCTCTCTATGCCTCTCTCCCCCCCTCTATCTCTCTCTTCCTCTCTCTTTCTCTCTCTCTCTCTCTCTCTCTCTCTCTCTCTCTCTCTCTCTCTCTCTCTCTCTCTCTCTCTACCCCCCCTCTCTCTCTCTCTCCCTCTCTCACTCTCTCTCTTTTTCTCTCCCTCCCTCTCTCCACACATGCACTCTCTTACTAACTCTGACCCTAACTAAGCTCTTTGCCTCTCTCTCTCTACCTCTCTATTTCTACCTCTCTCTCTCTCTCTCTCCCTCTCTCTCACATTCACTCACACCCTTGTGTTCTGTGCCTGGTCATTGGTCCGGAGACTGTCCCAACAGGGCTCCGTACCTACCACCCAGACAGGGTGAACCGGCGCAGGGTAACAACTTGGGCCGAAGGGGGAGGGGCGCGTAAAGCACCACGGCCCCTTTGAGTGAGGCACTTAACATTTGTCTGCCCTCTCCCTCTCACATTCGCCCTCCCCATGACTATTCTTGATCTCTCTCTCTCTCTTTCTCTCTCTCCCGCTCTCCCTCTCCCTCTCTCTCTCTCTCACTCTCTTTCTCTCTCTCTCTCCTTCTCTCTCTCTCGTTCTTTTTCTCTCTCTCACTCTCCCTCGCAGGCGCGTGTGTGTGGGAGGCTTCCTGAACAGAATTTCTCTCTCCCCCCTCTACCTCTCTGCCCCTCTCTCTCTCTCTCTCTCTCTCTCTCTCTCTCTCTCTCTCTCTCTCTCTCTCTCTCTCTCTCTCTCTCTCTCTCTCTCTCTCTCTCTCTCTCTCTCTCTCTCTCTCTCTCATTCTCGCTCTCTCTCTCTCTGACCATCTCTCTCTCTCTTTCTCTCTCTCCCGCTCTCCCTCTCTCTCTCTATCTCACTCTCTTTCTCTCTCTCTCCTCTCTCTCGTTCTTTTTCTCTCTCTCACTCTCCCTCGCAAGCGCGTGTGGGAGGCTTCTTGAACAGAATTTCTCTCTCCCCCCTCTACCTCTCTGCCCAGACAGGACACGGAGACGTGCACTGGAGCCGCCGTGGTGCGGAGCTGTTCCCTCTGTCGTGGTGCTGAACTAGAGAGAGCCACCACATTGTTCCTGCTTGGTCTGGGTGAAACTCTCTCTCTCTCTCTCTCTCTCTCTCTCTTGCACTCCCTCTTCCACTCTCTCTCAAATTCTCGCTTACTAACTCGCACTCTCTCTCCCCTGCTCCCCTACTCTTTCTCTCTCTCTCTCTGTCTACCTCTCTCTCAATCTATCTCTCTCTCTCTTACTTCTCTCTCTCCATCTCTTTTTTCTCTCTCTCTCCCTCTTCAAGAAAAATGACTGAACGAATTATACAAAGGTGGGAAGCCTGTGGGCCAGGTAGCATAGGCCAGGTATTGGTAGCCACACATTCACGTTGGCTGGGTAAGGTCGCTGACAAAGGAAGACGCAAAGCCAGTGCGAGATTTGTAAAGTGGGCTGGGAGGGTACAGATGGTAGGGGTCTTAGGACATTGGACAGCAACGGCACCGGCGAAGGGTGAACTTAGTGCGTGCGCGAACCAGGCGGCCACTAGAGTAGCCACGGCCACCGCTGTTTTGGGAGGGACAAAATCCTTCAAGTTCAAAGCTAAGTCTAAAGCTAAACAGGGACTAGCGGAGGCCGAGTCATTCCTAGCTGACTGCTCCTGTTTTCTGGGGGAGGTTAAACTGACTATGGAAATCGAGGGGAGAACAAAGGCGGTTCCCCCATGCACTCCAACGGCTCCTGAGGTTAGCACAACCAATCCATTTGCTAATCAGCCACGACTATATGCGGATACTCAGGTGACGCTAAACAATTTCCAGATGCCCCTGAAGAGGCGGGGTAATGAACCGCAGGGTTACCCCCCATTCCGGAACGACCTGGTGCCAGGGTCAGGAAATTGTTTCTCGTGTGGCATGCCTGGTCATCGGTTCAGGGAATGTCCCTACCCACCCCCCGAACCAGGGTCACAAGGCTGTTTTTTGTGTTCTGTGCCTGGTAATTGGTCTCTTGGATGCCCCAGAAAGAGATGGCACAGGTCACCAGGTAACCTGAGAGGTATGACGACTCAGCACAACGGGGGCGATCCCCATTAATCTCTCTTGTGTTCCCTCTCTCTTAGGCCTAAGGGGGAGTGATCTTGGCTGAGAGGGAGGGGGGGGGGGGTAGACGATGGTGATCATTCATTGAATGAAGCCCTGATGGGGCTGAGGACCCTGTCTGCAGGTATGGAAGCAGATGCAGGAAAATTTGGTGTTAACGGATAGTTGGCTGATAGGAACAGTGGAGGTTGGGGGGTTTGGCTAATTCAGAAGATATGGGGTGTGAGCAAGGTGATCCAATAGGGGAATCGTTCAACTGGGTTATGACTTTTGAATGATGAACTGTTTTGTTGAGGGAATATTCGGGGCTGTCTGTGCGCTAGAAGACATGGATAATTCTGAATTTAAAGAAGGATTCTAGTCCATCTTTGAATGTTAGGAGGTGGAGCAGGGGAGTGGGTGTAGACTGGAATTAGCTGGGATTGAGGGTAGAAAGGGAGGAAGCCACCACTGTTTGTTTGCCTATGCGATACTAAATGCATGTCTTATGATTCCAACTAATACGTTAATACCGGTATGAAAGGCAGTATTAACTAACGTTGTTTTGTTGTGTTTGAGTGATAGGTTTTGTTTGTCATGGTTTATTGGTAAATGCATGGATATATATCAAGTGCAGGTGTTAGTACATGTGTGTCCTGAAGTATGGGTGTGGAGGTTATGTTTGGTTTTAATTTGGTTCCTATTTCCTTTTTTTTTATCCACTTTTTCTCCCATTTTTCTATATTTTCTCCCATCCCAATTTCGTATCATCCAATTCAACCCTCCCCTGTCACGGACGCTGTTTCTTGCCTCCCACAAGCCGGCTGCAATGTGGACTAAGTCATACATAGCACAAGTCCCCTCCGGTACTTGAGGTAACAGCAGTCGCATCTTTTCACCTGCGCAGCTCGATCTTTCAGTGGCGAGGAGTAACGCGTGGGAGGCTCACGCTGCCCCCGACACTTCCTGATTCTACTGCGCAGGTGCACCAACCGACCTGTAGGAGTCGCTGTCCACAACGCCCGATCCCCACCCATCAGTTTCCCACCCCCTAATACGGCCAATGTGTATTAGTACGGACGACCAGCTAAACTGAAAGCAAATGTGGAGCGCTGGGCTCGAACTGATGAGCCCAGCGTCTCCAGCATTTCGTGGCGAGCGCCTTGCCCACTACGCCACGTAGCCGCCTATTTGGTTCCTATTTCCTTACATTTTTTGACTGAGTGGGTGGTGATAGAGGATTCAATTACTGCATGTTTCTATGGTTGTGGTAGGGCTGTGAGGATGGAGACTGAATGTTGTTGCTTGTTTTTTCCTTTTTTTTTTTTCCTGCTCTCCACTGAGAGGCCGTGGACCACCCAGCTTGGACGCTGGAATATACCCCTGGGGCTAGCCTGGTCAGTAGAATGCTGTATACTCATTAGGATGCTGTATACTCAGTAGAATGCTGTATACTCATTAGGATGCTGTATACTCATTAGGATGCTGTATAACTCATTAGGATACTGTATACTCATTAGGATGCTGTATACTCATTGGGATGCTGTATAACTCATTAGGATGCTGTATACTCATTAGGATACTGTATACTCATTGGGATACTGTGTACTTGTTTGAATACTGTATACTCATTGGACTACTGTATGCTCAATAGATTAGATCTGTGTTAGGAATGCACTGATATAGGACGATGTGTGTTTTGTTTGGTGTTGATTTGATTTATACTATATGTTTTGTTGGAGTATGTGTTTCTGATTTTGTCCACTCTTGTTATTTTTTCATTTGTGAAATGGGTGATAATGAGCACGGAGCGTGACGCTGATGAGCCGGAATTGGAAATCTGAAAGTTGAGTGGTTCTTTACGCATTTTGTGTATGTTTCAATCAATGGGTTTTCTCATAAGAAGAGTCTAGATGAATTGTAATCTGCTTGTGGTTGTTGAGTAAGCTGTGGTGTTCTGTTGTGATTTGTTTCTTCAACAGGCTGTCAGGGGTGGTGGTGGCTGGACAGACACGGACACGATGAGTGTATGTACAGAGTGCGTTCAGCTGTCGTCTATTTCATAACCGGACTCCTGGGGGACGCTGTAGTCATGCTGTGGGCCATACCAAGGCTAGGCCCTTCTCCTACACGGTCCTCAAAAAGAGGACGAATTGGGAGCCAGGTACTGGCGGTGATGACGACCTGATCTTGAGGTAGTAAAATGCCTTGAGGTGAGTTCAGATGACCACGGTTACGCTCGCGTGAGCCTGGAAGATATGCCACGGGCTGAGGCTCGATGGTGCCTGAAAATGTAGGGCTGATTGGTGACAAATTGAGGAGGAGGGGCCGACACAGGGTGATAGTAGTGTCCTCTGGGGGTTGGAGTATTGGTGGGGCTAAATTGGTGGGGGATGGGTGAGCGACTGGCATGTACTCATGGTTGGGTGATGGAGTGTCATTTGTAAGTGTCGTTCGGCGCTCTCTACCTGATGGCCTGCTGGAGACTTTGGAGTTGAGACTGTTGGATTCACAGTCTCAAGGGTGGGTGTGAGTGGACTCAACAACTGAATAAATTGAACTGAATTGAAATAATTAATTGAAATAAGAATATTGGAATAATAGAATAAATAAAATGAGAAAGTATAAATTGATTGAAATTATGCAGAATGTGACTGATCTGTTCTAAGATATGATCTGGTAGAAATTATGCAAAATGTGACTGAACTGAAGCTGAACTGTTTTAGAGTATAATCTAGTTGGAATAAATAGTAAGCATCTTTTCCATATTTTAGAATCAAGAGTGTCAAGCATCTATTCCATATTTTAAGATCGAGAGTGTCAAGCATTTTTTTCCATATTTTTTAAAAAATCCTGGTGAAATGAGGTTAATGTCAATTTGATGGCAATTAATTTTGTTTATTCCTCTATAAAGTTACGGCAATGAATTTTGATGACTGTTCGAATTGGTACCCTGAAATATGTTTCCTGGCTTACATTGTATAGTTGTTATTAGCATTTTACGGGTTTTTAGTCTGATGTGTTAGCCTGGAGGAGCAGGGCCCAGTAGTGCATTGTGGCAAACACAAGATTACAACCGGGCATAATGGATAAATGGGAAATCGATTGAACGGGTCATCAAGGTCCTGGGTGGTCCTGGGTGGGCCTATGTCAGGGGTAGGACTGGGTAACACGAAGGGCCAAGGTAAAGTTGATGATGTGTATTAGAAGATGGACGATTGAAGTGGAGGAAAAAAGAAGACGGTTCACTCCACTCTCTTCCCCTCTGGTCCGTTCCATCACCTGCCCACCTACGATCCCTCCTGTCTAAAGACACTAGACCTGCCCACCTACGATCCCTCCTGTCTAAAGACACTAGACCTGCCCACCTACGATCCCTCCTGTCTAAAGACACTAGACTCTACTGGCGGGATGGAGGCAGTCGTCTCGAAGGACATCCTCCTTCTCCTCCTCCTCCCCCGTCTCCCTCTCCCCACTGACTGTGCAGGGGATCAAGGACTGGATGACCTCTGGACCATCTATTTGCGACATGTAGCAGACTGAGATCTCCAACATGCGAGGAAATTTTGCTACGACTCTGCTTCGTTCTGCTGGACTCCCACACCTGCGCTGTATTGATGATTGTATTGGTGGTCATCCCATACGTAGATATATGTCCAGAAATGTACTGTATTTGTTCCTGACCTTCGATTTTGGTCGAGTTTTGGCCTTTTGACAGGTCCATACTTGGTGCATGTTTTGATGGTTGTGTCATATTGTTGGGTACAGATCCATCAATGAACTGTTGTGTTTGACGTATATTTAACGTCAAAAAGGGGGATTGATAGTTTTTTAGTTCATTGATGTCTGGTAATATCTTATATCTAAAGGCCCCAATGTATAATATTCCTGATGGGGCCTGGCGCAGTGGCGTCTGCATGTCTGTGTTCTTCTCCTCCCTGAATATGACCTGATGACCCCGTTTTCTGCATCCATCCTGCTAGTCCCTCCACACACACACACACACACACACACACACCCACACACACACACACAGAACTATTAGATGAAGTGCCTGGACTCTTCAGGACCCGGTGAACCCTTGACCAGTGGGCCGGTAAACTAGTTAACCGGTTAACCAGATGGCCCCCTCACCGCGTCTTAGAGAACATCCATTAACTCTTGCATTTAGACACACACACATAAACCCCCACACACACATGACATACACACTCATAAACACACACATATATGACATACACACTCACATACACACACACATAAACCCCCACACACACATGGCACACACACTCACAAACACACAGATACACACACATGACATACACTCACATACACACACACATAAACCCCCACACACAGATACACACACATAGATCAGTTAAATTGCTTCGAACTCTCAATGATCTGCCTCAAGTGTCATGATGAGAAGAGTAATGACTAGGGTAGCACAATGAGTACACTCATATATATACACCATGCAGGCCTCCACAAACCGGGGGACTGCAGATGGCTCATTTAGCTCAAGCCCCCACCTCTACGAGGAAGCATGTACTGAAAATCCCCCGGAATCCCCCTCCCTCCGTGCCTTCTATTCCCGCTCATATTCTCTTTGTCCTCAAGCGATGACGCGACAACTGTCAATCATTAAGCCAGGAGGAGGGGCAGCCACGACAAATGTATAAATGATGTGACAATGTATTATCGAGCCCACCACTTGGCAATTGCTCGCTCCGTGCGTGGAGGTGCATGCATTGCGTGGTCCGGATTGTGATCTATTCGTGCTGTGAGAGTTCAGTAAACTTTACAGACTGCCATCTGACTCTTTGTCTCATCTCTCTGTTCACCTCGCCGACATTCAATTAAAAGAACCCAGGGTTAATTTACAGTATAAGTGGAAGATCCGAGAGTATATCTTGATCCTTTTCATTGGAGGCACCGTAGGTTACATTATAAGGGAAGGCACGGAGGAAAAACCTTTCAGTTTGCAGGTGTATATAGAGGGGTCATATGCAGGTATATTCTGACAAATATGGATATATATATGCGGTAAATATAAAAATATTAATGTAAATATGCAATATATACAGCACTGTTGTACATGCTATCATACAAAGTTATGAGCTGTCACCAGATGGAATTAACAAAACACACACGACACACGGTAGAAGCAAGTTTAACAGCAGTTCTATATCGTATTAGCTGCCGCTCAGCGTCAATCTGCACATATCTCACTCCAGTGACGTGCACTGAATAAAAACTTCACAAATGCACCTTTACATACCAGCATCCGTCTGGCCACACCCCCATCTGCTACCTACATAAGCAGGGGTGGGGCCACACACTCATCTCCTTCTCAAATTTCACCCCAAGAGAGTACCTGTATACCAATCACTTGACGTGGGAAAGAAAGTATTAGCTGAAGAGAGGAAAACAGAAGAACAAGGAGATACGTTGACGTTATATCTTTATTTTTTCTCTCACTATTTTCGAGAAAATACGGCGATATTGTCTTCGTTGTTGGAGTGTCTGGAAGATGATGATCATTCTGACCTCCACCGGCTTTTTCGTATTAGGGGCTTGCATCGCTGATATACTCCCCACCTGCAGTCCTCCTTGCTGTGGCTGGATAGGTATTGAACCTCCGGTTATACAGTTGGACTGTGGGAGGCACCGGCTGAAACTGGTTGCTTCCGAGCTGGGTGAGTAATGTTTTGCTTGCGAGCGCCAGTTGTCTGCTAATGCTATGGGGGTTAGCTGACAATTTTACGAAGGCCGGCCCCAGATTGGGGTCCTCTGCTCGGCTTCTTAGGCGGCGGACGGAGGGTCCTGGTTTGACGCCCATGATGGTCAAACTAGTGGGCCGCGACCGAGACCTGGTTTGAACCCGGGATTCTCTGACAAGCGGATGCTTCTCTGTCCCATGCAGGCCCCATCTTTCACATGAATGTGAGAGTACACCCTAAACGCGAGGAAATGTGGGTATGGATCTTCTTTATCGGTAGTTCCATGCTCAAGTCGGCTGCAGCCCGCATGGGAATTGTGCCGACTCCGCTGTATGTCTGGTAAATCACCATTGTAAACTGTGTTGGCATTTCTTTTTCTCTTCTCTCTTAGGATGAGGAGGGTTTCAGGTGGCGGCCTGTCTGAAGTGTGGCTTGTTATGTCGTTGTACAGTTCAGGTGATAGCTGCTTAGCTTGCGTGCTAGTTTGTGGCCTACTGTTAGCCAGTCAGCTGTTAGCCAGTCAGCTGTTAGCTGCGGCGCTAGCTCGTTGTGTTCACTAGGCTAGGAAACGTTAGCTTGTTGTTATCAGTCGGGAACGGCTGTTAGCTTAATGCTACACTGTTGAACGTTACTGTGAGTATAACATGCCTTAAACACTCTGACTATGACGTCATCTTTGACAGAGGATGTTAGTCGACCCTACACCGGGTGCCATGCCAGCGAGGACTTCGTCAACATGGAGAACGGCGGCTGGGTGGCGTAGCGGACATTACCCTTGTCACCAACGCAGGAGATGCCGGGTTCGACTTCGGTGTCCCGTTAACCAGTGTTGCAGTCCTCTCGGCCTGCACTCAGGGTGGAGGTAGGAGTCCTGACCGGACTTTAAACACTTCTTCTTTCCTTCCCTTCTAAATGTTTTGTAATAATGATGTTTTCCAAAACGTGTGTTGCTGCAATACATTGAGGATACGACGCGTGTTGTGTGTGAATTGTCTTGTCACTGGTATAGCTTCTCTCTACATAGAAAATCGGCGTTGTTTTTTACATGTGTAAAAATGAACTGGTTAGTTGTGATGAGAACATGTGTTCATGTAACGTTTGTAACGTGGGTGAACTCACAACTAAGTGGGTTAATTAACCTGTGAAGCTATGCTTAGTGACATGTGATTGAGGAATGAATCCTTTTCTCAGCCTGTGATGACAATGAACAGCGTGTTCACATATTAACAGGGGTACCTGTTCAACCTGGTCATATCAAAGGTAAGGTAGGAGGGGTGACCCCCCCGGTTTTTCCCTGGGCTCCCCCCCCTCCTCTCAGACATGTTTGTTTACAATATATTGTGTCACTGTGTTTGTGGGGATACGATGTAACCCTCAGCTTAAGCTGCTGGGGTTGTGCGTCTGCTTGAGAAACTATTCTTTTCATAGGGAAAAGGTTGTTGGTCACTATCATGTGTGCTTAGCAAGGCCTGTGGCCAATACATAATCAAGGACTTATGTCTCTCTCGTTATGAAAAACGGCATTCCTCTGTAGTAAGAGTGTACTTTTGCCATTTTTTGTTGTGATGAAGGGTTGTGTGTGTCGTTGAGATCTACAACTGGGTTAGGTTTTGGCCCACAGAAGCACATGTGTAAGTCTGGTACCGGGGCTCTTAAAGGGGCCCTCTCTGTTCTGTGTTTTTTCCTTAGTAAAAATCGGATAGCAGGTTAGCACATGAGCTATGTGAAGCTGTTAAATGCTTCATGTAGCATGCTATGACTGGGTCATGGCTCTACTTTGTCATTACATCGTATCAGGGGTGAGGGGTCGTAAAGGGGTGAACTGGTAAACCTTTCCTCCCCTTTTCTGATTGGTCAGGGGTTAAAACCTTCACGTTCCTGTCACGTTGCTGTTTCGGCACGTTACAGGGTGGGGGGGGGGGGGGTTTCCTGGTCCCACGCCCCACGCCCTGAAAGATTGGGTGTGCACCGCGGAAATTCCCCCGCCATAGAGTACGTCACTGAGCGAGTTTCTATTGGTAAGACTTCCGTGAGTTGTTCAGGTTCCATGTTATGGATCTGTTTCAGGGAGTTGTCAGAGCTCCTCCTCACGAAGCTCCTCCTCAGGGAGAAGAGCCTTCTGTGAGTTCGGACCCTCCTTCCCAGTGAGGGAGCCTCCTCAGAGTTTCAGAGCCTCCTCCTCAGATTGTCAAGGTGAGTAGAACTTCAAAAAGGAGTTCTGCTCTATTGTATGTGTATTCGATTCAATTCGATTATTGAGTGTGTATTGGTTCAGAGCCTCCTCCTCGGAGAGTCCTAACCCAAGTGTTACATAGCTCAATGTTGCAATATTTCTTTTCAATCTATACAGCTCGCGTGGGAAGTCTCTCTGGGGGTTCCCCGTCCTCTCCTTTTTGGAGTAGGTGGACGGGGTATTCTTTAGGGTTTCCCTGACTCCTCGCCTTACAGGTCTGTTGAGTCATGGGTTTCCCCCCGTCATGGGGTACGTCGCTCACCGTCCCCTCTTATGAAGTGTGGTTGACGGGGTGGTGTTTCCCTCAGCCGCGTCGCATGGGGCCCATGTCCGTATTATTTTTTCTTTTTTCTGAAAAATGTAAAATTAAAAAGGCGGCTTCTAAGATAAGATAAGATAAGATATTCCTTTATTGATCCCCTTGGGGAAATTCAGGCATCATAGCAGCATGGGGGGGAGGGGGGGAGGGGTACAGGTAGTAAAACAACACAGTATACAGGTAGTAAAAGACAACACAGGCAGTGTAAACAATTTGATCAATATGGTCAATATAATTTACTATCTGACTAGCTGAGGAATATTCACATTATTCACAGTGTCACATGAGGTGCAGTATGCAAGAGGTAGTGTTATAATAATTTACTATCTACTGAGTATACATTAATCAAAGTACCAGGGTAGTCTACTTTGTCCCCCTTGGGTTCCTATAAGTCCCAGGTCAATGTCTGGTAGCAGTCGCTGTCGCTGCCCCCTGTTGTGGGGCCTGGAGGCTGCTAGTCGCTGCCCACTGTTGTGGAGCCTGATGGCCGCTGGTATGAAGGACTGTCCGAGGCGGTTAGTTGAGTGTCGGGGGGGGATGAGTCTGTGGCTGAACGAGCTTCTCATCTTGACTAGCTCGTCGTAGAGGGGGTGGTAGGGGTTCTCCATGATGGCATCCAGCTTCCTTATCATCCCCCTCTCTACCATCACCTCAAGTCTAGGTAGCTCGACTCCCACCACAGAGCTAGCCTTCCTCACCAGCTTGTTGAGCTTGTTGGTGTCCCTTGAGTTGATGTAGCCTCCCCAGCATGCCACAGCATAGAAGAGGATGCTGGCCACAACAGACTGGTAAAAAGACTGCAGCAGTTTCTTGTCGTTCCCCAGGCGGCTTGGAGGAACGGTATCTGGTGTCTTGTTAGACTATCCATTGATGTGTTTTGGGTCTCGACGTGTACATAGTGCTGGCTCTGGGTGTTTCTGATAGGAATCACGCATGAGGCTGGTGCGCCTTGGTTGCTCGTTATTAAAACGGCGTTTTTATAGGGCAACTGGGATGGAGTTTTTCTCTTCCGAGCGCCAGTTTACTAGGTTGTCTCGACGAATTCTCGTTCATATCTGGGGGATGTTAACGGAATAGATCAAAGCATAGGTAGAGGGGTCTCACGCCCTTGGGGTGGGCCACTGAGCGCGGTACGGATAGGATCGTCTGGGTGGCGCCCTCTATAATGTTTTAGATCGACACGCGTACCTACCCCCTCTCCTGGAGTGGGGATGTCGGCGTGATTAGGGCACGGGACTGGGTCTGGTCACGCTGGTCCAGGTCAGTTAACCCGTTGTCCGCCGGGGACGCAGATCTTCTGTTCTGGTACCCTGAGGGACTTGTGCTTTTTTCAGGGGGAAAAATGCCAGGTCGGCCCGGGTGTCACAGGGTTGGGCGTTATGGAGACACTGTTGTTGGGTACATGTTGTACCTTGTACTGTCATGAAGGGGCTGGTTCTCCATTCTTTTCGCCCCTCTCTTCTCTCGCTTACGCATGGCTGAGAGGGGGCTGTTGAGGTGGTCTTTATAGAACTCCTCTGGCATCCCTGTGTGCATCCCGGTCCGCCGGGCCTGGTCCGAAGTTGTTTTCGTCGACCCGTAGGCCTGGGATAACCCCTTTTTGAAAACTGAAACACTTGTACTGCGGTATAGCCAGTGTATACCCGCAGGTGTGTTTGAGTTTTTTCCTGAGGGGTTATAGGAACAACCACCGCATGTTGAACCAAGAGGGTGGTTGATTCCCTGGTGTGTTGGAGCGGAGTCAACTCCCGGGTTACCCGGTTGAGTGTGCCCCTGCACGTTCATGACGTCTGCCAATCGTGTCAGCCTTCTCTGCCTCGGCCCCTCTAGAGCATAAGGGTTTTTTGGTGGAGGCTTTGACATGGTGCTCAACAATGCCAGCATACGCCCCTTCCGCCGGGGTGCTGTTTTCAGTTGACCCCTTTGGCGCCTGTCTCGTCCGCAGTGCTCCAGGCTCGGGTCAAGTGCCTGCTGCCTGGATTGAGGGATCGGCCTCTTTATAGGGCAACTGGGATGGAGTTTTTCTCTTCCGAGCGCCAGTTTACTAGGTTGTCTCGACGAATTCTCGTTCATATCTGGGGGATGTTAACGGAATAGATCAAAGCATAGGTAGAGGGGTCTCACGCCCTTGGGGTGGGCCACTGAGCGCGGTACGGATAGGATCGTCTGGGTGGCGCCCTCTATAATGTTTTAGATCGACACGCGTACCTACCCCCTCTCCTGGAGTGGGGATGTCGGCGTGATTAGGGCACGGGACTGGGTCTGGTCACGCTGGTCCAGGTCAGTTAACCCGTTGTCCGCCGGGGACGCAGATCTTCTGTTCTGGTACCCTGAGGGACTTGTGCTTTTTTCAGGGGGAAAAATGCCAGGTCGGCCCGGGTGTCACAGGGTTGGGCGTTATGGAGACACTGTTGTTGGGTACATGTTGTACCTTGTACTGTCATGAAGGGGCTGGTTCTCCATTCTTTTCGCCCCTCTCTTCTCTCGCTTACGCATGGCTGAGAGGGGGCTGTTGAGGTGGTCTTTATAGAACTCCTCTGGCATCCCTGTGTGCATCCCGGTCCGCCGGGCCTGGTCCGAAGTTGTTTTCGTCGACCCGTAGGCCTGGGATAACCCCTTTTTGAAAACTGAAACACTTGTACTGCGGTATAGCCAGTGTATACCCGCAGGTGTGTTTGAGTTTTTTCCTGAGGGGTTATAGGAACAACCACCGCATGTTGAACCAAGAGGGTGGTTGATTCCCTGGTGTGTTGGAGCGGAGTCAACTCCCGGGTTACCCGGTTGAGTGTGCCCCTGCACGTTCATGACGTCTGCCAATCGTGTCAGCCTTCTCTGCCTCGGCCCCTCTAGAGCATAAGGGTTTTTTGGTGGAGGCTTTGACATGGTGCTCAACAATGCCAGCATACGCCCCTTCCGCCGGGGTGCTGTTTTCAGTTGACCCCTTTGGCGCCTGTCTCGTCCGCAGTGCTCCAGGCTCGGGTCAAGTGCCTGCTGCCTGGATTGAGGGATCGGCCTCTTCTGGAGGTCGTCTCCCCAGTGCGCTGCCTTGCTCCCGCTGTAGTGTAGCCTCTTGAGTGCTTCGAGTTACAGCCATGCTGACTGCCTGAGTATGCCAGGGTCAGTGTGCCAAGCGGCGTGCTAGTGGGGGGAAGGGCCTGCTCTGGGATGGGCCCTGTCCGAATACGCTGGCGATGTGGGGGGCGGTGTCACTAGTGACCGCCTGGTGAGGTCTTGATGCTGTGGCGTCATTGGCCTCTCCGGGCCCCCTTTTTCCGGGGGGATCCAGTTCCTTCTGGGTCTGGGTCTTCCTTCGCGCTCCGCTGCTACGGCCTTGCCACAGGGTTGAGTTTGCTCTTGACCCTGTGATTTTGGGGGCGGTAACGAGGTTTGTTCCTTCCGTTCGTTCCCTGGTGGCATGCGGGTTGTGCGTGTGCGTAGTCGTGGGGTCAAGCCACGGTCTGCTCACCCTGTGCGTTGAGTTGCTCAAGTTCCTCTTCGCACGGTCGGATCCGTCTCCCTCCCGTCCTCCAATAGGGAGGGTATCCCTCCATTAGGGAGGGTCGGGGGGCTCGGTCCTCCCCGGTTCTGATGGTTGTGGGGGGCCTCAGCGGGGTACATTTGTCGAGCTTCAGCTCCCGCTCAGCTCCTGTTGTGCAGATTGACGCTGAGCGGCAGCGAATACGATATAGAACGATAGGTTATGAATATAACCGTAGTTCTATGAGTATTAGTGACGCTCAGCGTCTAGATGCCACTGCGGCCCTTGATCTTACCTTGTGGTGAAATGATTGAGAAGGAGATGAGTGTGTGGCCCCACCCCTGCTTATGTAGGTAGCAGATGGGGGTGTGGCCAGACGGATGCTGGTATGTAAAGGTGCATTTGTGAAGTTTTTATTCAGTGCACGTCACTGGAGTGAGATATGTGCAGATTGACGCTGAGCGTCACTAATACTCATAGAACTACGGTTATATTCATAACCTATCGTTTTATTGCTGTTTAGGGGGAAAGGAGAGGTTAGTGATACTGTCAGCCAGTCCGTAATGTATGAGAATTGTCTTGGTCCATTAGCAGGGTTCGGTACACAGAGAGCGGTTCTCATATGGGCGGGGGCTGATCCGGAAGAAGAGACGTCAGGCAAGCAGGGGTAAATACACATGCGGGTTCTCAGACGATCGGTTATAGCACACAGAAGGGTCCTCCTTCCAAAAGCATATAAACACAGCATTGGTCACACAGACAATAATCTTCTTCCTCCACTTCTCGCTCTCTCTTCTCTTACTCACGTCTTCTCTTTCCGTACAGGTTTCGCCTCAGCTACTCCAATGATTATCTGTCTCTGTCTCCATTGTCTATGCCTCTTGATTGGGCTTTGATTGCGCTCACCTGTCCCGTGCGCATCTGACACAGGTGCACTGCATTGGGGTTGACCCGCTCTGCATGGCCGGGAGTCTCCTCGGATCTCCTAATATGGGCATATGCCCCAGTACCTTGGCCAATACATAGCGGCCTTCTATTACCATGCCAGCCGGTCTGCCACAATGGGTAGATGAGGTGTATGTAGGTGGGTAGATTATTATGATTACTATGATTACAGTGTAGGGCAGTTGTAGACAGTGAAAGCAGTAGGTAGGTAGAACAATATTCAAGTCACTTTTACTCAAGAGAACAGCTTTGAATCCCCCACGACAGTTGGGTGTCTGTTAATGAACTACAGTCTCCGATAATAACCTAAACTACTGAACTACAGTCTTCCATAATAACCTAAACTACTGAACTACCGTCTCGTCTCCCATAATAACCTAAACTACTGAACTACTGTCTCCCATAATAACCTAAACTACTGAACAACAGTCTCCTATAATAACCCAAACTACTGAACTACTGTCTCATATAATGCTTGTAATGTGTTAGGAAGCTGCCCACACCTTTGGTGTTAGTGGGCCAAATTTTACTCATGATTTAACTCAGCCCAAAATACTTGAAAAACAATGATTATATCATCCAATATTGTTTTTCACCTCATAGCTAACTTATTGTGCATTCATATCCATGTAAACACTGTTTTAAATGTTGTTTTTCTGGCCCCATGTACCTTTCATCTTACAATATACCACTTGTTTTCAATACAAATTTTTTAAAAAAGTTTAAATTCACTCATTATGTTTCCTATAGTGAAGACAATGCATAATTGTGTTAGATTTCTTTTTATAACTATCTATATAACTTTATAACTCTTGACAACACATGAAAGGTCTGAAGTGACACAGTAGCACCAAAAATACTCATCGACAAAACTCAACAGCCCCATGTTGTTAGGGTTTGAAACCGACCCCAACAGCACGGCACAGACAGGTAGTTCAGAGTTAGCCAAACACTAGGGCGTATTTATTACAGAATCAAAAATGAGCCAAATAACAAATCAGAATTAACAAAAAGGAGAATGCTTTCGGCAGAATTGTCTGCGGCTCTGCAGATCCTCCCGGTTTAGAGGTGGGGAATCGGCATAGGCGCCACTACCTCTGCGGCTCTGCAGATACTCCCGGATCCAACTCGGGGAGGAAACGGAGAGAGAGAGAGAGTGGTCAATAATCAATCCAACTGTACACAGAGGCAGTGCAGTTCAGTCCTCCTTAGCTGAGTCCAGTATAAATCACAAGTGACTTGATCTTCGGTGTACCAACACACAAGTTAGCTGAGTCCAGTACAAAACAAAAACGGTATTTCTTCAGTGTTATCCAAACACACAAAAAACAGATAATCCAAAAGGTTTGTTTCCAAAAAACTCACCAAAGCGCAAACACGTAAAGCGGGCAACGAGGCACAGCTCCAACGGATGATCGAGATATACACCAGCGGCGACTTCCAAAGATGTCCTGGAGAAGAAGTAGACGAGGCACAACAACGGGGGGGAACAGGCAATAGCAGTAGTAATCCAAAACGACCCGACAACGATTGATAGAAGGCCCGAGTATATGAAGCCTCTGGAGCGCTAATTACAAACTACAACAGGTGCGTGATGGAAATTGGTAATCGCTCCTGAAGCGTGTGGCGGGGAATGGACCAATCATCACAGTACCTTGAAGAAGCGTGTGGCGGGGAATGGGCCAATCCTCACAGTACCCCCCCCTCCACGGGAGCCACCCGGCGACCAGCCCGACCCGGCTTGTCCGGATGGGAACGATGGAAGTCGGTGATCAGGTCGGGGTCCATGATGAGCTGGCGGGAGACCCAGCTCCGTTCCTCCGGGCCGTATCCCTCCCAGTCCACCAGGTACTGGAACCCCCGACCCCGCCGTCGGACGTCCATCAGCTGACGGACCTGCCACTGGGGGTGTCCGTCCACCATCTCGGGAGGAGGCGGATCCGGAGCAGGGGGCATCAGGGGACTGAGAGAGACAGGCTTAACCCGGGACACATGGAAAACGGGGTGAATGCGCATGGACGCAGGAAGCTTAAGACTCACCGCCGCGGGACTGAGCACCTTCAGAACCTCAAAAGGACCGACGAACCGGGGGTTAAGCTTCTTGGCCGAGGATCGAAGCGGAAGGTCCCTTGCGGACAGCCACACCCTCTGCCCAGGCTGGTACGTCGGCGCAGGGATCCGGCGCCGGTCAGCTCCACGACTGGCGCGCTCCGATGACCGGAGCAGTGCAGTCCTGGTGATCTCCCAGACCTGTCGGCACCGGTCGAGATGGTCCTGTACGGAGGGAACTGCCACCTCCGACTCCTGTGCAGGGAAAAGAGGGGGTTGGTAGCCCAGGGATACCTCAAAAGGTGAGAGGCCGGTGGCGGAACTGACCAGGGAGTTGATGGCGTACTCGACCCAGGGGAGGAACCGGCTCCAAGAAGCGGGCTTCTCGGCAGCCACACAACGAAGAGCAGACTCCACGCTCTGGTTCATCCTCTCCGTTTGTCCGTTAGTCTGGGGATGATAACCAGAGGAAAGACTGACCGTTGCCCCCAATCCCTTGCAAAAAGCCTGCCATACCTGGGAAGTTAACTGGGGCCCCCGGTCCGAGACGACGTCCTGGGGAAACCCATGGAGGCGGAAAACGTGGCGTGTCAGGAGGTCCGCCATCTCGGCAGCCGAGGGAAGCTTGGGAAGGGCCACGAGGTGAACCCCCTTGCTGAACCGATCCACCACGGTCAGTAGGCATGTGTTCCCCTGGGACGAAGGAAGACCCGTGACGAAGTCCAACGCCACATGGGACCAAGGGCGGCTCGGAATGGGAAGCGGCTGCAATAGCCCGGAGGGTGCCTGGTGGGAGGCCTTGCTGCAGGCGCAGACCGCGCAGGCCAGAACGAACTCCTTGACGTCGTTCCTCATGGTGGACCACCAGAATCGACGAGCCAGGAAGGAGAACGTGCGATGAACGCCCGGGTGGCAGGCGAACCGGCTGGTATGGCCCCACTGGAGGACCCGGGACCGGACTGAGTCGGGGACGAAGAGGCGACGAACAGGTACATTGCCGGGAGCGGGATGGAAGCGTAGGGCACGCCTTACCAACCCCTCGATGCCCAAGGTGACCACTCCCACCACCCTGGCCTCTGGGAGGATGGGAGTCGGATCCTCAGTGGTTGGAGCCCCCTTGGAGTGTAACCGGGACAGGGAGTCGGCCTTCGTGTTGCGGGAACCAGGGCGAAAGGTCAGCGAGAAGTCAAACCGGAAGCTGGCCCATCTTGCCTGCCGGCCGTTGAGGCGCTTGGAAGCACGGATGTACGTCAAGTTCTTATGGTCCGTCCAAATGGTGAATGGTTCCTCCGCCCCCTCTAGCCAATGACGCCACTCCTCCAAGGCCGCCACAACCGCCAGCAGCTCCCGATTGCCGATGTCATAGTTCCTCTCGGCAGGGAGGAAACGACGTGAGTAGAAGGCGCACGGATGTACCTTCTGGTCCGTTGCCGACCGCTGAGACAAGATAGCCCCTAGTCCAGTATCCGAGGCGTCCACCTCTACAATGAACTGCCTCTTGGGGTCTGGGTGGAGCAAGACCGGGGCGGTGGTGAACCTCTTCTTGAGGGAACGGAACGCAGCACAAGCCGCTGGGGACCAGTCGAACGGCAGGGCGGGAGAGGTTAGCCTGGTAAGTGGTTCCGCCACCTGGCTGTAGTTCCGGATGAACCTTCGGTAGAAGTTTGCGAACCCGAGGAAGCTCTGTAGCTCCTTCCGAGAGGTGGGTTCTGGCCACTCCTCCACGGCCCGGATCTTGCGAGGGTCAGCTCGGGTCAAGCCGTTCTCCACGATGAAGCCCAGGTAATCGACGGAGTCGGAGTGAAATCGGCACTTCTCTGCCTTGACGAAGAGCCGATTATGGAGGAGGCGCTCCAGCACACGGCGGACATGCTGGATGTGTTCCTCGAGGGTCTTGGAGAAAATGAGGATGTCATCCAGGTATACCACCACAAACTCCTCCAGCATGTCACGGAGGACGTCGTTCATGAGCGCCTGGAATACCGCCGGAGCGTTGGTGAGGCCGAACGGCATTACCAGGTACTCGTAGTGGCCCCTGGGAGTCTTGAAGGCGGTCTTCCATTCATCGCCCTCTCGGATACGGACCAGATGGTAGGCACTCCGGAGGTCCAGCTTGGTAAAGACGGTAGCCTGGGTGAGAGGCTCGAAGGTGGAGTTCATGAGAGGAAGAGGATACTTGTTCTTAATGGTGATCTCGTTGAGTTGGCGATAGTCGATGCAGGGTCGAAGGTCTCCATCCTTCTTCCCAACAAAAAAGAAACCAGCCGCCACCGGGGAGGAGGAAGGCCGAATGAGGCCTGCTTCCAAGGACTCAGAGATGTACTTCTCCATCGCTGCCTTCTCAGGGACGGTCAGACTGTAGAGGCGGCTGCCGGGAAGGGGAGCCCCAGAGCGGAGGTCGATGGCACAGTCGTAAGGCCGGTGAGGCGGAAGGGCCTGAGCCCGGGACTTACTGAAAACCTCCTCGAGGTCGTGGTATTCGGGGGGTATAGTCGAGAGGTCCGGGGGCGGCTCACAAAGGGATCTCCGGGGCGAGGGACAGGACGCCGCCTGAAGACATTGGGCATGACAGGAGGAGCTCCACTCTCTGATGGTACCGGAGGACCAGGCGATGTGGGGCTCATGCAGCGCGAGCCAGGGCCGACCCAGGACTACTGGGACAAGAGGGGATCTGGTGATAAAAAACTGGAGTCTCTCAACGTGGTTACCAGCAATGGTGAGAAGGACTGGACAGGTGCGTTGAGTGATGTCAGCCAGGCGGTGCTGGTCCAACGCGAACACCTCCAAGGGTCTCACGAGGTCCTCTAGTGGAATGTTGGCCTGGGTAGCAAACTCGAAATCCAGGAAACTCTCGTCAGCACCCGAGTCAATGAGTGCCTCCACCGTCGCCCGTTGGTCCGCCCATGCCAGGGTGACGCTCATCAGACGGCCAGGTGGTGCATGGGTGTGGGAACGAGAAAAACGGCTCACCAGGATCTCCCGGGGTCCCGGCGAGCCTGATCTTTTGGCCGGGTGGGGCAGTTGGAGATACGGTGCCCATCCCGGCCGCAGTAGAGGCAAAGGCCGGACCTGAACCTGGCCTCCCGTTCAGCCTGGCGAAGGTGTGAGCGTCCCAGCTGCATGGGTTCCTCCTCGGGCACCGAACGGGAGGGGAAGGAACCACCAGTTGTGGAGGGAGCAGGACGGACCGCAGTACCGTCACGAGTGCGGGGGATCTGGGGGACGTCTGGGGGTCCCAGTCGGGCTCTCTCACGCCTTCTCTCCTGGAGGCGTCCGTCGATGCGAATGGCGAGGTTGAATAGGTCCTCGAGGGAATCAGGCTCCTCACGGGTCGCGAGCTGGTCCCTTACAGCGTCGTTGAGACCCCTCATGAAGGTGAGACGAAGCGCTTGATCGTTCCAACCGCTCTCCGTTGCGGCCAGTCTGAACTCCAGCACGTAGTCGGTGACCCCGCCACTGCCCTGCCGGAAGGTGCCCAACCGAGCTCCTGGGTCCTGGCCACGAGCTGGGTGGTGGAAAACCCTGTGGAGCTCTGCCACGAAGTCTGGGTAGGAAAAACAAAAATCAGCCCTCATTGACCAGGAGGCAGTAACCCACTGTGCTGCCCGGCCTGAGAGCAGGTTAGTCATGTAAGCCACTCGGGCTCCCTCTGAAGTAAATCGGCTGGGTTGATGAAGAAAAACCAACTCACATTGCATGATGAATGTGGCACAATCCTCGAAGTTACCATTGAACAACCGTGGTTCGGAGAGACGGGGCTCCCGAAGTGCGGGATCGGGAGACGCGGGGTCCGCCACGGCTGCGGGTGGTGCTCTGGCCGAGACTCCTGAAGTAGGTGGGGTTACAAGCAGGCCATTAAATGCTTCACTCAACGTCTGTAATTGGTGAAGAATATCAGCCTGCTGATTACCCTGGGCTGTCTGCAGTGTAGCCAGAGAGCCAAGGGACTCCTGAATAGGCAGGACCTGGGCTCGGAGCTCCTGTACAGCAGCCGCACCTAACTGTAGGCTGTGGTCGTTGGTCAATTCGATCTGAACGCTAACGCTGTCCTGACTCTGTCTGTGTCGGCTGAGGTCGTCATGGTCGGGTCGTAATGTTAGGGTTTGAAACCGACCCCAACAGCACGGCACAGACAGGTAGTTCAGAGTTAGCCAAACACTAGGGCGTATTTATTACAGAATCAAAAATGAGCCAAATAACAAATCAGAATTAACAAAAAGGAGAACGCTTTCGGCAGAGTTGTCTGCGGCTCTGCAGATCCTCCCGGTTTAGAGGTGGGGAATCGGCGTAGGCGCCACTACCTCTGCGGCTCTGCAGATACTCCCGGATCCAACTCGGGGAGGAAACAGAGAGAGAGAGAGAGTGGTCAATAATCAATCCAACTGTACACAGAGGCAGTGCAGTTCAGTCCTCCTTAGCTGAGTCCAGTATAAATCACAAGTGACTTGGTCTTCGGTGTACCAACACACAAGTTAGCTGAGTCCAGTACAAAACAAAAACGGTATTTCTTCAGTGTTATCCAAACACACAAAAAACAGATAATCCAAAAGGTTTGTTTCCAAAAAACTCACCAAAGCGCAAACGCATAAAGCGGGCAACGAGGCACAGCTCCAACGGATGATCGAGATATACACCAGCGGCGACTTCCAAAGATGTCCTGGAGAAGAAGTAGACGAGGCACAACAACGGGGGGGAACAGGCAATAGCAGTAGTAATCCAAAACGACCCGACAACGATTGATAGAAGGCCCGAGTATATGAAGCCTCTGGAGCGCTAATTACAAACTACAACAGGTGCGTGATGGAAATTGGTAATCGCTCCTGAAGCGTGTGGCGGGGAATGGACCAATCATCACAGTACCTTGAAGAAGCGTGTGGCGGGGAATGGGCCAATCCTCACACATGTAAGCATCCAGGTGTGTTTTGTCGATCTCCATCCAGCTGTTGCCAAGCACCCCTCTCCCTTCCATGTTTGTCATCTCAAGCAGGATCTCAACAGATGGTGATATGAAAAGCTCAAATGCTGTTTCCTGTGCCCTGTGCCCTGAAGAAGGCTGATAGAGAGGCCGAAACATGTTGTTGTTTTTATATTGTTCTAATATGAATTAAGCAACTTATTAAAGCCTGGAACTTCTTTGTTTTTTCAGCTCAAATGCTGTCTTGATGTCTTGGGCATCGTTCAGGAGGGGTGACAGTGGCTCAGGAGGTAGAGTAGTCGCCTGGTAATTGGAAGGTTCCCAGTTAGATTCCCACTCCTCCTGGGCAGCGTGTCAAAGTGTCCTTAAGCAAGACACTTAACCCCTAATTGCTCCCGATGAGCATGGTTGCCTCTGCCGTCGGTGTGTGAATGTGTGAGTGAATGAGTGAATGTGAGGGACAAAAATTGTAAAGCGCTTTGGATAAAATAACTATATAAACGCACCATTTACTATGTGACACAGCATATCTAGTGGGATCATTCTGATGATGTTCTTGGTGCTTTGTCTTGGGTGTCATAATAATAATACATTTCATTTATATAGCACACTTTAATCTCAAGGTGCTTCACAGCAAAAGAGAAAATACACTGTAAAAAAGAGAGAGAAAAGGGATCGATGACCATGAAATGTCCTCATCAAATGTCTTCTTGTTCAGGATCATACGTGTTACGTATTACTTTCACATGGTGGAGGGATACTTACTGTCTGTGGTGCATATTCACATTGTGGTTAAGTGTGCTGTCACTAATTGGTGGTTTGATTGACACACTGTTTCTTCCTGTTTTGCTTGTGTTTAAAATGGCAGTTTTTTAATTGATCACAGGTGTGGTGATGAGGCACCACGCCCTACAAAAGTGCAGGCAGCAGTCAAGTCTCCCCCACTTCACAAGAGATCTCAGCTCTCCAGAGTCTCACCTGCTCACTGTTTTGACTTGTCTATTGTTGGCTTGTTGTCCTTTTTGCCTTTGGGCTTTTCTTTATAATTATATCCTGAACTAGGGAGTCTGGAGCACCCAGCTCCCCATCTTTTTGTCCACTTATTTAGTGCTGTGTTAATAAATAGTTATTTTTGATAACTCTTGTCCAGTGTCCTGTGTCCACCACGTTTCATTCAAGGCCTTCACGAGCCATATTTTAGGCTTGAATGTAACAATACGCAACATCATCCTCATACACATCCTCCTCAATAATAATAATTATTTATTTATTTTGTATAGCGCTTTCCAATGACCCAAAGTCGCTGACAATAGGCAATAAAACAAAGAAACAAAGAAACAGAACCACAGGGGAAAATATGAATACACAAGAACATAAAACCACGAGTAACAGACAACAAATACAGGAGCCAGTAGGGGAGACAGTCGGGAAGTAAGTAAGGGGGGGGGGGGGGGGGGGGGGGGGCAGGAGAGGAAAGAAGGTAGGGCAGGAGAAAAGGGGGTGGTAGTGTGGTGGAAATTACCCTTCACAGTAGGTAGGAGGGTGGTTATGGGTAGGGAAGGTTGAATGCTAGGGAGAACAGGTAGGTTTTGAGTCGTGATTTGAAGGCGACCCTCTCTGCGCCGCCCCCTATCTCCCTGTCTCCGGCTGTCTCGGAGCGATGACCGGAGTGTTGAACATCCCGTGATTAAGACGGGGAGGATGCGACCCTCTTTGCGCCGCCCCTGTGCCTCAAATAGATCCCCTATCAGCTCTATCTTTAATCTTTCAAAATGTTCAGTTGCTATCACTATCAGCTCTATCTTTAATTTTTCAAAATGTTCAGGCTATGGAGGGCTGTAAAGGTGAGGAGTAATAATTTGAACTGTATGCGTTCCTTAATCGGGAGCCAGTGGAGGACAGGAGTGGTGTTGGTGAGCAGGCGAGCAGCAGAGTTCTGGACCATCTGGAGTCTATGGAGGGAGCGGGAGGTGATGCCGGTGAGGAGGGAGTTGCAGTAGTCTAGGCGGGAGGAAATTAAGGCATGGGTGAGGGATTCAGCAGCGGGGGGGAGAGGCAGTGTCTGATTTTGGCAATGTTGCGGAGGTGAAAGTATGAGGTTTTGATGACGGAGTGGACGTGGGGGTGATGGTTGAGTCATTAATAGTGAGTGTGATGGGTCCGGATCTGCTGAGGGTGGATTTGGTGCCGATGAGGAATAGTTCTGTTGTCACTGTTGAGTTTGAGGATTTTGTGGGTCAGCCAGGATTGCATTTCGGATAGGCAGGACTCAATGTGACTGACAGCGCAGACACACCAGCCGCGTGCAAAGGCAGGCGGGCGACCAGCGCTTCACTTTCGCTCCCATGTTAACAGACGTAGCTGTGCCCACCGGCCGCAAGCGGGCGCGCGACTCGCGGGCTGGAAGCGATCGTTTCGTTGGATTCAGAGGCGTGCGCCACGTGCATTTTCACAGAAATACACTCAATATCTGCATTATTACCACACATAGATATTGTCAGGGACGTGCACAGGACTTTAGAGGGGCAGGTGCTCAAAGGCTGAAAAGGGCACTATACCTGTGTGTGTGTTTTAACCGAGCGCGCGTAGCGCACAAGCCTGATTTTTAAGGGCCCTTTTCGGGCGGAGGGGCCCCCTTTTTATGCTTTTTGGGGGGTTTTGGTGATCAAATATTGAATATTGAACTATAATAATCAGTGCAGGAGCTCACTTATCCTTGAAAGACACTTTTATCACTGACTTAAAAGGCCCATACATCTCTATAAATGTTCAGGGGGGAGGGAATAAGTGCTTACCCTACAGACCCCAAGAAGTGCTGCTATTCTGTATTGTTTAATATAAATGCATTTTTTATTCCAATCCCGATTTGTATGTGAGATTCCCAAATCCCATCGGACTTGACTTCTTCGTGTCCCTCAGTGAGTATAATACCAGCATTCAACTGTATGCGCCACAGCGGTTTCTATCATCATCACCACCCACGCTATGCATAAAATATATATCCTGACATTTTTCAGTTGGAAGGGCAGTCTATATGTGTAACGAATCTTCTTTTTTTTTTTTTTTTTTTTTTATTGCACTTTTTTATTAGACTCAAAAAGGCAGGTGCTCAAGCACCCCTTGGGCTCTATGTGTGCACATGCCTGCAACAGTGCTATATATACACTGCATATATACATTATATTTACCACATATATATATATACATATCCATATCTGTCTGAATATACCTGCATTATAATCCTCCTATATACCTATTTATACACCGGCATATAACTGTATAATCATGTTATAATGCTGTACAGTATATACATATATATTTATTCTTACTGTATATATATATATCGACCTGTCTGTACATAATACTTTTGCATATCTGTAGATAGTAGATACTATATTGATTGATTGATTGAAAACTTTATTAACAGATTGCAGAATGGGTACAGTACAGTACAGCTCAATACATACAATTGTTAACTCTTTCAGTGCCACGCCTGGTTTTCCGTTTTACCGCTTGAATGCCACCATCGGCGCCAATGTTAACGTTAATATCGCCTAATCTATGTTTTAAATTATGGCTATGTGTCTAATCTGCCCATCGCATTATCAAAGACTATTTTCCAGTCAGTGCTGTGAAGACAGATTGCTTTTTTATCGCGTCGTTTCCATTTCAGAGCAGTTAGAAAAGCCCCCGTTTTGATATAAAAAACAGCTCATTCTGGAGCATTCTATGAAAATCGTCTTTTAGTGGAATATTCCACAACGTTGATATTCGTCGGCCTTTTTATGAATCGTTTTCAAATAAACGCTAGATGATCAATATTATACGTGCACGCAAGCACATTACGGCCGCGCACTGATAATCGCTCCGTTGATTACCTCACGGAGTTTTACAGTGAAACCGAAAGAAGACATTTCACAAAACAGCTTATAACTTCATCAAACTTACTCCGATTATCCTACCACTGATAACATAGAGTCCTTACCTGACATCAGATGGTATCCAACTGGTATATTCCAATTCCTGATCACCATTCGAAAAAAACGATACGTGTATGGATCCAACGCGACACAGTAGATCTCTATGATCCGCGGGGATCTGAGGCTCCAGAATGAACTCTGGTAACCCCGGCTGGATCAGTGAACTGGAAAATGTGGAGTACCGGATTTTTTTCCCCATTCATTTTCATTGAGTCCATTCCAAAATCACTTATGTCATCTGGGAGACGACAGGGGGCGCTTTTTTCCACAGTGATCGTCGGCGCCCCTCGGCTATACTCGGGTAGGCTCGGGTGATGCAATAATTTTTCAGATCGCAAAAAAAAAAAAAAAAAAAAAAATCCAAGAATTCTCGTGAGTGGCTAGCAACCACCTATAAAAAAACACGAGAAATCTCGTGAGTGGCACTGAAAGAGTTAAGGGGATGCAGACCAGAGAAAGACTTTCGTCTTGTTTACATCAGGGTCCCCCATTTTCAATTCATCGTAACATATATGACATACATGACATACAGATAGACAGTACTGCTACATCTATATATTTATGACATACCATATTTGTAAATACAGTACTGTTTGTGATACAAAGAGAGCCCAGAAAAAAAAAAGTATATACATTTGCCGTATAAACTGTACATTGGATTGGGTAGGTGGGGGGGGGGGGGGGCTGTACATTGGAGGTGGTTGGGTGGGTGGGGGCGGGGGGTTGGGTAGGAGTGGGGGGGGGGGGGGGTTGGGTAGGAGGGGTGGGTGGGGGACACTGTATACTGTACAACTGTACAAACAAAACTGTACATTGGAATATTGACAAGACCATGCTTGGTAATTTACTGTACATTGGAGGGGGTTGTGTTAGGACATTTACAGGGGCCAGTTTCGAATTGCAGTCTCCCGTAGGTGTTTTTTGAGTGTTTTTGAAAGTGGGTAGTGATTCACATTCCTTTACAGCTTTGGGTAGGGCGTTCCACATTGATGTGGCATAATTGCGAAACGTGTTTAGTCCCTTGTTTGAGCCGAATCTGGGTTTAACATGATTTGTGGAGCTCCCTCTGGTGTTGTGATCGTGGTATTCACTGACCTTTGGGAAGTATTTTGACATGTACATGGGTACCTTGGTCGTGTAGTGTATCTTGTAGACCAGGCCCATTGCAAGTTGCTGTACTCTGTCGTCTACTCTAAGCCATCCTAAGTTGTCAAAGTGGGCAGTATATATCTACATATCTACATATCCCTTATACTCTTACTAGTTACACTGCTGGCCAGTATTACGACCATAGTCTTTATGCCTGTATCACTCTACATATTGGTTGTATATGTACATATACATACATCTGATTAGCACTACACCCAGTAGTACTAATTTATATATTTTATACCAAGTTTAATCACCTGTACATTGTGTATTACTATTGCACTTTACCGTTACATTTGCACATTGGTTGGATGCCAAACTTATTTTCATTGTACTGTACTTGTGCTGTATAATGACAATACATTTGAATCTAATATAGAAAATAGATACCAATATTCTCTGTGTGTTCAGTAGAAAGATATCCCGGCTGCAAGCTTATAATATCCATATCAACTTCCATTAATTTGTGATAAACTAGGCTAACTTGCAGCTGGATAGCTTTCTACTGAATGCAGAGGGGAAATTGGTATCCATTTTCTAGTCAGATTCTGGATTTCCCATAATGTTGCAGTTTCTTTAATATCAGTGAAACATTTGTTGTATTTTTGTCTGTGCATTTGATTTGAAATTAAACAAAGACTGAGGCTCAAGTGGCGACTTTAACATTTATTCTGACAATATTTACATCCTTATCAAGTGAACTGTGTAGGAATTGTAGTTTTTATATATGGTTCCATTTTAGGGGACCAAAAGTAATTGTACAATGTACAAAAAAATTTACATCTTTAATAAGAAGAAGAAGAAGTTGCCTTTGAGAACCAATGGTTCTTGAGCCGTAACGGTACATGGGGCAGGAGCCTATCTCCTGTTTCCGTAGCGTGAGGCAGCTTGCTGTACAAGTACACCCCTTGGACATGACGCTAGTATGTCGCAAGGACTTCCCCCCAAACCAACCCTTGATGCTGAGTGTCAAGCAGGGAGGCTATGGGTACCATTTTTAAATAGTATTTGGTATGACTTGGCCGGGGCTTGAACTCCCAGCCTCCCGAACTCAGGGCGGACACTCTACCCACGAGGCCACTGAGCCGGTATCTCTTTAATAAAGTGTATAGTATATTTGAAAAGTGTAAAGTGGACTCCATCAGCATACTCAAACACAGCTGACTTTATTTTGTCCAGTACCTAAGGATCCAAATGACCAGATAGATGCAATTTCAGTGACTTTTGTTCATTATGGTTTGTAGTTCCAAAACAATATATATTTTTTTAACTCTTTTTTTGAAAATGGGCACAGGTTTCAGCTTTCTTTATTGAGAGCTCATCCTTTGGGCACAAATGTGTTCTTAATGGATGTCAATAGGGAAATTGGGACATGAAAAAGCCACTGAAATTGCACCCATCTGTACTTTCACTTACAATGACAGGAGGGATATATGTTTTGAACATAAAAACACGGAAATTAAAATTTCAGGAATCTGAATGATTTTATTGCAAATGTCCAGCAACGCACGTATTAAAACAATAAGTACAAGAATATAAATGACATGAATCATAGGCAAGTTTTCATAAGAGTTCATTTACACTTTAGTCAACCTCCTCAATGGTTGGTCCCTGGGTGTCGGCTGAGCTGGCTGAGCTGGCTCGTGCCTGAGCTCCACAGCCCCCTGCAGGCATTCCTCCCTGATACAACTTGGTGATGATGGGGTTGCACACTTTCTCCAGCTCTTTCAGTTGATGTTGGTACTCCTCTTTTTAAGCCAACTGGTTGCTCTCCAGCCAGGCTATGGCCTGATCACACTTGTCAATAACCGTCTTCTGGTCCTCCTCACTGATTTTCCCCTTCATGTTCTCATCCTCCACGCTGCTCTTCATGTTGAAGGTGTAGGATTCCACAGAGTTCTTGCCGGCGATCTTCTCTCTCTGCGACTCATCCTCGGCTTTGTATTTGTCTGCATCCTGCACCATCCTCTCAATCTCTTCTTTGCTGAGCCTGCCCTTATCGTTGGTGATGGTGATTTTGTTTTCTTTGCCGGTGCTCTTGTCCGCCGCGGATACATTCAAAATGCCGTTGGCGTCGATGTCAAAGGTGACCTCAATCTTAGGAACCCCTCTCGGAGCGGGTGGGATTCCTGAGAGCTCAAACTTGCCCAGCACATTGTTGTCCTTGGTCATGGCTCTTTCCCCTTCACACACCTGGATTAGAACCCCGGGCTGGTTGTCAGAGTAGGTGGTGAAGGTCTGGGTTTGTTTAGTGGGGATGATCGTGTTGCGCTTAATGAGGGCCGTCATGACTCCTCCAGCGGTCTCAATACCGAGGGACAGAGGAGCCACGTCCAGCAGCAGCAGGTCCTGGACGTTGGCAGAGGTGTCGCCGGTGAGAATAGCAGCCTGGACGGCAGCACCATAGGCCACCGCTTCATCTGGGTTGATGCTCTTGTTCAACTCCCTGCTGTGGAATAGATCCTGCAGGAGTTTCTGGACTTTGGGAATTCGGGTTGAGCCTCCAACCAGGACAATGTCATGGATCTGTGCCTTGTCCATCTTGGCATCCCTCAGAGATTTCTCCACGGGTTCTAATGTTCCCCTGAAGAGGTCAGAGCACATCTCCTCAAAGCGAGCCCTAGTGATGGAAGTGTAGAAGTCCATGCCCTCAAACAGAGAATCAATCTCAATGCTGGCCTGGGTGCTGGAGGACAAGGTCCTCTTGGCCCTCTCACAAGCTGTGCGCAGCCTTCTCAAGGCTCTCTTGTTTTGGCTGATGTCCTTCTTGTTTTTCCTCTTAAACTCCTCCACAAAGTGGTTGACCATGCGGTTGTCAAAGTCCTCTCCACCCAGGTGGGTGTCTCCAGCTGTGGCCTTCACCTCAAAGATACCGTCCTCAATCGTCAGAATGGACACATCAAATGTCCCCCCGCCCAGGTCAAATATCAGGACATTGCGTTCTCCTGAATTGCCTTTGTCCATACCATAAGCGATGGCAGCTGCTGTTGGCTCATTGATTATTCTCAGTACATTCAGCCCTGCAATTACACCGGCGTCCTTAGTGGCCTGCCTCTGGGAGTCGTTGAAGTAAGCTGGAACCGTGACGACCGCTTTGGACACCTTCTGCCCAAGGTAGGCCTCCGCAATCTCTTTCATCTTTACCAGGACCATGGACGAGATCTCCTCAGGGTAGAAGGATTTGTTCTCCCCCTTGTATTCCACCTCAACTTTGGGCTTTCCTCCATCACTCACCACCTTAAAGGGCCAATGCTTCATGTCGGACTGCACCACAGGGTCGTCAATCTTTCGGCCAATCAGTCGCTTGGCATCAAACACAGTGTTGATGGGGTTCATGGCCACCTGGTTTTTGGCTGCATCTCCAATGAGCCTCTCAGTGTCTGTAAAGGCCACATAGCTGGGGGTCGTCCTGTTGCCCTGGTCGTTGGCAATTATTTCTACTTTTCCATGCTGGAAAACTCCCACGCAGGAGTAGGTTGTGCCCAGGTCAATACCAATAGCCACACCTTTAGCTGCAGACATCTTGGTTGTTCACAGTTTGGTGCCTAGAAATAAAGGGCGAGGATTAAAACCTGATACATAGTTGGTCATTACATAATCCTGTTAAGAGCATAAATGTTTGATGAATAGAAATAGGGACATATTTTATCTTACATTTTGTCTGGTGATGTCTGTAGGCATCTGTATAATGTATAACAGTCATGTGAACTGAACTGCTAGGACACATAGCTTTTCACTCGCCAGTCATTTGTATTCCGATTACATTTGATTCTATTGTCTTTTTCTCTCGTTGTCTTGTAATTTTAGTAGTTATCTTTGTTGTTCTCATCAAGATTTTCAAATGTCCCATGCACTTTCAATGCTATTTCCCCTCAGGGATAATAACGTTTTTTAATGTAAATGAAACTAATTAATAGCCTTCTATTGGTCATCCCTGTATTCTCCGGTAATTATACAGGCGGTCAAAGATGTCGGCTAGATATGCCAGCCATTCATTATCAGCACGTTGCCAATGCGCGACCCCCCCCCCCCGACTACAGCTCTACATCGTAATGACGAACAAAATGACGTAATAATTAACTGCGTTTTGGTCAAGAATAAATACATACAAAATTTGTACTAATAATGTAACTACGCCACAAAATCATCCAATGTTTTTTTTCTCTCCAAAAGCAACGAACTAGGTAGACAAAGGACATAAAATAGTCGCAATTTTCATTCGTCTTTCTCTACTCATGAATTCGATTTTGTCCTTAATCCACGACTAGGTTCGGTTCTAGTTAGAGGCTACAGACTAAATCAACACGAGCAAACTGCAATTCCAGATACAATTATTCATAGTAAAGGGTAGCTTACTTACTGTAGTAGAAAGGTGAAAAGGAGAAGAAACGCCGTCTCTGCTGATTCGATATTCACCTTTCCAGCCCCCTGTCAACTGTCAAATGATGTCAACTGTCAACCTGAATTAACATTCAGTATTCAATATGGTCTGATATTAACATTCAGTATTCAATATGGTCTGATTCAATATTAACATTCAGTATTCAATATTGTCTGATTCGATATTAACATTTCAGTATTCAAGTAGAACAGCTAGCTAGCCGTTGTGGACACTCACCTTTCCACAGCTAAACGGTCAGCAAGGCACCTTGGTTGAGAAATGCAGGCTTCAGTCTGTGTTGTTTAGTCTATCTGTTCAGTCCTGTTCAGTCCTGTTCAAAGATGCACAATGAGATCTTCTTCTTCTTATTTGAATTTCCGGCAGAGTAGACGCATCGTGGCGTATTACTGCCCTCCGCAATTCTTTTTATGGGCTCTTCTTCTTCTCCTTCTTCTCCTTCTTCACCTTCTTTTTCTTCTTCTACTGGACCCCGTCATCAACTACATTGTCCATTGGAGTGCAGCTACTGCTGCTACTTCCTGCCTGAGCCCCCCTCCGCGGGACCCTCCTTGCCCCCTGCTATCTTATCCTGGGCTGCTTTGTCCCTCGCAGCCTTGTCCCTCGCAGCCCCCTCAGCCAATTCACTATACACCTCCTTCCAGTCCAGACCTTCCAATCCCAGATGTTGAACCGCTATCCTAACAATCATCTTCACCATCTCTGTTCTACCCTTAGCCTCTGCCATACCAGTAACTACCCCTGCCACGAAGGCCACAATACCTAATTTCTCCTCCCTTCCCCTCTCTCTTTCCACCTGCTCTACCCTCACTGCCAAATGCCCTCCTTCAACCCCCTGCACCCTTTCTTGGCTACCCTGTCCTGCCCTGCTAACCGCCCCAGCATACGTCAACTTACCCTTCCTTCTCTCTCTCCGATCCACGACCTCCTTCATCATCACCTCGCACCCCCTAAACGCTACACTATGCTCCCCACCACAACTACAGCACTTCGGCTTCACTCCCTCTCCACAATTCCCATATTCATGTTCCCCGCCACACCTAGCGCACCTCAGCCCCTTCCTACACGTGGTAGCTATATGGCCAAACTCCTGGCACCTATAGCACCTAAGAGGATTATGAACAAATTCCCTAACCCTATACATCCTACGCCCTACAAACACCTCCCTAGGAACAACCCCACCCTCAAACGTAATCACTACCGTCCCCGTCACTGCCCTCTCTGCTCCCCTCTTCATCCTTTCTGCACTCTTAACTATGCCATTACGCCCGTTCTCCATTAGCTCTTCCACCAGCTGCTCTACTGTAACCTCGACCGGTACCCCAGCTATCACCCCCTTACATCCCCCCCCCCTCTTCTCCCCTACTCTCGCCACCTTACTTATACCCACCCCCCCAATGCTCCGCATCTTCCTAGCCACCTCCACCTGCCCCTCACTACCACACCCTACGGCCAGATTCCCATCCCACAAAACTCTCGCATACTTTACCTCCCCTAATTGCTCGGCAATGAGTTTGGGCCACTCGAGTCTACCTACTTTCCTCTCACCCCTCTCCCCCTCAAGCCTGACCACTATATGGATCACTTCCGCTTTTGCCACATCTTTTCCAGCACCCTCGTCTCCCGGCCCACTTGAGAGAATTGTTGAATATATATAGAACACAAATGTTCTAGAATGTTCTATTATGGCATCATACTGTGACATCACAAATGTTCTAGATTGCATCATACTGTGACATCACAAATGTTCTAGAATGTTCTATTATGACATCATACTGTGACATCACAAATGTTCTAGAATGACTATTATAACATCATACTGTGACATCACTAATGTTCTAGAATGTTCTATTATGACATCATACTGTGACATCACAAATGTTCTAGAATGTTCTATTATGACATCATACTGTGACATCACAACGGAACATGTTTGAGTTCCATTTTAATAATATATAATTTAATAATGTTTGGTAAGGCGTACCCGAAGCCTGTTTTTGGGATTCAAACTTCGTCAGGGTTCTTCGAATGGACGTTCGAACCTTGGTTTTTAATTAAAAAATTTTAATTAAAAAGAAATGTTTTATATATATATATTTATTTATATATATCCTCAAACTAAATCCTCAATTTGAATAAAGTTATTCAAACTTTGTCAGGGTTTTTCGAATGGACGTTCGAACCTTCGTTTTTAATTAAAAAAGTAAAACTAAAAAAATTATTCTAATTTTTTTATAATTTTTTTTTTTTTTTTTATCCTCAAACTAAATCCTCAATTTGAATAAAGTGATTAATCTGATTAAATTAGTATTTTTTCTTTTATTAAATCAACTTTACAGCCCCCTGTCAACTGTCAAATGATGTCAACTGTCAACCTGAATTAACATTCAGTATTCAATATGGTCTGATATTAACATTCAGTATTCAATATGGTCTGATTCAATATTAACATTCAGTATTCAATATTGTCTGATTCGATATTAACATTCAGTATTCAAGTAGAACAGCTAGCTAGCCTTTGTGGACACTCACCTTTCCACAGCTAAACGGTCAGCAAGGCACCTTGTTTGAGAAATGCAGGCTTCAGTCTGTGTTGTTTAGTCTATCTGTTCAGTCCTGTTCAGTCCTGTTCAAAGATGCACAATTCTTCTTCTTCTTATTTGAATTTCCGGCAGAGTAGACGCATCGTGGCGTATTACTGCCCTCCGCAAATCCTTGAGATATTCTTCTTCTTCTTATTTGAATTTCCGGCAGTGTAGACGCATCGTGGCGTATTACTGCCCTCCACAATTCTTGCTTCGCCCACACTTGAGAAAGTTTACACTCCTCTTCTTCTTCTCATCTTCAAAACACATTTCTATCGTCTCTGTCTCCTTCTTCTCTGCTCCTCTTGTCATACAATCACAATACAAACATCATCTCCTCTCTTGGAGGGCCCCCCCAAGAGGGGGAACCCTCCATCTCATCGCCACCAGAATCCTCCCAATGATATCAGAGAATTGTTGAATATATATAGAACACAAATGTTCTAGAATGTTCTATTATGACATAATACTGTGACATCACAAATGTTCTAGAATGTACTATTATGACATCATACTGTGACATCACAAATGTTCTAGAATTGTCCTATTATGACATCATACTGTGACATCACAAACGTTTCTAGAATGTTCTATTACGACAGCATACTGTGACAGCACAAATGTTCTAGAATGTTGTATTATGACATCATACTGTGACATCACAAATGTTCTAGAATGTTCTGCCATTCATTCCTTATGGACCAAAAGGATTTGTAGCCAAACGGTGTGGTGAAACTTTCCAAAAGGTAATAGCAACTCGAGTTGGAGCAAGCCGGTCGTTTTGATACCTTAGACTTGTGTGTGGTGTGAAAGTTCTGGCAGGAGTTACTGGACAAAAATCGGCGGAATAAATAATAAATAAATAGTATAGATTACAATAGTGTGGGTCACCCACACTAATGAACTGCGTTTTGGTCAAGAATAAATACATACTAAATTTGTAATCATAATGTAACTACGCCACAAAATCATCCAATGTTTTTTTTCTCTCCAAAAGCAACAAACTAGGTAGACAAAGGACATAAAATAGTTGCAATTTTCATTAGTCTTTCTCTACTCATAAATTCGATTTTGTCCTTAATCCACGACTAGGTTCGGTTCTAGTTAGAGGCTACAGACAAAATCAACAGGAGCAAACTGCAATTCCAGATACAATTATTCATAGTAAAGGGTAGCTTACTTACTGTAGCAGAAAGGTGAAAAGGAGAAGAAACGTCATCTCTGCTCTTCTCAGCGCGTGTCAAGACTGGAATTTCCCGGAGCCGGCTATTATATATAGCCGGCTCCGGGAACATTCGAGAAATGTGAGAACATTCGAGAAATAACCAGAAACCATGAGGTTATATAACCTTGTGGTTTCTGGTTATTTCTCGAATGTTCTCGTACCACGGAGCCACCCTGTGGAATGGGCTAGACTCGAGGATGAACTAAAATATTGTGAAAACATAAATCAATTCAAATCTAGACTAAAAAAATCTATTTTTGATAGGTACAGAAGGGAAGAAGAGCTTTAATTGCATATTAATAAAAAAAAATATATATAAAAAAAAATACATATGATACTGTATTAGAGAGAGAATTAGGATACGGCACCTGTCAACTTATGCAAAACACGCCCCTTTTTAGGATACGGCACCTGTCAACTTATGCAAAACACGCCCCTTTTTGGAATTTGGAGCGTTCTGATTGGCCGAGAGGTTTAAGGGGGCGGGACTTAGGGTAGGTTATTTTGAGATGATTTATGACCCCCTAGGGCTTCTCTGATTGGTCTAGGATGTAAGGAGGCGGGACATCCGGTTTTGAGGGCGGGTCATCCGGTTTTCAAAATAAAAGTTTTATTTTTTTTCAAAAAAAAAAGTCTTTCAAAATAAAAGATTCAAATTTTTTTTAGATTCAAAAGTTTTTTTTTATTTTCAGATTGTATGTATTCCATGGTTTTCACAATATGTATTTCTGTATTTCCAAACGTTTTCAGAATATATCTTCACAATTAAGTTTTACAAGGTTGAATACATTATGTGTATTCCAAAGTCTTAAGAATATATATTCAGAATAAAATACAATGTGTGTTTTCTTCAGAAAGTGCATTTATTTCAAATGCTAAATGTAAAATACATTTAGTGTGTTTTCTTCAGAAAGTGCATTTATTTCAAATGGTGAGTGTATCTTCAGAAAGTGCATTTATTTCAAATGGTGAGTGTATCTTCAGAAAGTGCATTTATTTCAAATGGTGAGTGTATCTTCAGAAAGTGCATTTATTTCAAATGGTGAGTGTATCTTCAGAAAGTGCATTTATTTCAAATGGTGAGTGTATCTTAAGAAATACCCTCTCTCAAATGTCTCTCAGTAGACTGAATATTTCTCCCTCTGTCTAACTGCAGCTTCTCTGAAAATTCTGATAGTGACATCCCCCGTAGATGTCATAGGAGGCTGGAGAATGACTACGGCCAATGAGATGACTCAAAACCATCTGCCAAAAGCAGATTTATGACTCTGCGACTTCCCGTTTCTGTAGAAAAACGGCCCCCAAGGTGTCTGTGTGTGTTTTCTTAAGGCCAGATGCCAAATGTCACAATCTTTAGATAATTGTATTCCAAATTACAAATGTAATGTGTCTAATGTGTTTAAGCAAAAGTCTAAATAAATGTAAAATAAATGTTTTGTATTCCAAATTACAAATGTATGTATGTATATTAGTTTCTTGGATAAAGACATAATCTTCACTTGTGTTTAAGCAAAAAGAAAATTACAAATGTAATTTGTAAAATTAAAAGTGCACCATTACATTAGCATGCAAGGGTCTAGGGTTTGAATTCTTTGAATTCTAGATTATTTAAAAAGGTTGCATTACAGTGCACATTATGCACATTAATTATTTTAGAGTTATTATTAAAAGAGTTGGGCTGAAAATATAAAGTACAGAAAAGATCTATGTGTGTCTGTGAGGTGTGTGTCTCTGATCGGGGGTGTGAACAGGGCGCTCTTAGGTGCTAAAACACAGCATGGGAGGCGTGAAGATTAGGGGACAACTCAATACACATTTACAGTCATCATTCAAATGGTTTATATCTTTGTAACATGTACAAGTAATGTACAACATTATACTCATAGCATATTTTTTAAGATTAAGATCACACATATTTTAAAAGATTTCCCCATAAACATGCATTATGTCCTAATAAACTAACCTACACTTTGATGAATATTGTTACACCGCTGACAGAGATGTATTATAATTATAATTTGGATAAAAACGTCAACTAATTGACTAAATGTAAAAGTAATACCAACTATTTGACAGTTTGGGTGGTGATTCTTATTTTCTTATTTCGTAAAACTAAAATTAAAAGGCTACAGATCATAGAAAAACTTATGTCTTGTTTACATCAGAGTCCCCCTTTTTTCAATACATCCAGACATTTAGGACATAGCAGATTTACAAATACAACACTGTTTGTGAAAACAGTCCAGAAAATATCTGTCCAAGCTGTTTTAACTGTTTAAATAGGGTATTTCAACCATCTTTAATTAAGACTTATTTTGGATATAGATCGCCTCAAGGCCTGAATGTCCATATACTGTAGCAATGGTAAGCATGCATTTTCAGGTCAACTTCCCCTTTTTAGCACGGTTCAGACATCGCCACCCCCTCTTTTAATGTCACAGTAACCTGAAATAGCACAGAGTGTGGGGAAAAGGCCTTATTCAAAATAAAAAACTTTTAAACTGTACCCATTCTGCAATCTGTTAATAAACTTTTCAATCAATCAATCAATATATGATTAGGTATAAAAGTTAAAGACATGATAGATTAGAGTTGGGGCGAAAATATAAAGTGCTGTAAATATCTATCTTTTTGAGGATCTGGGTGTGAACATGGGGGGCTGTTAGGTGTCAAAATGCTGCAAGGAGGTGTGAAAGATTAGGGACCAAACAACCTCTGTATATTTGCTTGTAATACTCTGCATTTACTCTAAACAAAACTAATAAAGTCTGTATTACAGCTAACTCTTTAAGTTTCAATAGTTTGGATTTAATACATAATTCATTGGTATGTTCTCTTGAATCTACATTGTGAACTATTCTTACTGCTCTCTTCTGTAATATAAATAAGGGCTTTATGTTGCTTTCATACGTGTTACCCCACACTTCCACACAGTAACTCAAATATGGTAGGATGAGTGAACAATATAATATACGCATAGAATTATAATCAAACACATTCTTTGCCTTGTTCAAAACAAAACACTCTTGGCTACCTTATTTTTTTTATGTACATTATATGTGGCTTCCATGTCATTTTCTCATCCAACATAATCCTTGGATTCCTTTGTCAATACATAATGCCACATTGTCCTTCTTTCGATTAGTAAATATCATACATTTCGTTTTTCCAAATTTAGGGATAGCTTATTGTTATTAAACCATATCTTAAGTTTACACATTTCATTTGTAATTTGGAATACAGAAATTTGTATCGACAGCAAATAAAACAAATTGCAATATGTTTGACACTTCACATATATCATTAATATATATAAAATAAAAAGTATGGGCCCCAGGACCGAACCTTGAGGGACAACACATTCAATATAGTTGGCTCCACCTCAAATGTAATGTTCAGAAAATGTGTATTTTTAGGTCTTTGCTGTTGCTGTCATTTTGACCATCTAGCTAAAAGAGGGGTCAATGATCGCAAATGAATACATGGTAAAAAGGTCTACCAATTGTCAGGCAAGAATGCACTTCTAATATGTTACACACTAGTAATACAGCCATAATATTTCCAAATAGTATTGTTCTAAACAGTGTATTACAAATACAGTGTATTTGTAGCTAATGTAGACAATAGGCAATTATATAATTGTCACCTGAAAACATATTGTTGTCTATTTTCAAGATAGCTACTTAACCAGTTCATCGTCACCCCTCTCACACTGCATGTTTGTAATTTAGAAATTAAAATGTGATGATCAATCAAATGCTTTTTTAAGTGTATTTCCTATTCCTATTGTGTAATTCCTTTCATCTACGGTTGTGGTTATTTCTTCATATATATTTTACATATATTCATTAAGGCTAAGGCTGTTGATCGATTTGCCCTGAATCCATACCGACTCTCACTCAGAATCTAAGAATCTAAGAATCATGAATCAAGAATCTTGAAAAATTGTGAAAGCAAAGACACTGGTCTGTAGTTGGTAAAACTGTGTTTGTCCCCAGATTTAAATAGAGGAATAATAATTATTTGAAAAAATTAATAGAATTATCCCACAGGGATAAGGTTTATCTTATCTAAGTGTGCTACTGTTTAATAGTGTATAGAGACATAGTGTGTAATAGTGTAATATTGTCATAGGGTAGTCATATAATAGTATGTAATAGTGTTATATAGTGTAATATTGTGCAAATGTGTAATCATGCAATAGTGTAATAGTGTGTAATACTGCAATAGTTTAATACATTATTTTGTTTCCTCAAACAGACATGTTCATGTAACTTGCATCAATCCAGTTTTCAGTCACCTTTTCAGTCACCTTTCAGCCAACTGTGTTGAAGATTTGTAGCATGGTCCTAGGATAAACATAAATTATAGACATCTAAAATCATGAAACAGGTCGATTTTTAGTAGATTTAATCAATAGTCAGAAAGATAATGCTATTTTAGTCAAGGGTTGAGATATATCACCCCCATGACACATCCCTATTTTGTAAGACAAACAGTTTGATGTTGTAATTTCAGTGATTAGGCTCGCTTGCCTGTATACATTTTTATCAATCTGCTTTTGGTGTATTTTTTAGGTGTTTGGTTATGTTTTTATCTGTCATTTTGATCAGGTCTAGCTAAAAGAGGGGATTTATGATCTCAAATGACTAAGGTTTACCAATTGTCATGCATGAATTTCAACTCTAACGTGTTACATAAGTAAAACAGACTATTTGCAAACACCATTGTTCTAAAACAGTGTATCTACTACAGGTTGTATTTATATTTTAACTAAATGTAAAAAAACATGAGAACACAATCCTAGTGAATTCTGAATTTGATGTTTATTTGTAGCATGGTCCTAGGATAAACATAAATTATAAAACATCTAAAACCATGAAACTGACTGATGCACTTAAAACAGACATGTCAACATAGTTTTTTTTACCTGTTTGCATAATGATAAGGTATAAAAACAAAATGCTTCAATACAAATGTATTTTTTAGAAGTTTAGTAATATCAAGCCCCAAATGTATTTTCTTTAACCTGATCTAAGCTACATTATACAACTCATTTATGAATTACTTTGCAACGTCTAGTTTTTTAGCCCCCCAGAGTTTTATGCTCTCAATATTATGGATATGCATTAAATCCTACACACGATAGGAAATATTCAATCAACTCAAAGATGATGGTTCTAAGGTAAATAAAATGTAATTCAGTCAACATAGTTAGTGTATAGTATGGCTAAACATGTATGAAAGTTGTTGATACAATATTATAATTCATAATTCAATTCAAAATAATTACAGGCGAGGTTGTTTGATTTTTATCCCGATGATTGAAGGAAATTCATTTTTAAGAACCATTTAGCATGAAACATCTTAAAGATGTATTTTATTCATTATAACCATGAAAATAATGCAATGTTAGGTTTTACCGTGATTTTAGTGTTCACAGATAGGAATGTATCATTCACATTCAATTATCCAAATGTACTCTGAACAGACTTGTGAAGTTAGAGATAGGAATGTATTATTCACATTAAATTATCCAAATGTACTCTGAGTAAAATTTACTCTGTGAAATGTACTCTGCGAAATGTACTCTGCGAAAGTTCCCTGCAATATGCAGGGTTTTACATAGACTACTAGCAAAAACAATTCATATTGTTTCAGTGATGGCCTGGTTGATAGCTACATTGTCGACATGTCTTATTTTTTATTCTTATTTCAGTGTATAGTGAATCCAGGGGTATAGTGGAGCGATTATATTTTGTTTTTATAATATTTTATAATATCAAAACATGTCTTATGTTCTTATATATCTACAAGTCTTATATAGAATGCTGTAAAAAGAGTCCTACTAATATATTTCACTTAAAAAACTTGTACAGAAAGATACATTTCCGACCCCCGGAGCCCTGTCAGAGTGTATACAGGTTCTGTACAGTATACCATATGCAAATCCCATATGGTCTAGCGGTAATGATGCCCTGCTTTCATCAGGGAGACGCGGGTTCGACTCCTGCTATGGGAATAACACTTTTTTCTATACATAACAAATGTGTTGGTATGTTTTATTGTAACTGTTTGACTGTTTGACTGTTTTTAGTGCAACACTACTGTCACCGGCATTTAAGAAGGGTCTAGGGTTATCTCCTCAACACTAGGTTGGAGATGCATTTAAGTCCTATAGTTTTTTCCATACTTTTGCAAGGATATGTATGACTGTGTTGCATTAATTTTATTTTTAAATTTGGTGGACTTTATGGTATTTTATGGTTTATTTATGATTGTGATACTTCTTATTGAATTGTTTAAAGAATATGTGTTTAACCAGAGTATAGTAGGACCTTACAAATTTGATTTGATCCCAACAACTGGTGACATTTCGAAGTCTTTAAGGGATCACATTCACATAGCTGAATATAGTTGCACAACTGGATAATATTTGTATTATTACTAGGATGAACTTAAAAAAGTTAGAGAAAAGGTAGAATGAAGCGCAGTTGTGTATATTATAAATGTTTTATTAAAGAATATTACAAATCATGCTGCAACCTTTTTTATCAATAATATAAGCGTGTATAACATCAATAATGTGATTAATATCTAAAGTTTCTAAACACTTATGATTTTTCAGCTTAAAAGCCGTAACATCCACTATTACTGTGTATAAACATAACAGGTGTGCTCTGTTAAAATGACCATTCATATGATCTAAAATAGTAACTAAGCCGTTTTCAGATAGAAGACTTTCATCCTCTGAGAGTGTCTCTATCATATATAACCAATTATTTAACAAGCCTTTATCTCTCACCAGCTTCAACATATTTTCAAAAAGCCTTAAGCGCAGGCTATTGACATTCCCGGTTACCCATCGATGTACAATTGTCCTGACAGCTCCGCGGCTGTCACTAAGGCTTTAAGAGTAGATACTTTGATTGGGAAGTGGAAGGTTTTTCTTCTAGTAGGACACAGTCTCTTAACCGTACCCCCGGTTGGGGATGGCAGTCCTGATGCTATGTTGGTTACATCAACGATAGGTATTTCTTCGGGGTCAGGATGGAATACATCAGATTCTGATGTAGGAGGGGTGTAGCAGGGGCTATTAGGAGGGGTGTAGCAGGGGCTATTAGGAGGGACATCCATATGCCTGACGGGGTTTGGCGGTGATGAAACCGGCGACGAAGTCTCCCAAGGACCCGTGTACCAGGGGCTATTAGGATTCGTACACCTGACGGGGTTTGACGGTGGTGAATCCGGCGATGAAGTCTCCCAAATCGTTGTAAGAGGGCTGTATCTAGTCCTAAAGCTGTCTAGGAGGCTTTGCAATGAAGGAGTTTTAGTTGAACCATACAGGGGTACGGGTAATGTCTCAACTTCCTCGTCTGGAGCGTATAGTGGAGACATGCTATCTAGTGTATCCAATCCATTCTTAGAAGGATCAGCCTCATACCAAGCAAAGTTTGGTTGCTGTGAAGGAGGGTCCATGAATCTATAACCGCCAGCGGGTAGTGTCTCAACATCGTCAGGCGTGTTTAGTGGAGACAGGCAATCTAATGTATCCAATGCAGAGTTAGCAGGATCAGCCTCATGTGCCACATACAAAGCCATGATTGCTATCTAAAACTACAAATGCACTGTAAGTCTTTTTAAAGGAGGATTTAGGGTTGACACGCCCCATCCTCCGCCCCTTCGATGAGGGTCAAACGCACTCCATCTCCTCTGAGTCGGTGTATGGGAATAGACGTCTTTTTAAATGAACCAGGTCTGTCCTCACCTTAATCCCTTCGTTAGTAACCAATCCGCAAGTCCGTAGACATTCTAACCAGGCCGGTACCGGTACTGAGAAAAGGATATACTCATGACTTGTATTAAGGAACCTTGAGAAGATGGTTAGATTAGTCTCTACACCAAAAGCCAGAGTACTTTTTATAGATATCCGCCCGTAATACACATACCCGTAGTCTATCGAGCTTATTACCAGGGTGAATATCTCCCCATCCTTAAGCGATCTACCCACTAATCCATCCATAGCCTCATACGAATCTTTTTTCATTTTCCAAAATTCCGTCTCCGATAGGTCTATCTCAGATCTTCTTCCAACACCCTGGAAATTCTCCAAGGAGGTCTTGTAGAAGACAACTCTCTCAAATTTAACATCATAACAGAATCCGAGTACCCCATCCCTGAGGGGCCATATCTCTTTATAAAACACGCTACCAAATTTGGATGGTGCAAGTAACTCTGCCTTAAAATGCGCTACTGGGGCTGACGTGCGTACAGTAGATGTAGCTAGACTGCTCGCCATTTTTCTTTTTAGGGTCTCTCTAAGAGGTAACTCTCTAAATATATAGGTTTCTATCCTACACATCTATAGAGTCATATACACCCGTCCGCAGCTACGTCCCCACCCCCATACAGAAATACACACCCTATATCAGCTGTTGTTTAAAGTACCAGGATCGTAGCATAGGAAATGGGGAATTTCTTCAGTAGGACTACCAGCTGTATTACGACCTCTATAAACTATGATATCGCACTGCTTTTAAAGCATGCTATAGCTAATAAAGTCAACGATGCCCACTTGTACACTGTAACCGGGAATGTCAATAGCCTGCGCTTAAGGCTTTTTGAAAATATGTTGAAGCTGGTGAGAGATAAAGGCTTGTTAAATAATTGGTTATATATGATAGAGACACTCTCAGAGGATGAAAGTCTTCTATCTGAAAACGGCTTAGTTACTATTTTAGATCATATGAATGGTCATTTTAACAGAGCACACCTGTTATGTTTATACACAGTAATAGTGGATGTTACGGCTTTTAAGCTGAAAAATCATAAGTGTTTAGAAACTTTAGATATTAATCACATTATTGATGTTATACACGCTTATATTATTGATAAAAAAGGTTGCAGCATGATTTGTAATATTCTTTAATAAAACATTTATAATATACACAACTGCGCTTCATTCTACCTTTTCTCTAACTTTTTTAAGTTCATCCTAGTAATAATACAAATATTATCCAGTTGTGCAACTATATTCAGCTATGTGAATGTGATCCCTTAAAGACTTCGAAATGTCACCAGTTGTTGGGATCAAATCAAATTTGTAAGGTCCTACTATACTCTGGTTAAACACATATTCTTTAAACAATTCAATAAGAAGTATCACAATCATAAATAAACCATAAAATACCATAAAGTCCACCAAATTTAAAAAATAAAATTAATGCAACACAGTCATACATATCCTTGCAAAAGTATGGAAAAAACTATAGGACTTAAATGCATCTCCAACCTAGTGTTGAGGAGATAACCCTAGACCCTTCTTAAATGCCGGTGACAGTAGTGTTGCACTAAAAACAGTCAAACAGTCAAACAGTTACAATAAAACATACCAACACATTTGTTATGTATAGAAAAAAGTGTTATTCCCATAGCAGGAGTCGAACCCGCGTCTCCCTGATGAAAGCAGGGCATCATTACCGCTAGACCATATGGGATTTGCATATGGTATACTGTACAGAACCTGTATACACTCTGACAGGGCTCCGGGGGTCGGAAATTTATCTTTCTGTACAAGTTTTTTAAGTGAAATATATTAGTAGGACTCTTTTTACAGCATTCTATATAAGACTTGTAGATATATAAGAACATAAGACATGTTTTGATATTATAAAATATTATAAAAACAAAATATAATCGCTCCACTATACCCCTGGATTCACTATACAATGAAATAAGAATAAAAAATAAGACATGTCGACAATGTAGCTATCAACCAGGCCATCACTGAAACAATATGAATTGTTTTGGCTAGTAGTCTATGTAAAACCCTGCATATTGCAGGGAACTTTCGCAGAGTACATTTCGCAGAGTACATTTCACAGAGTAAATTTTACTCAGAGTACATTTGGATAATTGAATGTGAATAATACATTCCTATCTCTAACTTCACAAGTCTGTTCAGAGTACATTTGGATAATTGAATGTGAATGATACATTCCTATCTGTGAACACTAAAATCACGGTAAAACCTAACATTGCATTATTTTCATGGTTATAATGAATAAAATACATCTTTAAGATGTTTCATGCTAAATAGTTCTTAAAATGAATTTCCTTCAATCATCGGGATAAAAATCAAACAACCTCGCCTGTAATTATTTTGAATTGAATTATGAATTATAATATTGTATCAACAACTTTCATACATGTTTAGCCATACTATACACTAACTATGTTGACTGAATTACATTTTATTTACCTTAGAACCATCATCTTTGAGTTGATTGAATATTTCCTATCGTGTGTAGGATTTAATGCATATCCATAATATTGAGAGCATAAAACTCTGGGGGGCTAAAAAACTAGACGTTGCAAAGTAATTCATAAATGAGTTGTATAATGTAGCTTAGATCAGGTTAAAGAAAATACATTTGGGGCTTGATATTACTAAACTTCTAAAAAATACATTTGTATTGAAGCATTTTGTTTTTATACCTTATCATTATGCAAACAGGTAAAAAAAACTATGTTGACATGTCTGTTTTAAGTGCATCAGTCAGTTTCATGGTTTTAGATGTTTTATAATTTATGTTTATCCTAGGACCATGCTACAAATAAACATCAAATTCAGAATTCACTAGGATTGTGTTCTCATGTTTTTTTACATTTAGTTAAAATATAAATACAACCTGTAGTAGATACACTGTTTTAGAACAATGGTGTTTGCAAATAGTCTGTTTTACTTATGTAACACGTTAGAGTTGAAATTCATGCATGACAATTGGTAAACCTTAGTCATTTGAGATCATAAATCCCCTCTTTTAGCTAGACCTGATCAAAATGACAGATAAAAACATAACCAAACACCTAAAAAATACACCAAAAGCAGATTGATAAAAATGTATACAGGCAAGCGAGCCTAATCACTGAAATTACAACATCAAACTGTTTGTCTTACAAAATAGGGATGTGTCATGGGGGTGATATATCTCAACCCTTGACTAAAATAGCATTATCTTTCTGACTATTGATTAAATCTACTAAAAATCGACCTGTTTCATGATTTTAGATGTCTATAATTTATGTTTATCCTAGGACCATGCTACAAATCTTCAACACAGTTGGCTGAAAGGTGACTGAAAAGGTGACTGAAAACTGGATTGATGCAAGTTACATGAACATGTCTGTTTGAGGAAACAAAATAATGTATTAAACTATTGCAGTATTACACACTATTACACTATTGCATGATTACACATTTGCACAATATTACACTATATAACACTATTACATACTATTATATGACTACCCTATGACAATATTACACTATTACACACTATGTCCCTATACACTATTAAACAGTAGCACACTTAGATAAGATAAACCTTATCCCTGTGGGATAATTCTATTAATTTTTTCAAATAATTATTATTCCTCTATTTAAATCTGGGGACAAACACAGTTTTACCAACTACAGACCAGTGTCTTTGCTTTCACAATTTTTCAAGATTCTTGATTCATGATTCTTAGATTCTTAGATTCTGAGTGAGAGTCGGTATGGATTCAGGGCAAATCGATCAACAGCCTTAGCCTTAATGAATATATGTAAAATATATATGAAGAAATAACCACAACCGTAGATGAAAGGAATTACACAATAGGAATAGGAAATACACTTAAAAAAGCATTTGATTGATCATCACATTTTAATTTCTAAATTACAAACATGCAGTGTGAGAGGGGTGACGATGAACTGGTTAAGTAGCTATCTTGAAAATAGACAACAATATGTTTTCAGGTGACAATTATATAATTGCCTATTGTCTACATTAGCTACAAATACACTGTATTTGTAATACACTGTTTAGAACAATACTATTTGGAAATATTATGGCTGTATTACTAGTGTGTAACATATTAGAAGTGCATTCTTGCCTGACAATTGGTAGACCTTTTTACCATGTATTCATTTGCGATCATTGACCCCTCTTTTAGCTAGATGGTCAAAATGACAGCAACAGCAAAGACCTAAAAATACACATTTTCTGAACATTACATTTGAGGTGGAGCCAACTATATTGAATGTGTTGTCCCTCAAGGTTCGGTCCTGGGGCCCATACTTTTTATTTTATATATATTAATGATATATGTGAAGTGTCAAACATATTGCAATTTGTTTTATTTGCTGTCGATACAAATTTCTGTATTCCAAATTACAAATGAAATGTGTAAACTTAAGATATGGTTTAATAACAATAAGCTATCCCTAAATTTGGAAAAACGAAATGTATGATATTTACTAATCGAAAGAAGGACAATGTGGCATTATGTATTGACAAAGGAATCCAAGGATTATGTTGGATGAGAAAATGACATGGAAGCCACATATAATGTACATAAAAAAAATAAGGTAGCCAAGAGTGTTTTGTTTTGAACAAGGCAAAGAATGTGTTTGATTATAATTCTATGCGTATATTATATTGTTCACTCATCCTACCATATTTGAGTTACTGTGTGGAAGTGTGGGGTAACACGTATGAAAGCAACATAAAGCCCTTATTTATATTACAGAAGAGAGCAGTAAGAATAGTTCACAATGTAGATTCAAGAGAACATACCAATGAATTATGTATTAAATCCAAACTATTGAAACTTAAAGAGTTAGCTGTAATACAGACTTTATTAGTTTTGTTTAGAGTAAATGCAGAGTATTACAAGCAAATATACAGAGGTTGTTTGGTCCCTAATCTTTCACACCTCCTTGCAGCATTTTGACACCTAACAGCCCCCCATGTTCACACCCAGATCCTCAAAAAGATAGATATTTACAGCACTTTATATTTTCGCCCCAACTCTAATCTATCATGTCTTTAACTTTTATACCTAATCATATATTGATTGATTGATTGAAAAGTTTATTAACAGATTGCAGAATGGGTACAGTTTAAAAGTTTTTTATTTTGAATAAGGCCTTTTCCCCACACTCTGTGCTATTTCAGGTTACTGTGACATTAAAAGAGGGGGTGGCGATGTCTGAACCGTGCTAAAAAGGGGAAGTTGACCTGAAAATGCATGCTTACCATTGCTACAGTATATGGACATTCAGGCCTTGAGGCGATCTATATCCAAAATAAGTCTTAATTAAAGATGGTTGAAATACCCTATTTAAACAGTTAAAACAGCTTGGACAGATATTTTCTGGACTGTTTTCACAAACAGTGTTGTATTTGTAAATCTGCTATGTCCTAAATGTCTGGATGTATTGAAAAAAGGGGGACTCTGATGTAAACAAGACATACGTTTTTCTATGATCTGTAGCCTTTTAATTTTAGTTTTACGAAATAAGAAAATAAGAATCACCACCCAAACTGTCAAATAGTTGGTATTACTTTTACATTTAGTCAATTAGTTGACGTTTTTATCCAAATTATAATTATAATACATCTCTGTCAGCGGTGTAACAATATTCATCAAAGTGTAGGTTAGTTTATTAGGACATAATGCATGTTTATGGGGAAATCTTTTAAAATATGTGTGATCTTAATCTTAAAAAATATGCTATGAGTATAATGTTGTACATTACTTGTACATGTTACAAAGATATAAACCATTTGAATGATGACTGTAAATGTGTATTGAGTTGTCCCCTAATCTTCACGCCTCCCATGCTGTGTTTTAGCACCTAAGAGCGCCCTGTTCACACCCCCGATCAGAGACACACACCTCACAGACACACATAGATCTTTTCTGTACTTTATATTTTCAGCCCAACTCTTTTAATAATAACTCTAAAATAATTAATGTGCATAATGTGCACTGTAATGCAACCTTTTTAAATAATCTAGAATTCAAAGAATTCAAACCCTAGACCCTTGCATGCTAATGTAATGGTGCACTTTTAATTTTACAAATTACATTTGTAATTTTCTTTTTGCTTAAACACAAGTGAAGATTATGTCTTTATCCAAGAAACTAATATACATACATACATTTGTAATTTGGAATACAAAACATTTATTTTACATTTATTTAGACTTTTGCTTAAACACATTAGACACATTACATTTGTAATTTGGAATACAATTATCTAAAGATTGTGACATTTGGCATCTGGCCTTAAGAAAACACACACAGACACCTTGGGGGCCGTTTTTCTACAGAAACGGGAAGTCGCAGAGTCATAAATCTGCTTTTGGCAGATGGTTTTGAGTCATCTCATTGGCCGTAGTCATTCTCCAGCCTCCTATGACATCTACGGGGGATGTCACTATCAGAATTTTCAGAGAAGCTGCAGTTAGACAGAGGGAGAAATATTCAGTCTACTGAGAGACATTTGAGAGAGGGTATTTCTTAAGATACACTCACCATTTGAAATAAATGCACTTTCTGAAGATACACTCACCATTTGAAATAAATGCACTTTCTGAAGATACACTCACCATTTGAAATAAATGCACTTTCTGAAGATACACTCACCATTTGAAATAAATGCACTTTCTGAAGATACACTCACCATTTGAAATAAATGCACTTTCTGAAGAAAACACACTAAATGTATTTTACATTTAGCATTTGAAATAAATGCACTTTCTGAAGAAAACACACATTGTATTTTATTCTGAATATATATTCTTAAGACTTTGGAATACACATAATGTATTCAACCTTGTAAAACTTAATTGTGAAGATATATTCTGAAAACGTTTGGAAATACAGAAATACATATTGTGAAAACCATGGAATACATACAATCTGAAAATAAAAAAAAACTTTTGAATCTAAAAAAAATTTGAATCTTTTATTTTGAAAGACTTTTTTTTTTGAAAAAAAATAAAACTTTTATTTTGAAAACCGGATGACCCGCCCTCAAAACCGGATGTCCCGCCTCCTTACATCCTAGACCAATCAGAGAAGCCCTAGGGGGTCATAAATCATCTCAAAATAACCTACCCTAAGTCCCGCCCCCTTAAACCTCTCGGCCAATCAGAACGCTCCAAATTCCAAAAAGGGGCGTGGCTACAATCAACTAATATACATACATACATTTGTAATTTGGAATACAAAACATTTATTTTACATTTATTTAGACTTTTGCTTAAACACATTAGACACATTACATTTGTAATTTGGAATACAATTATCTAAAGATTGTGACATTTGGCATCTGGCCTTAAGAAAACACACACAGACACCTTGGGGGCCGTTTTTCTACAGAAACGGGAAGTCGCAGAGTCATAAATCTGCTTTTGGCAGATGGTTTTGAGTCATCTCATTGGCCGTAGTCATTCTCCAGCCTCCTATGACATCTACGGGGGATGTCACTATCAGAATTTTCAGAGAAGCTGCAGTTAGACAGAGGGAGAAATATTCAGTCTACTGAGAGACATTTGAGAGAGGGTATTTCTTAAGATACACTCACCATTTGAAATAAATGCACTTTCTGAAGATACACTCACCATTTGAAATAAATGCACTTTCTGAAGATACACTCACCATTTGAAATAAATGCACTTTCTGAAGATACACTCACCATTTGAAATAAATGCACTTTCTGAAGATACACTCACCATTTGAAATAAATGCACTTTCTGAAGAAAACACACTAAATGTATTTTACATTTAGCATTTGAAATAAATGCACTTTCTGAAGAAAACACACATTGTATTTTATTCTGAATATATATTCTTAAGACTTTGGAATACACATAATGTATTCAACCTTGTAAAACTTAATTGTGAAGATATATTCTGAAAACGTTTGGAAATACAGAAATACATATTGTGAAAACCATGGAATACATACAATCTGAAAATAAAAAAAAACGTTTGAATCTAAAAAAAATTTGAATCTTTTATTTTGAAAGACTTTTTTTTTTTGAAAAAAAATAAAACTTTTATTTTGAAAACCGGATGACCCGCCCTCAAAACCGGATGTCCCGCCTCCTTACATCCTAGACCAATCAGAGAAGCCCTAGGGGTCATAAATCATCTCAAAATAACCTACCCTAAGTCCCGCCCCCTTAAACCTCTCGGCCAATCAGAACGCTCCAAATTCCAAAAAGGGGCGTCAATCAATCAATCAAACTAAAAGGGGCGTGTTTTGCATAAGTTGACAGGTGCCGTATCCTAATTCTCTCTCTTGTATTGTACGCTATATCATATTACATTATATAATCATATTATAATTAATTTGTATATTATATTGAACTATATTTGCAGTATATACTATTATATTATGGTACTATATTATATTGTATATATCACTATATATCTCACATCACATTATATATGTGCTGTATACACTATTATGTACTATATACTATTATATACTGCAGGTATACTATATTGTAATGTGGACTGTAATGTGTACTATATGTGTGTACTGTAATGTGTACTATATGTATCTACTATAATGGATTGGATTTATATATATATATATATATATATATATAATAATAATATATATATATATATATATATATACTATGTATGTATGTAAATAAAAAATATAAAAAATTAAAAATGAAACGTAAGTCTTCAGGGGTAGGGCCCGACAAGTGCTTCTCCCTAGCCCTTTTCGGAAAATTGGAAAATGCTGGTAAAACGTTGGTGATTTATGGAATGACTTGTTATGTGTCCAAAGCCCGAAATAAAAAATAACTGAACTGAACAATACTCATCTAAAGATGACATGCCAATGTAAGGTACATAAGGTAAGGTCCCCAACACCTACATGAAACTGGGCGACCCCTTCCCCTCTGCCAAAGAGTTCAAAACACTGCTGTGTAGTGTCAGCAACAAGGAGCGTCTCCAAAAAGTAATATGCAGCTATCTGACCGACCTTGTTGCACAGGATGTAGATACAGAGATCGTCTACTCTGTTGGCTCCCACTGCACCAACTTGTCAACCCAGCAACCAATGCAGAACTACAGCTTTGACCAGTCTGAGGCTGACACCATCCTCTTCTCTGCTTACACAGTTCTATGTGAGTCAGGCTCCAGTGGCCCTGTTGTCATTGATGCAGCTGACACCGATGCCTATGTCGCGGTCGCGGTCAACAGCTGCCCGGTATGCTCTGTATCAAGAGAAAGCAGGAGACTGTTGTTATGTATTGGGTTAGGTTTGTCCCAGGGCGATTGCCATACTCGCCCTGTATATGTATGTGGTGATTGCACACCTGGGGTTGTTGTGTTTACCTGCTACCAAGTATAAAGCCTCGCTACTGAGTACCTCCGTGTCAGAGTGATTATTCATTGTTATATTACCAGGATCAGATATAACAACTGTCTTCTGCCATGGCGTGGTTATGAGGAGATGGCAGACTGTATTGTGCAGCTACACTGTATTACAGGCTGTGATGACAACTCAGGCTTCTATGGCAGGGTAAGTTGTCGATGTATGACAAGGTGGCGAAGAGCCCTGTGGCACGACGGCTGCTCTCGCGGTGGGGAGATAGCCTTGACCTTGAGGAGGAGATTGTAGAGGAGCTCTTCGAGTTCACATGACATGTTATCTATGAATGAAGAACGCCACTTGGACATGGCTGGGAGCTGGTCGCTGTCGCCCTGTCTGCCACACACAACCTGCTCTCCCAACACATCTACCTGCACCAGGGCCAGCTAAAGAAAATGAGGAAGAGGAAAATGGTGATGATGATGTACAGAGGAGGAGGGGGGATTCATTGGAATCTGATGATTCAGAATCTAGTGAGGCAGAATGCTGATTCAGAGTGATCATGACATGTTTAAAGTGGTTTCATTCTTAACCTGTTCAAGTTACAACATTAAAGAGAGTGTATTTTGAAGTATAATTAGTTATCTTATCATACTGTACATTGATCAATTATTTTACTGAGATACTTATTAAGGTAGTTTGTTTATTTATTTATTTGTATTTATCCAGGAATGTCCCATTGAGATACAAGATCTCTTCTTCCAGGGAGTCCTGACCAACACGGCACACAACAAGTTTCAACGTAAAACAGGGCATTAAACAAAAAACATACAATTCAAATATAAATACAGAAGGCCATTTGTGCAGTGGCAAGGAGCATAATCACATCAGCAATAGCATCAGGTAAAACAGTTACATGTTTCATGAAGGGCTAATCGTAGCATACCTTTAAAAGCATTTACAGTAGGAAGTGCCTCTAGACAAAGTTTTACTTGCAGTTTAAAGTACAGCAGTACCATGGTAAAATTGGTTTTGACATTAAAAGTTAAAATGTTGCTCTAGTCTACTGGGTCACGGCCATCTTGGATTTCTGTGTACAAATTATGTCATAACGGGAGGGACAAGGGGGCTAAATCGTATATTTTTTTATTTTTTTTATTTTTTTTATTTTTTTTATTTTTTTTATTTTTTTTATTTTTTTTATTTTTTTTTATTGTATTCGACTAAGAAGAGTTGGCAGTCAACTATGGCTCCTTTCGATCGATTAGTCGACTATTTGACTAATAGGGGTCAGCCCTAGTGTGCACATATTCAATGCTGTTGAAAGTGCCGTGCAGCAATATGGGGGTTTTGATAAACTGTCGGCTGTTGTTACCGATGGATTCGCCGGGCTTCTAAGGCAGAGTGGCGTTGAGTGTCCAATACTGCACTGCATTATACATCAGGTAAGTTCGCTAACATAATTTCCATCTATTGTGCGTCACTATAATGACCAATGCGAGTCGAGTGTAGTCAAATTATATGCGAGAGTCGTTAAATCGTTTTTCTTTTTTTTTAATCTGATATAGGAGGCTCTCTGTGCCAAGAAGCTTGAATACAGCCATGTTATGGATTTGGTTACCAAGGTTACCAATCTAATTCGTGGAGGCAACAGGTCACTAAACCATAGAAAGTTTGTCTCCTTTTTGGAAGAGATGGACACTGATTATGGCGACTTGCAGCTACACACAGAAATCCGATGGCTGAGCCGTCGGAAAGTACAGGAGCGACATTGAAACACTGCAAATGCAATTCAATGATCGGTTTGAAGATTTCAACGGCATGCAGTCACGGATAGCGCTGTTTGCCGGCCCCCCTCACCGCTACCGTGTCAGAGCAGCCCCCACCGTTGCAGCTTGAACTGTGCGAGCTACAGTCAGATCCTTTTTTTCAAGCAAAGAGAAATGAGGGGAATTTCGTTTTGGAAACTGCTACCTGAGCCCCGCTTCCCACTCCTCAGGGACTTTGCCCTCTCTATGGCCAGTATGTTTGGGAGCACATACATACGTGAGAGCAATTTCTCAAACATGAAGCACATCAAGTCAAAGGAGAGAAACAGGCTGTCGGATGAAACATTATTTCATCTGATGCAGATTGCATGCACAAACATTGAAGTTGACATTCCTGCTATTGTGCGCCAAATGGAGAGACCACAAGTGTCTCATTAAAGACAGGGGGGGGGAGGAGATGATGAAGAGGTGTAGAGGGGGGGAAGGAGATGATGAAGAGGTGTAGAGAGGGGGGGAGAGATGATGAAGAGGTGTAGAGAGGGGGGGGAGATGATGGAGAGGTGTAGAGAGGGGACCATTATTATTATTATTATAACCATTATTGACCCACTGTGGGGCGAGGGTGAATGTCATGCCAGTTTGATAAAGGGTCAATGGGAGGCATGTAGTATTGCACTTTACTTTACTTGCACTTTACTTGTTTACTTTTGTAGTGTTCAGATAACACTAATAACACAAACACAAAGCAGCATTCCTGCTGCATTTCACTACAACAGTAAATCAAAAGTGCAATAATAAATGATTTTGTTAAATGTATAAACTTGTATCCTGCTACTAAACAAAACATTCCTGAGTGCTTCATATCCATAACATGCATTTCAGTGTTATAATGTTTTGTTTAGTAGCAGGATAAAAGTTTATACATTTAACAAAATCATTTATTATTGCACTTTTGATTTACTGTTGTAGTGAAATGCAGCAGGAATGCTGCTTTGTCTTTGTTGAGCAGTGGGCTTTAAGTTCATACATTTATTTTATTAGAAGCCTTAATTATAATTGATCATTTTTGTATATATTTGGGGTTACAGCAATACTTTTAAATTCAGCTGTTTATAAATTCATAAAGTTGAAATTGCATTACTAAATGCATTTGAAATGGAATAAAAACAAAGTTACAACACATTATAATTGTTTATATACCTTATTTATCACATCTGTGACTATTATGGGCTATTTGAGTGATGGGGTACTACTGGCGGGACTGCCGATAAACAATGCGGCCCCCCAGATTGATTGTGGACATTTTGTGGCCCTCACCATATACAAAGTTGCCCACCCCTGCTCTAAGAGATAGTTATTTCAACATGTAAATGCAATAATAAACTACAGAAGAAATCGGTCGACACCAGTGTTTTCAGTAGATACTGTACACGAGAGCTTTAGCTTGTCCAATGATGTTGGCGTGACTTACAGTCCCGAAAGGGGCTAATGTTGGCCATGCTTAAGCCAATGCACTTGTAGGAGTACTTGTCAATTTTAGCAAAAATGCCCTTTTCCCCTAACAATAATAATACAAGGTAATATAATAAAGCAAGACAGGGGACATTGGCCAGCCCCCTCCCCCCAACCCACCTCCTCCAATGTACAGTTTCTACGTCATATACTCTCCTTTTTTACTCTTTTTGTATCACAAACAGTACTGTATTTGTAAATCGGGTATGTCATAAATGTATAGATGTAGCAGTAGGCCTACTCTCTATCTGTATGTCATATATTATGATGAATTGAAAATAGGGGACCCTGATGTAAACAAGACAAAAGTCTTTCTCTGGTCTGCATCCCCTTAACAATTGTGTGTATTGAGCTGTACTGTATTGTACCCATTCTGCAATCTGTTAATAAAGTTTTCAATAAATCAATCAACCAGGGGCTTCTTCCGGCACGTTATAGGCTTGGCACTTGCACAACCTGCAGTTACACCCTACTCTTCAGATTACAGTGCATTACATTCAGCGGTGTCATGAACTACACAGGTTTCTCCACAGGGTGGGGTCAAATGATCAGAGTAACCTTGCCTTAAGTTAATTGATCAAAGTAGGCTTGCCTGAAGCCAGGGACCTGGCACAATTATGGCGAATGCGCTTACCGTCTTCTCCAGGGTCAGACAACTCTGAACTCTGACTCCATTGCCTATTGTTACCCATACTGTACGACTCTGAACTCTGTTGTCTACTAAATGTATACCTAGTGCTTTCACGGTCTACAACTGCCCTACATCATAATAATCTTAACTACCCACCACAATAGTATACCCATACTCTGTATGATAGCATGCACAACATGTTGTTCAACCAGCTAATGTATCTGTATCTTTCCCAATACAAATAAGCCATATTACTATACTTTTTCAAGAGTACAGTCACACTGATCATCATTCTAAAATGAATTCTAACATTCTAATTAATTATATAATAACTGGTTATACATGTGTAGCAGGGTGGATTATCCCTGCTTCGTGGGAACGGGTGTGCACAGTCACTGGGTAGCGAGACACAGTAGAACTCTGGCTAGCTGCACCTCCGTCTTTGGGTCTGGAGCATCAACTGGAGGCTGGCAGTGGGAGTGGATGGGGCCCGGGATTTACGAACCTGGTCCGGTACTCTGGTCTTCCTCTCCCTTCCAGGGCGGTCAGCAGTACTCCCCAACACGCTCTCACTTCCCCCAATTACTCCTCTAGCACCCTCCCACACCTAGTGACTGGATTGTAAATAAATAACTTGGTTCCCCCCGCAAGCAGTACCCTCCCTCGTTGACACTAGAAACCTTACAGTAGGAAAGGGAAGGTTGAATAGGAAGGGGTTAATAGTATATATGTTACCCACACCAAAAGAGTTAATACGGCTCAGGAATGGACACGCACACAGAACTCCCATCTAATTCTTTACTGTTATTTGTTACCGTTTAGTTACAAGGATGCAAGCAACACAGACCATGTCTACGTATATTCTACACACACCTCTGTGTTAGTGCCAGGGCTAATATACGTCAATGTGTTGGACTCCTCACCCACGTCTGGGTCAGTACCCGGTATAATACCTCTTATCAGGCTTTAATTATATGGCAAGCATGACACCTCCCTAAGGCTTTGCTTATGATGCGCCAGGTCTGTACCCTCCCCAAAGGAGTTTAAAGTTTATACGGTATGGAGAGAATGTGTGTGTATGTGTGTGTGAGAGAGAGAGAGAGAGAGAGAGAGAGATTACAGCTGAGGGGAAGAAGCTGTTCATTTAAATGTGCCCATGTAAATATTCAATTTGCGATATTAATATGAATTTGATTTATTGTTCAGCCATATTACAAGATTCAAGATATGTATTTGTCATATGCACAGTTAAACAGACAGTTACACTGTACAATGGAAATCTTACTTTGCTAATCATACAGAATCACAAAATATAGACTTAAACTGGTTAAAAAAGATTAAGAAAAAGTTAAAATAAAGAATCTTAAAAAAGTAGAAAATAAAGTAGAAAAATAAAGCACGGGTAACAGTAATTTCACATTCAGTTCACAGTGATAGATTTCGGTCATAATCAGCCAGTATCACCTCGTCACCTGTGTTCGTGAAGTTTCTGCGTTGTGTTTATCTCTTACTTCGAAGTCGACCTTCTCATACTGGCTGTACAACTGTTTCATCCCCGTTAATGCAATCAGACTCAAAAAGATAATTAACAAGACACAGGAAGCAGGATACCTCTCCTGGTGTTGATGTTTATTCTCATAAACATACTCTGCACAAGATGGAAACACAGTTCTGTAATGTCCTTGAACCATCTTTGACAGAAAACTAAATTCATTATTCTCCACCGTCTCTTCTCTCATTAGTCCAATGGTTCTGAGGCCTCGTCGTAGCCAACAACCATTCCCTGTTAGGCGAAGCTAGCGATGATGTGGCACTCCATTCCTGCCCCCCCCCCCCCCCCCCCGTGAGGGGAGGAGGGATCCTCTCAAAGTCTCTGTGGTGTCTGCTCGGCTCCACGTCGTGTCTCAATCTAACTTACCCCAGAAAACTCATGGCTCATAACGTGCTTTCCCTAGCAACGGGGCCCCGCCCCCTTTTCTCGTTACTAAGGGACACGCTACCATGGCAACAGCAGTCTAGTCTTTGACACACTAAACAATGTGGCCACACCACCATGTTAGAGCCCAGTGCCGCTGCATACAATGACCTTGGCTCGCTTGAGAGCTCAGCTGATAACAGGCCCTCATCTGCAGACTCCACTGGATCCAGACATAGTGACTGATACTGTCCTCTTACAACTAATATCTACGAGTAGATGCCGTCATCTGCAGATATTTACATTATAATGCAGATATTTACATTATATACACATTGAAAAACAAGGATTCCTTCAAGAGTGTAGTGGTAGAAGGATATAAAGTGCACTGTGCATTGTTGCAAATATTGCAAATAATGGTAGTGGAAGTGACAGTGAAGTCACAGCAGCAGTCAGAATGTCTGTTGTGTAGCGTTCACAGTTCGGTCAGTCAGTGATGTGGGGGAGGGGAACTTGTTGAAGGAGCTGCTCACAAGCCTGATGGCCTGTGGGTTGAAACTGTCAGCCTCGTACCAGATCTACATTAAATGTATAAAATGTTGGCAACATGCAGTAGCTCACTAGCCTCACCTCAGACCGTTTCCTGATTTCACGACAGGCCATAGTTTGGTCAGTGAAGAGAGTGTGTGGATCACTACCCACTTTCAAAACCTCTCTCAAGGGACACCTACGGGAGACTGCAATTCAAAACTGGCCCCTGTAAATATCCTAACCCAACCCCCTCCAATGTACAGTCATTTACCTAGTATGGTTTTGTCAATAGTCCAATGTACAATTTTGTTTGTTTGTACAGTGTCTCCTCCCCCCCCCCCCCTCAATGTACAGTTTTGCTTGTTTATACAGTGTGTCTCCCCCCCCCCCCCCCCCAACCACCTCCAATGTAAATTACCCAGTATGGTTGTCAATATCCCAATGTACCCAACCCCCCCCACCCAACCTCCAATGTACAGTTTCTACGTCAAATGTATATACTCCCTTTTCTTGACTCCTTCTGTATCACAAACAGTACTGTATTTGCAAATCTGGTATGTCATAAATGTATAGATGTAGCAGTACTGACTATCTGTATGTCATGTATGTCATATATGTCCTGATGAATTGAAAATGGGGGACCCTGATGTACTGTAAACAAGACGAAAGTCTTTCTCTGGTCTGCATCCCCTTAACAATTGTGTGTATTGAGCTGTACTGTATTGTACCCATTCTGCAATCTGTTAATAAAGTTTTCAATCAATCAATCAATGTGTGTGTGTGTGTGTGTGTGTGTGTGTGTGTGTGTGTGTGTGTGTGTGTGTGTGTGTGTGTGTGTGTGTGTGTGTGTGTGTGTGTGTGTGTGTGTGTGTGTGTGTGTGTGTGTGTGTGTGTGTGTGTGTGCGTGCGCGTGTGTGTTGGGGGAGGGGGAGTGTAAAGGAGAAGTGATCATTCTCACTGAGGTGGATATAATGCTCTCCCTCCCTCCTGTGACAAAGGGCTGACTAGCTAGCAGGTCCCAGTGTTCAGTTGACAACCAAACCAAGCCATGACCTGATGGTGTACAAACATATTCCCTGTAAAGGAACGATGCTTCAGAAATGTAACCCCTCGGATAAGGTGTGAACATGGATACTCTCAGCAGACTCACTGCTCCGGCCACTGCAACGTTTCGGTAAGCACCTTCCTATTGCTTTGGCACAATGTGTGCGTTTCCACACATTTGACAATTATTTTTAAAAGAAAAGTTGAAAATAATTTTGAAAAATGTAAATTAATTTTGATGAATATGATACAGAACTGTGACTACACTTCTAAGCCTTCTTTTGATGACGGATGTGATAGTCTCGCTCACACTCTGTTCTGCATGCCCCCAAAAATCTGAACAATAAAAGACAATTAGTATGTTATGACAAAGCATTGGCCCATACAACTGATCAGATTGTGTTCATTCAAATCTAAAATGCCGGTACATACCATAAATGTGAATTGGGAAGAGTAGAGATATTGGAGAGCGACAGACTAACGTGGATGTCAGAGTAATTACATGTCTCAAATCCGCCTCCCTCTACCTCCCAGTCACTGTAATTGCATAGTAGGGGGTTTCTGTGTCTGTGTGTATCTTTTCACTTATTATTATATGTGTGAGCTACAATGGCAACAGCCCTTACTTGTCCAGCACCATTGCTTCCACTCCAGCTGCTGCACAGATCAATACACGATTAACATTAAGATAAGATTGTTTTTGAGGATGTTTGTGTATTATTTTAAAGGATCAATCCATGTTTTGTTTTTAGTTCTTCTTTACCATATCAATGTGGGGTATATTAATGTACATTCTTGAAGAGTTTGACATGTAGATGGAAAATACAGTATTTGGAACCTTCTTAACTTTACAACACATGCCTCACATTCACCCATTCACTCACACATTCACACACTGACGGCGGAGGCGACCATGCAAGGTGCCAACCCCAAGCAGTTAGGGGTTAAGTGTCTTGCTCAAGGACACTTTGACATGCTGCTGGGGTGAGTGGGAATCGAACCAGGAACCTTCCGATTACCAGACGACTGCTCTACCTCCTGAGCCACTGTCGCCCCACTATAACTTGGAATGAACCTTTTATAGCCAGAATATACAGTGAATACAATCAGAAACATATTTCACCTGTTGTCTAGTGTTAGTCCTCGTTTAAAGAGCTCATTCAATCAATGAGAGAGTGAAAACACATCTCCATTGCTATTCAATCCATTTGTTTACGTTTGGACCGCTGGTGCTAAACGCCCTGCTTTTATTTACTGCTTGGGTTTGCATACTGTAACTACTAAGTATGTTAACAAAGATAATCAAATGTTTTCCAGGCAGCTTCAGAAAATGGTTCTGGGCGTCAAGAAGAATGATAGCGGCGGCTTCCTAGATAAACTAAGAAGGTGACATTGTAAAATATGTGTATATATTTCTTTGTGTAATACCCTTGTAGATTACTTGGAATAGCTTCAGTCTGAGAGGTGTGATACAGCATAGAATACAGCGTGTGCCTAATAAATACAGCTCAGTTAATTTAGCACACAGCACACTCATGGGGATATTAACAGCACAGAAAAGGGGATTTTGTGGTAGAAAGTGGCAATTCCTTTTTCTTGGCAGCTCGAAACACACGTGCAACTTCAAAATAACTGTGAAAAACTGAAAATAGACAGTCACTAGAAAAGACTTTACCAGATGGCTGGTGTTCTCACACTTTCCTTTCCTGGAGGCACATAAGGATACATAAGGCCACTCAACTACTCTGTGCCTGACTCATAATAGCCATCTACTAACTATCGAGTTGCAAATATGATGTGCTTTTACAGTAATCATTTGGCTGATGAGATGAGATGATCTATGAAAATGAGGGAGTTAGAACATATAGGAGGGGTGATTTCACTGTAAGATTTGTTCAAATCTAAATGAAGAAATATCTAAAATCATCATTCACATCATGAATGAATGGTTTCGTGACAACATGTTTACAAAGTCAAATCATGTAATTCGTTGGCTGATGTTTTTGTCCCATGTTTCTCTGTGCTGCATAGACTCAAAAGCAAACCATGTCCAAAAGTGCCGGCCAGAGACTATCAAGGTAAGAATCCTCACTTTTAACTGTTTCAGGATTTAAATCTTTGAATGAAATGTCACATATTCAGTGTCAAGGCCACTGGCCATGACAATATCACCTGCAGAGACTCAGCAGCCGCCATCACCCCAGTCATCACCCACATAATAAACCTCTCCATAAAACAGGGATACGTCCCCAAAGACTTCAAAATTGCGAGAGTGACCCCCCTGCACAAAAAAGGCAGCAAATTAGACCCAGGCAACTACCGCCCTGGCATTCTTATCTCCATCTCCAAAGTCATGGGAGAAATAGTCTACGAACAGGTCGAAAAGTACCTTGCGGAAAGAAGCTAATCTACGAATTCCAATCTGGCTTCAGAACATCCCACTCTACTGACACATGCCTTCTCTATTTGAACGACCACATCAAACAAGAGGTGGACGTGCGTGCGTGCGTGCAAGAAGAGTGTGAAAGACTGTGATTCGCCCTCTCTCCTGTTGTAAATTAAAAAAATAAAAACAGTTTATAGATGAATAGTTTCAATATTGCATAGCAGAGTACGCCTTAAATAATATTTTAATCATTATATATACCCCATGTCAGTTGAAACAAGAAAAAACAAACACAATGCAAGTTAGCTAGTGCAGCTCCATCTTAGCCTCCCAAACAATAGAGGCCTTGCAAGGAATAGTTGTGTAATTCTGTCTTCCACCATGGCTGCCTGTAACATAGCAACCATTTAGTACATGGCAAAGGAAGAGACAACGGTTGTCATGTGAAAAATACCAGTTGCTATGCATTGATATGAGAAATATCTCAACAAAACATAATCATTTGGTGTCTTATTACTGGATTGTGTAAACAACTCACAGTAGAATAGTAATATCATGCTTTCCAGTGTTGCACAGAAATTAGGCATTTTATTTTGAAAGTGGTTACCAATGGATACAGGCAGCCATGCTGGAAGAAAGAGAACCACGCAAATATTCCGTGCAAGGCCTCTATTGAAGTGAATGGGGTCCCGTTTCTTTAGAGTTCCAAAACGTGCATAGAATTACCATAAAGTTTCTTGACACGGCTTGTGCAGCATTAATCAAGTGTTTTATAGTAAAACAATTGCACTTTGAGTCCATCTGTAAGTAGCACAGCAAGTCCTCATTGAAATTCTGACTTAGCAAGAGAATGAAAAGTGGGTTAGAATCAACCATGTACAAAATGTGAAATACCATAGGCACATAACTAAGGCTACGGTTAGACTGACTGATGTTTTCGTTTCGTTTTGAAGATGAGTTTCGCTTTTCCAGCTCGCAACGTAGTGGCAGTTAGACGAGTTAAGGCCTCTACATGCTACAGCAACTTCAAAGCAACTGCACCACAACATCGACAAAGCAACGGTGTTGTAGACACTCTGCCTTTATGCTTCTGCAACATCGACGCGCAAAGTTAGTTTAACTAAAGTTAGTTTAGGTTTGCGTTAATGTTAGATAATGTACAAAATAAACGTATTTCCGGTGCTTTTAGACGTCGCTCTTTTATTTTGAAATCCCCCGACCGGAAGTGTTATAGTGTCTGTTGCTAGCAGCTTAACTTCTGTCGCCCGTTTCTGTGCTTTTCGAGCTAACGTTACCGTAACGTCATTCGTTTCCAATGGAGAGGAGAGAAAGACCTCGGCTCATGCAGCTCAAACTACCTGTTGGAATAAATTAATTGATTGATGTTTAACTTGTCCCTGTGTGTGTCCAGTCATTTCGACTAGCAAACGTTGTATTTAACGTTACCTCAGGATACCATTGTATTTAGTTGGTTAGCTATGTAGCTAATGTGGATAGCATTTTGTATAGCATCAATGCTAGCTGGCTGGCTACAGCTTTATTTACTAAATTATGGAGGCTTTTTAATCGTCAAGGTAAGATAGGATTTGTCATGATCAACTGAAGGCGTATGCTATGAAACAATATGTGCTTGGGTTTTCAGAAAAAGGCCAGCTATGACGCAAATTATTTAGCTAATATTGATAGCATAGCTTGCTGGCTACAACAATGGCGGATGGTATTCCTCGCTGCGGGACCAATATTATTCTATGACAGCCCCGCCCCCATTCACTACCAACCAATCACTGCTACGCAATATCAACGCAACGGCTGTTTAGGTTAGATTTGGGGGACATGTACGCAACGTCCTCGCAACACAGTCTACAAGACCCTCTAAATTAAACAACCGCGTTGAAATCGCGCCGATGTTGTGTTGCAGTTGCTTTGAAGTTGCTGTAGCATGTAGAGGCCTTTAGACATTCGTTTTGCAACCTGAGCACTTTCGTTTGCCTCCTGAGCACAGTGATGTAGTACAATGCCAAAGCAGTAGGTGGCAGTAGGTGGCGAACATGAAGGCAATTTTCAACCAATCAGAACTTGAATGAGGACACTCCACATCCTGTTCAAAATCTCAAAAGCCACCATCTTTAAATGCCTCCGCGAGCCATTTTAGCCAATGAAGCATTATTTTTCAGCAAGAAATAAAGTGCAATAAACAAAAACGGATACATTCACTGTGTGTTCTGCCTCATTTGTTGATGATTTGTTGATGAAACAAAACTAACATCAACACAAGTGACCACCATGAGCGGATAGTTTAGTCTAAAAAAAGATTGCAGATGTTGTTAGCTACATGCTAACGTGAATGGAATATGCCATTATAACAGTATAGCATTGTGGCTAGCAGCTAACGTTAGCTCACGTCAGTTAGCCAGCCAGCACCAAACTGATATCAGGAGCTATCAGTAGCTATATAACATTAGAGACAACGCCTCGTGTATTAAACAAAGGTGAATAGATGACTGGGCCATTTTGTTTAATGCTTGTTAAGATTGAAAGAGGAGCTCTGAGCTAACAGGGTCTGATAGCTAACGTTAGCCAGCTGCTCATGCAATCGTTAATGCTAGCAGAATGAATGGATGTAAACTTTATTTAACATATTGCAGAATGGGTACAATACAATACGGCTCAATACAAACAATTGTTAAGGGAATGCAGACTGTTGTAGCTTGGACTGGGGTCCTTATAACAATAACTTGACAACACATGGTAGCTGCAGCTATAGCTCTGTTGTCACCGGACGTTGGTGAGGGCACGCAGATGTTGGTATTTACTGCGCATGGGCGTTGAGCAACAACGGCTCCGCGCAGATTACACAACACGTTGTCGGCGAGTTTTGGCGAGTATCCAAAACGGAAACACAATTTCAGCGTTTTCAGTAGGGCCAAAACGGCATTTCTATCTAACAGGGACAGCAAACGTATTCAAAACGTATTCAAAACGAAAACAAAAACAGTCTGTGTAACCATGGCCTAAGATTCCCCTTTGGCTGATGAGTAGGTGTTTTGATCCATATACCCTGGGTTTGAAACGTCCAGCCTGTTTTAAAAACACAGACAATATAAAAGCTGAATAATATTGAGACAGGAAGTGATGTTTTCAAAGTTGTCATGCTGCTCTACCTCATTGTTCTGATACAGTATGTGACATTTCTCATTCAACACAGTATACATGGCCACTGCTTTGTGTGTATTGTATTGTCTTGCAACAGGAAGGCTATATTTGGCCATGAGTCAATGCGAGAGACTTCCTTTTTTATTTCGAATTAAGGGGCAAACGTGGCAAGCTACGTTTTGCGAAGCCAGCCTACTACCTGCCTACCCTACCCTATAGATGAGGAGGCGTGGCCCACTGAATTCTCATGTTGAGTCACTGAACCAGATGACCACATCTAAAAGTGATCTTTTTGCTTCTATAGGAGATGACGTGGATAGCGACGAAGAGTGGTCCGGAGCAGAATTTGTAAGTTGAATGAAAACATTTTCCCAAGGTCAATCAGCATTATGACAGTTTTATTTTTAATAAATATCGTAAAACCTTTAACTGCTTTGGTTTCAAACAATCCACAATCGAGACGCCTGCATTAAATATGAGAATCCTCTTTATACCTCAGGAAAGTGACACTTACGAGGACCCAATGGATGACATGGATGACTATGAACCTCCCCCGAGTCACAACGTCTTCACCCCCACACCCTCCAACTCCTTCCAGAGGGGGGAGTATGTAGGTCAGTGACCCCCCCCCCCCTTCCCCACACACACTTTGCACTGTTTTTTTAGCTACAAAGAGCATCAGATGATCCTGATGACGGTTTGTTTAATTAACCTCCTGAACTTGGCATTTGGCATGTGCACTTGCTGCATATAAATTCATAGCAAATTGGGTCCAAAAAAACGTTATCAAAAGAAGAATGATTTCCAAAGAGCTTGAATAATACAGGTGTGCCTATGACTTTTCTATATGGTAATTGACACATATTTACAACACATCTGGTGTGCTTATAAGATGGTCAGGCGAGAATAACATGAATGTCTATGGTGCATGTACTATTGAAATAACCATAGCTTGCTCAATTTTCAACCGATTTTCAAACGGTTTGGTTTGTTATAAACGTCAGAGATCATTCTGCATACTTATAATGGACTTTCATATGAAAATAATTTCAACATGTCCAAGCATCCTGAATCATAGCCACGTTAATAACGTTTGTAATAATCCAAACCGTTTGTAAATCGGTTGATCATTGAGCAAGCTATGGTTATTGCAATAGTACATGCACCATAGACATTCATGTTATGAGTGGGCGTGCTGCCTGTGACAAGATGGCCACCGGTGAACTACGCTGGAGACTCCGCCTTGCTGGGCTTGCACCATCTAGTAATATATATCTATGCGCTGTTCTTCAACAATCCATGACAAACAGAGCGTGACACAGAGGAGTGCTGCTGCGTTATGCAAACACTGACATCCTGCTTCTGCTTCTCCTTTCCAGACAGCTGCCGCCACAAGCCCAGCCAGCCGCCCAGGAAGCCCATCTGCCCGGCCAAGGCCACCAAACCACCGCCGCCCCCCGAACCCAGACCGATGGATGACGATGATGATGTAATACAACTTACCGCTTACCTTACCACAACAGACAGCATTGCGCTTTGTATGTGGACAGTATAAAGAAACCCTCTGTTCTCACATCTGTTGTCTTTGTAGGAAGATTATGTCAATCCAAACAGTGATGAGAACTACATAAGGCCTATGGAGAAACCTTGTCCTAGTAAGATATACATGAATTAATCCATTAGACCAGTATGGATTAGAAACATTTCAGTATTTCAAAATGTGTAATATTATTGTTGTTGTTGTTGACATCAATGACACTCTCCCTAGATCATCTGATGCAGGGCAGGACCAGGGCAGTGAAGACCAGTCCTTTAGCATCCAAACGTGTAACAGAGCGCACACATAGTTCTGGTAGGTAAAAAAACAGCCCGGCATTGTTTGGGGTTATGGAGGTTCCAAAAAGCGTATTTTCCAGGTATAGTTTGTGACGAGTCGGTGGTGTTCAGGCTCGACACGGTTCAAAACAAACAAATTCAAATGTCCACACAAGCACAATTTCAATAAATAAAAGATAGTTATTGAATAGAAGCACAACAGTCCGATGGGCAATTAGAGTAGTCGGATAACAGTCCAGGGTCAAAACATGTATCAGGCCCTCGTACAAAAAGGGAATGTTCAATACTCAGGGTTTGTCTTCCGGTCCAGGGTCAGTTTCACAAGGGGGTTTCTCAGCCAGTCTAGGGTCCAGTACCACGAACACCTTCTCGCTTTCTCCTCTCCTTACAACTACCTCTCACCTCACAAACTCCGTATATCGCTCTCTCTCTCTGCACTCTGCTCCTTCCTCACCTCCACTCAACACTACTCTGTCTTTCCTAGGGTTTTATGTTATGTGTGTCTGGTGTGTGTGTGTGTGTGTGTGTGGGGGATGTGGGTGATCACGTGGTGCACAGGTGTGTTCTATCAGTCCTAATCAGCTCCCTAATTGACTATCCTCTGCCCATGGCAGTAGTATCTCCCTTCCTCCACGTAGCCATGGAACGGGGGATGATATCTGCCACAAGTTGTACAAAGATCTATGTGAATATAGCTAAAATATGTACGGCCAAATACATTCTGAATTGGGACTTTTAAGTAATGATTTGTTATTAATCAGGCAATATTACAGCGATCATACTAAGTGTAATACCAGCTGGCAGGGACACTGGTACCTTTCTAACTGCAGTTAAAAGTTTCACTAAGGATCTGTTGGAATATCTGTAGGCAACTGCACATTCCTCGACCATCACCCTCAACCCGAGGGCCCCTCAAGGTTTGTGTTCCGAGCGCCCTACTGTGTGGCCAGACATGACTCCAACCTCCTCCACACAACTATATGGTGGGCCTGGTCTCTGCCAGGTATGGGAGGGCCTAACTAGAGGTGGAGAACCTAATCCTGTGGTGCCAGGAGGACAGCCTCTCCCTGAACATCAGCGAAACTAAGGATGGTGGACTTCAGGAGGAAACAGTTGATGAACTACAACCCCCTACAGGACACCAGTGGAGAGAGTGAGGAACTACAACCCCCTACAGGACACCAGTGGAGATATAACCCCTACACCAGTGGAGAGTGAGAAGCCTCAGGTACCTTGGTGTACACGCATTTCTGCGGATCTGGTCTACTCACGTCGCCAGCGTGGTGAAGAAGGCATCGCCTTCTTATCTGGGGAAGTTCAGATTGGACCCCCCAGGATACTTCAGAACTTTCACACCTATTTGCATCTATAGAGAGCATCCTGTCAGGGAACAGCTGGTATACGGGAACAGCACCTCCCAGGACCTGCAGGACAGTGGTTCGGTCAACCAAGTGCACCATCGGAGGTGAACTCCGTACCCATCAGGACATCTATACATATACTATATATATATATATACTACTATATATACTATATATCTATATAGCCACAACACTGGTTAATAAACTACCCTCCCACTCAGGACATTTTGGGGTAGAACCATAGGCGGCGGGTGAGCTTGACATTAGGGAAGGCTATAGTATTATTAGAATGGACCTCGCGTGGAGCGGGAACATTTTTTCCTTTTTTTTTGGTTGCACGCAAATTATGCTGTCCAGGTTCTGATTTCATATACACACACACTACTAGGCTACTACCGCGAGCCCCACTCATTTCATATAGTGCAAATTAAGTGTTCAAATGAAGGCATCCAATAATATATTAACCATTGTCTTACCTTAATGCAGATAAATGCGACGTTTCGTCTTGGTGAGAAAGACCGTTCACAACTTGAATCACAAGGGCGGCACGGTGGTGTAGTGGTTAACACTGTCGCCTCACAGCAAGAAGGTCCAGGGTTCGAATCCCGCTTGGGGACCAGGATTCCATGATGCCAGTTACCCAGGTGGGGTATCTCCCAGGCCTTTCTGTGTGGAGTTTGCATGTTCTCCCCGTGCTCGCAAGGGTTTCCCCCCCGATAAGATAAACCCAATGGAAAAACATGCACAACAACAAGATCGCTAACGCTGTGGCGTCCTTGACGAAGACGGACAGGAGCACTTGGATTGGTCCCCTGGCGCGGCTCACGTTGCGCCTGTCTGCTCCCGGCTGCCATTGGGGGGGAAGGACGACGGGATGGGTTAATCGCAGATACGAATTGCATGCATGCATCGCATGTGTGCCAATTGATGACCTCGGAGCAGGTCCTAAATTATTATTATTATTATTATTATTATTAATGAAGTGAACGTTTTTCGTAATTTAGATCTCATCATGCTTTGAAAACAATGTACATACAGTAGCTCTAAAAAGTTTCCACGATTTGATGAACTCGGGCTCTCATCATGTCCTCTTAGAGCAAGCCCTGTATGGCAAGATAAAACAACATACAGCCTCAGGTGATCCGTAGTTATGCCCAGGGCCAGCCCGGTGCAGCTTCTAAATTACTTTGTTTATGCCTTGGAAAAATACTGTATTTTGCTTTTTGAAATTTGACTCAAAATAGTGCGCTGGTGTTCGCTACAAAGCGATCGGCGGGCTGAAATTCAGAACACAGATGTTTGCTTACTGCGGCCTGCGGGATCAGGATGATCATGTGAATGATGTGATTGGCTACATTATTTAACCTGAGCCTATGCGTGATTGGTTACTGCCTGTACCTGGAATGTTAAACGCTGCCACCGATTGACACCTTCGTCGTTGACACCTCGGCCAGCCGGCTGCAGCACAAGACACACACAATAGCCAGCAGCCTGCGCAGATATTATATACATTTCAAGATTCCGAGCATAATATTCTGGGTAGGCATAGCCCCCCCTAGCCTATATATACCCACCGCCTATGGGTAGAACACATCCTAGCCTACTACAAAAACCTAGGGGTCCGCAAAGATGATTTCAAACTTGAAATGGTAACTGTAACTGAGGGGTACAATTCCCTGACTGTATTGAGAGTATGGTATTATTAAACCACTACTTAGTTATGTACTTTAATTACTGGCCATACAGTACATGAATATATCTGGTGAACACCCACACAAGAATACGGCAATGACACATAAAGTTCTAGTTAGAGGGATTTATTATTATTAGAGCAGCAACGGTAGGTTACAGATTGAGAATTATACTTGCGCTTGTAAGGCGAAGAACACTTAAAGTAGGTCAAGAGCGTAAGTCCATGAGAATAGTAAGATGGGTATAACTGACGCCACCTGTAGCATAGCAATTACATAAGGCACACTAGTAGTCAGCTGGAGACACTGGGGGGTTCCCTCCGGTTGTAAGCCGGCAGGGTAGAGGAATGTTCGGGTGCAAAGTCTGGGTCAACGAGGAATAAAGAAGCTCCAGCTACGGGAGTCGGTACACATTACTCCCTTGATCGGCAGACAAAGCAACAGCTATAATCCAGTATGCCCGACAGCATGGATGAAAGCTAGCCAGCCTCTGGTCCTAGAGGCGGGCTCGAGGGTGCTCCTCACAGGGGTAGATCCCACACGACAGTGGGGTAGACGGTTCTCTGCTCCAGCAGCCACGGTACCAAAGCAATATAATCCAGCCGGAAAAGGCTCTGCATTCGCCGGTGTAGGTTCTCCGGTGTACATATCCAACGGTTCTCGTCTAGGACTCCTCGGGTGGTGGCGCGAGTTTAGGCCGCCCAGCCTGGATAAGTGCACTAGCTATAGGTACGACGAACCGGTGGTAATGCTGGTCACTGTAGAACGGTAGCCGCACGATACACTATAAATAATAGACTATTACTTCACAATAGAATAAGTCGAACTCGACGATACGGCGTTAAACTCTGACACTTTAGCTATATATTCGCACGCGGTTCTCAAGGCTCTATTCAGGGGCAAAGGGGCCCACTTCACGGCACGTTGTATCGTGGTGAAGGCTTCAACGTTTAGGATACTCTACTGCTGTATCCACCTGCGACGTATTTATACGTAAGGTGAATAATCTAGTGCCAACCTCAGTTCTGTCTCGTATTACTGCGCAAACCTGGACATGTTGAGACATGCCTTGGCGTTGCCTTTGAACTTGCCATTGGGGGTATGGTCGTTGGCGCCTAGGGGTCGCTGTCCAATAGGAGAACGAATATTATGGTCTGGTTTGTACCCAGGTAAAGGGATATTCCGTGTATATATACAAAGAATATACAAGGGATATCAAACGATATACAAATATTATACAAGGGATCTCAAGCAGTAAATATATATATTCGGTTTAATCTGACCCTTTGTAACAGCCGCCTCCTAATTAGTCCGCACCTAATTAGATAAAGCAAAGACAGATTAATCGTCTTGTCAACTACTCAATGTCTGTTGTGGGGAGTAGGGCAATCTACAAAGTCAGTGGGTCATGATCGTCATCAAGGGAGTCAGGGAGCCTTGGCAACTCTATCAGCCTCGCCACGGGTCGGGTGTGGCGGTGAGGCAGGTCGGCCCTCCTGGGTATACTGGGCTGTGCTTGGCTGTGTCTCCACATCCTCCGTCTGTTCCTCTTGTTTGGTCTGTACCCCGTCTGAGGAGGGGCCGGTTCCGGCCGCCCCATCAAGGAGTCGCTTGGGGTGCTGGGTTCGAGGTCAGCTACGTCGCTTGGAGCGCAGCTGAGGGGGGTGGAGTTCGGAACTCCCTCTTCTTGGGCCCACGGTTCTCTCACAGGCCTCTCGTCTAATGTCAATAGCCTCTCAACGGGCTGTACGGGAGAGTGGCCTGTGTCGCTCACCTTTGTGTGCAGGCAGCGTGTAGACGTGGGTTGACTGTCAAGTTCGTAGAGGGGGCCCTGGAGCGTCCACCCCAGTCGGGTCTGAACCGCGACTGGGCATCCTTTGGGTCCGATGTGGGTCGCCTCAATTGGGAGGTCCGCGTGGTCGGAGCCTATAAGCAGGGTCGGTGTGGCGCCGTCGATAAGCGGTATAGGTACTCTGCGTAGGTGCTCGTACTTCGCCATCAGCTGTGGGATGGGGTAGGTGTACTGTGACAGGCCTATGTCGTGGCTGGTGAAGACGTTGGTGATGCTATACTGCTTCTCGGGCTGGTCCACCGCTGCTATCTTGAAGGAGACATTTTCACCCTTTTTTTTTTTTTTTTATCCACTTTTTCTCCCATTTTTCCATATTTTCTCCCATCCCAATTTCGTATCATCCAATTCAACCCTCCCCTGTCACGAACGCTGTTTCTTGCCTCCCACAAGCCGGCTGCAATGTGGACTAAGTCATACATAGCACAAGTCCCCTCCGGTACTTGAGGTAACAGCAGTCGCATCTTTTCACCTGCGCAGCTCGATCTCTCAGTGTCGAGGAGTAACGCGTGGGAGGCTCACGCTGCCCCCGACACTTCCTGATTCTACTGCGCAGGCGCACCAACCGACTTGTAGGAGTCGCTTGTTCACAACGTTCGATCCCCACCCTTCAGTTTTCCCTCCCCGTAATACGGCCAATGTGTATTACTGCGGACGACCAGCCAAACTGAAAAACAATGTGGAGAGCTGGATTCGAACACGCAAATCCTAGCGTCTCCACACTGGTGGCGAGTGCCTTGCCCACTACACCACCTAGCCGCCCCACATTTTCACCCTTTATGGTCTTCTGGTCTCTTCTAATGGTACGGATTGTCATTGTTCCTTTGGCACCCAGCAGACCCAGCCGGGCTGCGGCGGATGCGAGGAGGAGAGTCTTTTCAGACCCATCGTCTAGGACGGCGTAAGTGTCCAGGACCTTGTCCTCGTAGCTCAGGAGCACTCTGACCACTTTGATGAGCACTCGGGGGGTCCCGCTATGCTGGTCTATGTGGAGCACTCCTGTTGGTGGGTTGCCTTGGATCTTCTGGAGTGGTGCCGACTCGCGGTCGTCCGAGTAGCACCGTGACTCCCAGTGTCTGCTGTAGCAGTCGGTACACCAGGGGGCGGTCTGGTGGATCTTCGGTACTGGTGCCACCGCCTCGGCCTGATACATCACCGTGATGGGCCCACTTTGTTGTCCTGGCGGACGCTTGTTGATGTCATGCAGGACCTCCAAGTGGGCGCCGTCACACTTGCTGCATTTCTTCTTTAAACGGCACTCAGCTGCCATATGGCTGCGCGCGCAGCGGAAGCAGCGGCGGTTGGCTTTGATCCACTGACTCACCTCGTCCGTGGTCAGCTTCTTGAAAGTGTCACATTGATACAGCCGATGTTCCTGTTCACAGTACTGGCATTCAATCTTCCACTCCCCTTTGGTCAGGGGGTTGCTGTGGTTCTCGTGCTGCGGCACTGACTCGGCCTGGTGCATAACAGTCACTGACCGGCGGTTATCATTAGATCCCCGAGGTCCATCTCTTGGGCTTGGTCCACTCCACACGAACGTGTCCAGTCGTAGGCTGCTGACCTCCCTGGCGAGGAAATCAGCTAGGTCTAGGAGGGATGCCTCTGGGCCGTTGGGGTCGCGGTGGTCTCTCTGCCGCCGAAAACACTCTTGGCGGGCTGGAGGGAGCTTCTCTAGTATTCGTTCCACATTAGAGTTAGCATATAGTTCATGTATCCCTTTTTCCTTTTGGGACCCCAGCATCCCTACCAGGGATTGTACCTTGATAGAGAGGTCATCCAATGCTCTATTGTCTTTGGCTGGGGGGAGACGATCAATATTCCTTATTTCTTGTATCACGTAGTCCCATATGCGTCCATAACGCTGGTCGAGGGCCACTAGAGCCGCGGAGTATGGGGTGCTTGAGTTGGAATATGCCAGTGCTATATTATGCGCTCTGGGCACCTTGAGGTGCTTGAGGAGGATGGCATATTTGTACGACTCATCGGGGACGTCGGACATCATAGTCTCCAAGCACATCCGTAATTCCGTGTACTGTGCTCTGTCCTCGCGCGTAAAGTCTGGGAACGTCGGTGTGCCAAGGTACGATGCCATGGATGGCTGGCACATTGGTGAGCGTAGGGGAAGGGGCCTCCTGGGCGCGTCTCCCCGTACGCGTTGTCGTGGGTTGGTACTTGGTGGGTACCAGGGGCCGGGTACCCAGGTGCTGTTCCTCGGTGCTGACTGTACGTCAAACTCACCCGTGAGTTGGGTCGGGGGTTTGTAGTGCAGTGACTCGGGGCTGACGTCGGGGCTGTACTGGGCCTCCTGGTCCAGAGTACGTTGCTGCTGGTCGGGGCTGTACTGGGCCTCCTGGTCCAGAGTACGTTGCTGCTGGTCGGCTTGACATTCCTCCTCTTCCTCTTCCTCTGCTAGGTCCTGGAGTCTTCTAGTCAGTCTCTCGGCTACGTAGGCCGGTTCTTCCCGGTGGCTGGGTCTCGTGTGGACCGGTCGGGGAGGGGGGTCGGAGACGTAGACAGGATCCTCTTGTTGGCCGGGTCCCGGGTCGCTTCGTCGGGTAGGGGAAGGTGCCCTAGACCCTTGTCGTGATGATCTCCGGGAGCTCCGTGCGGAGCGAGGGGGTGTCGCCATGGCAATCAATTGTTCTATCATCTGCGCCTGCAGCCGGTCGCGCTCTGCTTCGCGCTGGGCATGGGCGGCGTCGCGCTGTGCTTCGCGCTGGGTATTGGCGGTGTCGCGCTGTGCATTGGCGGCGTCGCGCTGTGCATTGGCGCTGGCATGGGCGGCGTCGCGCTGTGCATTGGCGGCGGCGCGCTGTGCATCGGCGCGGCCTCTTTCAATGTTCTCTTCCGTCTGAAGGCGTCTGGTCTCCAGTCTTATGCGGTCGTCTTCACTCCTTTGTTGCGCCTGGAAGCGCTCTCGCTCGGTTGCAGCGTGTTCTCGTTCACTAAGGGCTTGCGCTTCGAGTTGCGCGTGAAGGCGCTCTCGTTGGTCTGCAGATTGTTCGCGCTCGCTCGTCTGTTGAGCCTGGAGGCGCTCTCTTTCCATGGTAGAGTGTTCGCGCTCACTAAGCGTCTGTGCTTGAAGTCGATCGCGTTCACTCTGAAGTCGATCGCGTTCGGTGGAGGCTGCCAGGGTGGCGATGAATGCCTGCGCCAGCATCTGGTCCGCCTCGCTGGGGGATGACACTGACGGAGGTGATCGGCTTCTGACAGTGCTCGTTGGAGATCTGTTCTCTGGGCGCGCCTCGAGATCCATCTCCTGGGCGCGCTTCTCTTCTCTTGGTTGCGTGTCGGGTTCTGTCCCCGGAGCGCTTTCTTTATCCTGGAGCTCTCCGGGGACTCTCCCGGTGACGTTGTCTGGAGGTATAGTCTGGTCATGTCCCACCTGGTCCCCCCCGTGAGCTGAGTCAGTTTGGTCTGAATCCACTGGGGTCTCTACTGGTCGGGTCGCCTGGTCGGTAGGATTTGACATGCTTTGACTATCCGCTTTATCCGCATTTAACGTCTGTTTAAAGCTAGGTATTAGACTGACAGCGTAGTCCTCTAGATAGGGAGGTGGCTGACGTCTGCGCTGCGGGCATTCTAGCTTGGGAGAGCCGCTTGGGGAGTGTTCACCGCTGGCCATGGTTAATATCAATATTATATTAGATATTACACTGATACCCTCCGGCTCGAAGGACCAATTGTAACTGAGGGGTACAATTCCCTGACTGTATTGAGAGTATGGTATTATTAAACCACTACTTAGTTATGTACTTTAATTACTGGCCATACAGTACATGAATATATCTGGTGAACACCCACACAAGAATACGGCAATGACACATAAAGTTCTAGTTAGAGGGATTTATTATTATTAGAGCAGCAACGGTAGGTTACAGATTGAGAATTATACTTGCGCTTGTAAGGCGAAGAACACTTAAAGTAGGTCAAGAGCGTAAGTCCATGAGAATAGTAAGATGGGTATAACTGACGCCACCTGTAGCATAGCAATTACATAAGGCACACTAGTAGTCAGCTGGAGACACTGGGGGGTTCCCTCCGGTTGTAAGCCGGCAGGGTAGAGGAATGTTCGGGTGCAAAGTCTGGGTCAACGAGGAATAAAGAAGCTCCAGCTACGGGAGTCGGTACACATTACTCCCTTGATCGGCAGACAAAGCAACAGCTATAATCCAGTATGCCCGACAGCATGGATGAAAGCTAGCCAGCCTCTGGTCCTAGAGGCGGGCTCGAGGGTGCTCCTCACAGGGGTAGATCCCACACGACAGTGGGGTAGACGGTTCTCTGCTCCAGCAGCCACGGTACCAAAGCAATATAATCCAGCCGGAAAAGGCTCTGCATTCGCCGGTGTAGGTTCTCCGGTGTACATATCCAACGGTTCTCATCTAGGACTCCTCGGGTGGTGGCGCGAGTTTAGGCCGCCCAGCCTGGATAAGTGCACTAGCTATAGGTACGACGAACCGGTGGTAATGCTGGTCACTGTAGAACGGTAGCCGCACGATACACTATAAATAATAGACTATTACTTCACAATAGAATAAGTCGAACTCGACGATACGGCGTTAAACTCTGACACTTTAGCTATATATTCGCACGCGGTTCTCAAGGCTCTATTCAGGGGCAAAGGGGCCCACTTCACGGCACGTTGTATCGTGGTGAAGGCTTCAACGTTTAGGATACTCTACTGCTGTATCCACCTGCGACGTATTTATACGTAAGGTGAATAATCTAGTGCCAACCTCAGTTCTGTCTCGTATTACTGCGCAAACCTGGACATGTTGAGACATGCCTTGGCGTTGCCTTTGAACTTGCCATTGGGGGTATGGTCGTTGGCGCCTAGTGGTCGCTGTCCAATAGGAGAACGAATATTATGGTCTGGTTTGAACCCAGGTAAAGGGATATACCGTGTATATATACAAAGAATATACAAGGGATATCAAACGATATACAAATATTATACAAGGGATCTCAAGCAGTAAATATATATATTCGGTTTAATCTGACCCTTTGTAACAGTAACAACAGTTGAGGTACTCAAAAAACTGAGCGCCCTCCAACCTAACAAGGCCACTGGCCATGACAATATCCCCTCCAAATTCCTCAAGAGACTCAGCAGCCGCCATCACCCTAGTCATCACACATAATAAACCTCTCCATAAAACAGGGACACGTCCCCAAAGACTTCAAAACTGCGAGAGTGACCCCCCTGCACAAAAAAGGCAGCAAATTAGACCCAGGCAACTACCGTCCTGTTTCTATTCTTACCTCCATCTCGAAAGTCATGGAAAAGATTGTATACGAACAGGTCAAAATGTACCTCGCGGAAAAAAATCGAATCTAAGAATCCCAATCTGGCTTCAGAACATCCCACTCCACTGACACATGCCTTCTCTATTTGAACGACCACATCAAACAAGAGGTGGCCATGGGCAAATACTGCAGCATGATCATGCTGGACCTCCAAAAGGCTTTCGACACTGTCAATCACTCCATTCTGAAGCTAAAAGCAATTGGTTTTGATAGTTCATCAGTGAGCTGGATGCAATCCTACCTGGAGGGGAGAGAACAGATGGTGGAGGTAAACGGTACACTACCCCCCCTCCCTCCCTCCCAGTGAGCTGTGGTGTTCCACAAGGAAGCATACTAGGACTGTTACTGTTCCTAATTTATGCAAATGTCTTGTTCCTGTTCGCGGACGACTCAGCCCTGCTGGTCTCTGACAGGGACAAGTTGCAGGTTGAAAAAGCCCTCAGCTCTGAACTCGGCAGAATCTGCACCTGGCTCGCTGATAACAAACTATCATTACACCTGGGTAAAACAGAGTCCATTCTCTTTGGATCAAATAACAAACTCAGCAAGACCAACGGCTTCTCTGTTACAGTGGGTGACAATATTGTCACATGGAAAGATGAAATTACATACCTGGGTTCCATCCTAGAGGCAAATGTTTTCTTTTCTTTTTTATCCACTTTTTCTCCTTTTTCTCCCATCCCAATTTAGTCGTGCCAATTCCCCCCTCCCCTGTCTTGATAGTTGCTCGCATGCGCCCCCCACTGGTCGGTCGTAGGGAGGGTTGAAGATATCACATGTCCCCTCCGATACATGCAGAGTCAGCCAGCCACTTCTTTTCACCTGCCAGCGCGGACTCATTGGCGAGGTGTAACGTGTGGGAGGCTCACACTACCCTCACCATCTCCCTTCCTCGCTGTGCAGGCGCCCTGACCGACCTGTAGGAGTCGCTGTTTACAACGACCAGATTACCACCCATCGACTCCCCTCCCGCTGACTCTGCCAATTGAGTCAGTATGACGGCCGGCCAAGCCGGAGGCAACGCTGACAGCCGGATTCGATACCGGTGTCTCACGCGTTGGTGTCGAGCGCTTAGACCATTGCGCCACCCAGCCGCCAAGGCAAATCTTTTCTGTGACAAAATGGCAACCAATGTAATAAAAAAAAGTCAACCAACGAACTAGATTCTTGGTACCGGATCTCCTCTCTGGTAAACAAGAATACCCTGAAGACTGAGGTGGCTGGGTGGCGCAGCGGACATTGCACTCGTCACCAACGCAAGAGACACCGGGTTCGTATCCGGCTGTCGGCATTGCCTCTGGCTTGGGCCAGCCGTCATACTAACTCAATTGGCAGAGTTAGCGGGTGGAAGTCGATGCACAGCAGAGACAGGAAATGGTGGGGGTAGTGTGAGCCTCCCACACGTTACACCTCGCCAATGAGAGTCCGCGCTGGCAGGTGAAAAGATGTGACAGTCTGCCTCCTCGTGTATCGGAGGGGACACGTGATGCAAAGCTTCCATCCTCCCTACAACCGTGGGGGGCATATGCAAGCAACGTTCAAGACAGGGGAGGGGAGAATTGGCACAGCGAAATTGGGATGGGAGAAAAATAGAAAAAGAGGAGAAAAAGTGGACAAAAAAAAATACCCTGAAGACTCTAACAGGAGCATTCATTCAAGGGTACTACGACTATGCTTGCACCTCATGGTAACAAAGCACCTCAAAGGCACTAAAAATAAGATTACAAACATCACAAAACGGTCAGACTACTGCTTGACCTTACTCCTAAAACCCACCTCACCCCTTCCCATTTTGACAACCTAGGATGGCTTAGAGTAGACGACAGAGTACAGCAACTTGCAATGTGCCTGGTCTACAAGATACACTACACCAGTGTTTCTCAACTGGTGGGTCGCAACCCAAAAGTGGGCCGCGGGGCCATTTTGAGTGGGATGTGTGTGCAAAAAAAATAAAAAGTAAAAAGATTTAAATAAAAATTCAATTATTTTTTTTTATATATAGCCTACTTTTTCTTTGCACTACCTATCTCTGTGAAAGTGGCTTCTCAGCTCTGGTCCAGCTGAAGACAAAGAAGAGGAACAGATTGGACATTGAGCATGACCTCAGAGTTGCTTTGTCTACCATCACCCCAGACTTTGAGACTCTTGTCAGGAGCAAACAACATCCCCAGTTATCCCATTAGTTCCCTGGGATGTTAAGCTAAGAAGTCTGCTAAGAAGGATATATTATTTATTATTATTATTATTATTATTATTATTATTATTATTATTATTATTATTATTATTATTATTATTATTATTATTATTATTATTTAATTTCATTGTTTTTAGCCCTAGTTGCACTTTTGTTGCAACCCCAGTTATCCCATTAGTTCCCCCAAACTTACTGTCGGTCTGTTATGTTAAGCTAAGAAGTCTGCTAAGAAGCATATATTATTTATTATTATTATTATTATTATTTTATTTCATTGGGTTTTTAGCCCTAGTTGCACTTTTGTTGCAACCGCAGTTATCCCATTAGTTCCCCCAAACGTAGGTCTGTTATGTTAAGCTAAGAAATCTGCTAAGAAGCATATATTATTTATTATTATTTTATTTCATTGGGTTTTTAGCCCTAGATGCACTTTTGTTGCACTTTTTTGTGTTTATTTCATTTTTTTAACAGTGCATGAAAGATTGTGTATTACTGCAAAAAAAATAAAAAATTGGAAATAAATGATAGTGGTTAAAAAATGTGGGTCGCGACTTAATGACTAAGGAAAATGTTGGGTCCCGAGGCTAGACCAGTTGAGAACCACTGCATTACACCACTAAGGTACCCATGTACATGTCGAAATACTTCCCAAGGGTCAGTGAATACCACGACCACAACACCAGAGGGAGTTCCACAAATCATGTTCAACCCAGATTCAGCTCAAACAAGGGACTAAACATGTTTCGCAATTATGCCACATCAATGTGGAACACCCTACCCACAGCCATAAAAGAATGTGAATCCCTACTCATCTTCAAAACCGCTCTCAAAGAGCACCTACGGGAGGCTGCAATTCAAAACTGGCCCTTGTAAATGTCCAACCCCGCCCCCACACCCAACCCCCTCCAATGTAGTTTCTTCCCCCTCAAATGTATATACTCTTTTAGAAACTCTGTCTCTTAAACAGCACTGTATATTTGTATATTATCTTGTATGTCATAAATGTCTGGATGTAACAGTACTGTTTATCTGTATGTCATAAATGTTATGATGAATTGAAAATGGGGGACCCTGCATGTAAACAAGACGAAAGTCTTTCTCTGGTCTGCATCCCCTTAACAATTGTGTGTATTGAGCCGTACTGTATTGTACCCATTCTGCAATCTGTTAATAAAGTTTTCAATCAATCGATCAATCAATCAGCATGTAGTTTCAATCAATCAATCAATCAATAGCTGGAGGCTTTCTGTCATTCTCATGAAGCTCTGGGGCGCCATCTAGTGGATGGTGTATTGAATGTTCCCCAGTGACCAACAACATAACACAATAGGTATTGAACAGTTGGGTATTTTTCCTCTAGGCCCAAGTACAAACTCTGAGGAGGATCTACTAGTAATACCGGAAACCAAGCCAAGAGAGTAAGTACTACATGCAGTTTCCTATAATTAGTGTGTAATTCATTCATTGTTTGTCACCATTAAACCGTGGTTTACTGTATGTCTCATATTACACCCACACATTTCCGGATTTATATATATACATTTTTATTTTCTTATTTTAGCAAATCACCAACACCAGCTTTCAGGCCGGTATGAGACTTTTTTTTTCTTCAGAATTTTCTTGTTCAAAATTACTCATGATTACCTTACTTCACTAGGTGTATTTCTCTTATATCTGATCTGATTAGACGGTCTCATTACAGAGGCCAGACTTGAAACACAAGGAATCTGAAGGTAAGCATCTATATACACACACACACAACACAGCACAGCGATGACGTAGTTTCTGATTGAGGGTATGTGCGGGTTTCCACAGGCCCGGCCATGCACACAAGACACAGCAGCCAGAAGCCTTCCTCCACAGTACCTTTCATGGATTTCAAACAACCAAAGTAAGAAACACAACAAGCCACTGAAATGAGGGTATTTGACATTTAAACACAGGCACCATACTGTGTATTTACCATCGTCTTGTCTGTGGTACCCCCTGCAGGATCCCTCTACCTCAGTTGTTTACTTCGCACAGTAAGTAGACATCTAACTCATCACTTATTATTGGCTTAGAGTAGGTAGACGAGAGAACCCTCTCTCCACAGACGTACTATAATCACCTTGGCCAAAACAGTGACTCTTGACTCGATAAGAAAATCATGGTTTGACTTTAAATGAAAGGGATTCCTTCATAAAGAATTCATACAGTAGATTCATCATTGTATTATTTAAGTATAAGATGACACTATTATGGTGAATTATACAGTCGTACAGCCAGATTGGTAATCCACGTGTCACCTCTCACCTGCCATCCCAGGACAAACTCACAGAGGAAGAGCGGCTGAAAATGGGTCACCACCAGACACAGAAAAGGTTGTCAAGCTTAATGCAGAGTACATTTCTCAACAGTGTTTGGAGACTGTTTACACAGTACATAGAGAGTGATGGCTTGAATACTTAATGTATGTTTTCCCAGGAGGCAGATCTCTCCCAAAAACCCTGGTATGCCAGCGCCTGCGATCGCAAGACTGCCGAGGACACGTTGATCCGGTCAGACAAGGTGAGAAGATCCATAGATCAGAGGACAACACCGACTTGGAACAAGACAACAAGTACTCAGATGTACTGGAGTAGAAGTGAGAGTATCTCTCCAAAAAAGTACAAAATCACAAACATGTATGAATGCATCCAATATCGCCCCCCCCCCCCCCCCCCCCCCAAATTAACGGACTGATCTATGTTCTATGACTATGTTCTTTGCTAATATTTTGATCAGTTACTATAACACCAATAATCTGGAATAGTCCCTTTTTAATAATAATGTGAGTGAGTTATATGCAGAAAAACGGGTTGCGTGTTTGTTTTTACTGACAGCTCTCATTGTACTCGACCAATGACCAATTTTTTTTACTTGTACTAATAAAAACTAAACTAAGTAAATACTTGAAAAATATACTCATGTACGTGCTTTTAAAACTACTCAAAAAGTCGCCTTGAAACAACTACTCACTTACAATGACAATATGCAAGGTGTCGGTTTTCGCCTCTGGTTATTAAATGGTCACACAATGACCATCAAATCTGCACAAATTATGTTTCTGGCAATAAAAAACAAATTACCAAGCAACATTCAAAAAAAATTCACGGCTAGAGAGAGTGTTTATAATTGTAGAGGGACATTAGCTTTAAAGCAACCTACGGTACGTACAACTCAAAAAGTATGTGCATTGCAGACAGTTTGTGGGGTATCACTCTGGAATGGTCTGGATGCGAATATAAAATTAAGCTAAAATATCAATACATTTAAAGGTAGCTATAAACAAGCACTTATGGACACATATAAGAGAGAGGAGCTTGAGCAGTAATGTGACCCTATTATTTTTTCTCATTTGGATATATAAAAAACTGTAGGCTACTTTTATTTTATTTTTTATTATTTGTTATATTATTTTTATTTTTATTAAATTATAATGTCAAATATTGTAAGGAAGGGGCAGGGCTTGATAAGTTGTTTTACTTCCCCCTGTTCCTTCTCGAACACTTATTGTATGGAAATAGTCTTTGACTATTTACCTTTTTGTTTTTTAAACTTGTTTTATGTTTCTATGTTCGAGACAAATAAAAATCAAATCAAATCAAGTAGTTGGTTTATTATAGCCGTTATAGCCCGTAAAATCAGACCCGCTCAAACCATTGGCTTACACTTAAGGTCCCACGAGTTCAGTCTGAACTTGGCATGTCTGCCTTTTGTTTTTGATGCACCAGCTTCCTGGAACGATCTTCAATCTCACACCAAAAAACAATACTCTACTATTATGGACAATTTAAAAACACGATCACAAACCTCCCTACTTCAGTAACATTTTTAATACAATTTTGTTTTTTCTTCTTTCCACCTGTTGTCCTCCCATTTGTGCACATTTCTCCCCTCTTATATGTACTTGAATTGTTTGAATTTGTAATCTCAACAGCATTGCAAATGAGAGAAGCTCAATGTTAATTTTTAGATAAAATAATAGTAATTTAATCAAACAATGAAAAGTGTCAAGAGTTTGACGGCGGGCTCTCTCTTTTGTCTTTAGGACGGTTCGTTCCTAGTGAGGAAGAGCTCTGGACAGAACAGCAGGCAGCCCTACACTCTGGTGGTGTTCTACAACAGCAGAGTCTACAACATCCCAGTGCGCTACATCCCGAGGTCACAGCAGTACGCTCTCGGGAGGGAGAAGGAGGGAGAGGAGGTACAGGAGATGATGACTCACGATGACTGGTTTTACTAGGTGAAAGTAGTCCACGCGCAGCGGCTCTCAAACATTATTCACGTCAAGGAGGAACCACAAATGAATAAGCCCTTAGGCCGTGGATTTCCGTTTTTAATTAAGATCATGTTCCAGGGATCTACATCCGAGAAGATATTTGTTGTCAGATATGATTTAGTCAAGAATTCAATAAGAATTCCATGTCTTTACAATAAGTAGTGAGAGTGAAACAACTGATCAAGTCACTCTTGTACATTCTTTTAATGGGCTATCTTCTAGTGAATAAAGTGAAATCAAACTATTCCTCATTTTGGTGAGGACCTTTGAGAACCACTGGTTAGCAGCATCTAGGCTGCAATTTCCTGATATCAGAGGGAAGAACAGGGTTGTCTGGGTTCAGGGCTCATGGATCGTATAAATCTCTGTGCGATCTCCAGACCAGAGCCCTTAAAAACACATACTCATTATCTCAAAGGCAAGACTAACTCTACTCTTCAAGAGGTCAACTGGTCTCAGAGGGCCGATGACTCACTGACGGTCCTCTCTTTTCCTCAGCTTTTCAGCAGCGTCTCCCACATTATCGAGAACCACCAATGGAGTCCCTTGGTCCTGATCGATGGCCAGAGCAATACCAAGGACGCTACCAAGCTGTGTTACCCTGTGAGACCTTGAGATATTCACGGATGAACGTTCACTGTTCCATCTCACACAACTGGGTCTATTGTCGAGTGCACCGCTCACACAATTATGATGCTGTTCCCTGCCTCCTGCAAAGCGAACAGCGCCGACTCCCTCACTCAAACTAATTCGTTTCTCATGAGCAGTATGACATACTGTCAAATGTTCCTTATAACTGGAATTTATTCTGAAAACAGCACAGCCATGGTGATTAAAGGGTGCGGCTGTTGCATTGGGCAGCAAGTTGTGGAATAAATGGTTTATCATGTTAGAAATATTTGTGTGGGGGAGGGGTAGCCTTAATTGAACCATGTGTAGCACTGTATATTTTATTATTTGTTTGAAATAAAATCTTTGTTTACTTTGTTGGACTCAGCACACACCATGAATGACCACCAAACAGTACCAGAGACTGACAAACTACTTGCATTTATTCTCTGTTCAACAAGTAATGCTACCATAACTCATGCAGATTCATTACATAACAAATTACTAGGCACTTGGTGAACAAGAATTCTCAGGTAAATATTTTTTACAGTACCTCTAGTCAGACTGTACAATACAATTATAAAACCTTTTTGTCTAAACTGAAAAATATATATATATAAACGGTAAGCTATTGATGTGTGCACTCAGAAGGTTGGGCTACATGTTGGGAACATTTGTCCAATGGTCAAACTTAACATGAGCAGTTATTCCCTTGTTCTGCGTTCAGAGGGACCACCACCAGATATGTAGCGGCGGTGTGACACAATGTTGAGATTGTCGTAGGCTTTAGGCCTGTTGAGGTGAGGTAAGTGGGAAATAGAAATCATCCCTTCATAGTGCAATTAAAAAATAGATTTTCATTGTTTCAAGTCAAAAGAGGAATTTATCTGAGGCAATCAAGCTCAAATCATTTAGGTGTGTTTCAAATCGGAGTTAATACAAAAATACAAACTATCAGTCGTTCATTGACATACCACGGGTTAGCTTAACAGCTTTCCAACGACTTGTATTCTTTGGACTATCTATTACCCTTGAAGTGAATGATGCCTCATACAGATAATACTATATTTTAAAACATATTTTGGTATTTATACAAAAATTGACAAACACACAGACTATTCCAATGGCCAATCATAGAGACGGAATAAGTTGAGACCTGAAATCATAAATAGACGTAAAACAGCTTATGGATGAAATTTTGGTATAGCCGAGTAACGGAGGGGCCTTGGCATCTCCTTAAAAAAAAAAAAAAAAAAATACATAAATATGCTAGCTAGCTACCACACTGTATAGCCTACCCGTATACAAACTGCTTAATAGAAACGTAGATGGCAAATATATATATATATATATTACAGTGTTCTATGAAGAATTTTTGTATAACTGTGAATTTAAATCAACTTAAATAAAACAAGCTATTGCTTAGTCAAAATATAAACGATACAAAAAAAATTAAAAGACATCAATCCCATCTCACTGTGACATTTTAAATCACGTTTTAAATGACCCTGAGTATTTGAACCCTCCAGGTTTAAGAAGAAACCTCCTGACAGCATTGTCACTGTAGTCTTGTTGTCATAATAAAACGCTATTAAGTAAGACATTAAAGTGAGAAGACGGTGTTCCATTATTGTTTTGCCATATTGCAAGATCACCTTTCTACATCATCCGTTATCCAGTGTGGGCGACGTTTAAGAGTTTTCACAGTTTGGCCTCTCCCACTCCATCATATGTCGCTGACCATGACTCCTACATGCCTGCCGGCTGCCAAAGGCCCGGCCACAGAACCAGCAGTGGAATCTCTCTGGAAAATCATCGCCGTAAGAGGACACTTTCATCACTTGGTACTTTTTCCTACTCATCCGTTTAAGTTTCAGTTTCAAGATGAACCTCTCTTTCACAGAATTTTTCGAACACGGACTTCGGGTATCCGTCGGGTCGACCGCCCCGGGGATTTCACCCTCCGTGGCGGACAGGGCGTTCAGTGTTTTACACGAGAGCACAACCTTCTGAACCTCTCCGTTGTACCTGTGGACGACCTCCATGATACTGGTCACCTCTGGGATGTCCGCGTCCGGGTGATTCAGCACCACGACGGGCTGCTCTCCCACTGGATGCTTGATCAGTTGAGTTGGACTCACGGGTATTAACTTCAGGGTCCTCTCCACACTTCTGGGGGCAGGCTGCCGGTGACACAAGGGAGCTGATGAGGCCTCCTCTTGGATGGTTTGGTTAGAGTGTCCGTTACCTCTGGAGAGCTCCGGAGAGTGGTCCGTTGACCGCTCTCTCTTCCTCGTACCTGTGGCATTCTGGGTGTTCTCCTCTAGCGAAGAAACTGTGGGGCCTGAGTCTTCAGAGTCCGTCTTACCTGTGAGAAAGGGGGCAAAAGGTAAAATTGACATCTCGAAACACACCCTCTTTTCTTGATCTTCCAATCACAAACGTTGCGATTGTTGGATCAAGAAAATTGGGCAGGGCTTGATGGGTCAATTTCAAAAGGCTTTGAGAAGCAATAGGCCTACATCTCTACTGTACATTACAATCCCCTTAACTACATCATTTAGATTAAGACTTTAGAGATATTATTTAGTTTAGTTAATTTGTTTCTTACCCCATGGTGCAATAAGAGATTGGAGAACAGGAGATTTGGCTCCACAATTCCCATGAGGAGTCATATCATCATCAGCAAGTGAACTGTCTTCTCTGTTCGATACATGGCTTTTCATGTCGTTGTCATTTCCTCTCCAGGCTCCATAGCTGGTGCCAGAATTTTGGAGCGAGAAATTTTCAGGGCAATTGTTTGTTGAGGTGTTTAGAGGATTCTCTGCCTCCGACTGGCTCGTCTTCCCACAATCAATTTCTGCTTCAATAAGTTGCAACGGCTGCTCTGTTTTATCTTGGATCCCTTGCCTTGTTGATGGTATGACTTTGAGAACTAGAAGCTTCTTTCCATCCACTATTTTAATCCCTGTGGGCTTTGTAGTGCAATTGGGGGGGATATAAATTTTGTTTTTGACCATGAGGGCATTGAGATCATCACTGCTTGTGCTGAGATGTCCAGAGTGTGGGAAAAGTTCTTTCTCTGGCTTTGAGGTTTTCTCTGTTGGCGACATTGGTGTGATGGCTTTGGAGGCGTTGTGCTGGTCAGTCGTAGGAGCTTTGCTCCATTTCTTCTGTCCATTTTCTGCGGAGAGCGCTCTTTGAAGGAACTGCTGCGTCTCCTCCAAAGTACTCTGAGGTTGCGGTAGTTTGTGATAGTCATCCAGCAGACCACCTCCTAACAGACACAAAGAGCTTTGTGACATCCACTGCTTATCCTTAACTGGGTCCTTCTTCAAAACTAGCTTTAGTCCTAATCCCGACACCCCTTTATCCATTGCCTTACGTCTGGTCTTTCTCTTCCACCGCCTCCTTATGGTTTTTTTCTTGGGTCGGGTTTTAGAGATAGCTTTCCGGTCACCTCTCTTGTTTTTCAGTCTCAACTCTTTAGAGGCATCTGTCCCATCTTCACAGGGTTTTGAATGTTTAAGCTCCTCATACGTTCTCCTGGGTTCTTCATTATCCTGATTGACTTTTACTTCCTGATTCTCTCTATTATCTTGGGTTTGACTGCATTCCGCAGACTCGTTTTGGGCTGAAATCGAAGCGTCATTCAGAGCGATTTGAGCTCCCAGAAATTGGGCTTGATCATTTAAACTTGATTGGCAACGGTTTGAGTCAAATATGCAATGTGCGCCAACAGTAGCAGTTTCAATGGGAATCGTTTCATGCTTTTCCGATGGTGTCATAATTTTGAACCCTTTGGCATCGGCGGTACCATTCTGAAGTACAGTTATCTTATTCTTGACAGTAAGTACAGCGAGGTCCTTGCTAGTGTTTGGGAATCCAGAGTTAGACGTTATGCCGTTCTCCGACTTCGGACTGGTGTCTTGGGGGACATTTGACAGTACGGTCTGAAGAGCTTTGGTCCATTTCTGATCACCTGTTTCCCCAGCTGTAGTCCTCATCAAAAACTGTTGCTCCAAGTTTCTTTCTGGATCTGAAAGGCTGCAGCATTTGCCCAATAAATCTCTATTCTGCTGAGAAATGTCCATCACTGTATTTCTTGTCTTTCTGTGCGTCACTCTTGGTATCACATCATTTGGCTTAATTGTTACGGGGTGAACCTCCTTTAGTCCCTGGTTGCCATTCTGGCCAGCGTGGATGGTGTTCATGTGCTTGGTAATCAGCCGTTTGTTAGGTGCTTCATAACTACACAGGTGACAATGAAAGGAAAGGGTGATTGTTTTAGATCTTAGTTGTCTCTGAAAATCTTTCCTCGCATGATCAATTTTGCCATCTTTCTCCAGGGCCACGTTATGTAGATGCAGGTGCTCCAAAAACGCTCTTACATCCCTTGTGGAGAATTCCTCACACATTTTGCACAAATACTTGCCATTGTGACTATGGTGCGTGGTCAGGTGTGTGGCAAACTCAGAGGGTGTGCGCTGGACATTGTCATTGCAAATGTTGCAGCTTGAAAAAGCATCCATGTGGCTTATTAGATGAACCTGAAGCCAGGAGAATTCATGTGTACTGAAAGTGCACATGTGACAAGGAAAAACTGGTGAGCTTCCTCTGTGAGATTCCTGAAAGTGTTTCACTAGATCATCTGGACCATATTCCGAGCTGACCTTGCACTGAGAGCATCTGAACCTGAGTACATTTCCTCTGTCTCTTGTCCCGCGTTGACACCGCTGCGCTTTCTGGGGAGACTTCCTCAAAGAAGGCCGCTTTGTGTTTTGATCCCACCCCTCAGTCATCTTCTTTTGTCCACGTTTATCTCGACTTTGCATAGTTCGGGGCTGAACAGCGGCTTTCCTGAAGCGGAGTCGTTTGTGCCAGTCTCTATTCTTATCGTTTACCTTTTTACCGCCTGTGATGGACACATCTGGACCAACATCTGCTGACTCCATGTCTCTGAAAAGGTATAGCAACAAAAGCACAATTATTCAGCAACCAAAAGCAGACACTGAGCTGGGTGAGCGGTTAGTGTGCAGTAAAACAATCAGTGGAACAAAACAAAGTAATGTTTGTTTAACTCCTGTGCAACTTTTAAGAATTTTATTTTACAACAGTCCTTTTCATTTTCTCTGATTCGGGTCTGCGTTTCTAAATCTGCAGTCTGACATTGTGTCTTTGCATAGGGTGGTTGACATTTTTAATTCTACCAGGCTATAACACTGATGAGTATTTCTAATAGGTGTGCATTGCAATTGGGCATACAGACCAGTATAGTTCTTGTCCTTGTAAATTATTGCTGTAAGAATTAGATGGCATATGTCAGGGCTGTCCCCAATACTTTTTTTGGGTTCAAAGCTTCAGCACCAATCATCATAAAATATTCTAAGCTTTGCCACTATGAGGGGCTATTTCTGTACTTTCTTCAAACTTGCTGTTATTATTAATGTCTTTATCACATTATATCTATCATTAGGCTTTATTATTGTAATTATTATGCTATTGAGAGACAAAGGCAAAATCAGACTTCAAGGTTTTTCATCTTCATTGACATTTAATTGGCTACTAGCCTGTGCAGCCTATACCAAATCCATGTATTCGTTGACAGCCGTAGGCTTATCCACAAAATAAATTGGCTTACAGCCGAACAAGATAGCCTCTTTATACAGGCCTAATCAAAGTGAAATATTTTGGTCATGAAAAGAAATAATAAGAAATAAAAAAAATAAACAGAATTGCTTCTGTTGCCTTAGGATTAACATGAACAAAAAAGACAGTGTAAGTCATTTGAGGCTTAATAAAAAGAACAATAAATACACGTGAAAAAGGCAATAAATAAAATTGTGCCTTCACTTAGGGCTAGATCCACAAAGAATGGATTGCACGGAGCAAGTTGCACCCTTACTTACAATTCATTATGAATTGAAAATGGGGGACCCTGATGTAAACCAAACGAAAGTCTTTCTCTGGTCTGCATCCCTTTAACAATTGTGTGTATTGAGCTGTACTGTATTGTATCCATTCTGCAATCTGTTAATAACATTTTCATTCAATCAATCAATCTGCACTGTGATTGATTGAATGCAAATTGTATTAACAGATTGCAGAATGGGTACAATACAGTACGGCTCAATACACACAATTGTTAAGGGAATGCAGACCAGAGAAAGACTTTTGTCTTGTTTACATCAGGGTCCCCCATTTTCAATTCATAATGAATTGTAAGTAAGGGTGCAACTTTCTACTAAATAAACAACCATATCCAATCAAAAGCAAAAACATGAATTACACCTAATAAAAATAGCTTCTGTGGTCTAGGCCTCAACACAAACTAACTGGAGTTTAGAATGATATGGATGATCAACCCGTTTTAGGTTATGCGACAAAAAGACCAATGTGTCCACATTCTTTGGCGACATGCCATTTCTATTTTGCTTACAATAAAGCCAGCTTTCGAAAAAGTGTGCTCCGAAGGGGTTGAAGTGTCTGGGATATGCAACGCAATCGCATGGCTACAGTCGCCAGCCACAGATAATGGTCCACGTTTCGTCGATTGATGGCATCAACTGAAAACGGACGTGTTATCCACATCAACCACCGGCGTCTACACATGACTCTATCATGATGAAGCCCATTACTGATAACAGAAAGCGAGTCATGGTTGATACTGTAGTCTCGTTCATTGCTCAAGACAAGAGTCCTATCAATGGGATGCCGTCTCGCCCTCCCAGGTTGAGTGGTGTGTTGTGTTCGTCTCGTGTGTCTAATGTTTGGAGTCTAAAATGTCCTAGTTTATGGTTAGCTTTTAGTTTGCCGGGCGGTGTCCTATGCTGCAAGAATCAGATTGGACTACTACGGGGGAAAGTTTTACGAAGCTGGTGTTTTTTTTATAGTGGTGAGTGTCTATGTATTGTGACTGTATGTTTGTCTTTTAACCACTGCACAAATGAAGTTCCAAAAGGTCAAATAAAGTAATTTGAAGTTGAAGTTGAATGTTGGGTTATTATATTATATAAATAAGCTAATTCTTGTGTTGAGATTTTTTTAAAGTATTTGAATACTGATTTTGGCGTTGATTACCATGGAAACGGTGGGGGGGGAATGTAAAAGCATTCGGGTCAGCCCTACATGCAGCCTTTCAATATTTCCATAGAAATATTCAATACCACATGGGTCAATGATTATCTAAAAGAGGCCTTTCACAGAATGTTTAGAATGGCCATTTGTCCTCAATGTTGGCAGAGACAATTGTTTCTATGTGCAAAACGGTTAGACTACATGTTGATATAAAATTATTTGGTGTCTTATTATACTGGATCTTGAAGTCGCAGTGGAATGGAATAGTAATACATGTTATTTCAATGTTTCACATACTCTACCGCTGTGAACGTTCTTTCAAAAGTGGTTACAAATAGGAGTATGAACACACATCCAAACTAAACAGGGCACTCGCTGAGCCAAAAGTGAGCAAATCGTGAAATAAACAAATAAACAGCTTGCACACTGCAGGGCTCCAATGTCAGGCTGTATGATGAAGAGCAGTTGTGCTTGAAACGTCACCTTGGTGCAATAAATAAGTGGACATTAGAGCCCTGTAGTGTGATTGATTGATTGATTGATTGAAAAGTTTATTAACAGATTGCAGAATGGGTACAGTACAGTTAAGGGGATGCAGAGAAAGACTTTCATCTTGTTTACATCAGGGTCCCCCATTTTCAATTAATCATAACATATATGACACACACACATACAGATAGACACACACACATACAGATCTGTTTGTTTGTTTCTCTCTAAAGTGGTCACCAATAGTTACAGACAGCCATGTTGGAAGAAAAATAACTACTTAAAACATTCAGTTCACCTCCTCTATTGATTAGGTTGTGTTTGATGCATAGTCTGCGTGTGGTCACGGTCAGTCAGTACTGTGTTCAAAATAGCCAACTTTAGAACAGTACATTTCAAATACAATGAGCTCAGATACATTTGTTGTTGTAGGTTAGTTTAAGTGTAGGAAGTAGGCCATTACAAACACCGCCTGTGGTTGTTCTGAACTACCATGACCAGTTTACTCGTCACTGGTCAGTTACTGTACAAGTCAACGTGACTGTACACAACAGTACTGTATTAGCAAATCTGGTATGTCATAAATGTATAGATGTAGCAGTACTGTCTATCTGTATGTCATGTGTGTCATATATGTCCTGATGAATTGAAAATGGGGGACCCTGATGTAAACAAGACGAAAGTCTCTCTCTGGTCTGCATCCCAGCCTTAACAATTGTGTGTATTGAGCTGTACTGTATTGTACCCATTCTGCAATCTGTTAATAAAGTTTTCAATCAATCAATCAAAACTGGTTAGTTTGGTAAAATAGTGCCGCTCGTGTTATGCTTGCGTTGCATCGTTCACACTGTGTTTGCAGAAAGTCCACCTGTTGTTGAGGTATATCCATTCAATATTTCGCCCCGCATTTATATAACGTTAAAGAATAATACCATTAGCTATGGTTAGCAACGTCGGGCCACCCGGTACACTAAGTTTTAACAACTCAAACACACCTGTTCACACACTGCCTAAACGTACTTGCCTGCCAGAAAAGGATATGAAGTTAATTCGCGTTTTATGTACGACTATGCAACTTGCAAGTTTGCACATAATGTTCGCTAGCTCATTTGGCTTTGTTTGAATACATCATGTGCGGCCATTGTGCCATTTGGCTTGACCACAACAAAGTGATGAGACAGCCTTCATTAACGCGTAACGAATGCCTGGAGAATATATAAATATGTTTGTTTTTAAGTAAAAATCGATCCATTTCCCAGGAACCGCTATCGCACAAACTTCAGTCCACCGGGAAATACGTTGACTTTGAAGTAGATATGCGACTCTCTCGCCAATGTTGTTTGTCATACTAACGTTAGCGTTTGAGTGATTTGAATTAACGTTAACGTTGCGCAGAAACGAGCCTGGAGAAACCAAATAACTTCACAAAAAGCACGAAAACCAAACTTATGCCCGATTCTTATCGTCTGCATTGCGTTATTACTGCAGATATGCGCGTCGTGCGGACTAGATTATAAACATAATTTGTGCAATTTAGATTCTTCCCTCGGTTTTACCTTTCTTTAGTGGAGAGCCTGACAGCTCAGCGAGTGGCAGCCATGATGGTTTCATCCGGGGATTACAGACACTGAGCTCTTGTAGTCTAGTCGCTCCGACGGCCTACCAGAGACCACAGCAGAGATAGTGTAGTCCACACGCCGTGGGCCTACTACCAGATACCACAGCAGAGATAGTCTAGTCCACACGGCGAGGGCCTACTACCAGAGACTACCAGAGAAATTGTATACGAACAGGTCGAAAAATACCTAATCTAATCTACGAATTCCAATCTGGTTTCAGAACGTCCCACTCCACTGACACATGCCTTCTCTATTTAAACGACCACATCAAACAAGAGGTGGACGCGGGCAAATACTGCGGCATGGTCATGCTGGACCTACAAAAGGCCTTCGACACTGTCAATCACACCATTCTGATTGACAAGCTAAAAGCAATTGGTTTTGATAGTCTATCAGTGAGCTGGATGCAATCCTACCTGGAGGGGAGAGAGCAGATGGTGGAGGTAAACGGTACCCTATCCCCCCCCCTCACTGTGAGCTGTGGTGTTCCACAAGGAAGCATACTAGGTCCGCTACTGTTCCTAATTTATGCAAATGACATGTCGTCAGCTTGTGACTGCAACTTGTTCCTGTTTGCGGACGACTCAGCCCTGCTGGTCTCTGACAAGAACAAGTTACAGGTTGAAAAAACCCTCAGCTCAGAACTAGGCAAAATCTGCATATGGCTCGCTGATAACAAACTATTATTACACATGGGCAAAACAGAGTCCATTCTCTTCGGTTCAAATAACAAACTCAGCAAGACCGACGGCTTCTCAGTTACAGTGGGTGACAATATTGTCACAAGGAAAGAAGATATTACCTACCTGGGTTCCATCCTAGAGGCTAATCTTTCCTGTGACAAAATGGCATCCAATGTAATAAAAAAAGTCAACCAACGAACACGATTCTTGTACCGGATCTCCTCACTGGTAAACAAGAATACCCTGAAGACTCTGGCAGGAGCACTCATTCAAGGGTACTACGACTATGCTTGCACCTCATGGTACCAAAGCACCTCAAAGGCGCTAAAAACAAAATTACAAACATCTCAAAACAAACTGGTCAGACTACTGCTTGACCTGACTCCTTGAACCCACCTCACCCCTGCCCACTTTGACAACCTAGGATGGCTTAGAGTAGACGACAGAGTACAGCAACTTGCAATGGGCCTGGTCTACAAGATACACTACACGACCGAGGTACCCATGTACTTGTCAAAATACTTCCCAAAGGTCAGTGAATACCACGATCACAACACCAGAGGGAGCTCCACAAATCATGTTAAACCCAGAGTCGGCTCAAACAAGGGACTAAACACGCTTCGCAATTATGCCACATCAATGTGGAACGCCCTACCCAAAGCTGTAAAGGAATGTGAATCACTACCCACTTTCAAAAACACTCTCAAAAAACATCTACGAGAGACTGCAATTCTAAACTGGCCCCTGTAAATGTCCTAACACAACCCCCCCCCCAATGTACAGTAAATGACCAAGTATGGTCTTGTCAATATTCCAATGTACAGTTTTGCTTGTTCAGTTGTACAGTGTCCCCCACCCACCCCTCCTACTCACCCCCCAACCTCCTCCAATGTACAGTTTCTATGTCAAATGTATATACTCTCTTTTCTGGACTCTTTTCGTATCACAAAAAGTACTGTATTTGCAAATCTGGTATGTCATAAATGTATAGATGTAGCAGTACTGTCTATATGTATGTCATATATGTTATGATGAATTGAAAATGGGGGACCCTGATGTAAACAAGACGAAAGTCTTTCTCTGGTCTGCATCCCCTTAACAATTGTATGTATTGAGCTGTACTGTACTGTACCCATTCTGCAATCTGTTCATACAATTTTCAATCAATCAATCAAAAGACCACAGCAGAGATAGTGTAGTCGCTCCGACGGGCTACCAGAGACCACAGCAGAGATAGTGTAGTCCACACGCCGAGGGCCTACCAGAGACCACAGCAGAGATAGTCTAGTCCACACGCCGAGGGCCTACCAGAGACCACAGCAGAGATAGTGTAGTCCACACGCCGAGGGCCTACCAGAGACCACAGCAGAGATAGTCTAGTCCACACGCCGAGGGCCTACCAGAGACCACAGCAGAGATAGTGTAGTCCACACGCCGAGGGCCTACCAGAGACCACAGCAGAGATAGTGTAGTCCACACGCCGAGGGCCTACCAGAGACCACAGCAGAGATAGTCTAGTCCAGACGCCGAGGGCCTACCAGAGACCACAGCAGAGATAGTCTAGTCCACACGCCGAGGGCCTACCAGGGACCACAGCAGAGATAGTCTAGTCCACACGCCGAGGGCCTACTACCAGGGACCACAGCAGAGATAGTCTAGTCCACACGCCGAGGGCCTACCAGAGACCACAGCAGAGATAGTCTAGTCCAGACGCCGAGGGCCTACCAGAGACCACAGCAGAGATAGTGTAGTCCAGACGCCGAGGGCCTACCAGGGACCACAGCAGAGATAGTCTAGTCCACACGCCGAGGGCCTACCAGGGACCACAGCAGAGATAGTCTAGTCCACACGCCGAGGGCCTACCAGGGACCACAGCAGAGATAGTCTAGTCCACACGCCGAGGGCCTACCAGGGACCACAGCAGAGATAGTCTAGTCCACACGCCGAGGGCCTACCAGGGACCACAGCAGAGATAGTCTAGTCCACACGCCGAGGGCCTACCAGGGACCACAGCAGAGATAGTCTAGTCCACACGCCGAGGGCCTACCAGAGACCACAGCAGAGATAGTGTAGTCCACACGCCGAGGGCCTACCAGGGACCACAGCAGAGATAGTCTAGTCCACACGCCGAGGGCCTACCAGAGACCACAGCAGAGATAGTGTAGTCCACACGCCGAGGGCCTACCAGGGACCACAGCAGAGATAGTCTAGTCCACACGCCGAGGGCCTACCAGAGACCACAGCAGAGATAGTCTAGTCCACACGCCGAGGGCCTACCAGAGACCACAGCAGAGATAGTGTAGTCCACACGCCGAGGGCCTACCAGGGACCACAGCAGAGATAGTGTAGTCCACACGCCGAGGGCCTACCAGGGACCACAGCAGAGATAGTCTAGTCCACACGCCGAGGGCCTACCAGAGACCACAGCAGAGATAGTCTATTAAATATCGACTTGCCAAGCACGCAGAGTAGGTTATATACAAAGCGCGATTTTGCTGTTGCTTTATGCTTTATACTTTATACATACAGTACTATATACCTGTATGTCATGTGTAACTGAGGGGTACAATTCCCTGACTGTATTGAGAGTATGGTATCATTAAACCACTACTTAGTTATGTACTTTAATTACTGGCCATACAGTACACGGTATATATGGTGAACACCCACACAATAATACGGCTTAACAAAGAAAGTCATATTTAGAAGTATTTATTAGCAGAGCAGCAATAGTAGGTTACAATATTGAGAATTATGAGTTGCGCTTATATGGCGAAGAACACTTAAGTAGGTCAAGAGCGTAAGTCCATGAGCATATTAAGATGGGTATAATTAATACCACCTGTAGCATAAGAATTATATAAGGCACACTCGTAGTCAGCTGGAGATACTAAGGGGGGTTCCCTCCGGTTGTAAGCCAGCAGGGGAGAGGAATTGTCGGGAGCAAAGTCTGGATCGACGAGGAATAAAGAGACTCCAGATACAGGAGACGGTGCAATAATCCTTTGGTCCGTAGACAAAGCAACAGCTATACTCCGGTATGCATGGCAGCATGGATGAAAGCTAGCCAGCCTCTGTGGGTCCTAGAGGCGGGCTCGACGGTGCTCCTCACAGGGTAGATCCCACACAGCAGTGGGGTAGACGGTTCTCTGCTCCAGCAGCCACAGTACCAAAGCAATATAATCCAGCCGGAAAAGGCTCTGCATTCGTCGGTGTAGGTTCTCCGGTATACATATCCAACGGTTCTCGTCTAGGACTCCTCGGATGGCGGCACGAGGTTAGGCCGCCCAGTCTGGATAAGTGCACTAGCTCGGTACGACGAACCGGTGGTAATGCTGGTCACTGTAGAATGGTAGCCGCACGATACACTATACATAATAGACTATTACTTTACAATAGTAAAGTAATAGGTCGGGGGTCAAGGACTACAGCCCCCTCAGCATCGACGGGGCACCGGTTGAGAGAGTGAACAGTTTCAAGTACCTCGGAGCCCACATATCCGAGGACTTGACATGGACCACACACATTGACAGTGTTGTGAAGAAGGCACGACAACGCCTCTACTTCCTCAGGCGCCTAAGGAAGTTCCAAGTCAGTCAGAAGATCCTTAGGAACTTCTACTCATGTACAATAGAGAGCATCCTGACCGGCAACATCACCTCCTGGTTTGGGAATAGCACTGCACAAGACCGTAGCAGACTACAAAGAGTGACACGTTCAGCCGAACGCACAATTGGAGGGGGGCTTCCCACCCTCCAGAACATTTACAACAAGCGGTGCAAGGGGAAGGCTAAAATAATTATTAAGGACTCGAGCCACCCGAACAACTGCCTCTTTGAACTGCTGCGGTCAGGCAAGCGATACCGGAGTCTTAAGGCGAGCACAGAAAGACTCAGAAGAAGCTTCTATCCCCAGGCCATCAGGCTGCTAAACGAACAATAATCACTATGCAACAACCATCAAATGCACACAGCACACACACCCACACGCACACACTCACTCAAACAAACAACACACTGCAGCACCCACTCTCCACACTTTAGATCACACAAACACACTTACACTTTATATTTATTGATAAAGGATTTGCACTACAACTCGTACACCTACTGTGAATTGTACCTAAATTGCACCTCGTCCCATTTCTCCATTTCTGCCTTGCACTATATAGTATTGTATATTAGTACACTGCACAGTATTGTATATTGTATGGTAACTACGTCTATTCTGCATCGAACATTGTACATATGTCTAAACTGAACACTGTGACCTCATTTTTTTACTTCTAATTTTACTATGTTACTTTATTTCATACTTATCTTGTCTTGCACAGTCTCTGGAGCGCAACAGTAAGAAGCATTTTGTATAAAAGTATTCTGTACTTCTGTATGACAACTATTAAAGAAACTTGAAACTTGAAACTAGAATAAGTCGAACTCGACGATACAGCGTTAAACTCTGACACTTTAGCTATCAATTCGCACGCGGTTCTCAAGGCTCTATTTAGGGGCAAAAAAGGCCCGCTTCACAGCACGTTGTATCGTGGTGAAGGCTTCAACTCGTTTTAGGATAACTAACTGCTGTATCCACCTGCGCCGTATTTATACGTAAGGTGAATAATCTAGTGCCAACCTCAGTTCTGTCTCGTATTACTGCGCAAACCTGGGCATGTTGAGACATGTCTTAGCGGTGGCTTTGAACTCGACATTGGGGGTATGGCCGTTGACGCCTAGGGGTCGCTGTCCAATAGGAGAACGAATATTTTGGTCTGGCCTGTACCTAGGTAAAGGGATATTCCGTGTATATGTACAAAGAATATACAAGGGATATCAGACGATATACAAATATTATACAATATATCTCAAGTAATAAATATATATATTCGGTTTAATCTGACCCTTTGTAACAGCCGCCTCCTAATTAGTCCGCACCTAATTAGATAAGCAGAGACAGATTAACCGTCTTGTCCACTACTCAATGTCCGTTGTGAGGAGTAGGGCAATTCACAAAGTCAGTGGGTCATGGTCGTCATCAAGGGAATCAGGTAGCCTTGGCAACTCTATCAGCCTCGCCACGGGTCGGGTGTATGTCCGTCCCTGGACGAGCACTTCTGCCGCTCTGACCTTTCCGTCGGCACCAGTGATCACTTTGCTTACGCGGCCGGCCGGCCACATAGCTCGGGGTAGTGACTGGTCTATAATCATGACGACTGTGCCCTCCGTCAAATTGTCTCTTTCTTTTACCCATTTCTGGCGGGTCTGTAGAGACGGTAGATAGTGGAGGAGCAGAATAAAGCCGAAGGCCGGACCAGCACTCTCAGATTTAAAAAAATTTTTTTAATGGCAGCCTATAGTACAGACATGTTTCGGAACAGGTGTTCCATCTTCAGTGTAATAGGCTAGCAGTGATAGCTTGTAAAAATGGGAGCTATATACCATGTGGGCAGGAAGTGACATCATAGAGGTGAGCTTGGGAATGCTAGTGAACTTTGACCTCCAGAGTAAGGACTCGTTAATGTAGCATGTTGCAAACAAATTTTTACCAGAAACTTAAATAAGCCAAAAGCAAACACAAAATTCTATAAGCAAAGAACCACTACAACAGAAGGAAAACTTCTCAATTCATAAAATAATAATAATATACTCATGAAAATAAAAGTAATAAAAAGTCACTTGTAGGAAGCAGGATAACAACATTTTTTCATTCATTCCCTTTGGTACAGAGCCATTAATCAAATGAATATAGTAACCTGTCTCCCCTCTGAGGGCATTGTAGACTAACAAGTCCTTTAAACAATAAGATTGCATTAGGAGAAAATAGAGAGATACGGTACACTCTTAAGCAAGGACATAGTGGTGCTAATCACTCAAATAAACACTTGAAATGTCAGTAGATGTGTATATCTCCGGGACCGATGATCCTGTCTTGCTTACTCCTCCATGGTGGCCGTCCGGAAACATCATCTACGGAGGGAGCACAGCGGATACATCTCCTTCTTAGGTCGGTCTCTGGGCTGCCTGGTAGGCCTGCAGAAGTGCAGGAGGCACCAAGTGTGTAGATAGTCCCGTTCGTCTCCTCGTCTCCCGCATCTCTTATGCCGCTCGATGTCATGCCTTGGCAAAAAGCAGGCCCCTCAGGATGATGGCATCCTGCCAATCGTTAATAAGGGTCACGCCATGGAGTAGGATGTCTCTTGACTCCATCGTTGTAGCTACGAAAGCTGATGTAAATCCACTAGGGACAGGGTGGACTGTAAACTCTGGAGCTGCAGGTCTCTAAACTACCAAAGTAGCTATGTATCAAAAGTCAAGTTAGACCGCGCTCTCAGTATATGACACTGGGTGCTGAAATCCCAAACATTTAAGCAGAATAAAGCCGAAGGCCGGACCAGCACTCTCAGATTTAAAAAAATTGTTTTTAATGGCAGCCTATAGTACAGGCATGTTTCGGAACAGGTGTTCCATCTTCAGTGTAATAGGCTAGCAGTGATAGCTTGTAAAAATGGGAGCTATATACCATGTGGGCAGGAAGTGACATCATAGAGGTGAGCTTGGGAATGCTAGTGAACTTTGACCTCCAGAGTAAGGACTCGTTAATGTAGCATGTTGCAAACAAATTTTTACCAGAAACTTAAATAAGCCAAAAGCAAACACCAGAATTTTGTGTTTGCTTTTGGCTTATTTAAGTTTCTGGTAAAAATTTGTTTGCAACATGCTACATTAACGAGTCCTTACTCTGGAGGTCAAAGTTCACTAGCATTCCCAAGCTCACCTCTATGATGTCACTTCCTGCCCACAAGGTATATAGCTCCCATTTTTACAAGCTATCACTGCTAGCCTATTACACTGAAGATGGAACACCTGTTCCGAAACATGTCTGTACTATAGGCTGCCATTAAAAACTATTTTTTTAAATCTGAGAGTGCTGGTCCGGCCTTCGGCTTTATTCTGCTTAAATGTTTGGGATTTCAGCACCCAGTGTCATATACTGAGAGCGCGGTCTAACTTGACTTTTGATACATAGCTACTTTGGTAGTTTAGAGACCTGCAGCTCCAGAGTTTACAGTCCACCCTGTCCCTAGTGGATTTACATCAGCTTTCGTAGCTACAACGATGGAGTCAAGAGACATCCTACTCCATGGCGTGACCCTTATTAACGATTGGCAGGATGCCATCATCCTGAGGGGCCTGCTTTTTGCCAAGGCATGACATCGAGCGGCATAAGAGATGCGGGAGACGAGGAGACGAACGGGACTATCTACACACTTGGTGCCTCCTGCACTTCTGCAGGCCTACCAGGCAGCCCAGAGACCGACCTAAGAAGGAGATGTATCCGCTGTGCTCCCTCCGTAGATGATGTTTCCGGACGGCCACCATGGAGGAGTAAGCAAGACAGGATCATCGGTCCCGGAGATATACACATCTACTGACATTTCAAGTGTTTATTTGAGTGATTAGCACCACTATGTCCTTGCTTAAGAGTGTACCGTATCTCTCTATTTTCTCCTAATGCAATCTTATTGTTTAAAGGACTTGTTAGTCTACAATGCCCTCAGAGGGGAGACAGGTTACTATATTCATTTGATTAATGGCTCTGTACCAAAGGGAATGAATGAAAAAATTTTGTTATCCTGCTTCCTACAAGTGACTTTTTATTACTTTTATTTTCATGAGTATATTATTATTATTTTATGAATTGAGAAGTTTTCCTTCTGTTGTAGTGGTTCTTTGCTTATAGAATTTTGTGTTTGCTTTTGGCTTATTTAAGTTTCTGGTAAAAATTTGTTTGCAACATGCTACATTAACGAGTCCTTACTCTGGAGGTCAAAGTTCACTAGCATTCCCAAGCTCACCTCTATGATGTCACTTCCTGCCCACATGGTATATAGCTCCCATTTTTACAAGCTATCACTGCTAGCCTATTACACTGAAGATGGAACACCTGTTCCGAAACATGTCTGTACTATAGGCTGCCATTAAAAACAATTTTTTTAAATCTGAGAGTGCTGGTCCGGCCTTCGGCTTTATTCTGCTTAAATGTTTGGGATTTCAGCACCCAGTGTCATATACTGAGAGCGCGGTCTAACTTGACTTTTGATACATAGCTACTTTGGTAGTTTAGAGACCTGCAGCTCCAGAGTTTACAGTCCACCCTGTCCCTAGTGGATTTACATCAGCTTTCGTAGCTACAACGATGGAGTCAAGAGACATCCTACTCCATGGCGTGACCCTTATTAACGATTGGCAGGATGCCATCATCCTGAGGGGCCTGCTTTTTGCCAAGGCATGACATCGAGCGGCATAAGAGATGCGGGAGACGAGGAGACGAACGGGACTATCTACACACTTGGTGCCTCCTGCACTTCTGCAGGCCTACCAGGCAGCCCAGAGACCGACCTAAGAAGGAGATGTATCCGCTGTGCTCCCTCCGTAGATGATGTTTCCGGACGGCCACCATGGAGGAGTAAGCAAGACAGGATCATCGGTCCCGGAGATATACACATCTACTGACATTTCAAGTGTTTATTTGAGTGATTAGCACCACTATGTCCTTGCTTAAGAGTGTACCGTATCTCTCTATTTTCTCCTAATGCAATCTTATTGTTTAAAGGACTTGTTAGTCTACAATGCCCTCAGAGGGGAGACAGGTTACTATATTCATTTGATTAATGGCTCTGTACCAAAGGGAATGAATGAAAAAATGTTGTTATCCTGCTTCCTACAAGTGACTTTTTATTACTTTTATTTTCATGAGTATATTATTATTATTTTATGAATTGAGAAGTTTTCCTTCTGTTGTAGTGGTTCTTTGCTTATAGAATTTTGTGTTTGCTTTTGGCTTATTTAAGTTTCTGGTAAAAATTTGTTTGCAACATGCTACATTAACGAGTCCTTACTCTGGAGGTCAAAGTTCACTAGCATTCCCAAGCTCACCTCTATGATGTCACTTCCTGCCCACATGGTATATAGCTCCCATTTTTACAAGCTATCACTGCTAGCCTATTACACTGAAGATGGAACACCTGTTCCGAAACATGTCTGTACTATAGGCTGCCATTAAAAACAATTTTTTTAAATCTGAGAGTGCTGGTCCGGCCTTCGGCTTTATTCTGCTTAAATGTTTGGGATTTCAGCACCCAGTGTCATATACTGAGAGCGCGGTCTAACTTGACTTTAGATAGTGGAGGAGGAAACTGTTCCAAAACTTGTCAGCCAATACTTGACTGTACCTCCACATTCTTCGGCCGTTCGCTTCCTCAGGTCTGTACACTGTCTGTGGGAGCGCGGGGTCCAGCCGCCCCATCAAGAGAGTGTTGGGGGTGACTGGGTCGACATCTGCTACATCACTTGAGACGTAACCGAGGGGCTTTGAGTTCAATACTCCCTCGATCTCCGTGAGGACTGTCGTGAGGACTTCTTCCGCCACGGTCTGGGCCCCAAGCACGGCGTACAGGGCTGTCTTTATTGAACGTACTTCTCGTTCCCAGGTTCCCCCGAAGTGAGGGGCGTTCGGGGGGTTAAACTGGAAATCAATCTGAGAGGGAGCGAGGTGGGTCTTAAGTTCTGGGCCCATAGCTTGGAAGCTCTCTCTCAGCTCTCTTTCTCCGCCTTTGAAGTTTGTCCCGTGATCAGACAATAATATAGACGGTTTTCCTTTCCGCGCTGTGAATCTCCGGAAGGCCATAAGGAATGAGTCCGTACTCATGGTTGGAAGGAGTTCTATGTGTATCGCTCGGGTGGTCATGCATTTGAATACAATACCCCACCTCTTCTCCATCCCTCTTCCTTTCTTCACATACAGCGGGCCGAAGCAGTCCATACCGGCGGAGTGAAAGGGCTTGTCGCAGAGTCGGAGGCGACAGGGGGGTAGGTCAGCCATCCTGGGTATACTGGGCTGTGCTCGCCACTTGCGACAGTCTAGACAGGTCCGCTGGAAGCGTCGTACTGCTTCTCTTCCTTGCAGTATCCAATAGCGACGTCTGATCTCAGCGAAGACTCTCTCTGCCCCAGCGTGGTGCACGTCCTCGTCGTATTTCTTTATGATGAGCTCTGTGACCTTGTGTCGGCTGTTGAGAACTATCGGGAACTTGACGTCATCCGTTAAGTCCGGGGCCCTTCTCAGACGACCACCCACTCTGATGAGATCATGGGCGTCGCGCTCAGGGGCCAAGTGGAGCAGTCTGCTGTCTGACGGGACTGGCTTTGATCCCTGCAGACAGTCTAGCTCGTCGGGGAACGAGTCTCTTTGGGCTCGCTGTAGCAGAAGGAGTTCTGCTTCTTCGTAATTAGCTGCATTAATGTCAGTAGTGGAGGGAACCTCAGGGTGGTGCCACAGGAATGTCTTTAACTGCGCACTCTCAAGGGTAGGGCAGTCGTCTATGTTGGGATCTGTGGGGACTGGTGTGTGCGTCAACCCACAGAACATAGATTTCTTCATCTCTGCCTCCTCTTGACTAGCCTCCCGTGGGGTGGGGTTAGGCCACTCTTCTTCCGGGAGCTTGAGGAACTCGGGACCGTCACTATAGAGATTGTGACGTGTGAGGTCATCCAGGGACATTCCCCGTGTGATGACGTCTGCTGGGTTCTGTTTTGTGTCCACGTACCTCCAGCATGCTGATTCTGTTAAATCTTGGATCTCTGTGATTCTGACTCCCACGAAGACCTTGTATCTACACGAATCGGACTGGATCCATGTGAGTACGGTCATGGAGTCTGACCACAGAATTGTTCTTTGCACCGGAATGGTGAGTTCACGTTGGATTAACGTGGCGAGTTGCGCTCCTACTAGGGCTGCCCAGAGCTCTAGACGCGGGATCGATTGTTGCTTGCGGGGGGGGTATTTTTGAACGAGCCATGATGAAGGCGGTATGTATTTCTCCTCCCTCCTCTCGGGCCCACAAGTAGGCCACCGAACCGTAGGCTACTTCGGAGGTGTCGCTGAAGACGTGCAGGTCCATCTGACACGTCTCCAGCCGCACTGTGGGTGGGAAGTAGCTGCGGCGTATGTTGACACCTGGGAGCGAGCTGAGTTCTGTTTCCCACTCTCTCCATGTGGAAGCAAGGTGGTCGGGTATGGGGTCGTCCCAGCCCTGGTCCTTGTCCCACAGCTCTTGTACAATCATCTTTGCCCTGGTGGTATAAGGTAGAATACATCCCAACGGGTCATATTGTCTGGCGAGTGTTCTGTATACACTCCGTCTGGTGGTCGGTAGTGAAATCGACCTTCCCTGCTCCTTGGTCAGGGGTGTGTGTCTATAATGGAGCGAGTCTGTTTTGAAGCGCCAGACTAGTCCTAATGTCATTTCTTGGGCTTCACCTGGGATGGTCGCCATCCAGGTCTCGCTGCTTGCTGCCTTGTCCTCTGGGGAGAGGCTGCGCAGTACTTGAGGGTCGCTGCTGGCCCACTGCCGGAGATCAAAGCCGCCTTTGATCAGGGAGGCTCAGAGCTTGAGTAGGAGGGCCTCGGCCTCTTCTGGCGTTGAGACGCTTTGCAGACAGTTGTCCACGTAGAAACTCTTCTCTACACTTTGTCGGACCTCCTCGTCAGCTGCTGGGTCCTCTGCGACATGTTTTTGCAGTGCGAACGTAGCACAGCATGGGCTGCATGTGGTTCCGAAAGGGAGGACTTCCCATTGATAGATGGATGGTTGCTCATCCCCGATCCTCTCTCTCCATAAGAACCGCAGCAGGGGCTTGTCCTCTTCCACTAGTCGCACCTGCAGGAACATCCCTTTGATGTCGCCGCTGATGGCCACCTTGTTCTGGCGGAAACGTAGCAACACGCCTAGTAGAGAGGGGCCGAGTGTTGGGCCGGGCAAGAGCTCTTTATTCAGATTTTGTAATCCGATCTGGTAGCTGCAGTTAAACACAATACGATCCTTGCCGTTGTGGTGGACCTTGTGGTGGGGCACGTACCATGATTCGGTCGTCTGATCGGCCTCTTGAATGTCAATTCTCTTTATGTGTCCCGCTGTGATTAGCTTGTCAATCTCAGCGCGGTACACCGTGGCTTGAGCGGGGTCTCTGGCTAGGCGCCGCTCGGTGTTCAGTAGATATCGCTCCGTCGCTTCTTTTGAGGCGTGGAAGGTGGGCATACCCTCTCGCCTCAAGAGTGGAGTTGCGTATCTCATCACTCCATTGACTTTGACTCTCTTTGTCCCCTGCTCGAGGAGGGCTATGGCATAAATGTCTTCCTTGGAACGAATGTGTTTCTTTTCGTTCTTAAAGGGCATTGTCTCTAGTGTCCATAGCCTCTCGACGTGCTGTAAGAGGGTGGTGTCTTCTTCTGTCACTCTGGAGTGGAGGCAGCGAGTGGCTGCTGGTCGGTTGGGAGACCTGGAGAGGGGGCCTTGTAGTGTCCATCCTAGGCGGGTCTCGACTGCTGCTGGACAGCCTCTGGGCCCAATGTGGACCCGGTCCGTCGGGACGATGAGGTGTGCGTGGTCGGATCCTATGAGCAGGGTCGGGGTGGCGCCGTCGATGAGCGGTATAGGTAGTTGACGCAGGTGCACGTATTTTTCCATCAGCTTGGAGATGGGGTAGGTGTACCGCGACAGGCCTATGTCTTGGCTGGTGAAAGCGTTAGTGATCCTATACTGCCTCTCTGCCTGCCCGCTTGCTGCGATAGTGAAGGAGACGTTCTCACCCTTTATTGTCTTCAGGTCTCTTCTTATAGTACGAATCGTCATCGTTTCTTCGCTCCCCCGCAGACCCAGCTGGGCTGCAGCGGATGCGAGGAGGAGAGTCTTTTCTGACCCGTCATCAAGGACGGCGTAAGTGTCCATGACCTTGTCCTCGTAGCTTAATGTCACTCGGACCACCTTTAAGAGCACTCGGGAGCTCCCGCTGCTGGCGGGGTCAATATACATGACGCTTACTCTGGTGCTGCTTGGGGGTGCGGGTTTCTTCCTGTTGCTGTCATGCAAGACGTCCAAGTGGGCTCCGTCACACCGGCTGCACCTCTTCTTCAAGCGGCACTCGGTACGACGAACCGGTGGTAATGCTGGTCACTGTAGAACGGTAGCCGCACGATACACTATACATAATAGACTATTACTTTACAATAGAATAAGTCGAACTCGACGATACAGCGTTAAACTCTGACACTTTAGCTATCAATTCGCACGCGGTTCTCAAGGCTCTATTTAGGGGCAAAAAAGGCCCACTTCACAGCACGTTGTATCGTGGTGAAGGCTTCAACTCGTTTTAGGATAACTAACTGCTGTATCCACCTGCGCCGTATTTATACGTAAGGTGAATAATCTAGTGCCAACCTCAGTTCTGTCTCGTATTACTGCGCAAACCTGGGCATGTTGAGACATCTTAGCGGTGGCTTTGAACTCGACATTGGGGGTATGGCCGTTGGCGCCTAGGGGTCGCTGTCCAATAGGAGAACGAATATTATGGTCTGGCCTGTACCTAGGTAAAGGGATATTCCGTGTATATGTACAAAGAATATACAAGGGATATCAGACGATATACAAATATTATACAATATATCTCAAGTAATAAATATATATATTCGGTTTAATCTGACCCTTTGTAACATCATGTATGTCCCTATGCCATAAATGTCATGATGTCATGTATGTTGTGTATGTCATAAATGTCACTATGAATTGAAAATGGGGGACCCTGATGTAAACAAGACAAACGTCTTTCTCTGGTCTGCATCCCCTTAACAATTGTCTGTATTGAGCCGTACTATATTGTACCCATACTGCAATCTGTTAAATAAAGTTTTCATTCATTCATTCATTCATTCATTCATTCATTCATTCATACAGGGGTGTGAAACATTCGACCCAGGGGCCAGATCCGGCCTGCCAGGTGGTCTGGCACATGGGATGATTCCGCAGTGTGGAAATTGTATTGAAGATCCCTTTGATTTAAAATGTCCAACAAAGATGTTTAGCCAGGAAACATGGTTCTAAGGCTCTTTTGATGTATCCAGATATAATAATATACACTGGCTTGTTCAATGATCAATATAATCATTAAAAACTCAATAAACAGTTATATATTTTTGCTTCATCAGGGAGTAGGCCTATGACTAAACACAGTCCTTGACAAACAGCCCTGTTGTACAAAATTATTTCTGTATAACCATTTGCATAGTCTGGCATGTGAGTTGGAATTGGACTGCATGACCTAAATTAGGTTGACACCCCTGCTTTAGCACTTACTATCTTTATTAAAACAAGAGAGCACTAATAATAACTAGTGATGGTGTTATTATATATTATAATGTGGGGAGGTATATGGACTGCATTTTACAGGTATTTTTTTACTACTACTAGGCTGCTGATGATAATAATAGTGTCAAAAATAAGAATAAGTGTGTATCAAATAATTATATTAAATTGCCATGGTGTGTGTGTTGGGAGGTGTCAACAACTGATGTGTGTGTGGGTGTCTTAACAGATGTAAATTGAACGTGTGATCTGTGTCAAAGGTATACTATTTCAGTTTTACGTCTTGGGCCTGTCTGAATTCAGCAGCTGGATTGTGGTGGGGGTGAGGGGGTGACTACTTGGGTCTGTTTGAATTTACCAGCAGCAGGATGTAGCCGGGGCGAGGCAGCTGTAATGGGATGTTTTATGGTTGGAGTTCTACGGGAATTCTATGGATGTAGCTGTTCCTGCTCCTGTTGGTGGTGGGTCACATATATCCAACCAGGGGGTAGGAGTTGGAAACAGTCTACAGTTTAAAGAAAAATAAACATTTATTTAACCTTTATTTAACCAGGAAGACCCTTGACATTAAAATCTCTTTTACGGGGAGACATGGCCAAAATATCACACCATTATAAAGTTACTGGGTAAACAGATATACAGGGAGTTTACCCAGTAGGGCTTTGTAAATAAAAATACACCAATGCTGCTGTAAAGTACAGTGTACAGGACATAATGAGTTGGATACAAAACATAGAGAACTGTGATACACAGAGTCTAGACAGCGAAGTGTAGAGGAGGCAGCATGCATGTAAATAATGTCCTCATAGTCTAGAACACTTAAGAACATAGCCTGTACAATTGTTTCCTAATAATAATAATAATAATAATACATCGGATTTATATAGCACTTTTCCAAATTCTCAAAGACGCTTTAACAAAACAAACAATACAATACAGTTTTATTAGAGAGAAATAAAAAGGTGAGAGAGGAACTCATGGGTTGAAAGCAAGGGTAAAAAAGTGTGTTTTGAGGGCTTGTTTGAATGATGAAAGAGTGTCTGCATGACGGATATGGTTGGGAAGGGCATTCCAGAGGGTGGGGGCAGCTGCAGCGAAGGCCCTGTCGCCCCAGGTCCGGAGCTTAGTTCTGATGGGTTGGAGGAGGTTAGCATCTGCGGACCTGAGGCGGCAGGTAGGCGTGTGGTGGAGAAGGAGGTCAGAGAGGTAGGAGGGGGCCAGGTTGTTGAGGGCTTTGAAGGTTTATTGTTTTATTGTGGATCCCCATTAGTCTACACAACAAAGTGAGACTACTCTTCCTGGGGTCCAAACATTTAAAATACAAACACAAAAAAAGTAAAATATAAAACCACAAACATTGAAGTACAAAACATCACAACAAACAAAACAAGTGAATCAAAACTCACTCAATATTCATAAGTCAGATCACAATTCTCCAACCATAAAATACATATTCCATAATCAGTCCATAAGAACAAAACATACAAATCGTTTAAATGATTTTAACTCATAATATAGCATAACTTTTCTCAAGTCACCGATCACCTTTATATTTCCATACTAATTTCCATAATAAGTCAAGGACCAAAATGTATCTCGTTATTCCCGAGCGCAATTAAAAAAAACAAAATGTAAACATACATTTGTTCCTTACCATAGTTATATTTATCGGTATAAATTCCAATAAGAAACTGCTCTATACATTACCGTCTTTTTCAGAGCATTTGTTTTTGGTAGAGGTAAAGTAAAGCATGAATCTACTGCTTGCCTTGTGCTATATCCATATCTCATATTAGTTGGGTACAGTTGTGAGTGCTGAGTACAATTTTGAACTGAATCCTGTACATGATGGGGAGCCAGTGGAGGATGGGGGAAGATGTGCATGATAAAAAAAATACCTGAGAGGGCACTGGTTCCTATGTACACTACTATACAATATACAATTTTAGCTCCGTCATTATTATACTTAATGTATCTAAACTATATTATACAAGAGCCACATCTGTTCTTTCCTTAAAGTGACTTTTTATATACCTCATTCCTTTAAAGTGACATTTTGTTTAAAGAGGATTTTGGTGGATGTGCCATAAAGATGCTGTTGCAGTAATCCAGTCGGGATGTGATACGTTTCCTAACTGTTAAATTAAGGCAGGCCTATTTCCATAATAAAAACCGAGCCTAACCTTAATTTCTTTCCCACTATGTTCTCAATATGCACTCTAAAACAAAGCCTGTCTTCCACTCAAATACCCAAGTACTTGTAGGAAGATACTCTTTTAGTTGAGCCCCCTCCTAAGGTATTAATGCCAACATTATCTGAGATCTTCTCTACTCCCTGTATAACCATGACTGCATAGACCCGCACAGCTCCAACATGGTGATTAAGTTTGCCAACGACACAACAATGATTACCAACAACGACGAGGCGGCCTACAGGAGAGAGGTCAACAACCTGGTACAGTGGGGCCAGGTGAACAACCTCTCCGTCCTTCGGATGAGACGCTAAACCGAGGTCCTGACTGAATTCGGTCGTTAAAGAACCCAGGGTGTCTATTGCAAAGAGTAGGGGGTTCCCCGACATTCCTGGCCAAATTTCCAATCAGGTCTTTGACATCAAGGCCATCTAATCATCCCTTCCCCTTAATTGGCTGATATAAATCCCTGTCTCCTGAGCCGTTCAGCCATTGTGTAGTGTGATGTGTGCCTGGTGCCAGTGTAGATATAGAGAGAGTTAATGAATTTCGTTTTCTTGGTGTGATTATGGACGTTAAAAAAAAGATGTCCAAGAGTATTTTTGTTATGAATAAAGTAAAGGATGTGTTAGAGTATGAGGCAATGAGAACACTCTACTGTTCACTCATCTCACCTTATATCAGTTATTGTGTTGAAGTATGGGGGAATACTTATGGGACCAATATAAAACCATTATATATACTACAGAAGAGGGCTGTAAGAATCACACATAAAGTGAGTTATCGAGAACACACAAATACATTATTTATTACATCTAGAATAATTAAACTTGAAGACATGGTTAAGTTTCAAACAATGTTAATTATGTTTAGGGCAAGAAATAATACACTGCCAGAAAAACTACAAAATCTTTTTCATTTAGAAAGTGAGTTTAGTATAGGAGAAAATAAAATTTTAAACATCAGTTTGCACGTACCACACTTAAACAGATGTGTCCTTCAGTTATTGGTGTAAAGTTGTGGAATTATCTCCATAGCGAGCTTAAGGGATGTAATAGTGTTTATCAATTAAAAAAAATATATAAAAAAAAATATTTTATCAGTATGAAAATCAAATGTGATCTGAATAGTGAGATGTTTTCTTTTTTTTTCTCTTTCTTTTCTTCTTTCTTCTTTATTATTATTGTTGTTATTTGGTTTTTTCTTGTTTAACTGTGGATTGTGTGTTTCTTGTATAATGGTATGGATTATTATTTGTGTAAATTGGGTTGTACGCCGACCATTAAGTAAATGCTTGTTTAGTTTAGGAATAAGGGGCAGGTAACCATAAGATTTATTCTTCTTCTTGCTCCTTTTGTCCATGGAATGATATTTATGATTGTGTAATGAAGAAACTCTGATTGTATGATTCCATGTGGCAAATAAAAACTCTGAACTGAACTGAACTGAAGTGTATGGCAGCCATTGAGCCTGCGTAGCCCAAGGTTGGGTGCTACCAGTGGTGGTGAAGGAGGCAATTTCCACCCTACATTGTGGGGAGTGCTTTGAGTGTCTAGAAAAGCGCTATATAAATGTAATGATCATTCATTCAATGTCAATAAGACCAAGGACCTGATCATTGACTACAGGAGGGCAGGAGAGAGGCTGGACCCCATCCACATCAATGGGACCGCTGTGGAGAGAGTCTCTTTAAGGTGAGACACCCCAGGTGAATAGGCAAAAAAAAAATTGAATAGATATCACTATGAAACTTTCCCAGTTTGTTATGTAAGTTTGTTAAATCCACTCAAAAAGAAACTCCAGTAACGTTTAAACAGTCCATACCGTCGTTAGCTGCATCCAGCTACCAGCCAAGGTAGCAAAATCTCTGATCATCCGGAAGGACCCTGCTTGCTTGGTGCGCTAGAAAACGCGCTCCGATTCCATCATATTACATCATATTTGAACGCACTGATAGGCAAAATGTATTTGCTAGACCTATTTAATTGGCTGCGATGATACAGCGATGAAACCAGTGCACCCCCCATACGTCTCGCCCAGCCTCAGAGAGTCAGAGGTAGTCTACTCTCATATCAGACAGTGACGTCATGTGAATCACAAAACAATGATTTATATTTGATATATTAACGTTATAGTGTGCATTGGAAACACAAACATACTTAAAATGAGTAAATATTATTCATTTTAAACATGTTTATTTAATTTTTAAGGGTCTAAAATTTTAATAAAAATAAAACATTTTCTTCTTCTCCTGCTCTCTTTACCAGGGGGGGGGGTGGTACTGGAGGAAATGACGCCACAAGGAAGTGAGTACAGACCACACTTAAATACAAGGACTAATTACAATGAGCAACACCTGGCAAGGCCAGGCCAAAACACAGAATCAATAAACACCAAACTAGACACAAAAAGCAATAACACACACAACAACCAGACAGGGAGACGACATCAAACAAGGGCAGGGATGGCCCAAGATAACAAATATGTGGAGATTAAATCTATTATCTTTAACCAGACCAAAATGGCCGCCTGCACCATCTGGCTCATCTGGCCACTAGAGGGAGGTAGGAGACCACTGTCAGGAGGTAGGGAATGTCCAATGTCTCTATCATAACCGGCCCACCAAGGGCTGGGCCTGGGGACGTTACAACATTGGATGATGCCAGATTATTTTTTATGGTTTCATTATGTTGACACATAACACAGTGAACTTTTTACAGAAGGGATTGTGGATATGTCTTTTTATCATCCCATGAATCAGGAAATGCTGACTACAGTCATAAAAAAATCAATTTTTGCCATGTTTTTTGGTCTAAATGTACTATAAATCAGGCTATGAATGATATATCAACAAACCCCTCTGTAAAAAGATGCAGGGTATATATAGGAAGAAATGTGGAAAGTATGGTGTGTGTAGGTGCTATGGAATGGTACATCTACCCTTGCCTGTAAGAAAAACGCATAAAACTCATTTTTGGGAAAACTCCTTCAATGTTCTGTATTGTAAAATGCCATACTTTTTTTTTAAACAGCTATTTACAAACACAATACCTAATCAAACCATTAGTAATTGACAACCTAAACACATGCCTGATAACCGAATAATAATAATAATGATGTTATTGAACTGAGCAGAACTACACACAGGCTACAAACAGTGTAGTAACAGTGTAGTACAGTGTAGTACCCCCTAATAGGCAAAACAATATTTGAATAGATATCACTATGAAACTTTCCCAGTTTGTTATGTACATATAAACTAAGAAAAAATATATTGCAAGTCTTCTGAATTTTATGTTTATATATGCAAATGAGGCACTTCCCCATTAACACTTTGGCTGCCAGGAGCCGTGTTAAAGCGTCATTCCCGGCCATGCTCAAAAATCTGGAATCGGATTCATATTTCCCCTCCGCTGGCCTGAGATCCACCAGGAGGACCCACTGAGCTCTCTGGCGGTTCAGGAGCGCCATCTGGTGGCCGATCGGCGCAATCGCTTAACAGGAAGCGCAGTAGAGGTTTTGCTGGACGGCCGTATTGCTTCCGGGCACTCGGTACATGTCCCGGGACTCTGGCTCGTCACGCTACATAGCGATCGATTGCCAATAACTCGATAAACAACATGATTTGGACGTATATACCATTATACAAGCTGGAGATGGACCGGGTAAATCGCCATCCCATAATGATAAAATTTCTACTCTACGATGATCGCCCAACGGCGCGCGGAGACTGGGGTGAGTTTTAGCGTGTAACGTTACCGTCTTCGATACTAACTGCTATTATCAACATTTGACCCACATTAGATGATTGGTATAACGCTGCCCACGGAATTATAAACGCCCCCTCGCCCATCCGGTCAACATCAGATGACGTGTAGTAACTTCTAGAAGTACGTCTAGTTGGAATTTTTTATATCGCGCTGATTGCCATCAAACTGTATTTCATCATCAATATAATGCATTTGGGGCTATATATCACGTTCTGGAGAAAGCTGCAGAAAGAGATGAAAACATACTTATACATTAGACCATACTTTACTATGAATATGTGAATGAAAAAGTTTAACGTTGCTACACAATGAACAATACATATAGGACTTTGAATGGGCCCTAATAATGGCAATGTAGCAATAGAATTTAAAAAGTTATAGCCCTGCAAAGAAGGGGACTTTCTCCATAGACAAATAGAGCTGGCAATCTATGGTATATCATGAATTTAACCCATGGCAGCCAAAGTGTTAAATATGTGCACATTTATGGATGCAATAAGGCAAAATGAAGTAAAATAAACAACTAAATGTGTGTTATTGACGTTTTATTGTCACTAGTTTCATAGAAGACATGTTTAGGAAGCAAAATATAACAAAATCTCAAAATCAACAACAAAAAAAGTATATTTGCCTATTCACCTGTCCTGGGGTGTCTCGCCTTAAGTTCCTTGGTGTTAATGTAACTGGTCTAAAGGCCACCCTCTGTGTCGTCGTCGTGCAGTGGAAGTGATGACTCAGTTGTGGCAATTCAGTGTTTTATTTCTCCTGGAAAGACATTCCACAGGCAAGAATAATATGGCATTATTTCTTGTCCACTAGGTGGCTCCAGTTCACAGGCCCTTTCAGCATTCCAGATAGTCTGAACATTTTGAATGATACATTGAAATATCACAATAATAATAAAATACACAATGAAATAATACAAATTAAATAATAAGACATCTCCAATTACCTGGAAAGACATTCCACAGGCAAGAATAATATGGCATTATTTCTTGTCCACTAGGTGGCTCCAGTTCACAGGCTGCAACGAGGGAAATCAATGTCAGGAAGAGACCTACAACGCATTTCTCAGCCCATAACTACTAGTTGTCCACATGTGTCATACAAAAGATAGTCACCATAGTTAAACCCCATTACAAAAAGTGCAGAATTGTTCACATTAACACAGTTACCACTATATACAACTCCGGTTCATTGCCCGGCAACTTATTTACAATAGTGCGTTCTTTTAGACCTGATATATTTACAGACACTGAAAGCACGTCTTACCCCTTTCAGCATTCCAGATAGTCTGGCGCGAAAGGGGAAGTGCAAGGGGAAATACGTCACTTCGGCAGGAAGTGACGACGGCTTCAAAATAAAAGACTATTAGAGTAAAAGATAATAATAAACAAATTAAAGTAATAACGTTAGGGAGGGATCTTTGTGGAATACAACATTAGTATATTTTATATACCTGCTACATTAACATCACTGAGGACCTCGCCTGGGACAAGCAAACCAACCATGTGGTGAAGAAGGCACAGCAAGCCTCTTTCACATCAGGCGGCTGAAGACATTCGGCATGGGGCCCAAGATCCTACGGCCCTTCTCCAGAGGCACAACCGAGAGCATCCTGACTGGATGCATCACCGCCTGGTATGGGAACTGCTCCAACCTCAACCATAAAGCACTACAGAGGGTCGTGTGGACAGCCCAGCACATCAGTAGATGTGAGCTTCCCTCCATCCAGGATATATACAGTGGATGGTGTGTCAGCAAAGTCTGTAGGATTATCATATATATAATATAAGAACCCCAGGCCCAGCCACTACAACCACAAACTGCTACAGCTGATACGTTACCACAGCCTCAAGGCCCGGACCAGTCAGACTCATGAACATTTAATGGCCTGCTACCTGTCTGCCATGGCCCACACATACCCACACAGACTGCATGCACAACACACGCAAACATGCAAGCAATCTACATGCACATTACAACAAGGCTAGGCCTATCATATTTGACCTGCCCCTTAGATAAAGAAATAGATGGTCTGTCAATTACACATATTTAACAATCAATACTTACAATGACATGAGAAAAAAGGAAATAGTCATAGGGAAAGCTATTTCCCCTCAACTTCATAAAGTCTAATTGTTCTTTCTTTATACATTTTCTTGATCTTTATTCTATTACATGAATTTACATCCTATCCTACTGTTGCTGCTGCAAGGTCGAGAGAGCAAAGAAATGTCACTCTCTGTGTGAATGAATGAATGAAAACTTTATTTAACAGATTGCAGAATGGGTACAATACAGTACGGCTCAATACACACAATACTCTGTACAATTGACAGATGTAAAAATGTACAGAGAAGCTGTAGGTAGCCTCATTTATTTGACAACATGTACTCGCCCTGACCTATGTTTTGTAGTAAGTAAATTGTCACAGCATTTTGCTGAACCCACAGCAAAACATGTTTTTCGCTATCTCAAAGGCACAGCAGATAAACAGCTTTGTTTCAGAAAGAGCAGCGAGGGCTTAGGGCTTAAAGCCTACAGTGATGCAGATTGGGCGGCAGACGCCACAGACAGAAGAAGTACCACAGGGTATTGTGTGAGTTTGAACACAGACAGCTCACTGGTTTCGTGGAAAACAAAGAAACAGCCCACAGTGGCACTGTCAACTTGTGAAGCCGAATACATGGCTCTAGCTATGACAATACAGGAATTTATTTATCTAGAACAACTGCTTGAAGGAATGGATACCTATGTATATAAGAAAACTGTTGTTTATGAAGACAACCAGGGAACCATTGCAATTGCTAGAAACCCTGTGTGCCGACAGAGGTGTAAACATGTGGATATAAAATATCACTTCATCAGATCTGTCATCAGGGAAGAAAGGATGACACTTGTTTATTGTCCTACAGACGACATGGTAGCAGATGCTATGACAAAGCCTGTCTCCAAACTGAAATTGAGAAGATTTGCAGAGGTCATGTTTGGTGTGTAAATATTGCCTGTTATGTAATATTGACTGCCATATTCTTTGATGTTCTGAACTGTATTATTTTCTTTGAAAATTGTTTTTGAAAAAGTTGTACAGTATACAAGACAACCAGAAGTGGGAGTGTTGAAGTTATGTGTTATGTATGATTGCATGTAACTGCCTAACTGTTTCCACAAGGCGTAGCTATTGAAGCTGACGCCAGTTAAGAGGTATAAAAGGAGTTGTTACCTCCCCCTCTGTCTCTTCCTCCGTCGCCTCTCATAAGGAGAAGGTCTCGTGTACTGTTGGGTGCAATGTGAATAAATCACGCCAAAGGCTAAAGAGAGAAACCTTGTCGTCATGAACCTATTATTGTCGCTCCACAGCTGACTCTGTCAACAGGCTGGATAATATGAAATCATCTGGAATTATTTTTCCACTATCGATATCATGATCTGTTCACATACAAAATCAGAAGATATAATCTGTCTCCAGGGCTCATGATCCGAAGGTTACGGGTTTGATGACCTGTTTTTATGACCTCTCGTCTTGATTCTTGTAATGCCTTGTATGTTGGCGTCAGTCAGGCCTCCCTCTCTCACATGCAGTTAGTCCAGAACGTTGCTGCTCATCTGCTAACTGGTACACGTAAGCGAGAGCACATTTCCCCTGTACTGACTTCCCTCCACTGACTTCCTGTGCGTTTTAGGATTGATTCTAAGATTTTGCTGTTTGCTTTTAAGTGCCTGAAAGGCTTTGCACCGGTCTACCTCTCGGACCTGCTGGAACTTTATGTTGCTTCAAGGTTCCTCTGGTCCTCTGCTCAGCTCCTCTGGCTGTTCCTAAGTCCAGGCTGAAGCTTAGGGGGGGGCCGTGCTTTTGCAGCGGCAGCCCCAAAGCTCTGGAACAAGCTGCCTCTGCATGTTAGGCAGGCCCCCACCCGTGTTTAAATTACGCCTCAAAACACATCTATTTTCTTTGGTTTTTGACACAGCTTGAGAAACTTGCCTTTTTATGTGACATACTGAATATGCGTTACTGTGTGCTTTTGATCTCTGTGCAATATTTATTGTTTGACTTGTACAGCACTTTGGTCAACTTTGTTGTTTTTAAATGTGCTCTATAAATGAAATTAAGTGGATTGGATTTGAGCCACAGCCAGATGGTGTTGTTCTCCAGGAGGGACTACTTTGTCCCCTGTTCTTCAGATGATACATTATATTGAGGTTCTAGACTCACTTTGGTTGTTTAAAAAAAAAAACAGGGCATCTACTGTACACATGTATTGGAGGCATTTGATAGTCAGGGGTAGGCAACCCTAGGCACGCGTGCCTGCATAGGCAGTATAAATGTACTTCCATTTTTTTTTGCCCCCCCATACTAGCTCATGCCCCCCCCTGTGCCCCCCTGCTAAAAAATTACTAGAATCGCCACTGCTTATAGAACCATACAACTGAACCACGCAGAGCCATACAACTGTGGAGGTGCTCTTCAAATAGCATTGAAATCAAGTGTATCATAAGAGCATCTATATACTATGCAATCATGTGTTTCTGCTAAATGTTCTGCTTTTCTATCTTATTCATAGCATAATTGTGCGTATACTGTTGCAAAATGTGTGACTGAAAGTTCAAGCTTTGGCTTAATTCTTAAGCCCTAATCAAAAAGTGTCTCCCAATGGGGAAAAATAATGGTGATTGAAGTATGTATGAACTTGACCACTAGATGGTTTTGATTGATTGAAAACTTTATTAAGAGATTGCAGAATGGGATACAGTACAGTACACCTCAATACATACAATTGTTAAGGGGATGCAGACCAGAGAAAGACTTTCATCTTGTTTACATCAGGGTCCCCCATTTTCAATTCATCATAACATATATGTCATACACGACATACAGATAGACAGTGCTGCTACATCTATAAATTTATGACATACCAGATTTGCAAATACAGTACTGTTTGTGATTCAAAAAGAGTCTAGAGAAGAGAGTATATACATTTGACGTAGAAACTGTACATTGGAGGAGGTTGGGTATAGGGGGGGGTTGGGGTAGGGGGGGGTTGGTGGGGGGGGGACTGTACATTGGAGGTGGTTGGGTGGGTGGGGTGGGGGGGGGGGTTGGGTAGGAGGGGTGGGGGGGGAACTGTACAACTAGCAAAACTGTACAAGCAAAACTGTACATTGGAATATTGACGAAACTTGTATTCTTGGGTTAGGTCATTTACTGTACATTGGACGGGGTTGAGTTAGGACATTTACAGGGGCCAGTTTCGAATTGCAGTCTCCCGTAGGTGTTCTTTGAGAGTGGTTTTGAAAGTGGGTAGTGATTCACATTCCTTTACAGCTTTGGGTAGGGCGTTCCACATTGATGTGGCATAATTGCGAAATGTGTTTAGTCCCTTGTTTGGTGACGGTTACGCTACCATTTCCTTTCCTGTGTTCAAAATCTTGCTTGCCAAAAGGTGACATATCTGAGGATGGAAGACAGGCAACATTTGTTTTGTTTTCCAGAATTGATTTAAAGCATTTTGGAACGAGACCAGGGCCCTATTCCCCAAGTCGATCAAAAGTCCCATTATCCAGATTCAATTAACCCGATGTTTGAATCCGGGCTTTCCCTGTTCCTCGAACGCTGATTTAGTCTCGTTAATTCGAACCAGACTTGATACTCAGGATAATTGCGCGCGGCCGCCTCAGTTGAAAAGACAGCAGGTGTCGATCGCAGAAATCCAGATTTTCTAACGGCATTGATTGATTGATTGATTTAAAACTGTATTAACAGATTGCAGAATGGGTACAATACAGTACGGCTCAATAGCCTCGCCGACAAGTTAAATGCATATCTGGCACATTTTAAGTCCCTCATTACCCCAATCAATCAGATTATATTTATTTAAATGTGCCTGCTGGCAATAGGCTTAATGGAATGAATAATCGAATGAGCGAAAATAATTATTTCAACTCTTTCAGAATAAGTATACAAAAACAAGCCCAAAGAGTATATCTAATTGATACGAATTAATAGATACTTATGAGCAGTGGTGCAGTCGTAATATGCAAACTGCCCAAACGCTGCGCGCTGTAATTGTAGTTACAATTTCTTTAATTGAATGAACTTAAACTAGAAAAGTAAATACAAACTAAATTAACAATGTAACTTAGAGTTAGTTTACAGAAGGACAGTTTCCTTCAGAGACTGAAGCACAACTTAATGTCTCATCCTTCCAGTCGAGACCACAGATCAAGCAACCCCCGACCAGCTCTTCTCGTTGTTATAGCCTATCTGTTACGAAGGATCAGATTAAACCGAATATATATATTTATTGATTGATATATATTGCATAATATTTGTATATCGTCTGATATCCCTTGTGTATTCTTTGTACATATACACGGAATATCCCTTTAACCTAGTACAGACCATAATATTTCGTTCTCCTATTGGACAGCGGTCCCCTAGGCGCCACTGCCATACCCCCAAGGCCTAGTTCAAAGTCACCGCCTCAGACATGCCTGCACATGAACGGCTCTGCGCAAGAATACGAGACAGGAATAAGGCTGGTACTAGTTTGTTCGCCTAACGTATAAATACGGCGCAGGTGAATACAGCAGTTAGTTAACCTAGTTCGAGTTACCCAATAAGTTGAAGCCTCACCCACGATACAACGTGCGGTGAAGTGTGGCCTGTTTGGCCCCAAGTAGAGCATTGGGACCGCGTGTGCGAATTAATAGCTGAAGTATCAGAGTTTGGCGCTGTACCGTCGAGTTCGACCTGTTCTATTGGTTCAGTGGTAGTCTATTTGTGTATAGTGTGTCGTGCGGCTACCGTTCTACAGTGACCAGCATCACCAACGTTTCCTCGTACCAGCTAGTGTGCTTATCCAGGCTGGGCTGCTTACCCTGGCGCTTTCACCCGAGGAGCCCTAGACGAGGACCGTGTGGACATGTACACTGGATAATCTACCCGACGACTACATAGCCCTTTTCGGCTGGATTATATTTGCTTTGGTCCTGTAATTGATGGAGCGGAGAATCGCCTACACCCACAATTGTGTGGGATTTACCCTGTGAGGAGCAACGTCGAGCCCGCCTCTCAGAAGCCTGAGGCTGGCTAGCTTTCTTCCATGCAGAGCTGCATGCCACGGAGAACAGCTGTTATTCGTCTGCGGATCAAGAGATTATTGCACCGTCTCCTGTACTTGGAGTCTCTCTATTCATCGTTGACCCAGACTCTACTACCGACAAATCCTCTCCCCTTGCTGGCTTACAACCGGAGGGACCCTACCAGTATCTCCCGCTGCCTTACTAGTGTACCATAGATATAATTCCTAAGATTCAGGTTGTATTCATTATCTCCTGCGTAATATGAGAATGGACATACGTTATTGATTTGCTTACGCACATTATTTTGCCTTATAAGCGCACCCTACGTAAAGTATTGTTATATACTATCATTGCTGCTAATAAATATTCTTAAACCCAGATTTGTGTGGAACCGTGTCATTGTGGAGGTGTTCTCATCATATACCTGTGTACTGTATGGCCAGTAGTAATGTACATAAGACAGTAGTGGTTTAATGATACCATACTTATTAATACAGTCAGGGAATTGTACCCCTCAGTTACACTATCGGTATCCTATTATTATGCAAAGTCTAGGTGATAAGTGCCGGCCGGCGCGACGAGTCCAGTGACAATTGTGAACGAATTTTTGTGTGCGCGCGTCCACATCCGTGCGCACTTCTGCCTCAGTGACCTACCTAAACGGCGTTTAACCGCGTTTGTGCACGACTGCATGTCTGCTTATGAGGATATCTGTACTGTATGCGCTTAGGTATCATGTAATATAATAAATACATCGTTCCTAAAGTTTTCAGGCCGCGACCCCCCGAAATGGTGTCAGAGAGCCGTGACCCCCACTATTATATAGAGGTGGTTGAAACATGCAAACGTTCACACGCACACATATGCATTGGAGGCTTTAAACATGCACAATAACTACACAAAATAACACAATAATCAAACAACCATAAAATGAATACATATAGCGTGTTTCATTTAGAAGGCTATAATGTTCAACTCACCTAATGAGATGGATGGGCGTCTGGGTTTAATTGTGGAGACAGCGACTCGGAGATCATCCTCCACATTCATTCAGACGTGATCTGTACTTATTTTTTATATAAGTCAGTGCAGATAATGTTTTTTCGAATAGGTATGTATAGCTGTGCGTATTCCCCCTCAATTGATATCTAGTCGGCATCGGAGGTGGGCAGCGAGCTGGGACGCATTCTCCATCAGAAACAAGCGCGCCTCATCCCGCAGCTCAAACAGGTGTCGTGCAGTATAGGCTCCATAGGCTGAATATGATTTATTATCAGCATTTTAGGTCTATTATTTTACATTTCAAAAGCATTTCTTTTACCAGTTTAATGTATTTTAATTGTTTTTAATTATAGGCCTATTTCACACATTCTATGAAATCAATACATTCTGGAAATCATCTCGCGAAAACATTATTCAGAATGGTATAATGGGATCAAAGAGCACCTACGGGAGGCTGCAATTCGAAACTGGCCCCCGTAAATGTCCAAACTGTGAGGATTCGCCTGTCCCTGGACCTTTTTCCTGTGTTTTCCCTGTCTACTCTCCTCATCAGCCCCCACCCTTGCGATGATTTACTCTCCTCTACTCTTCACCAGCCCCCACCCTTGGACATCCTTGATCCTCTACCTTCACGCACCTGTTGGGAGTTTGCAATCACCTCGGGAGAGTACATAGGTTGCAGACTCCCCTCCAGTCCTTGTTGGGTCGTTCTGTGTTCTGGATTCTGTGTTCTGGACTCTGTATCTGTATCTGTGTTCAGTGTTCATGGAGTTCTGGACGTTACCATTCTGTATGTCACCATCACCTGCCGCGTCTCCGGCGTGAGACGACGGCCCAGCCATCACCACCTGTCGCCGTTTGCCTGGAGTGGGACACCGTCTTCGCTCTCTAATTCTCTACGGGAGGTTTTCCAGTGTTCCCACTCCAGACGTCAAGGCGGCACGCCATCGCTCCCGATTCCACGGGAGGAAGGCGTCTCTTCGTGATCCTTGTTCCTGGGGTGAGGCTCGTCGTCGCTCCCTAGTATTCCACGGGAGGACGGCGTGTTCCCATCCCGGTCCCCTGGGACCCCCTTTGTTCTGCGCTGCCCGTCTGCAGCATCCGAAGAGGAGGAGGAGGATCCCCGTGCCAGGCCTCCGCCGTCGGGCCCCTGTCCCCGTGCCAGGCCTCTGCCGTCGGGCCCCTCGTCCCCGTGCCAGGCCTCCGCCGTCGGGCCCCTGTTCCCGTGCCAGGCCTCCGCCGTCGGGCCCCTGTCCCCGTGCCAGGCCTCCGCCGTCTGAACCCTGTCCTCATCCCTGTAAGCAGCTCTGGCCCTCGCCCTGTCCAAGGCCTTAACCCTGTTCTCTGTCCCTGTCTCCAGCCCGCTTCTCCGGGCCTCTGTCCCTGTCCCCCTCTCCAGTGCCCCTGGTCCTGGCCCTGACACTTAGCCCTGGTCCTTAGCCCTGGCCCTTAGCCTTAGTCCCTTAGCCTGTTCGCATCTTAAAGGCACAGTGCCACTTTTCCATATTTCCTTGACTCTAGTGTTTTTGTGTTTTCCCTTAAAGGGACTGTGCCGCTTTTTGTTATGTAAGAAATAAATGCCCTGTTTTGGCTTACTCTCATACCTGTCTTGTGTTGTGCGATTGGGGTCGGTTACAAACCATAACAGTACGACCCGACCAGTCGACGACCCCAGCCAGCACAGACAGTGTATGTGAGTTAGCCCCTGTTAGTTCCCTCTAGTTCCCTCTAACCCACTCTAGTTCCCCTGTTAGTTCCCCTGTTGACTCCCCTGTTAGCTCCCCTGTTAGCCTCGTTAGCTCCCCTGTTAGCTACCCTGTTCCCCACAGCTAGGACTGTCCTTCCAGCTAGCTTGTTCTCCTTTGCTAGTCCAGCCCTGTCTGCTAGCCTAGCTCCGGCAGCTAGCGCAGCCTCTATGCTAATGTAGCAGTACAGCTAGCATAGGCCCTGTAGCTAGCAATGCTCTGGCAGCTACCCAGTCCCTCTGCTAGCCCCACTTTAGGTGTAGCTTCCCCTGCTAGCATGGCCCAGTTTTTTTCTGTTTGTTGCTTTGTCATGTCCCCTGCCCCGCTGTCTGATTTTTTGGGTCGCCCGGTGGCTCCCGTGGAGGGGGAGGTACTGTGAGGATTCGCCTGTCCCTGGACCTTTTTCCTGTGTTTTCCCTGTCTACTCTCCTCATCAGCCCCCACCCTTGCGATGATTTACTTTCCTCTACTCTTCACCAGCCCCCACCCTTGGACATCCTTGATCCTCTACCTTCACGCACCTGTTGGGAGTTTGCAATCACCTCGGGAGAGTACATAGGTTGCAGACTCCCCTCCAGTCCTTGTCGGGTCGTTCTGTGTTCTGGATTCTGTGTTCTGGACTCTGTATCTGTATCTGTGTTCAGTGTTCATGGAGTTCTGGACGTTACCATTCTGTACGTCACCATCACCTGCCGCGTCTCCGGCGTGAGACGACGGCCCAGCCATCACCACCTGTCGCCGTTTGCCTGGAGTGGGACACCGTCTTCGCTCTCTAATTCTCTACGGGAGGTTTTCCAGTGTTCCCACTCCAGACGTCAAGGCGGCACGCCATCGCTCCCGATTCCACGGGAGGAAGGCGTCTCTTCGTGATCCTCGTTCCTGGGGTGAGGCTCGTCGTCGCTCCCTAGTATTCCACGGGAGGACGGCGTGTTCCCATCCCGGTCCCCTGGGACCCCCTTTGTTCTGCGCTGCCCGTCTGCAGCATCCGAAGAGGAGGAGGAGGATCCCCGTGCCAGGCCTCCGCCGTCGGGCCCCTGTCCCCGTGCCAGGCCTCCGCCGTCGGGCCCCTGGTCCCCGTGCCAGGCCTCCGCCGTCGGGCCCCTGTTCCCGTGCCAGGCCTCCGCCGTCGGGCCCCTGTCCCCGTGCCAGGCCTCCGCCGTTGGAACCCTGTCCTCATCCCTGTAAGCAGCTCTGGCCCTCGCCCTGTCCAAGGCCTTAACCCTGTTCTCTGTCCCTGTCTCCAGCCCGCTTCTCTGGGCCTCTGTCCCTGTCCCCCTCTCCAGTGCCCCTGGTCCTGGCCCTGACACTTAGCCCTGGTCCTTAGCCCTGGCCCTTAGCCTTAGTCCCTTAGCCTGTTCGCCTCTTAAAGGCACAGTGCCGCTTTTCCATATTTCCTTGACTCTAGTGTTTTTGTGTTTTCCCTTAAAGGGACTGTGCCGCTTTTTGTTATGTAAGAAATAAATGCCCTGTTTTGGCTTACTCTCATACCTGTCTTGTGTTGTGCGATTGGTGTCGGTTACAAACCATAACACAAACACCCCCTCCCACCCACCCACCCAAACACCCCCTCCCAATGTACAGTTTCCTCCCCCTCGTATATATATTTTCTGTTAGGATCTCTGTTTAACAGTACTGTATATTTGCATATCTTGTATGTCACAAATGTAACAGTACTGTATATCTGTATGTCATGTATGTCATAAATGTCATGATATATATCTGTATATCTGTATGTGACGTACCTGGGTACGTGGGTTGGTCATTACCATTATTACTGTATTTATGACACCTTCTGAACATCAGGTTAGTATATTTAATGTGTTGTGATGTGTGTGTGTGTGAATATGAGAGCTAATGCTGTCTCTTTTCTCTCCCTGTCAGGTGCTGCCCATCCCTACTGAAGAGTGCTGATTGACTAATGAATGACAGCTGATGGCAATCACCTCGAGAGGGATGGGTAGCCAAATACCTGACAGCACACACACGTCTGGGCGCCTCATTCTGTCAATTGCCAGTGACCAGAGAAGAGTGAGGTTGCCATTGCTTGCCACTGTGGTGGAATTGGTACTGTGCTTAGCTACTGCTTCGGGTGGACTAAAGTACTAGTATATGTATATAGATATTGTTGGCCTCTGCGCCACTCCTCCATTGGAGTAAGTATTCTCTTGTTGGCTTTAGGCCTAAATCCCACTGAGTGTGGAATTGTACCTTTGGTACCTTTGTTGGGGGTTTCCCAGTACCAACCTCTGGCTGGTTGGTGAGTGTCTGTGGGCGCTTATCTAGTTTACTTTATTATTATACTTACCTTGTTTGTTCTCCCCTTACCCTTCTCCCTGTTTGTTAATTGTTTGTGATTATTATATTTACCTTGTCTGTTCTCCCCTTAACCTTCTCCCTGTTTGTTAATTGTTTGTGGGTTGTTTTTTCCCTTTGTTGCCTATCTAAACATCAGTGGAGGTTTCAATTCCTACCCGGCATAATAAATATAATTTACTATTTTTGGAACAACGTCTTGTGTTTATTATTACCTACCTGCCCGGGACTATTTTGAAAGCATTTACTGAGAGAGGCTGTTTCTGTTCATGTACAGCCAGCTCCAGATACTATTCGGTGCGGTCGTTAGACCTTCGTACATGACAGTTGTGTATGTCATAAATATCATTATGAATTGAAAATGGGGAACCCTGATGTAAACAAGACGAAAGTCTTTCTCTGGGTCTGCATCCCCTTAACAATTGTGTGTATTGAGCCGTATTGTATTGTACCCCATTCTGCAATCTGTTAATAAAGTTTCCAATCAATCAATCAATCTCTGAGGAAGGGAGCGGCCATTTTGTTCCGAGGGAGTGGCCAGCTTATATCCAGCTAACTCAACTAAACTTGCTCTGTCTGGAGCAGGTTCAAATTTTTCGATCTGTTGTCTTAGTGATTTAGACAATCACGCGCCGGGGAACCGAAAGATCTGGCTTAAGTCAAGTTATCCTGAAAATTATCCGGCTAATTCAGTTAGCCAGGTATGAGGAACAGGGCGGTGAGAGATAGACCGTGGATGAGGTTATGTTGCAGGGATTCACATCTGAGAAGATGTTTGTTGTTGTTTTTGTTGTTGCTGTTATAATTTAGCCCAGAATAACAGTTAAGACAGTGGCATATTCTTGTATATTTTCATTTTTATACATTTCTAAACTAACTAAGTTCTAGAGGATTAAATACTTGTAATGTATGTTCAGGGGACCGGACCGCGGACCCCCTGGATCCCCCTCAAGGACCCTGGAGGTCCCTGCCCAAACTTAGATCAATTTATTTTTTGTGCTGGGCCCATGTTGATAATTAAGCTACTTCTCTGCGAATTTTTGTATCTGTTAGCAAAATATGTATTTTGCTCCAAGTAAATTATATAGTCTTTTAGGGTCAATATCACCTGGTATTATTAAACAAACAGAAAAACGCACCTTCTTACTGTCTTCTACTATCATGCACTCTTCCTACAGGTATGTAGGCTCTCTACTATATGCACTCAACACTGCAGCACCCAAGTCACACACTTTGATGAACATTGTTACTCAGCTGAAAGAGTTGTACCCTTCCTGCAGCTGGGTCCGTAATATTAGCCCCCCTAAGATAAAAAAAAATAAATAAAAAATAAATAAAAAAATTGTAATTAAAGTTTTTAATGTTTTATTCTTGTTTTATTATTATTATTATTATTATTATTATTATTATTATTATTATTATTATTATTATTATTATTATTATTATTATTATTATTACAGACATGGATTGCCGGTAGTAGCCTGTTGACATCTTTGGTCAACTATTAATTTTTTTTTTTTATTCAAAGATGTTGGTAATGTCGTCAAGTCCCAGTCCGACATTCAACACAAGACGTGGAAGCAGATGTATAGCTACCTACTGTAACTAGTTTAGTAATAGTGCATTTGCAGGTGCTGATGGGCAACAACAAGACAAGTATGTTGAAACGTTAGCTAGCACTATATAAAATTACTGACTATTCTGACAGAGAACGTTGTCAAATTGGTCATTAGTTCCATGGTGTTGGTGTAATCAGAGGTGCGTTGCTCATGGGACGGGGTTGCACGCCGGGCAACCAAGCTTTTGTGAGCAGATGCGCGTGCACGCACATGCACGGATGTGCACGCAAGAATGCGCTGCACTCGACTCGTCGCGTGTACCTGGCTAGTGGCTACCTTGCATATAAGCATAACAATTCATGGCAATCACATTGGTTTGGTATGAACGGTGCTCTGCCTGAGTCAGACCATCGTTCACACCAAACCTGAGGAATGCGCTGCACTCGACTGATGCGCCAACTCGATAAGTACCCACCTGGCTACCTTGCATAACAATAGCTCAGGTCGTCAAGTGTGTTCAAATACGTTCTCAGATACATTCACACAAAACTTGTGAATGAAATGTGTTACATTCCATTCGTAGAGGCAATTAGGCACTGTCTTTAGTCTGTGCAAACGCGAGGAAAAATGTATGCGCATGCGCGGGAGCGTGCGCACGCGCCCGGGAGCGCGCGTGCACGTGGCGTCATTAAAACACCGTGCAGCCAGTCAGCCAATCAGCAACGCATGCCTGGGTGTAATAATAGTGTCAAAGAACATTAGCTAATGTTAGCTAGCTGATGCTATTCGCTAGTTAGCTATCAAGCTAATGTCAGTTCAGCTAATGTTAGCTAGCTAGCCCAGCTAATCTGCTTGCTACAAAGGCTTATTGCTGCCACGCAAAATGAAAGAAATATGTCGTGGCCTCAAAATAATATTTTGTGGCTTCAAAATAGAAAAATATTTTGTGGCCTCAAAATAGTTACCTACACCGGCCCACGCACCGGCTCAGAAACCGACCCACACAACGGCCATTATGAAACACTCGTCCAGTATTAAACAACCCAAGGCTGTGGCTAAGGAGTCAACATCAGGGAGACCAAATCTACACCCCGCCCCTAGATGTGCACTCGTGCACGCACACACACACACACACACACACACACACACACACACACACACACACACACACACACACACACACACACAGATATATACCGTTACTTCCTGTCATTGGCATACATTCTTTTTTTTTTATTAACATCTTAGTGCCTCATTAGCCTAGGGATAATGTATACTCTGTCTCACAGAACTGGGTTATATACATAACCCTTCGTTCTGTGTCGTTATGGCTTGGTCAGCACCTGTCTGCAACAGGGGCTGAGCGGGAGCCATAGCCCGACAAATGTACCCCGCTGAGGCCCCCCACAACCATCAGACCGGGGAGGACCGAGCCCCCCGACCCTCCCTAATGGAGGATACCCCCCCTATTGGAGGTTCACGGGAGGGCGACGGATCCGACCGTGCGAAGAGGCACTCAAGCAACTCAACGCACAGGGTGAGCAGACCGTGGCTTGACCCCACGACTACACACACGCACAACCCGCATGCCACCCGGGAACGAACGGAAGGAACAACCTCGTTACAGCCCCCAAAATCACGGGGTCAAGAGCAAACCCAACCCCGTGGCAAGGCCGTAGCAGCGGAGCGCGAAGGAAGACCCAGACCCACTGAAGGGACTGGATCCCCTGAAAAAGGGGGCCCGGAGAGGTCAATGACGCCAGGCATCAAGACCCCACCAGGTGGTCACTTAGTGGCCCCACCCCTGCTTATATGGGTAAGCTGATAGGGGTGTGGTCAGACAAATATTGGGATATAAAGGTACATTGTGGTCTTTTATTCAGTGCGCGTGCACGTGCGAGGACAGTGCATGAGTGACGCCGAGCGAGAGCCACTACGATACAGAACCAAGACTTCTCCCCAAGCAGAAACAATTTATGAGTAACGCATACTCCCATTATGGGCGGTAAGTGTGTACACAAAGTTAAAACACAGATATACACATTCTCTCCTCAATAATGTTTTTTTTTTGGGTTATCAATGAATAAATATTTTTTACATGTATTAACTCTAGAATTGCCACAGTTATCTACAATAGCAACGATAAAGAAGTGCCAACCACATATTATTATAATAATTCATCCAGTTTTCTTTTAAGTGTTTTGGTTAATTAGAGTGTTTACCAATCGTATATTATCGTATTTTTTTGTTCCAAGTGTTATTTTTGATTACATCACTAACAAAATAATAAAAGAAAAAAGACTAATTTAATCAGATTAATCCCTTTATTCAAATTGAGGATTTAGTTAGAGGATATTAAAAAATAAAATATGAGAATTTTATTTTTATTTATTTTTTATTAAAAACGAAGGTTTGAACGTCGTTCGAAAAACCCTGACGAAGTTTGAATCACTTTATTCAAATTGAGGATTTAGTTTGAGTATATATAAAAAAATTCTAATCATAAAATTAATTATTATTTCTTTTTAAATTTGATTAAAAACGAAGGTTCGAACATCCATTCGAAAAACCCTGACGAAGTTTGAATCACTTTATTCAAATTGAGGATTTAGTTTGAGGATGTATATAAAAAAATATATATATATTTTTTTTATTTTTATTTTTTTATTTTTTTATTAAAAACAGCCTTACAAAACATGGACCTCAAACATGTTCCATTTGTGATGTCACAGTATGATGTCATAATAGAACATTCTAGAACATTTGTGATGTCACAGTATGATGTCATAATAGACATTCTAGAACATTTGTGATGTCACAGTATGATGTCATAATAGAACATTCTAGAACATTTGTGATTCACAGTATGATGTCATAATCAAACATTCTAGAACATTTGTGATTCACAGTATGATGTCATAATCAAACATTCTAGAACATTTGTGTATCTATTCAACAATTCTCTCAGAAGATCTCATTGTGCATCTTGAAACAGTACTGAACAGTACTGAACAGATAGACTAAACAACATAGATTGAAGCCTGCATTTCTCAACAAAGGTGCCTTGCCTACCGTTTTTCTGTGGAAAGGTGAGTGTCCACAATGGATCAAGCTGTTCTACTTGAATACTGAATGTTAATATTGAATCAGACAATATTGAATACTGAATGTTAATTCAGGTTGACAGTTGACATCATTTGACAGTTGACAGGGGGCTAGAAAGTTGATTTAATAAAAGAAAAAAATACTCATTTAATCAGATTAATCACTTTATTCAAATTGAGGATTTAGTTTGAGGATATAAAAAATAAAAAATAAAGATTTATAAAAAAAAATTGAATTTTATTTTTATTTATTTTTTATTAAAAATGAAGGTTCGAACGTTGTTCGAAAAACCCTGACGAAGTTTGAATCACTTTATTCAAATTGAGGATTTAGTTTGAGTATATATAAAAAAATTATAATTATAAAATTAATTATTATTTCTTTTAAAATGTTATTAAAAATGAAGGTTCGAACATCCATTCGAAAAACCCTGACGAAGTTTGAATCACTTTATTCAAATTGAGGATTTAGTTTGAGGATATATATAAAAAATATATATATATTTTTTTTTATTTAATTTTTTTTATTAAAAACGAAGGTTCAAACGTCCGTTCGAAGAACCCTGACGAAGTTTGAATCCCAAAAACAGGCTTCGGGGACAGCCTTACCAAACATTATTTATCGCGAGCCGCCGCGGGGGGTCGCCAGATGATTAAAAGAAATTATTAAAAAAATGTCAAAAAGAATTATAATAATAATTTATGCAGTTAGGCCACTGAACTTAGAAGCCAGGCCAGTGTTTCTAGTTGCACCAGCGCAATAAGATAACCTAGGTGGGGAACAACCAGGAGATCACTGCAACTCACACAAGTTGGAGAACTATCTCTCTCTCTCTCTCTCTCTTTCTCTCACACACACACAAAAGGAGCCGCATGTGATTGGTAGAGGCGGGACCCTTACAAAAAAACTGCTAATCATTGACACATGCTAGCCTGTAATAATCCCCCCCAGAAAAATCTACTTTGCATTTGATATATTGCAAATATATGCCATCACACACACTGGCATTTAAAGGGTTAGAATTATAAAATGAATATGTGGTGTTATGATCAGGGCTGAAGTTGAATAAAAGATTGTATTTTTTTCAATTACAAAAAAAATGAAAATCCATAGAAATCTGTTGTTGCTAATCATACATTATGCTAGCCTGTTTTTTAACAATAATTTGTGATGCCATCACAAACACTGACAGGGTACAAATAAAAAAATTCCTGCACCAGAATGCAGGAAATGAAGTCTTTGTAACAAAAAATGTTCTGGTGGGGGACCCCAGACCCCCTGCTTAAAAAGTGGCCTGACTGGGGCTATATTTCGCACTATATTTCCTGGCCTGAATGATTTCCCCGGTCCGGCCCTGGTTAAAAGCCTCCAATGCTTATTAGTGTGTGTGCGTTTGAACGTTTCCATGTTTCAACCATACATTTCCATTTATATAAAAAAAAATATATATATATATAATTATTTTTTTTTATTTTTTTACCTCCTATAATAGTGGGGATCGCGGCTCTCTGACACCGTTATTTGGGGGTCGCGGCCTGAAAAGTTTGGGAACCCCTGGACTAAACAACATAGATTGAAGCCTGCATTTCTCAACCAAGGTGCCTTGCCTACCGTTTTGCTGTGGAAAGGTGAGTGTCCACAACGGCTAGCTAGCTGTTCTACTTGAATACTGAATGTTAATATTGAATCAGACAATATTGAATACTGAATGTTAATTCAGGTTGACAGTTGACATCATTTGACACTTGACACTTGACAGGGGGCTGGAAAGTTGATTTAATAAAAGAAAAAAATACTCATTTAATCAGATTAATCACTTTATTCAAATTGAGGATTTAGTTTGAGGATATAATTTTTTTTTTAATAAAAAAAAATAATACTTTTTTTAATTAAGGTTCGAACGTCCGTTCGAAAAACCCTGACGAAGTTTGAATCACTTTATTCAAATTGAGGATTTAGTTTGAGGATATAAAAAAGAAAAAGAAATTATAAAATTACTTTTTTTTTTTTATATTTTTTTTATTAAAAACGAAGGTTCTAATGTCCGTTCTACCCTGATGAAGTTTGAATCCCAAAAACAGGCTTCGGGGACAGCCTTACCATACATATTATTTATATTATTCAAATGGAACTCAAACATGTTCCGTTGTGCACAGTATGATGTCATAATAGACCATTCTAGACCATTTGTGATGGCACAGTATGATGTCATAATAAAACATTCTAGAACATTAAATGTTCTAGAATAATTTTTTTTTTTAATCTAAGTGTTGTAGTATAACCAGTAGGATCAAATGTATCTGTTAAGTGATTTTGGTGACACTATACACTGTATGACAGTGAAGTTATTGAATATTTTTGTAGTGTCTCTTTTCGGTGTTGCACTTTTTAGACGGTCCCTGGCTGCGCACTTGCCTCAAGGCCGACTGCACATATAGATCAATATTATTATTATTAAATGTACAGCTCCGAGGCCGGCTCGCCTCGTTTAGGTGAAAATACGGTTGTAGCTCATTGTCTACCTTACTACGATAGGAAAGAGGTGAAATTCGAATCTGTGAATATCTTTCTAACTTTACCTAAGTCTCCCGATTCCGATACAATAAAGCAAGTCTTCATCACAAATCATATTCTCAAAATAATCTGACCGGCATATATTATTGCCTATTGCCGACCACTGAACTAGGATATCTGTATAACGTGCGTTTAGACAACACTATTTGAGACAGACCACACAGGCTATTTCCATATTATTAGGCTATTACTTCACATAAAATATCATGTCTAAATGAAATGTGTTGAAGTCAGAGGTTCTGTGTAGGATTGTTAGTAACTGTCTAACTGCATATATAACTGTTTCCACTAGAGGGCGCTCTAGGCGGAGCCACTCAGGGACACCACCAGGTGACGAGTATAAATAGAGATGTCTCCTCCCACTCTTCCTCTTTCCCCCCAGCCTCTCAGTGAGAGGAGAACTCTAGAACTGCTGTTCATACCATGTGAATAAATAAACCACGCCAGTTAAAGGCTAAAGATAGAAACCATGGGCGCCCCAGTGGCGAACCACATAGCGCGCTCAGCCGCACACGGGCGACCCGGGTTCGATTCCCGAATCCGTCGTTATTTCCCGAATGTCTTCCCCCCACTCTGTCTCCCATTTCTCCTCTGTCTCTCCCTACTGGACTGCCCAGTAGTAATAAAGCGATAAAACGCCAAAAATAAATCTGTAAAAAAAAAAGATAGAAACCATGCCTCTTGACCACATTATTGTCGCCCTATAGCCGGATTCTGTCAACAAAATGCACAAAACAAAAAAAAATATCATAACGTTACCCTGGTATAGATCTGTATGCATGTATTTATGTATTTTATTCATAACGTTATACATATTCGTTAACGTTAGATCGTGCATGGCTTTTACTTTAAAAAACGTACTTGTCACATGGTTCCGTGCTCCATTCTTCACATCAAAAACGAAAAACGAACTATCAAAACGTACACAGACCAAAAGCGGCCCATTAGATTCTGACACCAAAATACGAAAAACAGCTCAGTATTTCAGTTTTTCCCCGTTTTTTCGATTTTGGTTTCAAACGGAAATAGGAAAACATCGTATTTCCTTTTTTTTTATATATATATATATATATTTCCGTTTGAAACGAAAAACGAACTATAAAAACGTACACGGACCCTTAAACAAGGAAATATTGTGCCACTTCACACATTTCTATAATTGTTTTGTCGAAACCGGAAAGCCTGTAGCCGGTACTTCCTGTACTTCCGTTTTCACACTTTAGGAGGCATATCTTTACCAGCCTAGTTGCGACTGCAGCTGGTCTCTATGGATCCGCGCCAGTGATTGGATGTCACTCGTGTCTGTGTTGTAAACTGCCTTCCGATTGGAAACACCGTCTCATGAGCTCGTCTTCGCTGGACGGAGCTCGCGCCGACTCAAGTAGTTTACTGCAACTAATGGAAGAATGTCCCGCAAGGCGAGTTTGAAGTGAAGTTCGCTTCAGTGAAAACCTCGCCTGTCATCGTCGTTAACGTTATATATGCGCGCAATAGGTGAGTCTTTGGGGTTCGCCATTCACTTTTCAACGTGGGATTTAATTCAGCGACTGGCAATGCAATTCTTTAAAGAGTGAGTTTCTTCTAAAGTTGTGTCGAGTTTCTATCTTAAGACTTCTGGAACTGGTTTCGCTGGCCAGTGGCCATTGTTACATTACATCCCCGTCAGAGTGTTCAGTTTTCAAAAGACAATTTGAGCTCAAACATCTGAAAGGATTAATTTGTGAGAAATGAAGTGAGTGCTATAATGCAAATCCCAGCCATCTGTTTTTGTGTAACTTGAATTTGCTAGCCTACATTTAATCTGGGAATCTGTCAAATTCCAACAGTAAGAGCAGTTTCTGTCGTTACTTAGTCAATAATGTGCACATTTATTGATTGCCTCGCCTTTCATCCCCCATTGTTTAAAGGGAAACCACACCATTCTGTTAAATGGAGCTTGAGGGCCAGTGGTGGAAAGGACAAATTGCTTCAGATATATACCACTCTCTACGCTACAGAGTAAGTAGAAGACCCGCTTTTACCTGTGGATATTTGAGAAATAGAAACCTATTGACTTCTACACAGGCACATCACAGCAAGCCTTTGAACACTGCTATTTCACACTTAACATATTATGTTGTCATCAGGAGCTCAAGTTGCCTTCCTATAAAGGCCAATCTCCTCAGCTCAGCCTCAGGCGGTACTTTGCAGACCTCATAGCCATCGTCAGCAAACGCTTCAGGCTGTGTCCAGCAACCAGACACCTTGCCGTCTACTTACTGGACCTCTTTATGGATCGCTATGATATCAGTGTCCAGCAGCTTCACATGGTCTCACTTTCCTGTTTGCTTTTGGCCAGTAAGTGTGCACCTTGCTTCTTTCCAAGCTTCGCATGGTCCTGTCACTTAACTTAGCCTGTTGACTTGTGAAATCTTGTGATTTAGAATATCCTCCTTTCTCTGCAGGTAAATTTGAGGAGAGAGAGGACCGGGTTCCTAAGCTGGAGACACTCAACGGCTTGGGTTGTATGAGTTCTGTGAACCTGGTGATGACTAAGCAGGGTTTGCTACACACAGAGTTGCTACTCCTGGAGACCTTCCAGTGGAACCTGTACCTGCCCACGGCGGCCCATTTCATAGAATACTACCTGTCCATTGCTGTCCACAACGAAGACCTCCACGATGGCTGGCCCATGGCCTGCCTGGAGAAGACCCAACTCTACATGGCCAAATATGCTGATTACTTTCTGGAGGTCTCTTTGCAAGGCAAGCTGCATTTAATTAGTTTAGAATAGCTTTTTTTGTAACGAGAGGGTGATTTGTGTAACTAATGGTACCGGCTCGACTCACCTTTTCCACCAGGCTTGGTTGTGTACCTGTACCTGGTACTTTTCTTGGTGCCACTTCCATCGCGGTTCCATGCGAGCCGAGGCGATACCAAGAGGTGACGTGAAAACACTGCAGACCACTGATTGGTCAGAGAGAATCAGGAGGAGTTAAATCATTTAATCTCCCAGCATCTTTGCAGCCTTGTTTATTCACTGTCCATAGAAACAACTTTTCGGATAACTACATCATTGCATAACTCGGACAAGCTTAAATTTAGGTTATTAGTGACGGAGGTGTTCAGTAGGCTGTAATGTACAGGCGTAGAGACAAGAGGTGTTCAGTAGGCTGTAATGTACAGGCGTAGAGACAAGAGGTGTTCAGTAGGCTGTAATGTACAGGTGTAGAGATGGAGGTGTTCAGTAGGCTGTAATGTACAGGTGTAGAGACGGAGGTGTTCAGTAGGCTGTAATGTACAGGTGTAGAGACGGAGGTGTTCAGTAGGCTGTAATGTACAGGTGTAGAGACGGAGGTGTTCAGTAGGCTGTAATGTACAGGCGTAGAGACGGAGGTGTTCAGTAGGCTGTAATGTACAGGCGTAGAGACAGAGGTGTTCAGTAGGCTGTAGTGTACAGGCGTAGAGACAGGTGTTCAGTAGGCTGTAATGTACAGGTGTAGTGACAGAGGTGTTCAGTAGGCTGTAATGTACAGGCGTAGAGACAGGTGTTCAGTAGGCTGTAATGTACAGGCGTAGAGACAGGTGTTCAGTAGGCTGTAATGTACAGGTGTAGTGACAGAGGTGTTCCGTAGGCTGTAATGTACAGGCGTAGAGACAGGTGTTCAGTAGGCTGTAATGTACAGGCGTAGAGACAGGTGTTCAGTAGGCTGTAATGTACAGGTGTAGTGACAGAGGTGTTCAGTAGGCTGTAATGTACAGGCGTAGAGACAGGTGTTCAGTAGGCTGTAATGTACAGGTGTAGTGACAGAGGTGTTCAGTAGGCTGTAATGTACAGGCGTAGAGACAGGTGTTCAGTAGGCTGTAATGTACAGGTGTAGTGACAGAGGTGTTCCGTAGGCTGTAATGTACAGGCGTAGAGACAGGTGTTCAGTAGGTTGTAATGTACAGGCGTAGAGACGGGTGTTCAGTAGGCTGTAATGTACAGGCGTAGAGACAGGTATTTAGCAGGCTGTAATGTAGAGATGGAGGTGTTCAGAAGGCTGTGACGTACAGGCATAGAGACAGAGGTGTTCAGTATGCTGTAATGTACAGGCGTAGAGACAGAGTTGTTCAGTAGGGCTGAGCCTGAAGGTTCGTACCTTCGTTCGTTACGTTGGCACTCTAATCTTAATTAATGGGTTCGAACCTCCGCTTTTTAAAATACATTTAATTATTTATTTATTTTACAAGAAAAATATATATCTGAATGTGATGTATATCAGAATATCACAGTACTATGTTGTGTTTACAATAATTTGAACGTCACACACGAACACAGACACAACACGGTCTAGTCGAGATGAGGGGTCACCGTCATACATTATCAGGAAATGAATCGATCATGCAAAAAAGAGTGACTCACTCACACTCACCCATCTTATTTCATAATACAACGTTTCCGAATGGACGTTTGGATTAAACTAAGTGTATGCAGGGATGCTGAACTTTCCCAGCGGAACACAAGTTACTTCGTTTAGCTTGCTAACGTTAAGATAGCAGGAGCCGTTGGCCAACAAAGATGTTGTTTCAGCAAATGTATTCACAAAATGGATTGCCATCCAAAAGTTATTGAAGCCTCCCGTGACCAGTAAGCAGGTACTACTACTTTGAATAACCGCAGCTATATGTATGTTATGTGCGCTAAGTATGTGCCAAGTCAAGACTCGACGATACTGAACCAGAAATGATTTAGGAGCAAATATTTTTTGCATGATTAAAAACGATGGTTTGAACGTCCGTTCGGAAAAACCCTGATGAAGTTCGAATCCCAAAAACATGCTTCCGGGACAGCTCTAGTGTTCAGCAGGCTGTGACATACAGGCGTAGAGACGGAGGTATTTAGCAGGCTGTGACATACAGGCGTAGAGACAGCACTGCGTGGGAGTGTGACACAACAGCACCATCATCTTCTTATCAACCAGGAAATGCACTCATGTGAAAATCATATTAGAAGTTAATAAATCTAGTGATCTATGCACCTAACAGAGTAAATCTCTTAGTTACAACATTGTGTAAGCTAAGCAGGGTATCACATCTTGTACTTGTATGTGAAGTATTTCCAATGTTTACTATTAGGCAAAACACACCTGCTGCTCTGGCCAGACTCACTACACTATTCTACACAGTGGTGGCCTAATGGCGAACATTAAATACTTAACCTGCAAACATAAGTCTGTTCTGACGGCACAATATTGATGTAACTAAGAGATTCGCTGGGAAAAATGTTTTTAATGCATGTAACATTATATCAAGGACAATAGTATAATAGTAGTTAACTACAACGGTACCATGCAGTGTGTTTGTTTCCCCTGTGATTTTTTTCAGGGTGGTAGGCCCCCCAAAACTACTAGTGTCACAGATACGTGGTGTCAAGTCAACAGTGTCGTCATAGACTCGCGCAGTAAGGCGGTTTTTAGTAACGGTGCATTTCTCTACACTGAGCTGAAATGAAACGATTGTACATAAATTATGTAAATAAATATTAACAATATTTATTTATAACACATAAATTAACTTGTTTGGGGCGGCTGGGTAGCGAAGCGGACTAAGCGCTCGCCTACCACCGCAGAGATCGAATCCAGCTGTCAGCGGTACCTCCGACTTGGTCAGTCGTCCCTACTAACACAATTAGCAGTGTTAGCAGGTGGGAAGCCGGTGGGGTATGTGTCCTGGTCGTTGTAAACAGCGACTCCTACTGGTCGGTCGGGGCGCCTGTTCAGCAGGGAAGGGATCTGGGGGAGATAGTGTGATCCTCCCACGCGTTACATTCCCCCAGTGAGAGTCCTCGCTGTCGGGTGAAAAGAAGCAGCTGGCTGACTCAAAATGTATCGGAGGAAGGCATGTGGTAGTCTTCACCCTCCCCAGGCTGACGGTAGGGGGCAAAAAAGCATGCAACGACCAGGAAGGGAATTGGCATAACGACTAAATTGGGATGGGAGAAAAATACGGGGGGAAAAAAGGGGGAGAAAAAATAGATTTATTTTTATTTTTATTATTAACTTGTTTACAATTATGCATACAGTAGTGACAACACACATATGAACTATTTACAATACAGGGAGGCACATACAACACTCATAACTATTTACAACCAGTGTCAGAGCGAGCGCAATAAAATTGTTAGGAAAATCTGAGGGCTCAAGAGTGCACACTGGACGCTCTGACCGAAGAGTCAGTTTATCAGAGCGGAGCAGATTTTCAGAGTGAATTTATTAACTCACCTTAACTACCGTAGTGCCCTATGAAATCTGTTTTATCTTTTCCTGTTTTCGGATATGAATTTTCCTTTCTCTGTTTTTAATTTTCCTGTTTTCGGATTTCTCTGATTTTATATTTTTTCCTTTTGGATTTAACCAAAAAAAAACAATACAAAATTATGTTTTTAACTAACTTTAATAACAATACATCTGCAAACAGTGCCAGTGTAGTTCAATGTTCAGTGCCAGTTCAGTTATGAGTTTTTTTTTCCCCAATGCAGTTCAACTGCCAGTGCAGTGCAATAACTAAATAATAATTAAATAGTTAAATAATACAAAATAATCATTTGTTTAAAAGAAATCAGAAAAAAGTAGATTTAAAAAAAAACATTATCATTATCTGGCCCTCAGTACTAAATACTATCAAACTTTCCAAAGGCCAGAGTTGGGACTGGCACGCACGCACACACACACAGAAAGGGGGAATGACTTATATGAACTATCCAGTTTGTCTTTATAGTGTAACGTTTGGTTACTTGAAGGAGAGATAGAGAGAGAGACTGAGACTTGCTATGCGCGACGCTAGTCCGTCTCGGAGTTGTCTCGGAATGGATTTGGTAGCTTTTTTCTGCGTCTCTGTAGACTGTGCCGCGCCACCGCTTTAAAGTCTTAGTGAAGATTGATTTATATGAAAACCGATTTATGTATAATTTAGCTAGCTCGCCAACATTACTGTGATTAAAGCGAACTTAATTTTTTTTTAATTAAATCGAAACTTCCACCAATTGAGTGTTTGATGGTTATTTATTTGTACTTTAGAACGTAACCACCACGAAACAATCAGAAAATAACATTTAATTTTATCTTATTCCTGCTTTGTTCTCCTGCTCTTTTTTCTCGTATTTTTTTAAATGAGTCGGGGTAAACTGACGGCAAAGCCTAACTTTACTTTTAATGTTATCAAATGGAAATAAATGTCCTCCCCTCATCCTAAACTGGTCCTTCCTTGTTCTGAAAGAAGCGGTACACTGACACACAAGCAACTGTGCTGTGAGTGTTGGACCAATCAGCCACGGTTATTTCTACTAACCCCGCCCTCATTGACTGGGGTACTAACTGCAGTGGAAAACCCAAGTACCTGTTACCAAAAGCGAATAGAGTCAAGTTGAGCTGGTACCATGTAATGGAAAAGCAAGCACCATAAGTGGACATTTCTGTTTGAAACCTAATCCGATGTAGCTTGGCCCCACGGCTGAACTGCTGCATTGCAGTTATACAGCTACAGATGGTGATTATTTGTTTTCTTTCCTCCTCAGATCATGTGTATTTGTGTTTTGCCCCCTCACTGGTGGCTGCAGCGTGTGTGGCAGCCTCCCGCCTGGCCCTCCACCTGACTTCTACATGGCCTCCCCGGCTGCAGCGTCTGGCGGCCTACACCTGGGAGAACCTGGTCCCCTGTGCTGAGAAATTACTCATGTGAGTGTCAGCTGACCCCATCGTACCATGCATGCATGCGTATACATGCATAACAAATATAACCGGACTTGTATAACAGGAGGTGCAAATCCAGAGCCTGCAGCGGTCAGGCAAGCGCCTAACAAAAATAATGGTTGGTTTCAGGTTGCCGACCGACCCTGCCGATTTAGGTGCGACCCAATATATTTTATGAGTTTAAAAAAAAAATTATATATTAAAAAAAAAAAAAATCCTTTTTTTTTTTTTTTTTTTTTTTTTTTTTTTAGAATAAAGTTTCATAGAAATCTTAGTCAAACATTTAGTATTATGGATATTAAACATGCTGGCAGAGTACATGCATCCATGTTGTTGTGAACATTTTAACCCTTTCACTGCCACACGACAGCCGGTTAACCCTTTCACTGTGACAATACAGAAGGTTAGCCCTTTACTATCACACAACCGACGGCGATGCTCCATCATTAGCATCATTAGCTCCGCATCCGCGGAGCTAATGATGCTAATGATGGAGCATCGCCGTCGGTTGTGTGATAGTAAAGGGCTAACCTTCTGTCGTGTGGCAGTGAAAGGGTTAATTAAATAAAGAAATTCCCTATCCATAGTCGCCGTGGGAAAGAATAAAATAAAATAAAAATAAAAATAAATTCCCTACCTACCCATGGCCAAACTGACAACCAACCTGAAACCAACTATTATTTTTGTTAGGCCCAAGCGCCTACGGTCAAACGCTGCTGGAACAGAGAGACTCCGGCTCAGCTTCTTCCCCCAGGCCATCAGAACACTGAACACTCCACTCACAAGTACACATGAGCACACACAGACACACACACAACCATGCATGCGGCAACCGCTGAAACAATCACTTTAAACAAAATGTCACCTTTTCAAAAAAATAGAAAGCCACTTTAAAGGAAGGAGGTACTGTATAGTTTAGATACTTTAAGAGTTAAAGAGTTAAAAATTGTAAATTGTATAACGGAACGTAGGCCAAGTGCGTCCACATTTTTATAGGATTCTATCACATTTTCATAACAATAGCACCCTGCGCCGTTTTCATTGAGGTTTCTTACAAATTAACGATGCTTTATCTTGTCCTTTATATGCCGATTATCATTAGAATCTTAAATTGTACCATATGTCCCCCTTTAGACAACATATGTAATGCTACCAGCGCACTTTTGTTAAGATAATTAGTTGGCCATTCGCGGTCGCTATACCGAGGTTGCAGTAATAGTTTAACGCTGTTCAGATCACGTCGGAGAATATAGACCCATCCCAGTGACCTGCGACCTGTGCTAACGCTCTTGGGAAATGCAGTGTTATAGTTCTCAACATTTTCAGCCTTTAATTTTAAACCAATGCTGCCATCTACTGACAACAAAAAAGTGTTGTCTAATCGTCACCTTGAGAGCTACTTCCGTATACAGCGCCGCCCCAAACCCATTCTAGAGATTCCCACTTTTTGCTGGGAGTGGGGCGTGGCCGTATTTGGTCCCAGACAATAAGAGTGGCTGCAATTGGTCACCGTGACGTTAGTAGTGTATATAGGAACCAGTTTCTCAGGAACTTGGCATGTCTTTTTTACCATGCATATCTTGTGTCTTACCTATTTTATTTTTTCTATGCCTATTTTATTTTATTGTATTTGAGTAATTATTTTCAGTTTCATAATTTCACTATGCAACTATTCAGCTTAATTTTTTGGTACTGTTCTAAAAGTAAGAAATACCTAGATAACCAACACCCAGTTGTACTCTTGGTAAAAGTAAAGGACATCCATTTAAATGAACTTAAGTCTTAAATTGAATACTTAAATCTTTTTTTAGAATTTTTTAAACTTGAGTATGAAAAGTAGTAGGCTTCGACCAATATATCGGAAAAGAGATCGCAAGGAATCCATCGAAACCAACCACAGGGTTCTCACAAGCTCCTTGAAGTGCTTGAATTTTGACACAAAGAATTCAAGGCCTGGAATTCCTTAACCCATTCTCTGCCACGCTTATATCCATCGCTGTTTGATCTCTGCCAGCACTGTAAGTCTATGGAGATGTTCACCTTCTTTGCAGGGCTATAACTTTTTAAATTGTATTGCTAAATTGACATTACTATGGCCATTCAACATCGATTATCTATCGTTCAGGATGTAGGAACGTTTTACTTTTTCATTCATACGAAAATACCGTCTAGAGTATAAATATGTTTTTATCGTTTTCTGCAGTATTTCCCATAATGTGAGATATAGGCACAAATGCATATATTAGATCATCAAATGCAGTTTGATCGACGCTATATTAAAAATTTCAACTGTACATGGTCCTAAACGTTATGACTGATCATACACGGGTGAACGGCGGGGGGGGGGGGGGGGGGGGGGGTCGTTTATAATTCCGTGATAGTCGTTAGATGCTTCATGTAGTATGGGTGATATATTGATCAGAGCAGTTTGTATCGATAATGATAAACACTCACGCTGAAACTCACGGCATCCTCCTCTTAGCGTTGGGCGATGATACTGGAGCAAACAGATCCCAGTTATGTGATGGGGATCGAGGTGATCTATTTCCGGTTTGTATAATACGAATACACGCCCAAATCATGGTGTTTATTGAGTTATGGCAACGATCCATATCCACAGTGTGTGTATTGAGTCCCGCGACGATATACGAGTGGCCGGACGGAATAGGGAGACTCACCGGGATCACAAGAGATCCACTTCCGGTTGCAACTCGCCGATCAGCCACCAGGTGGCAGTATTGAAGCGTTGCAGAGTTGTGCTGGCTCAGACAGCATCAGACCAGCCTCCGTGATGGAAATATGAATACCATGGCGAAAATATGAAATATGATCAGAATAACGTTGTACGCCGTTATTGGCAGAATTCGCATGAACTTGAAACCTGTCGTATGACATTATTGGCGGGGAAAGGGTTAAACAGCCCATTTTTTAACAAGGTGCTTAAAAAGTCCTTGAAATTCAAATCATCCATTCCCATTGAAGGTTGTGTTCATCCATGATGAAATTGTTATGAATCAAGAAATTACTTTTTTATTTAAAGTGTAACTAATTGTCGGAAATTGGTTTTCCGGTTTTTGGATGAAAAAAAAAATTCTATAAAAAACGACGTTTAACACTTTGATTACCTGCGGTGCGGTGCGCCTTACCCCCGTTGTGAACGCATAATCTCTGTGTTAAATTATGGCAGATTATGTGTCTAATCTGCCCGTCGTTTATCAATGACTTGTTTGCAGTCAAACATTGTCGAAATGGATTGTTTTTTAATCGCTTCATTTCTGTTTTATAGCATTTTGAAAAGCCCTCGTTTTCAAGGAAAATATAAAGATTCCGTGATAAACGGCATTTACTGGAATATTCTGGCATACACAAACGGTCATTTTTCTGCCTATTTATATCGTTTTCAAATAAACGCTAGATTATCGATAGTATATGTGTACTTATTAGGGATGCACCGATATGAAAATTTGCCACCGATACCGATTGTTCAACTAACACAATCGGCCGATACCGATACCGATATTTGTGGCAAAATATTTTTTTTAAATATTAATTTCTTTTGTAATATTTTTTTTTTGTAATATATATATATATATATTTTTTTATGAAACTACTGTATATTTGTCTTACAAATTGTGCTCACCGATATGAACATAGGCCTCTTTACTTACTTAAAAAAGGAAACATCAAGAAATAGCACTATCTCTCTCCCAGTATGTTCTGCAGGGCTGCAGCTAGATACTAGTTCTCCCAGCATGGTCTACCTGCTGGGCTGCAGCGAGATACTGTCTCTAGGGATGCCCCGATCACGTTTTTTGCCACCGATACCGATCACCGATCGTCGTGAGCCATATCGGCCGATACCGATCCGATACCGATTGTTTTTGATTAAAAAGAAATTAAAAATTATTTTATATAAAAAGTTTTTTTTTCTTTTTTTTATAAAATATATATATTATATAATTAGACTTGTACTTGTATTATCTGCGACTGCGAGACATCGCCACCACGCAACAAGTCAAAATGCTCACTATCTGCAAACAGCTCCACTGTCTGTGTGTACTCTAGTAGCCCAGCTCCAAAAAGGATTCTCCGGCGCTGCAGCGGGACCCCATTGGTAACGTTAAGTGCTTTGGTCATTTCACATTCAGCAAGCCCTCAGCTCGAATACGCATTAAATCAATGTTATAAGACATTGATATCAAGAGCTATCTGTAGCTACTGCTAGCCGGCTAGATGACGTTAAGACAGAACTTTAGTTCAATGGGACATTTCGTTTTGAACAGTAAACGAACGTCAGCTAACGCAAGCTAACTGAGGTATGAACATGAACTACTAGACTTTCTGGATCATTTGTTGATATCAGGAGCTATCGGTAGCTAGCCGGCTAAATACCGTTAGACAATGCCTACTAAACGTGAATAGTTGACTGGGTAATTTTGTTTAAACAGTAACGATAGCTAGGTAGCTAACGTTAGCGCAGGTCGAATGCAGTGCACTACAGACTCGAGCAGAGGAGCCGCACCTCTTTGTTTACAAACTCTACACGGGGCCGGGCGGGGCTAGGGAGGAGGAGCAGCGGCAGTTTGCAGGTCGTGTGTGTCTGAGACAGACAGCGAGTGAGAGCTTCGCTTGATCGGTTTCCGCTATCGGCGAATATGACTAATTATCGGAATTCACAGATTGCATATTTATACTGAGTATCGGCCGATAACGATCGGTGGCCGATCGATCGGGGCATCCCTAATTGTCTCAACCAATGACATTTTGATTGACAGTCGATTCTGCCAATTCACACACCGCTTGCACCCGCCTCTGCTGTTACCACCAATCGGCAAGCGTGTTGCATTTTTTACTCCTGCTTTTGTCCGCCATTGATTTTGACGAGAGGTTTTCTAGAACAACGGCGCGGCGCGGCCGACGTTTAGCTTTTAGCTCCGCAGGATGACTTAAATGAGGCATAATGATTTTACTGCAACTAATGTTATAATAAAACAAAGCCTTTCTATACATGTGTCTGGTTGAAAACGTTTAACAGATTGCAGAATGGGTAAAACTCAGGGCTCTGTGAGCAACGGAAGGAACTGAGCTAGTATGAACGCTTGCTACGTTCGGGTAAATAATATGCTGATGTTATGAACGTGTAACACTAACTATATAATGTTAATGCCACAAAACGAATGCCTTGTTAATCATAAGTAGTAACTTTGATGCAGTAGCTTGTGTGTGTGGGCCGGGGGCGGCGTTGTGCAGGTAGGTCGCGAGTGAACTTTTTTTTGTCTTGACGCTACACAAATTGATGGATATTTATCGGCTACTGCCATGTTATAATAAAACAAAGCCTTTCTATACATGTGTCTGATTGAAAACGTTATTAACAGATTGCAGAATGGGTAAAACTCAGGGCTCTGTGAGCAACGGAAGGAACTGAGCTAGTATGAACGCTTGCTACGTTCGGGTAAATAATATGCTGATGTTATGAACGTGTAACACTAACTATATAATGTTAATGCCACAAAACGAATGCCTTGTTAATCATAAGTAGTAACTTTGATGCAGTAGCTTGTGTGTGTGTGTGTGGGCCGGGGGCGGCGTTGTGCAGGTAGGTCGCGAGTGAATTTTTTTTGTCTTGACGCTACACAAATTGATGGTTGGTATTTGTTGGTATGGCATTTTAGTCAGATGTGGTGACTTTAAAGGGTTTGTGATGCACAATTTCAATTACAATGGAAGCGGTGAATCAGTCGAAAATAACTACCAAATGTTTCAGTAACTGTAAAAGATTATGAAAAAAGAACGGCACAGTGATTTATGTGACGACATAGAACCCACATGTCTATTTCTGCACACCTGTCATACAAGCTTATGAGTTAACGGCATGTTGTACTTTAGTGGAGCTTTAAGTATAAACTACTGTGCATGTGTTTCCGTCTCTTCTGCAGTGCACATGACAGTGATGTGAATGAGGCCAGCAAGCAGAAGTTCCAGCAGGCCAGCCAGCAGCAGAGCCAGACTATTGCCGTGGCCCAGTACCTGCACCGGCCCAGCCTGCAATACTCCCAGCAGGCTATCCAGCCCGCCATGGCTCCCAGCCGTGGCTCTACCTCCTACCTTAACCACTCTGCCGGTCTTCAGGCTCCCAACGCTCCCCAGCAGAGTCACCCTCAGGCCATCATCGCTGCACTAGACCCCAAGGCTAACATTCCCAACAGGGCTTACGAAGTCAGTATGCATTACACCTGTGCTGCTCCCGCCGGCCCCTGCTTTGACAGGTGATGATGGGACTTTTCCTCATTGGAGATTTCGCCAGTTTGGGGAGCAAGGCAGAGAGAGAGAGCGAGAGAGAGAGAGAGAGAGATGCTGAATGAGACCCCTCTTGGACTGAACAGATTTGTTATTATTCATATTGGATGAAGAGTCATGTTTTTAATTTTCTAAAAAAAAAACTGAGCACTTTCACCAATACGGTGTACACTGTGTGCAATATAAATACTCCGTTGTGTGTCGAGCTGCTTGAACCTTTTTTTTTCTTTCTTTTTTTTGTGGAAAAAAGGGAGATTGAGTTGTTACCAAGTATGAGTGTTTTGAGGTGGGTAGGTCATGTAACACTATACCCACTGTTACTGTATCATTTCACAGTGCTAGAAACCAAAAGTGGCCCTGTATTTATGTATGTATAGTGGGGGGGGGGGGGGGGATTGTTTATTTCCTCACAATTACCATCCTTTGTTTACCTCAAGCTGAATGTACTCAAGTTATACACGCCTATCTTTTTTTGTCTGCCTTACACTTTTTGGTGAAAAAAGAAATGGCACTGATGGAGGTACAATTTTAGCCATTGGTATACATAGTATATGTAACGGACAGATACAAACACAATGCCATATTGCAAGCAACTACCTGTGTATATAGCAGTGTTTGAGCTAATATTAGCTACTTTTCACTACCCATCCTTGGCTAACGTTAGCTACTTTTCACTACCCATCCTTGGCTAACGTTAGCTACTTCTCACTACCCATCCTTGGCTAACGTTAGCTGCTTTTCACTACCCATCCTTGGCTAACATTAGCTACTTTTCACTACCCATCCTTGGCTAACGTTAGCTACTTTTCACTACCCATCCTTGGCTAACGTTAGATACTTCTCACTACCCATCCTTGGCTAACGTTAGATACTTCTCACTACCCATCCTTGGCTAACGTTAGATACTTTTCACTACCCATCCTTGGCTAACGTTAGCTACTTTTCACTACCCATCCTTGGCTAACGTTAGCTGCTTTTTACTACCCATCCTTGGCTAACGTTAGCTGCTTTTCACTACCCATCCTTGGCTAACGTTAGCTGCTTTTCACTACCCATCCTTGGCTAACGTTAGCTGCTTTTCAATACCCATCTTTGGCTGACGTTTGTTACTTTTTACTACCCATCCTTGGCTAACGTTAGCTACTTTTTACTACCCATCCTTGGCTAACGTTAGCTACTTTTCACTACCCATCCTTGGCTGACGTTTGCTACTTTTCACTACCCTCTGCGGCACTTTACTGTTAACGGTAGTTATTTCCCGCTGATTCACCATTGCCATTGGCTTCAAGTATATCTGAAAATGTGAACTTTTCAGGGGAAAAACTAACTTTTCAGGAAAATAAATTCACCTCAGATGTCCGCATGGCATTTTAGTCAGATGTGGTGACTTAAAAGGGTTTGTGATGCTTAAGACACATTTTCAATTACAATGGAAGCCTATGGCAGTGGTGGTGAATCGGCGGAAATTAACTACCAAATGTTTCAGTAACTGTAAAAAGAACGGCACAGTGATCTTTGTGATTCACAAGAAGAATGACCTTGAACCCACATGTCAAAAAGACTAGTATGGTCCTTTAAGCCAAAGTACCTCGGAAGTGTTGAATGTATAATTGCCTGGTTTCTTGTAGCCAATATTATTAATGAAACTGCTGGGAAACGTGTAGCAGAAAGAGATTTAAATAAATGAGCACAGGTCTGTCGGGTACCTCACATTTTGCTCTTGAGTTTTTGTAGAATTAACTCAGAATGTATAGGTTATGATTTAACCATTTATTTTGCAGTGTAATGGCAGTGAGTGCTGGGCACCTCTATGATGGTACTTTTTTAAATAAAACGTGTTTGCTGTACTTTGACCAGCTCCAGTTGTTTCCTTAAGTCTGAAGTGTATTATTGCTTAATAGGGACACATAGATAATGATACATTTTCTGTTATGGCCACATTTACTTTTATCGAAATAAATAGTGGAAATTTAAATAAACAGATATTTTCCCCATTGTTTGCATGTTTGATCACCTTTAGTGTATATATAAAACTGGATTTCCGTAGGAACCTTTTTTATACTGAAGGTGATTGGACAACTGGAAAATATTATTTCAATAGAACTGTTGAAATAATAACCCAGTTCTGCTCATCGGACCAATAACACATTTAAGAATCGATATCAGTTGATATGTTTGCCGATATACAGTATATATAATTTATATGCCCAGTTCTGCTCATTGGGCCATGGCCGTTAAAAATAAAAATATCAGCCAAATTGCTACATACAAAGCCCATGCATAGTATTTTAACGGTTAAGCAATGGAGAGTGACCACTTTAATTCAAAATTGCTTGACCGTCTGACCAAATTCAGATTATTTATCTAAATGTATTGTTTATAATCCATTGGTAGCATTCAAATATAATGCATGAATTGTAACCGCAGGACCGAGGACGACTTTTCTCAGTCTATCAGTGAGCTGGATGCAATCTTACCTGGAGGGGAGAGAACAGATGGTGGAGGTAAACGGTACTCTATCCCCCCCTCCCATTGAGCTGTGGTGTTCCACAAGGAAGAATACTAGGACCTTTACTGTTCCTAATTTATGCAAATGACATGTCGTCAGCTTGTGACTGCAACTTGTTCCTGTTCGCGGACGACTCAGCCCTGTTGGCCTCTGACAAGAACAAGTTACAGGTTGAAAAAACCCTCAGCTCGGAACTCGGCACAATCTGCACCTGGCTCGCTGATAACAAATTATCATTACACCTGGGTAAAACAGAGTCCATTCTCTTCGGTTCAAATAACAAACTCCGCAAGACCGACTGCTTCTCAGTTACAGTGGGTGACAATATTGTCACAAAGAAAGATGAAATTACATACCTGGGTTCCATCCTAGAGGCAAATCTTTCCTGTGACAAAATGGCATCCAATGTAATAAAAAAAAAGTCAACCAACGAACTAGATTCTTGTACCGGATCTCCTCTGGTAAACAAGAATATCTTGAAGACTCTGGCAGGAGCACTCATTCAAGGGTACTACGACTATGCTTGCACCTCATGGTACCAAAGCACCTCAAAGGCACTAAAAACTAAATTACAAACATCACAAAACAAACTGATCAGACTACTGCTTGACCTTACTCCTAGAACCCACCTCACCCCTGCCCACTTTGACAACCTGGGATGGCTTAGAGTAGACGACAGAGTACAGCAACTTGCAATGGGCCTGGTCTACAAGATGCACTACACCACTAAGGTACCCATGTCAAAATACTTCCCAAAGGTCAGTGAATACCACGACCACAACACCAGAGGGAGCTCCACAAATCATGTTAAACCCAGATTCGGCTCAAACAAGGGACTAAACACGTTTCGCAATTATGCCACATCAATGTGGAATGCCCTACCCACAGCTTTAAAGGAATGAATCACTACCCACCTTCAAAACCTCTCTAAAAGAGCACCTACGGGAGACTGCAATTTGAAACTGGCCCCTGTAATTGTCCAAACCCAACCCCCTCCAATGTACAGTTTCCCAACCCCCCACCCCAACCACCTCCAATGTACAGTTTCCCCCCACCCCACCTACCCAACCTCCAATGTACAGTTTCTTCCCCCACAAATGTATATACTCTCCTTTTAGACTCTTTGTACTCGTAAACCGTGTATATTTGTAGATCTGGTATGTCATAAATGTCTAGATGTAACAGTACTGTATCTATGTCATGTGATGAATTGAAAATGGGGTACCCTGATGTAAACAAGACAAAAGTCTTTCTCTGGTCTGCATCCCCTTAACAATTGTGTGTATTGAGCTGTATTGTACCCATTCTCCAATCTGTTAATAAAATGTTCAAATCAATCAATCAAGTCTGATTCAACAGTCCGCTGTGGGAAACAAACTGATGTGTAGCAGCATCTACAATCCCACTCCCCCCACCCCCCGGGGGTCTCGGTTGTCCAGTGCAACGTGCTGCTGTTTGACCAGGTGACCAGGAACACCCACAGCGCCAGGATGCGGTTGGGATAGGGCTGGATGTAGAAACAGCCAAAGCAAACTGTCCCTGGGATCTCTTTGTGTTGTAGACTGTCCAGGTTTGTTCTCATGCCCTGGTGGGCCACATGGACGGGGAAACCCTGTGCGACTGTTGGTAGGACAAGAGGCAAAGTTGAAGGAACACACCAACATTTTGGGAAATTAGCTTAGAGAGACAAGAAGATGGATACCAGTTTCCTCTCTGTGCGTTCAGTAGAAAGCTATCTGGCTGCACGTTAGCCTAGCTTAGCACAATGAATGAAAGCAGACAGTGCAGGTTAGCCTAGCCATTGTCCAACTAACACCTCTCCCGAGGGCTAACCGGCACTGTCTGGTAAGCTGGTATCTATCTTCTTGTCTCTCTGGAGAAGACGATAAGCTAATTTCCCAAAATGTTGGCGTGTTCCTTTACAGAAAAAAATGCCATGTTGCTCCTGTGGCTCCTTTTGCAATTTCAAAAGCCATCATTGACGGAGCAGCAAGGTGTGGAATAAAAAGAACTAGATGTTAGTTTGAAGAAACACTTAATCTGTGGTTTAGATACTGCCGGATTTCATTTAATTTCAAACCTTTATTTAAACTTGAAAGGCAACAGTCATGCAGAAATAAGCCAAAATAAAAAGGCATATAAAATCACACCACGTATAAATCATAATCAGACCAGGCGAAGTAAGGATAAGGTAAAGTAAGGATGACAAATCAATTCAAACACGTACAACTTGATTGACAACGATTGGAGAACAGAGGGGAGAATCTCTAGCTTTAAGGACTGTTGGGAGTTCATTCCATGAGCTAGAGGGGCATCATAGCAAAATGCAGATTTACCCTGTTCCAAGCAAACTCGAGGGACCTTAAGGATCAGCCAGTCACTAGAACAGGTTCCATAATTCCATTTCAATAATGATGTAGTATAAGGAGGTAGCTTAGCAATAAGGGCCAATAAGGACACAGTGACAAGTGTTGCATCTATGAATGAATGAAAAGTTTATTTTTGAACATTCTCCATATTACTCCAAACAAATCACAATATCAAGCTCTGTCATACATAACAATCATAATGAAAAATAAATTAAGCAACAAGTCAAGAGCAATGTAGTTAGTTTGTTGACATGTTCAAAAAAGGAGTAGAGGGAAGCTAAGCTTATTGATCCCTACCCCCTTACATTTAAATTGTGTTCTTCCATAACATTTTACTTGATTTAACATAATTTAGTATAATACATTATATACTATACTTTGACTTATAGTACAAAAAGAAAAACTTGAGTCACTTGACAGCAGTAAATACAATACCACACTACATAAATTTCTCTAATGTGTATTTTTTAAGCTGCTTTTTAAATTGTGCAATATGTTTACTCATTTTGATGTATTCAGGTAAGTCATTCCACAACTTCACTCCACAAACGGATAGCACATGCTTTTCAGCGTAGTGTGTACCATTGGTTGTTTAAGATTCCCTCCCTCTTAAGTTATATTCTCCTTCCCTGTCTCTGAACCATCTTTGAATGTTTCATTTATGGGATTCATTTATATCTGGCTTTGTATACAATGAGAGCAGTTTTGAAATCAACTAGGTCCATACATTTCAATGTTTGTAGCTTTATAAATAAGTTATTTGTGTGTTCATAATATCCAACATTGTTGACTATTCTTATTGCTTTTTTTTTGCATGGTGCATATTGGTTGTAGAGTGCTTTTGTAGGTGTTACCCCACACTTCCACACAGTAGTTCATATATGGAAGGAAGAGCGTACAGTACAGTGTATACAGTGTTTTTTGGTTTAGAATGTGTCTTATCTTACATAAAACACCAACACTTCGTGCCAATTTTGTTCTGACATATTTGACTTGAGGTTTCCAGTTGAGTTTGTGGTCTATTATTACACCCAGAAATGTATTCTCAAATACCCTTTCTAGTTTAATACTATCAATCATTAGTTAAACCGGTGTGTTTTCTTGTATATCACGTTTACAAAATATCATGAATTTGGTTTTCTTTATATTTAATGATAATTTATTTGCATCAAACCACACTTTCAGCTTGGATAGCTCAGCTGCCACATTCTTTAACACATTTTGGAGGTTCTCTCCCTCACAGAAGACATTTGTATCGTCAGCAAAAATTACATTTAAAAAATGTTTAGACGCATTACCTATATCATTTATGTACAGTATGAATAATTTAGGGCCTATAGAATTGACCCTTGCGGCACACCACAGCTTATGTTTGACTGAGTGGACCTGTACTCCCCCAACTGCACAAACTGTTGTCTTTGTTCTAGGTAACTTTTTAACCATTTGAGCCCTACTCCTCTGATCCCATACCTTTCCAATTTTAGTAGCAGAATATCATGATTTATAGTGTCAAAAGCCTTCTTAAGATCTATGAAGACCCCTATTGCAAACTTCTTATTATCAATTATGCTTGTTCTTGGACCATTAGTGCCAATGACGTTGAATGATTTGATCTAAATCCACATTGACTGTCTATAAGTAACGCGTGTTTATCAATGAAACTGTCCAACCGTGCGACAAATAATTTGTTCATTATCTTTGAGAACTGGGAAAGGAGAGAAACCGGCCTGTAATTGGTGAATAGATTTTTCTCACCTGCTTTGAAGATCGGTATGACTTTTGCAGTTTTCATTTTGGTGGGAAAGGCACCTAGTTTGAATGAAAGGTCTGTCATTAGTGACGACTCTGAGGGCAGATGATGCCAGTGCTCTGCCTCAGCACGACACCACGCCCTGTGTAACGGAGGTCCGTGAGTAATTCTTTTTAAAAGACCCGGGTTCGAAACTCCCTCAGGGCATCAACATTTAACACAACGCAGAAGGAGTAATATACGATCGGTCACACCTGCACAATATAGAGTTATGGGAATAGATTGTACATGAAATGAGAGAGGCAAGCCACAGCTGGTATATATTGTAGATGTAATGTGTAATGATGAGTAATGATCAGATTCGTCTTCTGGGAAATAGGAGATGGGGCAGGAGGTTGTACTAGCATGACCAGTTGGTAATAAACATCTTTTTCTGCAGAAAAAACTACTTTGGATTATATGTAAAAGGGTCAATGTAGGGGAGATGTTACCGAACTTTCCCCCCATGTGTATTTATGTTGGCTCTCCCCTTTGTTTGTAAATCATTGTGAGTCTATATTCCTACATGTCTAGTCTTTCTAGTCTGTCTTTTCTAGCCTCCACCTGTTTGTTCCTGTTTCAGTTTGCTATTTTAGGTTAGTCAGCTCAGCCATCAGCCTGATCCTGGTTTCCTCCGCCTGCTGTCTACAATAAACATTGGATTCTCTACTACAAACCTTAGTTGTCCAGCACCTTGTCCATCTCTGTCTGGATGGAAACAGAGGCCATGGTTCCTCTCCAGCATTGTACTAGAGCATCATCCCTTTCATAAGATAACTAGTGTTAATTTTGGTACGTTGGCCTTATTGCTGTTCAGAATCTAGCACACAAATGCCAGAAGGAAGGAATAATATTAAAAAACAAGTTCAAGTTAGGGCGGCTACGTGGCGTAGTGGGCAAGGCGCTCGCCACAAAATGCTGGAGACGCTGGGCTCGTCGGTTCGATCCCAGCGCTCCACATTTGCTTTCAGTTTAGCTGGTCGTCCGTACTAATACACATTGGCCGTATTAGGGGGTGGGAAACTGATGGGTGGGGATCGGGCGTTGTGGACAGCGACTCCTACAGGTCGGTTGGTGCGCCTGCGCAGTAGAATCAGGAAGTGTCGGGGGCAGCGTGAGCCTCCCACGCGTTACTCCTCGCCACTGAGAGATCGAGCTGCGCAGGTGAAAAGATGCGACTGCTGTTACCTCAAGTACCGGAGGGGACTTGTGCTATTTATGACTTAGTCCACATTGCAGCCGGCTTGTGGGAGGCAAGAAACAGCGTCCGTGACAGGGGAGGGTTGAATTGGATGATACGAAATTGGGATGGGAGAAAAATATAGAAAATGGGAGAAAAAGTGGATAAAAAAAAAAAAAAATTCAAGTTAACACAGCTGATTTGCCAAGACTCAAAGCCATTGGTGAAGAGGGGCTTCCAGGATTCTGTGTAGCACGAACCTAGAGTGATTGAAGTTGATGAATGGTACAGTATCTGTTCCTCCTGTTGGATATTGAACCACACCGGTCACAGCCTGACCCAGAGGACAGACAAAATGTTGGGATACACAAGGGTAACTCATTAGGGTACGAGGGTATAGATAAAAAGCAAGTTACAAACATCCTTTGACAGGTATTATGCAAAAAGCCCTCTCACCAGTCACCATGAACACACCTGGTTTTAAATCAAGGCTTGGTTGATCAACTAATCAAACCTTTATTTAAACTCGAAAGGCAACTGAGGTTTCCCTCATTTACAGTCGAGTGTGAAAATGTACCCTCACCTAAACTTTGAGGCCCACATTAACCACCTGTGCAAAACCTCCTTTTTCCACCTCAGCAACATTGCCAAAATACATCCCACACTCACCCTCCCAGATGTTGAAAAACATGTCCATGCCTTTGTCTCCTCCAGGCTGGATTACTGTAACGCCCTTCTCATCGGGATTCCTAGCAAGAGCCTCCAGAGGCTCCAATACATCCAGAACAGTGCTGCTAGGATCCTGATGAGAGTGTGTAAGTACGACCACATCACACCCATCCTCCACTCACTTCACTGGCTCCCCATCACTGCCCGGACTGAATACAAAATATCCCTTCTGACCCATCAGTGCATCCACGGAAACCCCCCCCCCCCCCCCACCTCAAAGATCTCCTCACCCCAGAACCCTCCACTCGTAACCTTCGCTCTGCCAACACAAATCGCCTCCGTCCCCGCAGGACCAAGCTCCGGGCCTTCTGCTCGGCTGCTCCTCGCCTGTGGAATGCCCTCCCTGACTACCTGAGAGCACCAGAGACCACTGATTCTTTTAAAAGAGGACTAAAACGTACCTCTTCACCAAAGCTTTTTCTTAGTTTTAACCTTTTATACATGCCTTTGTGTGTTTTATCCCTTTTTTTATGTTTTTATGTCTTGTTTTTTTAATTGCCTATGTTTCTAAAGCCTATGTTTTTACCCTGTAGCACTTTGAGAGTTGGTTCCAAATGTAAAGTGCACTACAAATTAAATGTATTATTATTATTATAGTTAAGCAAAAAGAGGCATATCAAATCACACAGCATATACAATCATAACAATTAGACAAGTAAGGATAACAATCAATTAAAACATGTATAACTTGATTGACAATGGTTGGAGAGTTTTAAACTGCAACAGAGGGGAGAATCTCAAGCTTTAAGGACTTGGAGTTCATTTGGAGTAGGGGATGAGTGAGAGGGATCTAGATGGAGTAGGCGATGAGTGAGAGAGGGATCTGGACAGGAGTAGGGGATGAGTGAGAGAGGGATCTGGACGGAATAGGCGATGAGTGAGAGAGGGATCTGGACAGAGTAGGTGATGAGTGAGAGAGGGATCTGGACAGAGTAGGTGATGAGTGAGAGAGGGATCTGGATGGAGTAGGGGATGAGAGAGAGGGATCTGGACGGAGTAGGTGATGAGTGAGAGAGGGATCTGGACGGAGTAGGGGATGAGTGAGAGAGGGATCTGGATGGAGTAGGGGATGAGAGAGAGGGATCTGGACGGAGTAGGCGATGAGTGAGAGAGGGATCTGGACGGAGTAGGGGATGAGTGAGAGAGGGATCTGGATGGAGTAGGGGATGAGAGAGAGGGATCTGGACGGAGTAGGCGATGAGTGAGAGAGGGATCTGGACGTAGTAGGCAATGAGTGAGAGAGGGATCTGGACGGAGTAGGGGATGAGTGAGAGAGCGATCTGGACGGAGTAGGCGATGAGTGAGAGAGGGATCTGGACGGAGTAGGCGATGAGTGAGAGAGGGATCTGGACGGAGTAGGCGATGAGTGAGAGAGGGATCTGGACAGAGTAGGTGATGAGTGAGAGAGGGATTTGGACGGAGTAGGCGATGAGTGAGAGGGATCTGGACAGAGTAGGGGATGAGTGAGAGAGGGATCTGGACGGAGTAGGGGATGAGAGAGAGGGATCTGGACTGAGTAGGGGATGAGTGAGAGAGATCTGGATGGAGTAGGGAATGAGTGAGAGAGATCTAGATGGAGTAGGGGATGATTTTAAGCCATGACAGCGCCATGCCCAGGTGCTCCAGGTTATCATTGATGACCCTCCCAACTCCACCCACTAAGCACCTGCACCTGCAAAGCCACAACAGAGAGCAATCACTGGTAGACAGAGAGGGAGGGCCGTCACACACCTAAAACGCATGTGTTTGTGCTCTAAACCAGCATTTCTGAATCTTTCCATCTCAGGGAATATCAAACAACCGTATGCCCACCTTCAGAGACCACTTACATTAGATCAAAACCAAAATATTTCTAATCTTATCTTTAATAATAATAATAATAAATTTGATTTGTATAGCGCTTTTCAATTACCCAAATTCACTGACAATAGGCAAAACAAAGAACAGAGAAACATAGAACCACAGGGAAACAGGGAACAGTATGAATACACAAAAACATAAAAACACGAGTAACAAACAACAAAATACAGAAGCCAGTAGGGGAGACAATCAGGGAAGTAAGTAAGGGAAACCGAGGGGAGGGGCAGGAGACGGAGAGAAGGTACAGTAGGAAAGGGGAAAGGGAGGTGGTAGGTTGAAGGAGGGTGGTTATGGGTAGGGAGGGTTGAATGCTTGGGAGGGGAGCATGTCTATGTTCCCCGGGTCCTATGTTCCCCGGGTTCTATGTTCCCCGCTTTGATTGATTGATTGATTGATTGAACATTTTAGACCACCACCCCTGATTCCAAACATTAACCTTAACCAGTTCGAAAGAGGGCCTAAGCTTAACCGTTCTAAACAAGGCGGACATTAATAATTAATAAAATAATAAACATTTATAAAATGTTCAATCTATTAATCAATCAAAGCGGGGAACATAGAACCCGGGGAACATACTGTAGGACCCGGGGAACATAGGGATGATCCCCTAGGGGGAACCGGTAGGTTTTGAGTCGGGATTTAAAGGTGGAGAGTGAGGGAGAGTCTCTGATGGTCTGAAGGAGGGTGTTCCAGAGTCTGGGTGCAGCTTGTGAGAAAGCCCGATCTCCAAAACGTTTAGTTTGGATGAGGGGACAGTGAGGGAAACAGTGGAAGAGGACCGGAGGGATCGGTTGGGGCGGTAAGGGAGAAGGAGGTCAGTCAGGTAGGGGGGGGGGGGGGGGGGGGGGGGCAGGCTATGGAGGGCTTTGAAGGTGAGGAGTAGTAGTTTGAAATGTATGCGTTCATTAATCGGGAGCCAGTGGAGAGAGTGGAGGACAGGAGTGATGTGGTCACAGGACCGGGTGTTAGTGAGCAGGCGAGCAGCAGAGTTCTGGAGCATCTGAAGTCTGTGGAGGAGACGGGAGGTGATGTTGGTGAGAAGGGAGTTGCAGTAGTCTAGGCGGAAGGAAATAAAGGCATGGATGAGGAATTCAGCAGCGGGGGGGTGAGGTAGTGTCTAATTTTGGCGATGTTGCGGAGGTGGAAGTATGAGGTTTTAATGATGGAGCGGACATGGGGGTCGAATGAGAGGGTGGGATCCAGGATGATGTCGAGGTTGCAGACCAGGGGAAGGGGGTGATGGTTGAGTCATCGATAGTGAGTGTGATGGGTCCGGATTTGCTGAGGGTGGATTTGGTGCCTGTTACGGATGCTGTCTATTTATGTATGGGGTTTTATGTTATGTTATGTATGTAGGCATGTCTTGTTTTGGTTGTTTTGTCTTTTGTCTCCCTCCTGTTTCTACATGTATATTTTTCCCAGATGCATCCCCTGGTTTCAGTCCCCAGCACCACCTGGTCCCAATCAGCACGATGAATTGAAAATGGGGGACCCTGATGTAAACAAGACGAAAGTCTTTCTCTGGTCTGCATCCCCTTAACAATTGTATGTATTGAGCTGTACTGTACTGTACCCATTCTGCAATCTGTTAATAAAGTTTTCAATGCTGCATCAAAACACCCTCTCCTGAGGGGATTCTGCTCAAAACCCCCTCTCCAAAGAAACTATGCTGCTCAAAACACCCTCTCCAAAGTAATATATCTATATGTGTTTTACAATCGAGCATTATACACTCTCTGGACTGTGTACAATCTGCATGATTAAGAAGAATGCCCACTCTGAAATCATTGTCAAACACTGCTGGCTCCAAGATGGACACATCCTTCCCAGTGTAGAATGTGTACAACTATCTTGTGGTGTATTTGCCAACACAATGAACCCGAACATTTTGGAACCACCAAACTTTTATGATATATGGATAGTCATGGGTCACCAGCACTTAGAAACTGCCGGATGCTAAGTTGTACATGTTGGGCAACTTTTTTTATTTGCATAATTAGGTACATTTGCATAATCACCTAAATGGACAAATCTCGGAAACTACTTGATCAATTTCAACAATGTTGAGTGGTTTTGGGGGTTATTCGGGATGCTGAATCCATTTATGATACTCAAGAGTTTAGGAATTGCAATATTTACTGGAATTTACCAAATTTCAATTTCAAGAGAAATTCTGCTGAATAATATTATGGGGAAACTTACTCCTTGGTTATCATAGACTCAGGTCTACTGTAAGCTTTAAGTCCCACATTAACAAGGTGACAAAAACATAATTCTTCCACCTTAGAAACAAAGCTAAAGTACAACCATTTATAAATCAAAAGGATGCTGAAAAACGGATCCATGCCTTTATTCCAAGCCGACTGAAGAAAATACTTCAGCTTATTCAACTCTCAGCTATTACACTGGCTTCCGGTAACATTTAGAATTGATTTGAAGGTCCTCCTCCTTATGTACGAAGCCCTAAATGGAACCAGACCAAGCTATATTGGCAATTTTCTTGTCAACTACATGCCCCCAAGAACACTATGATCATCTACTTCTATCATCTTGTATTTTTATTTTCTGCATTGCCTTTATTCTGTCTATTTTATGCTCATTTGATGTATTCTAGTGTATTTTCTGCTGTGAAGCACTTTGGCTGCAATTCTTGTATGGAATTTGTACAAATAACGTTTATTATTATTATTGCCATCCTTAGAGTTATTTGCTACCTCTATCTAGCAGGGCTAAAATGATTTGAAATGGTTTTGTTAACCCTCCTGTTATCCTCAAATTGACTTTACACTCTTTATCCTTGGGGACATTTTGACCCCAGCAGTTTAAACCTCCAGAAAATGATCATAATCAAAAGTGTTACCCAAATGTATGTTTCAGGTGCTTCATGTTACTTTGTTGATTACCTAAATAACCATTTAAATAAAACATTACCCCTACTCCCCCCACCCACTTATACATACATAATATATATTATGTTGTTCAAGTGGGGAGTGGGCCCATGATAACTTTCCGTTTTTGGAAAGTAACGTGTCTGCTTGTGGTTGAGAGACAAAAGGAGCATCTGCACTAAGGGTCTCATTCTCATCAGAGGAGGACGCCTCATAATCAGGGTCTCAGACACATTCTCTCCTATGTCACTTTCACCATCAAATATCTGTGACAAAACTTCACTGGCAGAAAACTTTTTCTTCAAGGTCATTTTCAAATTAGAGTTTAGAAGGCTGCTATGCAAGCTATGTTTGCTCCTCTCCTATGTTGGGTAAAGTTTAGGTAGTCAAAAATCACAAATAACAATAAAAATACAGTCCGGGATATAGATTCTAAAATATATACATTCTAAAATATACAGCCAAAAATATACAGTAAAATGTACAGTAATAAATGTAGTGTTTTTTTTTTTAATAAAAATGTTTAAGTGTATAGTATGTAAAAATAAGAAGTCAAAATAGCAAGGCTCTTCCTCTCTGACAGAGGAAGAGTCTAGCTCCACTCCCACCATGTTACTGGCCTTCCTGACCAGCTTATTTGTCACATATAAGGTACATGTACATTACAGTGAAATGCTTGGTTATGTATGAGCCCCCTGAGATTGTGCTTCAGACAGTAAAAAAGTAAAAAAAATAAAGACCAAACACTATACAAAATATACAAACTAGTACAAGTACACAATGCAAACAAATGCAAAGATGAGTTAGAGAGGTAGTGCAAATATTTTACTAATAAATAGATACAATATGGTGTAGTGTTAAAAAGTGTTTAAAGTGAATGTTAAAGGTGAGTGTTATTCCATACACATGGAATATGTATCTTGTGAAAACAAAGAACAATTTACCGCCTAATAGAGGCCTTGCACAGTGTTTAGAATGCCCATTTCTCCTTGTTAGGGACCAAGCAGTGAGGCAATGAGGAAACGGGAGTTGTAGATGAAAACTGGGTTTTTATTTACCCACAAGGTGCAAAACCATTGCAAACCAAGAATTTGATAACTAGGCCTATAGATGGGTTTCTCGTCCACGTCAGCAAGGAGGCCAAAAGGAACGTAATAATCCTGGTCAGAACAATGGGGCACTGTAGGATACTTTGTAGGACATGACCTCGAGAACATTTGAAACTGTTTGGGGAGAGATTTCACACAGACACAACCAGGAATGAGGAAGATATGGATAGTGGTTTACCATTGTATCTCTTTGTTCCTGGATTGTAGCCAGATCTTCATAACAACTCGACAATAGTCTTCAGGGATTCAGAAATTGGGGAGGAGATAGCGGGGGGAGCAAATGAATAAATGTGGATGAGAGCCGTGATGTAAGTGATTGCAGCTACGGCTGTGGGGGTGCTGGAGACATGATCGAATAACTTGTATGCGCCTGAATCTCCTGAACACGGCGCGACCCATTCCTAATCGATCAGAACTAAATCGGCTGAGAAAAAGCCAATTTTTAAGCACCTATTCGGCTATTCCCCATGCACATGCGCAGATTGCCCACGGATTGTGATGCCACGCACACCCGCCCTGGACTGTTCCATCAGAGGGGGGAGCTTCGGTGGTAGTGTGAGTGGCTACAGACCACTGCACTTAAATATAAACATTAGTCTACCTGGAGACTCAATGAGGTAATTGTAGATGTCGCCATAAGACGCGTCTGGCCATTTAGTGGGATCATTGTTTCATTATCCTGTTCGGCTGAAAGGACACTGGCCACCGAAGCTCGCCCCTCTGATGGAACAGTCCAGGGCGGGTGTGCGTGGCGTCACAATCCGTGGGCAATCTGCGCATGTGCATGGGGAATAGGTGCTTAAAAATGGGCTTTTTCTCTGCCGATTTAGTTCTGATAGATTAGGAATGCAACCACTTACATCACGGCCAGGGGCGTAGCTGGGGGGGGGGGTAGCTTAGGATGATTCCAAGGGCCCAGCACTGGGGGGGCCCCCCCAATTTTTTTTTCTTTTTTTCTTTTCTTTTTTTACTAGACATCACTCAGGTGTATTATTGATGCTCTCATTGATACTATGTTTGTTTCTGAAGTGTGTGTGTGTGTGTGTGTGTGTGTGTGTGTGTGTGTGTGTGTGTGTGTGTGTGTGTGTGTGTGTGTGTGTGTGTGTGTGTGTGTGTGTGTGTGTGTGTGTGTGTGTGTGTGTGTGTGTGTGTGTGTGTGTGTGTGTGTGTGAGATATATAGAGAGAGAGGGGGGGCTTTGGTAGACTATTGCATTGGTCCATTCATTGAAGATGAACGCAATGCGACATCCTTTACTAGGCTCACCCACCAACAGTGCAGGTGCTGAACTGCTGATCCGAATGTATAGGTAAAAACCATATTATGCGTTTTCATCAATAAAAAAATTGCCAAAAAAAATTCCTCTCGCGCGCTTACGCTTCACTGGGGGCCTACAAATACATTCTTTCATGGGGCCCAGAATCTGGAGCTACACCGGCTCTCATCCACATTCATTCATTTGCTCCCCGCGCAATCTCCTCCCCGATTTCAATGTAACGCGGAAGTGTAATGGTCTATTAGGTGCTCTACAAATTAAAGTTATTATTATTATTATCATTCTGTTTACAATTGAACATTCCATGAAAATTATCTATAAATTCTGCATCTTCTGAAACATTTATAAACAGAAAATTCATAAAAAATGCCACCAAAATTTGGTAAATTCCAGTAAATATTGCAATTTTTAAACTTTTTTCTTCTCTTAAGTATCATAACTGGATTCAGTATCCCGAATAACCCCCAAAACAACTCCAACATTGTTGAAATTGATCAAGTAGTTTCTGAGATTTGGCCATTTAGGCGATTATGCAAATGTGTGCTAATTATTAATAAATTATTATTATAAATAAAATAAAAAATATATATACAAAAATAAAATTACAAATATTATTATCACACACACACACAAACTAACATTAAATAATAGTTTTATTTTTATTTATTTCTTATTTATTTTTTACATGCAAACAAATCGATAAGTGACGCCACTTATCGATTTCACGCAGTTATCGATAATTATCGATAAATCGATAAGTGGTCTCAGCCTTAATATCATCACAACAACAGCTATTTCTTCCATCATTTGATTTATTAGCATATACTGTATATAATATACAGTATATATACATGTTATTAGCAGGGAGCAGGTGAGTGTGTGAGTGACCACCCCGCTCAGGGAACAGGGATCATATCGCAGGGCTTTTGCACACAAGGAGGAAAGATCAGCTGTCTCCTCTGGGACTACGTGTTCTCCTCCCTCGCATTCAAAACCTCATTACACACAAAGTGATGCTTGAACAGTTACATCATCCACAGTCTGAGGGAAGATGAATAAGCCCATTACATTCACGTGTACCCACACAGTGCTTATACAGTATTCTCTTTTTTTTTTTTTTTTGTAAATGTTTTTATTTTCTCCTTTTCAAAACATACATAGAACAAGACATCACAATACAATAGAATTACGGTAATAATAATAGAGCCACTAACAACAATAACACTAACAATAATAACAACAGAAATGATAGTAAAAATAATAAATACATAATATAAACTATAAAAGTACATTATCAGACATGACAAAAGACAAACAACAAAGACATGGCTCAAATATTCACTGAGTACAGTGGTGGATAGCGCAGGTCCAATATGAGATAGATATGGGTCCCATATTTCATAAAAAGTGTCCAACTTGGAGTGCAGCATACATGTGATGTATGGACATTACGGTGGCCAGTTTTGAATTGCAGCCTCCCGTATAGGTGCTCTTTAAGAGCGGTTTTGAAGATGAGTAGGGATTCACATTCCTTTACAGCTTTGGGTAGGGCGTTCCACATTGATGTGGCATAATTGCAAAATGTGTTTAGTCCCTTGTTTGAGCCGAATCTGGGTTTAACATGATTTGTTGAGCTCCCTCTGGTGTTGTGGTCGTGGTATTCACTGACCTTTGGGAAGTATTTTGACATGTACCTTAGCCATATAGTGTATCTTGTAGACCAGGCCCATTGCAAGTTGCTGTACTCTGTCGTCTACTCTAAGCCAAACTAGATACTCAAAGTGGGAAGGGGTGAGGTGGGTTCTAGGAGTAAGGTCAAGTAGTCTGACCAGTTTGTTTTGTGATGTTTGTAATCTTGTTTTTAGCGCATTTGAGGTGCTTTGGTACCATAAGGTGCAAGTACTGTATAGTCGTAGTACCCTTGTATGAGTGCTCCTGCCAGAGTCTTCAGGGTATTCTTGTTCACCAGAGAGGAGATCCGGTACAAGAATCTAGTTCGTTGGTTGACTTTTCTTATTACTAATATAGTTATAGTAGTCTGTCTATTGTACATTTTGTCAAGAAATATCACACACTCACAGAGAGAGAGAGAGAGAGAGAGAGAGAGAGAGAGAGAGAGAGAGAGAGAGAGAGAGAGAGAGAGAGAGAGAGAGAGAGAGAGAGAGAGAGAGAGAGAGAGAGAGAGAGAGAGAGAGAGAGAGAGAGAGGGGGGGGGGGGGTTGATGTCAATGATATTCGGCTTTTGATCAGTTGTGAGCAGGAGGAATGAATCATATGAGGGCAGACGTTCCACTCTACTGGTTAAAGTTGCCTACTCGTGAGTAGTACGTTTGTTGATAAAGAAAAATAATGTCCACAGCCGCTCCAGTGCAAAACAAAGATATCCAAATGGTTTATTTCTCTTCCACAGCGAAGTCTTTCTTTACAGAAGTGGTCCTAAAGCTATTTTCCTAAATATTCACGTTACTACTACAAGGTAAGAAAACTGTATTTTACCAGTCTCCAAAATCACCGCCGACTCGACACATGAAAATTCCTCCACACTGGAAAGCCGTAAATCAACTTGACGGCTCTTTCCACAGCAAAACGGTAGGCTTGGCACCTTGGTTGAGAAATGCAGGCTTCAGTCTATGTTGTTTAGTCTATCTGTTCAGTCCTGTTCAGTCCTGTTTCAAGATGCACACAGCTGCTCTGAGAGAATTGTTGACTATAGATACACAACTGTTCTAGAATGTTTGGTTATGACATCATACGGTGACATCACAAAGGTTCTAGAATGTTTGGTTATGACATCATCACAAATGTTCTAGAATGTTTGGTTATGACATCATACGGTGACATCACAAAGGTTCTAAAATGTTTGGTTATGACATCATCACAAATCTTCTAGAATGTTTGATTATGACATCATACTGTGACATCACAAATGTTCTAGAATGTTCTATTATGACAAATAAGACGGTTGAATGAATGAATGAATGAATGAATGAATGAATGAATGAATGAATGAATGAATGAATGAATGAATGAATGAAAACTTTATTTAACAGATTGCAAAATGGGTACAATTATAGTACGGCTCAATACACACAGACCAGAGAAAGACGTTTGTCTTGTTCATCAGGGTCCCCCATTTTCAATTCACATTTATGACATACACAACATACATGACATTTATGGCATAGGGACATACAGGTATTTAGTACTATACATTTGTGACATAAACGGTATTCAAATATACAGTACTGTTACCCATAGATCCTGACAGAGTATATACATATGATGGGGAGGGGACTGTACATTAGGAGGGGGTGGGTGGGTGGGAGAGAAATATACATACAGTGGGCAGGAGACTGTACATTTGGAGGGAGTGGGTGGGTGGGAGAGAAATATACATAAGGTGGGGAGAGAATATATACATGCGGTGGGGAGGAGACTGTCTATTACGAGGGGGTGGGGGGTTTGGACATTTACGGTGGCCAGTTTCGAATTGCAGCCTCCCGTAGGTGCTCTTTAAGAGCGGTTTTGAATGTGGGTAGGGATTCACATTCCTTTACAGCTTTGGGTAGGGCGTTCCACATTGATGTGGCATAATTGCGAAACGTGTTTAGTCCCTTGTTTGAGCCGAATCTGGGTTTAACATGATTTGTTGAGCTTCCTCTGGTGTTGTGGTCGTGGTATTCACTGACCTTTGGGAAGTATTTTGACATGTACATGGGTACCTCAGTCGTATAGTGTATCTTGTAGACCAGGCCCATTGCAAGTTGCTGTACTCTGTCTGTCGTCTACTCTAAGCCATCCTAGGTTGTCAAAGTGGGTAGGGGTGAGGTGGGTTCTATGGGTAAGGTCAAGTAGTTGTCTGACCAGTTTGTTTTGTGATGTTTGTCTTGTTTTTAGTGCCTTTGAGGTTCAATGACTTTATCTAAATCCAATCAATATTCCTAATGCCGTTTCAATGTAAGGTTATACAAATAAACATATAAACATTCATATAATACAATAACCTAAATATATAGCGTTGGCTCCTACAAATCACTTAATTAATTCTAAAAGGAAAAAGAAAAAGAAAACCGTCTCCCGTCACCGTTTTCCCCCCGTACCAGTTCCTCTTTTAACGCGCACGGTGATTGGCTCTCCCCACAGCTTGTAACCAATCAGCCTCCGCCTGCCATGGAGGAAGGAATAAATGCAAGATGGCTCCTCATATAAAAACAGTCGTCGGGGTTTCCTCCAACGTGCAACGAAATTACTCTTTAAATCGTATTAGACTCAAGTACTTATCTGCGAGTACTTCCGAGGGTTAACTCGGGCTACAAACTGACGTACGGGTGGTAACCGGCGCCATTCTGTGAAAGAAGATATCGTAGAGACAAGACAAGGGGGTTCAACTTTGAAAGCCATGAATCGGTGGTGAACTCTTGTCGTCGCTCGTTCGGCGGAGAGGAGCCGCACAGGGGAGGGAGCCGGGGCCTCGCTCCGACCAGCTAGCTGCAGTTAGCTGCTGGCTATATGACTTCATCTAACGCTATCTGTTAAAAGCTCGTGAACCATCATATTCACCATGGCTGTAACGAGGTAAGATTCGTGGCTGCTTTTTGACTCAACTTTGTGTGTGCTGTCTGCACGGCTAGCGTTCTGGTTTTAGCACAGAATGGCATGGTAGCGACGGCCGACTAGCCAGCGAGCTAACACAGTGTAAGGTCCCTACTACTCGTGTCACAGTGGTGTGGTGTCACAGAGACGGTAGGCCGTGGCGTGGTGGTGCGCACATTTCTTTATTTGGGTCCATATAGTTGCTGTTTTGACATGTTGTCCTATTCTCTGCAGGTCGCACTGTGCCAGCGGACCTTTTATTATGCATATTTTGTCCAGCCAGTCTGCACTTGTAACTAGTATTGTTATGCGACATGTCCATTGTAAGTGCAAATGGAAATGTTAACTACCCACCTGTCCCAGTCAGTAGTCGACTAATCTAACGACGCAGCGAGCAACAAGGTAGGTAGGTATTTATTTAGACAACAACACATATACAGATGATTACATCACATATTTGCTTTTTTCAAGGATGGGAACGAAAAAGCCAATGACTTATTTACATCGTTGACTTGTCTCTGGAAGTCAAGGATGCTTGATACATACAACTCATTACAGAAATATTTCACAATCATTACATTGGATGGCAATAATGGCACAATCATTAATTAATACAAACGTGCACATTTGTTGAGACATGTTAAACTAGCCTTGAGTCTGTGTATCTCGGAGCACCCTGAGGGGAGATATTGTTACTTACCACCTAAGGTGGCAAAATCGTTGGGGTAAGCAAGTTGTTTTGGAGAGTCCCATGTGAATAGATTGTTGTGTGAAGCTGTAGCATGCTCAGTTCTAAACCTAGAGCGAAGATGGATGAAGGTTAACGTTACCTGAAACTAGAGATCTTGAGGAATCTTTATACCAACCACGCCATAGTTTACTACAGGGATTGAAATATTCTCTAAAGTTTTAACAAAACATTTAACATAAAGTGCGGTTTGGTCATGTTTACAACAGAGTCCATGGCATTGACCTCATGTCAAAATATCCGAATGAAATTGGTCTCACCTTTTGTAACCATGTCAGATTGTATTTAGTCCAATCAATGCAGTTTCGAATAAAAACTATTTGTAAAGCTGAGAGACTTCTTTGGATCAAAAGAGCCCAAAAGCACCTGTGTGATTTGAGTATTCATAGCAGCCCTTTGAATGTGGTGACGCAATTTCTTTCTTTATTTGAACCTTGCTGTATAAAATTACTAATTTGCCCTTTTAATAATCACAGCCTTGTGCAGTTATGCTCTTTGGATACATAGGACTCAGTCTCATTTTTACAAGTGTGCCCAATTCGTACAACTCGTAGACCCCAGTATGCAGAAATAGGCTAAATATAATTATAATAAGTGTAAAATTACATCTCTGTACAAAAATGCTTCGACCTAAGATATATCTGGCATGTTTGTAAATGTGACTCTTTGAGCCCAATATTATTTTGAGTCGAGGGGTTACAGGACACCCGTTGTAGGCCATATTGATTTTACCCATCAAAATATTGTTATGGAGAACATTTCCATCCCTTTCTCTGTAAGAATGGAATATTCATGAAATTAATGTAGCACATCATAGCGACTGGAGTTAAGGTTAGCTAATCTTACTTTGGTTATTTAGTGTTCCTATTTGATCAACAACAAAAAAAGGTTATTTAGTTTTCCTGCAGCATAGATCACTATTTTGAAGTGTGATGTATTGGCTATTGGGAGTGTTGTTATGACGGCTCCACGTGGTCAACATGGATAATATGCTTTGCACAGCAAAATAAGTCTCACTCGTAGTCTGGTTTATGCCTCGGCCAGTTATATTATTAGCGGTCAGGCCCAGCACAGTGTTAATCTGTTAATCTGTTAATGCGTTAAACATGAGACAATTCAAACTGATGTATAAGGAAATGATGTTCACGAGGTACAGGGATGAGGAAGGGACTTGATATTCACGGGTGTTTAAATTTTTATTTTATTTCTTTCATGTTTTACATATAGTTTTTTATTATTATTTTGCATTTTTTTTTATGTTTTAAAATAGTACACATTTGAGTAGTGGAAAAGGGGTAGGATTAAATAAGTGTATACTTCTTCCTACTCCCTTTCGAACATGTAGATTGAGTTGTGTTTTGCTTTTGTTGATTGTTTGTATTCATTGCATGTTCGAAATAAAGATTTCAAATCTACTCTGTTTGCTTGTATAAATAGACAGGGTTAATGGCTTCAGTGATCGCCAAGCTAATCAGATAAGTTTACTAGTAGGAGCAGACTGCTAAAAATGAGCACATAATGCTTGTGTAGCATGTCTTCTAATGCAAGCAGTGTTGTTGCTTGACGTAATGATCTGAGAATGACGTGTAGGCTGTGGTTTTGAGAACATCTGTAAAGGTGTAAACTTCCAAGAGTGCATAATTATATACACGCAAATCATGTTGCAAAAACGTATCTGATTTACTTCTGAGTGGAACATGATGCCCTGCTGCCTCTTTAAAAAATGCCGAACAGGTTTTAGTTTTAGCAGCAGTGTTCTTATTAACCTCTTGAGTTTGATGCCATCTTTTTTGGTCGAGGGGACTTGATGAAGGCGTCGGAAACGTGTGAAGTGCATCAGCGGTTGTTGGTTCAGGATTCTCTCCTCCTTGAAGAGCATTAGTTGGAGCAGCAGTTTATTTAGTCAATGCTCTCTTTTGTTTACGTGTGTGTTTGCATGTCTGAAAGGCTACCACTCATTAGGCTAAGCATTTTGGGCATGTTTGCTTGAAAACGCATGTAAGTTTTAACACCAGTAATTAGCCTATATATCAGGAAAATTAATGGATTGCAGAACAAACTATCCTTCATGGCCAATGTTCATGCCTCTGCATTGTGTATCAACTAGTACCTCAAACTATTTAGTTGGCCGTAGTATTGTGCAAATACGCGACCCTCATGTTCACCGTATGTGTTCTTTCCTCCGTCCCTCAGGCTCGATCGTCTGTTCATCCTGCTAGACACTGGGACCACGCCGGTGACCAGGAGGGCCGCGGCGCAGCAGCTTGGCGATGTGGTCAAACTGCATCCGCACGAGCTCAACAATCTCCTGGCCAAGGTGCGTCTGGTGGCTCTTCTGTGGCTTCGTCTTCCCCCTCTTCTCATCTCCCTACAGATGGCGCGCTCTCTCTACCGCTGAGCTCCCCGCCTTCCTCCCTGCGGTGCTGCCACATGGCCCGCCACACCGACCGTCGCTACCAGGGGGATGTGCCAATACCACTTTGTTACTACCAATACCGATTCCTGAGCTATTCCCGTCAGCTGATACCCAATTATGACCTGTTGATTTTACTTAACGATATAGACTTATGTTTGGAGTCACGGAACAAACTACAGAAGTTAAAAGTAGATTTTTCCATTTCAGAGCCAATCACCAGAGTGTGATTTAGGTCCAGATTTTCAATCTAGTATGGAAGTGATGTAGGGTGGAAGATCATCAATAATGGCTTCATACAGAAACGGTCTGCTATCATACCCTTTAGCCTGGTATCAGCCTGATATCCAGTGGCGCTAGTATTGGTATCCGTGCGTCCCTAACTTGTTACTAGGGGTGGGACGATACATCGATCCAGATCGATACATCGATGTAATTATCAACGATCGAATCGGATCGATGCAATGTAATAAGATCGATTCATATCGATACTCTTATTTTGAAAATCCTGTGTGTAGACGTTACAGCATAGCATTCTCCCTTTCTGTGTGTGTGTGTGTGTGCGCGCGTCTTTGGAAAGACCAGATGAGGTCAGAGGAGTTTGATGTTTAAATGTTATTTAAACATAAACAATATAATACATAATAAATGTAGGCCTATACATGATCATGCAACATCAACAAATTGTTGTAGGAACGGTTTGGGAGAGGGAGGTAGGGAGGGGTTTTAGGTTGTGAGTTTTGAGTTCCAAAAAACGGAGCTTAAAGTTTAAAGCTCAATATATCAAAACGTGGCACTTTACAGTGAACAGGAGGTCTATTTGTATTAAAAACAATAGATTGATTTTCCTTTAAATGTCTGGAAGAGCTCAAAAATACAAATGTCAAATGATATTTTCGTTACCTTTTTTTAGTTGATCTAAATGTTACTGATTGTGTTAAATGGGCATATGATATCATCTCATATCGATCGCAGGCACCTGAATCTAATCTAATCGTATTGTATCGTGAGAGACTTTGTGATATCGGCAAATATCGTATCGTTGTCCAAAGAATCGATATCGTATCGTATCATGATGAAACTGGTGATTCCCACCCCTACTTGTTACACGTACGCTTGTAGCATGGGTGGGGTTCCTGGCCTTTTCCCATCTCCATGTCGGCTAGACACATTTGGATGGAGTATGTGTCCTTTTTGGATACAACCACAATATGGCATACAGTCTACAACATGGGAGCAGGTTTGGTGCACAGTAGGGGTGTGGACATTTCTCGATTTCTAAGATGCATCGCGACGTGGACGATTCTGCATCGATGCAGTGACGGAACATAATCGATTATTATAGCCTACTAATTGTTGATGTGTGACTTTAGGCACATTTACGCATATAATGTAGAACAATTTGTGCAAAATTGCTGCGGTAAAAAAGGGTTAGTAAAAATTGGACGTACGTAGCACCTACTTACCGGTCACAAGAGTCTTCAATAACGTTTGGATGCGATCTATTTTGTGGAGCCATTTGTTGAAATAACATCTTTGTTGGCAGACCGCTCCTGCTATCTTAACGTTAGCAAGCTAAGCATGCATAACGCGACCTGTGTAACGTTAATTAACTTGTGTTCCACTGGGAAAGACTGGTCATCACTGCATACAACTTGGTTTAATCCAAACGTCCATTCAGAAACTTTGTATTATGAAATAAGACATTCTGCGATATCTGTGACTATTCCTATGCTTTGGTCTGTGGTTGACACGCCCACTAGGCAAAGCTAGTGCTCTTGTCATGCATCCACTCAACTCCTAGAAAATACAGCATCAGGCTATTCTAAAAGTATTGATACTAATAAAATATTGAGTATTGAACTGTTTTTAACAGCTGGGTATCGAGATACCTTTCTAATATCTGTATCATGCAACACTAGTAAAGACATTAGGGCTGCACGATTTTGGGAAATAATCGAATTGCGATTTTTCTGACTGATATTGCGATTGCGATTACATTTGCGATTATAATTTTTTAAGCAGCCCCACAGAGGTTTATTGTAAAATGCGCCTTGCATCTGGCCTACGCGGTGGGTCTGTTCAGGACACCGAGTCTGAATTTTTTTTTCTTTTTACCTGGGAATCGATACCGGTACGGTACCCAACGGTACCTTTTTTTCTGTACTTTACTCTCCCTCTCTGAAGTAAACTTCACAACACACAATCTAAAACCCCTCACCTCCCTCTCCCAAACTGTTCCTACAACAATTTTTTTTATGTTGCATGATCATGTATATTTATTTTGTATTTTTTTGTTTGTTTAAATATCAACATTATCTGGCAATCCTCAGTAAATACTATCAAACTCCTCTGATGTCAGACCAGATATGAGACGCGTGCACACACACCGAAAAGGAGAATGGCTTAAATGATTTTAGAATACTTCAGCTAATGAAGTTAAATGTTTATCATCAACTATCCAGTTCGTTTTTATAGTGCAACGTTTTTCTACATTAATTGAACCAGTAGAGAGAGATGCCCCGCTCCCCCCCACCCTTTCCTTACTCAGCTCAGATGTTTTCTCTGTCTTGAGCAGGGTTAGCTAGGAACAGCTTTCTCAAGCTTCGCACCTTGGGCATGGAATGGGCTACAGGACCATAATCCACTTAGGGCCCTTTCTCACTCACCATTCGGGGTCGAATCAGCGCCGGATCGCACCAGAAAAGGGTGTCATTCATTCATTCATTCTACTGAGAACGCCCCGTCCCCCGGGACGCTCATTCGCTCCAAACCTGGACCGCTGAAATAGGTGGTCTCGGGTGCGCGCCAGTGGGAGCGGGGGGCGTGGTGTGCGAGCTTCTACCAAAACACGGGAGAGGCTTCTGTATCAACTTGCTGACACATGCTTGCTTGAATTTTGGGCAGATAAAAACATACAGCAACAACTGGACAATACCCACAAAAACGATATTTATGGGCAATTTGCGAGTTCAGACCTCAACCAAACAAGCATGTGGAGCCTCACGGCTCAGTGGATGAGATCAAGGAACCACGTTACAAGCACAACACTTCCCTGGCTCGCAATTTCTTTTGCTATTGCTATGTCTATACATTGGTTTCTTGTTCTAATGCATTTATTTCTATTAGACCAGTGGTGCCCAACCAGTCGGCCGGGATCGACCGGTAGATCAATGACATGCAATATAATTGCTGCGAGCGATGGGCTAATGTTAGCTGCTAACTAGTAGATGGGTCTAGTAGACTAGATAAGACTAGTAATGGGCTAAGCTAACTAGCGTTAGCTTAGCGTTAACACTGGAAAACGCTCAAGCGGACTGCACGACACCAGTTCCATTTGTGAGAAAACGAGGGGTGGGTTATATTGACGAGGCTTGACAACAGAGGTTCAAATATAACTTCATATTTATTGGTTATTTGTTTCTTTTATATCCGCATCCAGTCTCCACCGCCGTGTTAACACACTTCCTGTGTTTACATTAGAGCGTGACATCATCGCCTACGGCAAGCTTACACGATCAAAACGCAAACCGTAAACAAAACTCAGAGCGTGCCAAGACTGAGTGTGTACGCAAACTAGAGGGGGGAGAGGGAGGGGGCAAGGTCGCACCCAAGGACGGAACGAGGACGGAACAGACCCGAATGGTGAGTGAGAAAGCACCCTTAGACACCCCGGTCTCTCTTGGTGAATTTAAATCTGTATTACATAACTTCCTACAAGAAGAATGTTGCTGATTTCTGTAGTCGGGTCCCAACTGCAAAATTACTGTATTACCCTGTATTATACACTTTTACTATCATGTAGACTATTCTGCTTTGTGTTTACATGTGATGTATTGTATACATGCACATTTATTATGTTCTTGTGTGATGTATCGCACATTTTATTGCTGTGTGATGTATTGCTAATGTTATTGCTGTCATCTTGACCAGGTCTCCCTGCAAAGGAGATCTTGTATCTCAATGGGACTTCCTGGTTTAATTTTTTTTTAATTGCAGGCTTGGCGATTTGATAATTGCATCATTCCAAATCGCGATTTTGATTTAAAAAAACGATTAATCGTGCAGCCTATTTTGACATTCTGATTTAAGAACTTTCTTAGACTGCTTGTATTAACTGCCATGCTGTTTTCCCATCTTTACTCTCTGGTGCCAGCGTTTCAGACTGTTTTGACTAGCCAGCGATCGGTATCTGCCGATATTCAGTAGCCTACACGCAAATATTTTTTTCACACACAGGCTATCGCTACGCAGTCAATTCATTCATTGCAGACAGATTTTTTCATAGCACCACGACCTGGTTGTAGGCTAATGTTTTACAATTTTTTTATCCAATTTGTATGGATTCATTTAGGAGTGAAATGCGAATGAAGGGTTGAAATCACTACTCGCAAGGTTTCCCCCAAATATTATTTTCCACTCTCACAGGCCAAATTAAGGGGCAATTTGCGATAAGGCAGAACAAAAAATATTGTTTGTTTCCTGTTGGTTGTCAGTTAAGGCCATGGGTAGGTAGGGAATTTATTTTATTTTTTATTTTATTCTTTCCCACGGCGACTATGGATAGGGAATTTCTTTATTTAATTAAAATGTTTACAAAAACATGGATGCATGTACTCTGCCAGCAAACTTTATTGTAAAAAAAATATATATATGTAATCTTTATTTTTTACTTTTAAACTCATAAAATAAATTGGGTCGCACCTAAATCGGCAGGGTCGGTCGGCAACCGGATTATTTTTGTTAGGCCCTAATGCCCTATGACAAATAAGACGGTTCAATTACTTTATCTAAATCCAATCAATATTCCTAATGCCGTTTCAATGTAAGGTTATAAAAATAAACATAAAAATTCATATAATAATTAGGGCTGTCAGTTTATCGCGTTAATTAGATTAATTAATTACACAGCAAATTATCGCGTTATGAAAATTAACTCAAAATTAATTACAATTTTTTTTTTTTTTTTTTTAATAATATTTTTTTTGTATCTCATTCATTCCATAAGAATGTAGAATACACATTTACAGACTTTTTATTTTTTAATATGGTCCATTTGCATGTTCTTGGTATCTGATTCTAGGGACATCTATGAATCTCAGGGAATGTATTCCCAGTGTCAGAAATACTGTGGGCTAGATCCACAAAGAATGGATTGCACGGTGCAAGTTGCACCCTGGTCTGCATCCCCTTAACAATTGTGTGCCGTACTGTATTGTACCCATTCTGCAATCTGTTAATAACATTTTCATTCAATCAATCAATCTGCGCTGTGATTGATTGAATGAAAATTTTATTTTGAGTAAATTGTAATGAACCAAATGAGAATATCAATACATTTTTTTGTATCTTTGACTGTGAATAACACCATGCTCAAATTGACCAGACCTGAAAAATCTAAGCAAATTAATAGATGGAAGATGATTAAACAGAAGGTTTTGTAGATACAGTACTGAATTCTGCCATCCGGACACATGCAATTTGAAATATGATTATATAATATAGAATATCAGGCATAAAATGGTTATGCGATTAAAATGCGATTAATTAGATTAATTAATTACAAATCCTGTAATTAATTAGATTAATTTTTTTAATCGCCTGACAGCACTAATAATAATACAATAACCTAAATATACAGCTAAGCCCCATTGTATTCTGAAATGTAGACTTTAACAGTGTAGGCAACTAAGCCAATAAGGTATAACTCATGAGTGCTTTGGCTCCTATAGGAGTCCTTGAGCTTTTAGTTTGTTTTAGTATTACGCTAGATTTAATGTCATTTATCAGCTATCTGTGATAGGAGCACTCCCTGCAAGAAGAATCACATTAGTTGTTTCTCATGAGTGGGATTCAAAAACTGAGATAAGAGTGTTCTTCATTACTGGAAGAGATTCACTCGGAGGCGCTTTAACAATGGATCACTAGAAGGCTTGCCAGGGGCAAGGTCATCTCTTTAGACTGAGGAATTTAATACCAATACTTCAGTTGCTTGATGGTATGTGAACCCCCCCCCCCCCCCGGGAACAGTCAGTTTTCCAAACACCCCACCCCACACATCAATCTCCACCACGTCAATCCCCACCACATCCCCATCCAAGACACACACCCTGAGGTAGGGGTGGACGGTATATACGGTATAAACGGTATTAATTTGCTCTACGGTATGGATTTTGACTATAACGTGTAACCGGTAGAGCAGCTCTAAAATAGCAATGACGTCATGTAACCACAGCGTGACTATTTCAATCGCATTTGCCCCTAAAAATAGATAGAATTAGTCATAGATAATAGATATGTGCAAACTGGAAAAAGTTATTTAGGAGGCTTCGCGCAGTGGGCGTGTCAACACGCAATTGTCATTTCATAATAAACGCATATCACCGCGGCACACAGCAAGTTTCAATTTCAGTTCCTGGCATTTTTAACCAGTGGAGAAAGGTAAGGGATGTCCCTATCGTTTTTCTTATATGAATTATTCTACGTTAATAAAACATACCTGGTGATCAACTACAGTTTGCTGTAAACATTATGATATGCGTGTAGTGTTATGATAACGATGGCTGCAGCGGGAGCCGGGAGGACGGCTGCAGGCAGCAGTGGATTTGCGAATAGCATGCAGCTGCAGAGCCAGCAGCGCTTTCAGGTCAGGTCCGCTCAACAGCGCCCCCCCACCCAACGGCTGAAAGCTGTGACCAGACCTGAAAGCGCCGCTGGCTCTGCGGCTCTGCAGCTACATTATGCTTCTAGCAAAATCCAGCATCCAGCCCGGCTGTTTGCAATGGGAGCAGCACGGACTCGGGACTTATTTTATTTGGAATATAATTACTTTATACGCAAAAGTAGCCTAGTTTTAAGTTAAAATATTATAAATCTACATGCCTTGAGGATGTCATTCTTTATATAGCCTGCCTATCAGGCAAAACGGAAACACTGATACCGTGATATATACCGTTACCGTCTATGCTTCAAATTATTACGTGATATACATTTTAGACCATACCGTCCACCCCTACCCTGAGGCATAACAAAAAATATTGTTTGTTTCCGGTTTGTCAGTTAAGGCCATGGGTAGGAGGGAATTTATTTTATTTTTTATTTTATTCTTTCCTACGGCGACTATGGATAGGGAATTTCTTTATTTAATTAAAATGTTTACAACAACATGGATGCATCTACTCTGCCAGCATGTTTAATATCCATAATACTAAAGGTTTGACTAGGCCTGCCGCGATAAGCAATACATCGATTAATTGCTGCGATAATTAAAATGAATGCAATGATTTTGACGGGCGCGATTAATTGCTATTTGCGCGTTTGTTTTAATGAGGCGGAACCAGTGCCCCTTGTCAGTCACTGTCCGTGTTGGGAGGCGGGCCGCTGACGTTACTAGAGTACAGCACGGGAGCTCCGTGGGGCAACGCCATATAGCTTAACTACATTTCTCAATAGTGTTGCTCCTTTTAACCAAGTAGCATTATTTGTAGTGTAACGTTAGCTATTTTTAGACCCAAGTAGTTACTCGCTACTGCCCGGAGAAACTGGACTGCTAAATAAAGATGAAAGATAGAGCTTTGATTCTCATTCCATGCTAACAACATTAGCTAAATAGCTAACAAACGCAATACAACGTATAGCAGGGCTATTCAACTGGCGGCCCGAGGGCCAGATCCGGCCCGCGGGATGATTCTGACCGGCCCGCCAAAGATTACATGATAATAATTTTTTTTTTTTTTTTTTACTTTTTTCTTTTCATGTCAACGTTCACACGCACAATTGAGCCAAAAGTCACTCAATTAATGACAGATTTCATTGATAAATTGAGGGAAAACTTTGCAAGTCGATTTGATGAATTTGACATGTCCAGAGAATTGATGCATTTTGTGAGCAACCCATTTGCCAATGTAGCTGCTATTTCCACAAAAGGACAAGAGTGCCTTGCATCACTTCACATTAATGAAGGTCTCCTGCAACTTGAAATAATTGAGCAAGCATCATCTGCTCTGAAGCAGGCACTTGAGAATGAATCCACCACAACATTTTGGATAAAGTGTATTCATGTCAACACATTCCCCAAAATAAAAACGCTGGCAATATCTGTGCTAACAATGTTTGGCTCAACATACACCTGTGAATCCAGTTTCTCTCACATGAATGCCATTAAAACAAGCAACCGTGCCTCCTTGACAAATGAGCGCATCACTGTTTGCGGGTAGCCCTCACTTCCTATGAACCCTCTTTCTCTGCCATTGCCCAGTCAAAGAAGTGCAATCTCTCTCTAGATGTGTGTATGTAGGCTAGGCCTGTCTGCCCCCCACCCCCCCCCCCTGATGTTTGAGAGTTAAGAGTGCACAATAAGTGCTAATAAGATGCTGTGATTTGCTGTTGTTGCACAGACATGAAGCACTTTTTCATAAGCTCAGCTGCACTATAAATGTGTTTTTTTGTTCAAGTGTTGATGTTAGAATGTTCAGATGCACATCATGCACTCGTTTGTTTTTTATTTTATATTTATATTGAAATGTTGAAGAGGAGATGTTGCAGTTGTTGCACAGTCATAAATGAAGCACTTTTTGCAGGAGATGTTGCAGATGTGGCACATAAATGAAGCACTTTTTTTGAAAAGTATACTACTTTTGCAATGTAGTTAAATAATAGTTGTGAAAATGTGGTTGTGTGTTGTGTCAAGTGTCCATATATTCATAGCACGGGGAGGCGCCGTGGCAGTCCGGCCCCTGGCCCCTTGGGTTTCTGACAATGTGGCCCCCTGAACAATTTAGTTGAATAGCCCTGACGCATAGCTACAAGTACAACACAGAATAACGTTAATACAATTACATGCATCATTGTTTACAATGAACGGGTGGGGCTAGTCAAAGGACTGGACACGGGGACAAGTTAAACATGAATTAATTTATTATAACACACCGGTAGTTTCGAGTCGTGCTGCAGTGCTTACGCACCACAGCTATTCTATTATATACTGCTTTGACGCTTCCTCCTCATCGTTGATTGCCTGTAGTAGCTGCATCTAACGTTAGTAGCTAACGTTAAAAATTAGCTCAAAAACAGAACCGGACGAGACAAGTTGTCGGCTCATAGGTTCTGCTTAGGATAATCACAACAATACTTCCGGTCCGGTCGGTGGGCTTCAAAATAAAAGTCTAAAACACCGGAAAAGACGGAGCGGTGGGCTTCAAAAAAAAAATAAATGTCTAAAAAAAAATTCTCTAACGGGTCGCAATAATATCGCTTATCGTGATATTTTCGGGGGCAATTAATCGCCCAGCAAAATGTGTTATCGTGGCAGGCCTAGGTTTGACTAAGATTTCTATGAAACTTTATATATAAAAAAAGAGAGAAATTTAGATTATTTTTTTTTGAATTTTTTACTCATAAAATATATTGGGTCGCACATAAATCGGCAGGGTCGGTCGGCAACCGGAAACAAACCTTTATTTTTTTTAGGCCTAACCTCGTCGCAGTGTAGAGCCCTGAGACCCATCGTATATTCTATATTATAGCTATGTAGACATATGGCTCATTTTAAATGCTTATGTTTATATTCTCAACAGGGAACAAACAGTTTATTTCTACACGCATCCGTTCCTGCGCAATTCCAGGCTAAAGAGTGGCCAGTTTCCCAAAAATCCCTGCTAATTTTCTAGTAAGAGATATCATGTCTTTTGTGAAGCATGTGCAGTTCGTGCTTGTTGCTCGACACTTATACATTTCCAGGTAAAAGGGCTCATGTTGTACATCGTTCTATTCACAACCACTGTTGTGAAGGATCAGATTAAACCGAATATGTATATTTATTTATATATATATATTTAATTGTAATTGTATATCGTTTGATATCTCCTGTATATTCCTTGTACAATATGCATTGAATATCCCCGTTTCTACTAAACAGCCCATAATAGTTTCATTCTACCATTGGACGAGAACCTGGCGCCAGGTTGCCATACCCCTAGGTCCAAGTTCAATCGTGCCGCCTAACATGTCGAGGCAACCCCCGGTTCCGCGCAGTAATATGCCGGGCGAAATACGAATGGTACTATTTGTTCATAGCGCATATATATATGGCGCTCGTAAAGTAGAACTTTCTTTTAGTCCAGTTCTTTACCCTCCAACAGAGTGACAGACGCAAAAGCCTCCCCACGACGCACGTGCGGTGTAGTAAGGCCTACTTGGCCCAGAATAGGCATTGAGATATCGTGTAGATTAATAGTTGAATGGTCATAGTTTGGCACCATACCGTCGAGTTGGACGTATTCTATTAAGCTAATAATAGTCTATTTATGTATGGTGCATCGTTCGGTTCGAGTTCTACAGTTATCAGTACCCCCATCGTTCCTGACGTTATCTGGACGCTTAACCAGGCTGGTCAGACCCCTAGTGGTGATTGCATCCGAGGAGCTCCGGGCCAAGAGCGACTGGACCTGTATATTGGATTACTCTACCCAGACGACGGCGAGCCTTCCACGGCTCTTGGATTATGCTTTGTGTGCTTTGATTATTCCATGGATAAAGGCCAACACTGCCGAGTGTTGGAATTACCCCCCGGAGAGGACTCCAGGTGAGGCGGCACTCTACACGTGAGGTCGCACCACGTCTCTCCGTTGTGGACCGGCAGATACCGTTCCACAGAGGGTCCAGCTGTATTCGTCTGCGGCCCGAGGTTCTGTGGGCACCGTGTCCAAGACTTTGGATTCTCCCAAGACACCGTCGGCCAGATGGGATACCGCCAGCGGCTTCTCTAACCCCCCCCTTCTACTGTCTTACAACCAGCGGGACCCCCCCCCCCCCTTTAGTGTATCCAGCTATAATCATTTAAGTACCATCGCTATCGTTTCCTAAATATTCCAGGTTGTATACTTACTCCCTGCGCAACCAGAGATTGGACATTCAATGTTGATTTACCTACGAATACTCATTTGCCATAAAAGTGCATATTCAATATTTCAAATCATAAATGTAATTAAGTGAATGTTGTATACACCTTTTGCTGTATTAAATATTCGATTTGGTACATTTGTGTTGGTTCGTTTCATCAGGTGGGAAAGTGTTCATCATACTTATATCTTGTACTGGGTGGCCAGAAGTTAAAGTACATGAGGTAGTGGTATTAAATATCATATCTAACAATACAGTCAGGGAATTGTACCCCTCAGTTACAACCACCATGGGTAATCTTACCTGCTTCTCGACTTGGCATCCATTCTGGCTCATCTGGGTCTGACTGGGCTCTGGATGTGCTCTTGCGACTACTGCGGCGTGGTGAGAAGCTCTAAACGGATACAATTACATCCTCGGCCGGTTTGGCTTTAGTATTTTTCTGATTTACCAGAAACGCGGACTCCAACGTAGTTTGGTGAAAACGCAACTTCTTGATAGTCTTCACCTTGTTTTTCCTCTTCATAATAATCTCTACACACGGATCACTATTGCCGCCTCTCTCACAAACAGTTTGCTGGTGGAGGACAGGAAACTGGCCCAGATGTACTCAAACGGTAGGCGACACTGCCACCGATCGGGATTCGATCATTATCACAGGGTTACCACATCCATACACAATGTGCGGGAGAGTGTCTAGTATTAAAAAATATATATATATGCGGCTAGGTGGTGTAGTGGTCTAAGGCACTCGCCACCAGTGTGGAGACGCTAGGATTCGCGTGTTCGAATCCAGCTCTCCACATTGTTTTTCAGTTTGGCTGGTCGTCCGCAGTAATACACATTGGCCGTATTACGGGGAGGGAAAAACTGAAGGGTGGGGATCGAACGTTGTGAACAAGCGACTCCTACAAGTCGGTTGGTGCGCCTGCGCAGTAGAATCAGGAAGTGTCGGGGGCAGCGTGAGCCTCCCACGCGTTACTCCTCGAACACTGAGAGATCGAGCTGCGCAGGTGAAAAGATGCGACTGCTGTTACCTCAAGTACCGGAGGGGACTTGTGCTATGTATGACTTAGTCCTCACTGCAGCCGGCTTGTGGGAGGCAAGAAACGGCGTTCGTGACAGGGGAGGGTTGAATTGGATGATACGAAATTGGGATGGGAGAAAAATATAGAAAATGGGAGAAAAAAAAGTGGATCAAAAAAAAAATATATATATATATATATACTAGTTTTTGGTGTTCAACACATCGGCTAAAAAAACGAATATACTCGTTATTGGCAGTCAATGAGTTAATTGATGAAAAAGTAGCCATGTGCAGTAATATAGATTATAGAATTGAGGATGTAATATATTATTGAGATGCATTGTAGAATCGTGGACAGCTTAATCGAATCGTGAGGCCAGTGATTCACAGCTCTAGTGCACAGCTGCCTTTGCTCAGGGGCACGTCGGCAGTATCGGGTACTGCTGGAACTGGGCATCAAACCAGCAACCCTTTTAACCACTAGGTCGTCTTCATAACCAATTCGCCCCTCCAGTGACATTGCACGTCTTGACTAAATTATCCTCTTTCTGTTCTTTCCCCTCACACTGAAGGTCTTGACATACCTGAGGAGTCCAAACTGGGACACGCGTATTGCAGCAGGCCAAGCCGTAGAGGCCATTGTCAGGAATATTCCAGAGTGGGACCCATCCCCTAAGCCTAAAGAAGGTACATTGACAGTGCTGTTGTTTAAAGGGGAACATCGCCCAAATTGAATAACTCAAATGTGTTATTTCCATGGCCTAGGAAAGTCCAATCAATATTTATGAACACTGGCTACTCTCTCATTAAGCCAGAAACCAGAGAAGTAAGACTCAAACTTGTGGACCCACAGAATCGTGAGTTTTTACACTCAAATTATATATATAATATTAGCTATATAATTCTATGCTCGTGTTTTCACTTCTGAAACTAATGTATCTGCACACACAGAACAGTCCCCTGGGTGCTCTCACTGTCACCTTTACCGTCTCTGCTAATTCATAGACTATGGAGCACCTCCACACTTTATACTTGATGACATCACACAAGTTAGAGTTTTGGCACTCTAGTTTTAGGACTAGGGTGAGAGTTGTTTGTTCTCACTAACATTCTTGGACGAGTTCATAGGAATTATGTGTATGCATTCTTACATTGGGTGTAGTCCCCCTTTTAAGGCACCTTCCTCTGCCTTGTCAAACCAGCATGGAACTTGAAGTGTGGGCATATCCCGTCAACCACCTCATTTGCATTTAGATAGTCCCTGTGGAACAGTCCCTAACTTTGTTCGGCCCCTGGAGCACTGAATTTGCAGAATTCTCACTGGCGAATGCATTCTCCTACGCAGTTGGACGACATTCCACTGTCTTAACATCTCTGCACAAACGGGAAGTAAACTAACCCTTGCTACCTTTACTCGTATTATTTTCCCTCTATGTATAAAAACTAGTGCTGTCAATAGATAATTTTTTTTTTTAACTAATTAATCTCACAATTTTCTGTAATTAATCTAGATTAAAAATAGCATTTTCTACTTAAGGCGAGACACTGCAGGTGAATAGTCAAATATACTTTTTTTGTTGATTTTGAGATTTTGTTATATTTTGCTTCCTAAACATGTCTTCTATGAAACTAGTGACAATAAAACGTCAATAACATACATTTAGTTGTTTATTTTACATCATTTTGCCTTATTGCATCCATAATTGTGCACATATTTAATGGGGAAGTGCCTCATTTGCATATATAAACATACATTTCAGAAAACTTGCAATATATTTTTTCTTAGTTTATATGTACATAACAAATTGGGAAAGTTTCATAGTGATATCTATTCAAATATTTTTTGCCTATTAGGGGGTACTACACTGTACTACACTGTTTGTAGCCTGTGTGTAGTTCTGTTCAGTTCAATAACATCATTATTATTATTATTATTCATTATCATGCATGTGTTTAGGTTGTCTATTACTAATCGTTTGATTAGGTATTGTGTTTGTAAATATCTGTTTAAAAAAAAAGTATGGCATTTTACAATACAGAACTTTGAATGCGTTTTCCCAAAAATGAGTTTTAAGAGTTTTTCCTCATACTCTGAGCCAGAAATCTCCACTTCAGTAGCACTCGCATACACCAACCCTTCCAGTTCTATTCATATCTATGTTCTGAAGGTATTTACAGAAGGGTTTGTTGATATCGCATTCATACCCTGATTTATATCACATTTTATTCCTAAAAACATGGCGAAATATGGAATTTTACCATAAAAATGGACTGAATGGAGTATTTTCTGATTTATGGAGTGATAAAAAGAGATATCCAAAATCCCCTCTGTAATAACCTTTGGCTCTAATATGTCAACAAAATGAAACTATAATTTTGAAAATTGCTTTATCCAATGTTCAGATTTCTGTCCTGGAATTATATGCAAATTAGTGCATATTTAAGTAGATCATGCCTCATTTGCATATTTAAACATACAATTTCAGAAAACTTGTAATACAAAAAAGTCTTGTCTTAATATAAGTAATCAACTGGGGAAGTTTCATTGTGATATCTATTAGTTAATTTTTTTACCCTATTCACCTGCAGTGTCTCCCCTTAAGACCGAAGCTTGTAACAGATATTTACCTGACTAAAATCATGGAATTAATGTAAAATCAACACAAAGAAAGTATATTTTAGATTCAAAGACTATTTTAATAGCTTTCTTTGAATACCGTTTCTCTCCTGTGAAATATGTTCAACAAAACCATCAACATTGACTCAGCTAGAGGCAATCGGAGGCGTCAAATATGATGAAAAAGGGAATTTCTTTTTCTACTGTTGGCGCACCAAGCAGTCATTGGCGAGCAATAATGGCAGGACGCAGCGACTCGAGAGACAGGATTGCGCTAATAGTTTGTCGTCGGAAATGTATAATAATCGCAAGATACATTCAGACAGTGTTGTATCTAACCAAATGGATTTATGGACACATTTACCGTATGCCCGGACCACAAAGCTTATTGAAGGGTTAGCGGCGGCGCGACGGCTCTACCGGTGAGTCCGTCAGCCTGTTATATGAAAATGTAATTGTGCTGTCAGACCCTGATACGGGTTGTCTTTTCCTTTTAGCTAACGCTATTAAATAAAAATATACAGTGGAAGTTAAAATAAGAATATGACTTTGCCTGGAAAAAGATGTTGTCAGGAGATGTTTTTTATGACTCACCCCCGCGGGAATCGACTTTACCATAAATCATAGGCTGATATACGCTACATTCTCTTTAAACATATAAATGTTACAGGACAAAAGTAATACCGTAGATTTAATCACTTTTATTCTTTTGAACTTGGTCTGATGACCTTCAGCATACATAGACAATGAACAGGCAGGTAGATCCAGAAACGCATTCACATCATTAGGCTATGTCAGAAAACACATGTGCACAAATCCTGCATTAGGCCTACTTTAGCGGACAAAACCCAAACCAAACTTATTTCTCACGCATTGATCTACCTCTGACTGATACTCATCGGAGCCCATATGAGCGTGGAAACTTGATTTCCGTTTAGCTAGTAATGCTATAAGCATGGACGCGTGCATACTAAACGAAGGCAGCCTCCGATGTGTCAGAGGTAGATAAAAGCTTGAGAAATAAATGGAGATGGGCTTGGCTCTACGAAACGGGGGAAAAACTAAAAGCCAGGTGTGTGTTTTTGCAACGTATCCCACAGGAAATTACAGTATGGCAGTAATGGGAAAAGGGTGCTAGCTCGCCATCAATCGGAAGCTAGCCACAATACTCATTTGCGATCTCCAGCACACAGCCTCCCTGCCTGGCATGACAACCACAACAGTAGGGTCTATATTCACAGTATGGACAGTAGGCGCTACAACTCAGTGGTCTAGTTACAGCATTGTTTACTACAGGATTTTGTGAGACTGGTGGGTGAACCTCGGCCCCTCTAGGGGGGTCCGGGGGCATGCCCCCCCCCCGTAACCTTTTTTTGGTACATTTTAAAGTTAAATGCATCAATCTGGTGCACTTTGAGAGCAAAATAAAGAGGCTAGATCTATAATGAACTTTGTGCTCAAAACACAAAATCGACTAGACTAGTGCTTCCCAATCCTCTCCTCGAAGCACCCCAGCCGTTCAATGTATTTGTTAAATTCCACCACCAGCACACCTGATTCAACTTAACTAGCCCTTTATTAGTTGAATCAGGTGTGCTGGTGGTGGAATTTAACAAATGCATGGAACGGCTGGGGTGCCTCGAGGAGAGGTTTGGGAACCACTGGACTAGAGCAGGGGTTCCCAAACTTTTCAGGCCAGGGCCCAGAAAATAAGGCGTCAGAGAGCCGCGGCCCAATGCACATCGTCAGGCTTTTTTTTTTTTTTTTTTGCCAGGCGACCGATTTTTTTTAGCCAAATATCACTTCAATCCTATTAAGTTAGTTCAAGTTAGTTATTCATTTATATGTGCTATTTATGAGAGGGCTAACTTGTTGCAAAATAATAATGATAATAATCATAGCCTCATTAAAATACTATTGTTGCTTCGGTTGTTTTCAGCGTTTTATGTGCATAATCTGTTATTTAGTTTGAAATGTTCGTTGAAATAAGTAGATTTTTCGCTTTTGTTTATTTATTAAGTTAATATAAAACCATATAGTCACATTTTAGAATACAATAGAATAGAATTTTAGAATACAACTAGAAACACTGTCCTGGCCTGCTTCTAAGTTCAGTGGCCTGACAAAAAAAAAAAAAAAAAAAATATATATATATATATATATATATATATATATAATTTTTTTTTTTTTTTTTTTTTTTATATAAATCATCTCGCGGCCCACCCGTGGCTGCTCGCGGCCCACCTTTGGGTCGCGACCCCGACTTTGGGAACCACTGGACTAGAGCATACATTTGAGCCATCAAAGAAATGGAGCAAAAGTGGTTACCTGTGTTGAACTGGTTTATTTTTTAGAAGATAAAATAATATACTGGATTACTATTACGACTACTACCACTGCCAATACTACTGATACATCCCTATTGGCAAACTTTATATTTAAAAAAAAAAAATTTTTACTTTCTTTTTTAGCGTTTATCGCGTTTCCTGGTCAAACATGACCGACAGATACAGTGAGGGTGAAACAGGAGAGAGAGCAGGGGAAGACATTTGGCAAATGACGGCGGGTCCGGGAATTGAACTCGGGTCAGCCGATCCGCGACGCAGCGCGGTACATGGTGTGCTACTGGAGCGCCATTTAATTACTTTTTTTGCTTCATTATACAACTATGGCGGGCCGCCACAGTCTAGGTAATTAATGGGAAACACTGTCACAGTCAGGACAGTAGGCTCTACAACACAGTGGTCTATACTAGTCAGTCAGGACAGTAGGCTCTACAACACAGTGGTCTATAGTCACAGTCAGCCGTCAGGACAGTAGACGCTACAACACAGTGGTCTATAGTCACAGTCAGCCGTCAGGACAGTAGACGCTACAACACAGTGGTCTATAGTCCAAAGACTAGAGGAACCTCTGGATGCAGAAGACTTGTGGATTAAGTACAAGACGCATACATTTTAAATCTATATGCATTATTAAAGCACAGTTTCCCTTGTTTAGTTCCTTGTTCAAGTCATAAGCTTGTTCAGTTGTCACAATGTAAATAAAAACGTGCGCTGAAAAGTTACAGTATGTAGATTTGTTTATTTATGTCAGAGTCAACCCTTGCAGAAAGTATCAAGTTTTATTTAATGAATTTAAAACGACATTGATATTACATAAAAGCAAACTGGCAATAGAAAAGATGTTCAAAATAATCTAGTTCCCTTAAAACGCTAACGCTATTAAAAAAATATATACAGTCGAGGTTAAAATAAGAATGACTTTGCCTGGAAAAAAAAGTCACAGCCCTAATAAAAACAAAAATATTATTGTTGCCCCCCATATTTTCGTTATTTCTTTATTCTTCTAAATAAATAAGAACCAGAAAATTAGTTTAAATTTCATGGCGTCTGTGTAGCCTTGTTTATTCACTGTATGGAAACAACGGCGATTGCAGCCATAAAGGCATGGTTTCCTTACGCAGCAAGACAGGAACTATAATCGGTTTACTTTTCTGATAAATATATCACTGCACAACTCAAATGTTCAGACGAGCTTAATTTTTTGGTTATTAGTGATACTCTGTAAACAATAAACACCCAATTTAGCGCCATAGGCACATCTTTGCTCTCTTGGGCAGAGTTGTTTAGCAGGCTGTGATGTACAGGCGTAGAGACGGCTCTGTGTAGGAGTGTGGTAAATGTTTACTTATGGTGGTTTTGTGCTACAGTGTGTCAGTCTTGTGCACTATTCCACTTGGCTAACAACTAGCAGATGATTACAACGGGCTGACCTTCGAAGCTTTTTATGGCAATCGAAGCTTCGGGGGAGATTTCGATTTAAATTTTTTTATCTTATGTTGTGGGACTTGTACAGCACTTTGGTCAACTTTGTTGTTTTTAAATGTACTCTATAAATAAAGTGGATTGGATTAATTAATTAAATGAATAATGAGACCGGAGCTGCGCTGCCTGGGCGGCTGCTCTCCGTTACACAGCCAACAACATTACATTACATAATTATGTTGCAACCTTCGTTCGTTGCATTGGAGGCGCAAGATTTTGGAGGGGGATTAAAAATATTTTTTTTTTGATTTTTTTAATCTATTCGAATTATATTTTTCCCGTGCCCATCGAACGAAGTATTTAAGACGGCCCTAATTATAAGGTATTTGTGTGTTGAGTAGGTGTTCAGAGTTGTAAATGGATCAAATTAACCACTGTTTTCCACAAGGTCTTAGTTGCTTTTCTTCTGGTCCTGGCAGGTTGATAACATGCACAAGTTGCAGAAAAGACTGCTTATGAAACACGATCTGTGTTAACCCTTTAATCGCCAAGGACTAGGGATGCTCGATATTGGCTTTTTTACCGATACCGATATTCCGATATTGTCCAACTCTTCATTTCGATACCGATACCGATATCAACCGATACCGATATATGCAGGGTTTCCCCCCAAAAAAACTGAATAATTTCAGGTAATTAATAATTTCACTGCATGCATTCAAAAGGCTTTCTAAATGTAAGCATTATCTGTGCAAAATATGATAATTAAAAAAGTAAAAATTAACATTTCATATCTCTTGTTGTTGAATTAAACCAACATGCATACTTTTGACAATAAATAAAATAAGAATTGGTTCTTACTTGCTTGCCTGGGTAAATAAAGGTTAAATAAATGTAAATTATTTTTTTTATTTTTTTTACCGATACCGATATTTTCCGATATCACATTTTACTGCCGATATCGGCCGATAATATCGGTCGGCCGATAATATCGGACATCCCTACCAAGGACGCCGTAACACGTCATTCTCCGCCATGCGTAATCTGCCAATGACGCCGTAACACGTCATTGAGATCAATATTTCAAAAATCTGTGATGGCAATCATATTTCACCCGCGCAGTCTTGAGATCCCCTGTTGATCTCCTCTCAACTCTCCAACGGTTCAAGAGCGCCATCTGGTGGCCGATCGGCGGATCGCCCAAACAGCAAACCGGAAACGGAAACTGGTGCTCATCCATATTCGGTCCGGCCACTCGCTATTGCTCGCGGGACTCGAGCTCGACACAATGGATAGCGATCCGTTGCCAATAACTCGATAAACAACATGATTTGGACAAATATACTATTATACAACCTGGAAATGGATCGCATATTTCAACATCCCATAATGGCAATCTTTTTGCTCCACGCTCATCGCACAACGGCCCGAGGAGACTGGGGTAAGTTTCAGCGTTTATTATTACCGTGTTCGATACAAACTGCTCTGATGATCATATCACCCACACTACATGAATCATCTAACGTTGGCCACGGAATTATAAACGACCCCCCCCCCCCCCCATCCGGTCAACATCAGATGATGAGTAGTAACTTCTAGAAGCACGTACATTTGAAATTTTTTATTGAAACTGTATTTGATCATCAATATAATGCATTTAGGGCTATAAATCACGTTCTGCAGAATGCTGCAGAAAACGATAAAAACATATTTATACTTTAGACCGTATTTTAGTATGAATATGTGAATGAAAAAGTAGAACGTTGCTACATCCTAAACGATAGATAATTGACGTTGAATGGGCCATAGTAATGTCAATTTAGCAATACAATTTAAAAACGTATAGCCCTGCAAAGAAGGGGAACTTCTCCATAGACAAATGGAGCTGGCAGAGGATGGTATAAGGATGTACATAAGCGTGGCAGAGAAAGGGTTAATGTAATCGTGTCAGTTTGGCAAATCCTATTTGTGCTGGGCCTGTCTTGGCATTATGGTGGGCTGCCTGCCACAAATAAATCTTATGTATAGGAAACACGGCTAACATAGCCGAGTACATACCGTCACTAAACATGTGCAATATTTTTGAACGGTCTTTCATTTGATCAAAATGACGGCATGCAAGTGTTACTCATGAATGGAAAGCAAGTCGATTCACCCATCTCAAGCCCTGCCCTCTTTTCTTGATCCTCCCATCACAACTGTTCTTTCCTGAGGGGATAATGAAAAGAGGGTGGGGCTTGAGAGAGGTCAATTGAGAACTACTGAAAGATGCTCCTTCTTAAAAAAGAAAATCTTGTAAGTGTGCAGCTAACATTGTGCGCGTGTCGGATTCATCAAGAAGAGATTTGAGTGACGAGACGTCCTAATTGTCGTGTCATGTTTCCCCACCCGTCTCCTCCCAGAGTCCTGTGCGGCCTTCTCGCCAGAGGACTCCTCGTGTGACCGGCTGAGTTTCTACCGCTTTGACATGTCTCGCCTGCTCAAACACGGAGCCTCGCTGCTCGGCTCTGCTGGAGCGGAGTTTGAGCTCCAGGAGGACAAGCCAGGTAACCGATCAGGCTTAGATACTCCTAACGAGCCGAAACGAGCCGTTCAGAATAATTGCCATTTGTGATATCAGAAGGGCGTGGGGTGCACACGAGCAATGAATTACCTAATTAGCTGTGATTATTAGAGCCAGGAACACTATATCTAGTACCTACCTCGGGGATGCAAACTTCAATTATTTTATCTGGTATCTGGTATCTGGGTATCTGGTATGCATTCAGTTTGTGAGAGAAAAAATACTTTGGATTGGGCAGTCCTAATGTAAACGCTAGCGTTTTCTAAAGGCACATCAATCTCAATGAAAACTACAAACTTTTTGGCAGGTAAGCCAAAGGTTAATTTCAGACCCTGGCTGCAAGACTATTGTAATGATATATAATTAAAGGAATTGTGCTGAGAATACTCTCTTTCAATACTCTCAGCCCCACATCCTCCCACACTCTTTAGTGCTCACTTCTCTTCTTAGTCTATTTGCCAACACAATGAACCCGGACATTTTGGAACCACCAAACTTTTATGATAGATATGGATAGTGTGGGTCAACAGCACTTAGAAACTGCCGGATGCTAAGTTGTACATGTTGGGCAACTTTTTTTATTTGCATAATTAGCCACATTTGCATAATCACCCAAATGGACAAATCTCGGAAACTACTTGATCAATTTCAACAATGTTGAGTGGTTTTGGGGGTTATTCGGGATGCTGAATCCATTTATGATACTCAAGAGTTTAGGAATTGCAATATTTACTGGAATTTACCAAATTTCAATTTCAAGAGAAATTCTGCTGAATAATATTATGGGGAAACTTACTCCTTGCTTAAAAGTCTTGGTTATCATAGACTCGGGTCTACTGTAAGCTTTAAGTCCCACATTAACAAGGTGACAAAAACATAATTCTTCCACCTTAGAAACAAAGCTAAAGTACAACCATTTATAAATAAAAAGGATGCTGAAAAACGGATCCATGCCTTTATTCCAAGCCGACTGAAGAAAAGCTTATTCAACTCTCAGCTAGGCTATTACACTGGCTTCCGGTAACATTTAGAATTGATTTGAAGGTCCTCCTCCTTATGTACAAAGCCCTAAATGGAACCAGACCAAGCTATATTGGCAATTTTCTTGTCAACTACATGCCCCCAAGAACACTACGATCATCTACTTCTATCATCTTGTATTTTTATTTTCTGCATTGCATTTATTCTGTCTATCTTATGCTCATTTGATGTATTCTAGTGTATTTTCTGCTGTGAAGCACTTTGGGCTGCAATTCTTGTATGGAATTTGTACAAATAATGTTTATTATTGCCATCCTTAGAGTTATTTGCTACTATTGCCATCCTTAGAGTTATTTGCTACCTCTATCTAGCAGGGCTAAAATGATTTGAAATGGTTTTGTTAACCCTCCTGTTATCCTCAAATTGACTTTACACTCTTTATCCTTGGACATTTTGACCCCAGCAGTTTAAACCTCCAGAAAATTATCATAATCAAAAGTGTTACCCAAATGTATGTTTCAGGTGCTTCATGTTACTTTGTTGATAACCTAAATAACTATTTAAATAAAACATTACCCCTACTCCCCCCACCCACTTATACATACATAATATATATTATGTTGTTCAAGTGGGGAGTGGGCCCATGATAACTTTCCGTTTTTGGAAAGTAACGTGTTTGCTTGTGGTTGAGAGACAAAAGGAGCATCTGCACTAAGGGTCTCATTCTCATCAGAGGAGGACGCCTCATAATCAGGGTCTCAGACACATTCTCTCCTATGTCACTTTCACCATCAAATATCTGTGACAAAACTTCACTGGCAAAAAACTTTTTCTTCAAGGTCATTTTCAAATTAGAGTTTAGAAGGCTGCTATGCAAGCTATGTTTGCTCCTCTCCTATGTTGCGTAAAGTTTAGGTAGTCAAAAATCACAAATAACAATAAAAATACAGTCCGGGATATAGATTCTAAAATATATACATTCTAAAATATACAGCCAAAAATATACAGTAAAATTTACAGTAATAAATGTAGAATTTTTTTTTAATAAAAATGTTTAAGTGTATAGTATGTAAAAATAAGAAGTCAAAATAGCAAGGCTCTTCCTCTCTGACAGAGGAAGAGTCTAGCTCCACTCCCACCATGTTACTGGCCTTCCTGACCAGCTTATTTGTCACATATAAGGTACATGTACATTACAGTGAAATGCTTGGTTTTGTATGAGCCCCCTGAGATTGTGCTTCAGACGGTAAACAAAATAAAGACCAAACACTATACAAAATATACAAACTAGTACAAGTACACAATGCAAACAAATGCAAAGATGAGTTAGAGAGGTAGTGCAAATATTTTACTAATAAATAGATACAATATGGTGTAGTGTTAAAAAGTGTTTAAAGTGAATGTTAAAGGTGAGTGTTATTCCATACACATGGAATATGTATCTTGTGAAAACAAAGAACAATTTACCGCCTAATGGAGGCCTTGCACAGTGTTTAGAATGCCCATTTCTCCTTGTTAGGGACCAAGCAGTGAGACGATGAGGAAACGGGAGTTGTAGATGAAAACTGGGTTTTATTTACCCACAAGGTGCAAAACCATTGCAAACCAAGAATTTGATAACTAGGCCTATAGATGGGTTTCTCGTCCACGTCAGCAAGGAGGCCAAAAGGAACGTAATAATCCTGGTCAGAACAATGGGGCACTGTATAGAGGATACTTTGTAGGACATGACCTCGAGAACATTTGAAACTGTTTGGGGAGAGATTTCACACAGACACAACCAGGAATGAGGAAGATATGGATAGTGGTTTACCATTGTATCTCTTTGTTCCAGATTTTTTTTTTTTTTTTTAACTTTTATTTTTTAGCGTTTATCGCTTTTCTGGTCAAGCATGACCGACAGTTGTAGGGTGAAACGGGAGAGAGAGCAGGGGGAGACATTCGGCAAATGACGGCGAGTCCGGGAATCGAACTCGGAGTCAACCAGATCCGTGACGCAGCACGGTAACATGGTGTGCTACTGGAGCACCCCCTGTTCCAGATTTTTTACTAGCCAAAAATTATAAATAGCTTTTTAGTATATCGCCATGTGTTATTATTACATATAATACACTCATATGCTATTTTCAATTAATATCATAAACAACATAAGGAATATTGGCATAATTGAGTGGACTGAAGGAATGAGTCAGCGTTAATAGTTTTAAATGCAAATAATTTATTGAAACATAGAAGTGGGGTCGGGACACGCACACACACACACTGTGTTTTAACTCACCACCCCTGCATCATATTGTAGTCTGTCTTCAAACTTCCACTCCTCAACATTTTTTTTATATTTGAATATCAACATTATCTGTCCATCCTCAGTAATCCTCAGTTTACTATAATATACTCCTGTCCTGACTAGTGACTCCGTCGTCTTTCCAAACGCACGCACACACACAGGGAAGGGGAGAGTGCCCCCCCCCATTTCCCTTTCCTCAGTGCTGTTTACTGTGGCTCTGCCTCGTCTGATCATCAGGATTAGCTTGTTAGCTGACGTTAACGTTGTAGTGATTGGTACATAAACGTTAATTTCGGGCGATGTGGGCATAAAGGAATGGCGACGGTGCAAAGCATGTAGCATTGGACTCGTTGTGAGAAGAAAAAAAACATCAGACTTATTTCGCGCCTGTAGGCGCACTGCTGTGTTAACGCTGCTCTGTTTACAATGCTGCTCTGTTTTCAAGAAACAACACGGACTGGGCGGATATCATATGACTCGCGGAGTTGCTAGAGGGTTTTCAAAATAAGAGTATCATATTAACCTGAACGTTGCTAGCTGCCGGAGCCCAGATATTATGACTGGATCTGCGCTTGGGGCGGCAATGAGACCCGCACAGGATTTTCAAAATAAGAGTATCGATATGAATTACACGCCAGCTGTATTATTTTTAGTCGCCAGACGGTAAATCTACACGCATTTGGCGATGGGCGCCCAGTTATTTTGTTCCCTGCCTATTCCCCATGCACATGAGAAGATTGCCCACGGATTGTGACGCCACGCACACCCGCCCTGGACTGTTCCATCAGAGGGGGGAGCTTCGTGGTAGTGTGAGTGGCTACAGACCACTGCACTTAAATATAAACATTAGTCTACCTGGAGACTCAATGAGGTAATTGTAGATGTCGCCATAAGACGCATCTGGCCATTTAGTGGGATCATTGTTACATTATCCTGTTCGGCTGAAAGGACACTGGCCACTGAAGCTCGCCCCTCTGATGGAACAGTCCAGGGCGGGTGTGCGTGGCGTCACAATCCGTGGGCAATCTGCGCATGTGCATGGGGAATAGGTGCTTAAAAATGGGCTTTTTCTCTGCCGATTTAGTTCTGATCGATTAGGAATGCAACCACTTACATCATAGCTCTCATCCACATTCATTCATTTGCTCCCCCCGCAATCTCCCTGATTTCAATGTAACGCAGAAGTGTAGTGGTCTATTAGGCGCTCTACAAATTAAAGTTATTATTATCATTCTGTTTACAATTGAACATTCCATGAAAATTATCTATAAATTCTGCATCTTCTGAAACATTTATAAACAGAAAATTCATAAAAAATGGCAAAAAAAAATTGTAAATTCCAGTAAATATTGCAATTTTGAAACTTTTTTTCTTTAAGTATCATAACTGAATTCAGTATCCGGAATAACCCCCAAAACAACTCCAACATTGTTGAAATTGATCAAGTAGAATCTGAGATTTGGCCATTTAGGCGATTATGCAAATGTTTGCTAATTATGCAAATAAAAAAAGTTGCCCAACATTTACAACTTAGCATCCGGCAGTTTCTGAGTGCTGGGGATCCGTACTATCCATATCCATCATAAAACTTTGGTGGTTCCGAAATTTCCGGGTTCACAATGGGGCTCTATGGGATGGTAAATAGACTATCTTTCTTCCACTTCACTTGAAAATAAGTTTGTGGATCTTGTCTGTTGTTAGCTTGTTAAATATAGCAAGAGCCTCCGCGACCGGTTTTGATTTGAAGAAGAAAACGACAGGAGTGGGTTGCTAACGAGCCCACGTACAAGCTACAGGGCAGTGCCGGACGGGCTCACGCAACAGATGTAGCAAAGCACCCAGGGTACAAAATAGTTACACGCCCAGCGCCATTGGCTTGTAGATTTATAATTTGGCGATTAGAATTTAAGGTCTGCCCGCCACCTGGCGGCTAACAAAATACACTGCATCTACCACGGCCGGCAGGTAATGGGTCGTCTGTGCTCGGTGTCAATATGATGCGGCGGTGTTGAGTTGTAACGGTGTGTCCGTTCTAATGTTTACAAACAATGAACCTTTAAATGTAAATGAGATGCGCTCTGCTCACGAGGTCAAGTTTGTAACATGAGACGCACATGAGGTCTTACATCACCCGTTCTTTAGCCTACAAGAAAACCCTGCAATCGCGTTTTTGATTGTGCTCTGATATTTTACTATTTCGCATTTGATTTGACCAAATATGTGGAGGCATATTCCCTGCAACAGGTTCAAAGATAACTTCACATTTATTGGCAATTTGTTTCCTTATATCGCTTCCTCCAGGGTTCCAACTTGTGTTGACAAAATGCAACCCTGCTCAGCTACGGGGAATCAGCGCTCTCTCTCTAGACTAGAAAGGTGCACTCAGTAGAGCACAGATGTCCGCCAGGGCGGCAGCCACACATAATAATAATAATAGATTGGATTTGTAATGCACTTTTTGTTCACTGGGATCCCAAAGTGCTACACTACATGGTTAAAACAGTTAAAAAAATAGAAATAAAATAGTTATTAGTAAAACAAATAAAATACAGAATAAAAATAAGATAAAAATAGAACATAGTTAATTAAAAACATAGTATAAACAGACAATTTAAAAACAAAAGCGCAATAAAATTTAAATAAAAAGCTAATAGTCAAAGGCCTTTTTGAACAGGTAGGTTTTCAGGCCTGCCTTCTCTCTCTCTCTCTCTCTCTCTCTCTCTCTCTATCTATCTATCTATCTATCTATCTACCTCTCTCTCTCTGTTCAATGATTTAAAGTGGCCAAACGTTACAATATAAATACTAATTGGATTTTTGGCTGGTAAAAAATCTGCCCGGCTGGTCGTTTTTTAAAATCTACCAGCCAAATGGCTGGTAAGTCAAAAAGTTAAGTTTGTTCCCTGAAAGCACCTAACATTAAAGGGCAGACTAACTCTAGTCTATAAAGAATGACGAGGTTGGTCACGGTTCGATTTCAAAGTCACTGAAGCATTGAAACAAGATGTCCCAGAAAGTCGACTCCCCTCAGTGCCATCAGGCCTGAGAGATCACACAGCTGGGCTGCAGAGCACACCTAATCTAATGATTAAAAAAAAAAATCAATAAGCTGGGAAGTTAAGCTCGCAATGACTACACTCTCAGCGTACCGACTGTATTTGAACAACAAAGTATGGTGCAAACTCATGAAGCTAAGAAAATGAACAGGCCCTGTTGTATCAAAAAATGGTATTGAATATTTATATTTTTCAAGGTATTGTATCGAAGTTAGAAATTCCAGTAACACTACTATATCGCTAATATGCACATTGTACAGTAGCGGATAAAGGTGTTATGCTGCTGAGAGATATAAATGTGTTTGTGTTGTACTGTAGTTCTCCTTATATATATAATATATACTTAGTGTTTCATAAAAAGCTTGGGCGATATTTAAATTCCCCTACTGACTATATTGCTTTAACCCTTGTGTGGTAATTTTTTCCCCTTGTTGGCCTTGGCTCATGTTCTGTGACCATGTAAAAGAACACATTTTCATTAAAAGTATTACACATTTGGTGTTCGGGTCCACTGGACCCAACGGTGTAAATGGTATGTGAAAACAAGTAAAAATTAAACAACTGTTCCCTGTGCACCTTCACACATGCAATCAAGCGCTAGAAGATTTGCAACACAGTGTAACGCTGTGCCTCATGTGGTGTGTAGACCGGCATGACTGTTTATTAGTGCTTATATATAATTTCCATACAATACTGTGTGCAATATCTGCGTGGCATGGGCCTTTGCTACAAAGCTACAATCTCTGGGAAGATTCAAGCATTTTGATTCCAGCTTCCAATTGGAATTGATAAAGAGAGAGAGGGACGTATAGTCCTTGGTGTTGTATAATTCTGTTATCGCCTGCACATGAGGGCCATTATCGAGGCCCAAGTCTATATTTAATAGTTAAATTTAATATTTTATGTGAAAAGGGCAAGGCCAATCCCCTGCAAATCCACATTCCAAAGCAGCTGAAATGGGTATTTGCCTGTCACCTTTCTCACCCCTGATGAGTTTGCATCTCTGCTTCCGGATGTACTTCCCGGTTTGTAAACGTTTACTCTTGGGTGTGGAGTAGCCGGGAAGGAAAATGGATTTAGAATGACATGTTTTCAGTACAAGGGGGGAAAGGGGGGCTGCGCTCTGACCACTTGGCCTCTTCAAGTGCGATTGTGTTTTCTCTTAGAATCACATTCCCCCACCCACAGTCTGCGAATCAGAGGCAGAGTAGGGTGGGTCTTCACGGCATGCTGGTTGTCTTTCAGCAAGTTGGGAGAGTGTAGCGGGGCTCGCTCAATATGAGAGTAGTTCGTCGTCTCGACTACACTTAATGGCTGGTCGTCCAGCCCTATGAATGACTTTTCTTGTGATCGCCTTAGCCTTCTGACTATCACGGTTATACACACGGGTGCTCTCTAAAGTGGTTTGCGTTAGCGGCCGTTTTTGGTTCTTTCTCTGCCTTTTTCTTTTTACCTTCCGCAGTAAGCTTAACAAACTCTCCATGCTCCTCTGGGTGATGGGACTTCAAGTGTCTAATAAAATTTGTTGTGTTGAAACCTTTTTTCCATTGCTTCCCCCACGACGTATGTTATCCTGCCATACATTGCAGATGGCATTTGTTCCATCTGTCTCAGACACTTTCATGTAATAGTTCCACACCGCCAACATGTTTTAACATGCGACAATGACACCAACTCCGCTGAGAATTCGCGCCATCGATCGGTTTTTGCATTCGGCGACTAGAAAGCATTATCGGAATTCCCCAATCTCTAGCCTGTACCGTATGCCATTATTGAATCTATCCAGGAAGTCTCGTTACTCCTCACTTCTCTCTGTACCCTCCAACCTCATCAATCGACTGAGAATCGACGCGTCGCTCGATGTGAGGGGAAGCCACGCTTCGAGACCAAGCCGATTTTACTTCGTGCCCCCCCTTTATCCATAAATTTGAGTATGATTTGAATAGGGAAGACTTTGTCAACCGTTTAGTCGTCTGGGCTTTATTTGAATGTGACCTTCCAGTGCGTTTTGTCTTCCTCTTGTGTAGGGATGCACCGATCCGACTTTCAGTCCTGATACCTGGGCTTTGGGTATCGGCAGATACAGGGTACCCATTGTTCAATTAATAAACTGTATGCCTCACTGTGTGGAAGAGATTGGATCATTCTTTTGTGCAAGGAAACATCAGGCATGACTTAAAACATTACTTTCCTAACTTAAAACAAAATGTAACAAATTAACACATAGATATAAATGTACTGATTGTTGTTTATTATTATACAATATTATTATTTGGGTCATTCTACGAAAGCTTGCCATTTTCACTTTTTAATGTTTGATTTGAAAAGTATTGTTTTAAAAGTTTTGGATACTTTTTTTTTTTTATTAAGTGGATTCTTACCTATCAGAAAAATGTACCGTGCCATCTCAGGCTATTATATATATTTTTATCACATTTAAACAACATGCATATTTGTTTTTCGTCAGCCCTGTTACATATCAATTACTGTTTGAAAAGGTTATAAATACATATTTAGAATAATTATGATATCGTATGAAAGATAAAAGCCCCTTGTTACAATAGTGTAGAGCCATATATCACGGAATCGCGGACGGAATCGCGGAATTGAGCAATAAAAATGGAATCGAATTTTTTTTTTTACTTTTTTTTTTAAACTTTTTTTTTTTATGTTGTGGGACTTGTACAGCACTTTGTTCAACTTTGTCAGTGCTGTAAAGTTTAAACCTTTTTAAATCGTAGACAAACAAAACACTTTGCTTTCATGAAATATTGTAAGCCGTCATTTGAGGCTTTATAAAAGCAGCACAATGAACACAAATCTGTCAGTGCAGAGTCCGACCTCATCTTAAATAACAAACATCATTGCTTGTTGTAGTTAACAAAGAGGCAAAGTTGATTTAGCAAAAAATATATATATATATATATATATTTTTTTTAATAATCAAATTTTATTTTCATATTCGAATCCCATGCCCATCGAACGAAGCTTCGAAGTATTTAAGACAGCCCTATTAAATGGACTGTTACTGTTATATCTTATTAAATTGTGGACATTTATTCATTCCCACTTATTAGACACTATTTCTGATGGTAAAATGAGCGTACAAAGCAAAATACAGAATTCTGAAATATTAAAACGGAAAAAACTGAATTTGGAAAAAAATAACTGGAATCTGGAAAAAAATAAAACTGATTTCATATGGCTCTACAATAGTGTGTTTGTAGAGTTAGAATACTGAAGAGTTAACTTTTTTTCCCATGAATAAATATGCCCATTCACAATGGACCCTTTCACAGCATCTTTGATTTAAGAAAAAGTTATGAAAACTAAATAATAATATCCCAATTTCTTTAAGGGAGCCACTGGTTTCTATTACTTAACATATAAAATGAGTTTGTTTTACAAATTACATCAGAATATTGTACAATTAACAGGACTGACAGTTACCGAAATGGTTATACTGCTTGTTTAAGTTACAATTGTGGGTGTAATAGAGTTATTTAAGAAGATCTTATGGAGATGGTTATGACACAGTCATAAGCCTTTAATTCAACATCACATCAGAGTACTTTGTTGACAGATATGAGGTTTTAGTGTAGAAGATGATGAAAATAATTATGATACTGCAGATGTAGTCAAATTCAATCAATTGTTTTATTAAAAAACAAAACAAAAAACAATCAGGAATAGGAGGGGGAAAAAACGCCATCTCGGGTACCCTATCAACATGTGAACCTCGGTTGACAGCTGAAATTCAACCTTGGCAACAAACGGCAGTGGAACAATGTTTCAAACATCTAACATCTTTTCAAACATCTAAACCCCCCTCCACCATTAGTTTGCCTACCCAACAAGTTTTGACCAGATGTCTTTCCGGATCTCTACATGTCGTGCTGTCACATTGACAGGAGAAGGAATCGACCTTAAAATGTCATCAAACATGTACCAGATACAGTCCTCGCGGGATGGCCAGAAATATCTATTCTGGCCAATATGGTGCATGCACTTCACTTGGGCATATCCTTCACCTGTTGCCACAATGATTCCAGGGTACAGCTCCTGGTCATATGTAAGGACACACTATTGACCAATTATCCCATCACTACTCTAATCGATCTCCTGGGGTCCTTGAAGTTCTTCAGTCAGCTGTAGGGCTGCAACTAATGACTAATTTGGTAGTCGACTAATCTGCAGATTATTTTTTCGATTAGTCGACGTAAACAACAACAACAACAATTTTTTTTTTTTTTTTTAATTACCTATCTTTGTGAAAGTGGCTTCTCAGCTCTGGTCCAGCTGAAGACGGAGCAGATGAACAGATTGGACATTGAGCATGACCTCATAGTTGCTTGTCTACCATCACCCCAGACTTTGAGACTCTTGTCAGGACCAAACAACAACATCATAACATGCTGATCCCATAGCAAATTAAAATAATGACTCATGAAACATTTGAATTTGGATCTTTAAGCCACTTTAAATGAAAATGTATTTGAAGAACAATACAGCAATCACTCATAACAAGATAAATAAATTAAATAATACAAATTAAAGTGGAAGTGTACTTTAAATAACTTTTGTTTGCTGTGTGTGAGAGGAGTCCGTGAGGAGTCCGTGTGTGTGTGTATGTGTGTGTGTCTTACTCTGATCGCTGTGTGAGTGAGAGGAGTGTGTACTGTGTAATTTGTGTGTGTGTTTTACTCTGATCGCTGTGTGAGTGAGAGGTGTGTACTGTGTAATTTGTGTATGTGTGTGTGTCTTACTCTGATCGCTGTGTGTGAGAGAGAGGAGTGTGAATGTGTGTGTGTCTTACTCTGATCGCTGTGTGTGAGTGAGAGGAGTGTGTATGTGTGTGTGTCTTACTCTGATCGCTGTGTGTGAGTAAGAGGAGTGTGTATGTGTGTGTCTTACTCTGATCGCTGTGTGTGAGTGAGAGGAGTGCGTGTGTAATGTATTGTGTGTCTAGTCTGATCATCATCTCCTGCAGGGGAACAATGTTTTCAATGTCCAAAATTTGCTATGGGATCATCATGTTATGATGTTGTCTGGAACCCTGAGAAGCCACTCTCACAAAGATAGGTAGTGCACAAAAAAAAAAAAAAATTAAATAATTTTTTTTTTTTTTTTTATGACTACCGGTAATCGACGCAACAATTTCTCGTCGACGATTTTTTATAATCGACATCGTCGATTATGTCGACTAATCGTTGCAGCCCTAGTCAGCTGTTCTGCTGACTTTTGTGGTTGTATGGTTGGCTGAGGTATGGCTGGGGTGCTTGTGGTTGGCTGAGGTATGGCTGGGGTGTTTGTGGTTGGCTGAGGTATGGCTGGGTAGGGCTGGGCGATATGGAAAAAAATCATATCGCGATAACTATATGATAATTTTATTTTATTTCTTGATATCGAATTGTTATAAGTATAATTTTTTTTTTTTTTTATTCTATTTTTTATCTCCATCTTTTAACTTACATTGTTCTCTTCCATTGTTCACATTATGGTGTCAATATTTCTCTACAATCTTTTCCTTTTTCCTGACTTTCCTACATGTTAGTAGAGGGTTCAAATGAATATGTCGATGAGAGTTTATTCTCTTTTTTTTTTCATTTTTCACAATATTTCATTACAGTAAGGGAAGGTGCAAGACCAAAAGCGACATTCTATTGCATTAGAATGAAAATGTTAGATCCTATGGCAATTAGCATAGGAAGATTAGGATTACAATGCTCAGTTTGGGCAATCCGGTGGACTAAGGGAGAGAGTCATTCGCGGAGGATGTGTTTTTGGAACACAGGCCTGTACGACTCTCTGGGCGAGGGGAAAATAGGGGATTTTTATTTGTATATATATATGTTCTTAAGCTCGGCTCTCAACGGGACCTCATTAATTGGATGTACATCTATTGTAGCTTCGCACTCCAGAAACATTACCAAAAACTACACAAAAACATGCATAGATTATGGCTAGTTTGAATATAATTAGGGATGTCCCGATCACGTTTTTTTGCTCCCGATCCGATCCCGATCATGTGATTTTGAGTATCTACCGATACCGATATTTCCCGATCCGATCAACATTTTTTTTTTTTATTCAACAAACATGACCATGTTCACGTCTTAAACTCATACTGAGGCCTTAGTTTTGGTTTTAAATTGCATATCATCATTAATTTATTTATTGTCACACAGAGCAGAAGAATTTTGCCAAAACAAACCAATAGTATCCAGCTGCAGAACAGCAGACCAGCCACACTCTCAGACCCAAACGCATTTCCTTTGATTTAATTATACATCAAATGATTTATGAAGTTAACTTTTCACCTGGATAACATCAGAAATTGGGATAAAAAAAATTTAAATAAAAATTATTTGGGTCTGAGATTGTGGCTGGTCTGCCGTTCTGCAGCTGGATACTATTGGTTTGTTTTGGCAAAATTCTTCTGCTCTGTGACAATAAATAAATGAATGATGATATGCAATTTAAAACCAAAACTAAGGCCTCAGTATGAGTTTAAGACGTGAACATGGTCATGTTTGTTGAATAAAAAAAAAAAAAAAAAAAACGTGATCGGATCGGGACATCCCTAAATATAATGATATGGAACACCGGTGGGATAAACAAACGACACAAACGCAAAAGCGTGCTCACACTGATGAAAAAAGAACATGTGGACGTGGCTCTATTAAGCGAAACGCACATTTTAGAGGAAGACATAAATACGTTAGCGGATAACATATACCATAATATTAGTCACTCCTTTTGGTACGAGAACTCGAGGTGTAGCCATAGTCGTCAGACGTAAATTAAATATCGAATTAAAAGGGGTATGGTCGGATGCTGAGGGGCGTATAGCTAGGATTGTACATAACAGGAAAATAGCGTTGGCAGCGGTATATGCCCCAAATTTGTACGAAGTGGGTTTCTTCACTTCACTAACCGGAGAAATGTTAAACCATCCCGAGTACTCATATATATAATAGGTGCGGATTTTAATGCCATTTGGAATCCAAGGATGGACAAATCTTACCTTACCTTTTCCAGCGAACAAAAAAATTCATCTAAAGCATTAAAAGATTGGTCAAAGACTACAGGGGTAATTGATTTATGGCGTTCACTTAATCCCATGACCCGAAAGTACTCCTGTCGTTCGGCGAGACACAACACATTATCCAGAATTGATTATGTCTTTGCATCCCCGAGAATATTTGATAAATATGAAGTGGAAATGATACCCAATGCGCTTTCAGATCACTGTTACTTAATCCTGAAAGCAACATTTGGTACACTATCTACCCGGGCCCCAAGATGGCGTTTTAATACTATGCTGCTTAACAACAAGGAATTCATTACACAAATTAAAGAAGCTCTCACAGTATTCCTAAGGGATAATGCAAACCCGGAGCAAGACCCCAGAATATTATGGATGTCGGTAAAGGGTATGATCAAGGATTTCACGGATAGATTTTCCTCCATATTGCGCAAAAATCGATGCACAAAACTGTCTGAAATGGAAACGCTCTACTCGACGCTATTTAATTCTTTAAAATACAACAACTCTACTAGACTAGAAAATCAAGTTAACATTCTAAAGACGGAGATCAAAGCAATATACAGACAAAAATCGGAAATGCAAATACGCAGCACAAGACAACAGCAGTATTTCCAAGGTTCTAAACCTAGTCACCTATTAGCCATGCGATTAAGAATTAATGCAAAATTTGCAGATATAACTGCCATTAGAAAACAACAAGTACTTATAACAGACCCCAAAATAATAAACGATACATTCAAAGAATTCTACTCCGACTTGTATAATTCAGAAACGACCTTTGATCAAAACAAATTAGACTCATATCTTAATCAAATTACTCTCCCTAAACTTTCGGAGGACGACGCTAAACAGTTAGAAGCACCGATCACATTAGAAGAACTCAAGGAAGCCATATCCGGAATGAAAAACGGTAAGGCTCCGGGAAAAGACGGTATCCCATCAGAAATGTACCTTTCTTGTTGGGACATATTTGGACCCTTATTACTAAATATGATCTTATACTCAGTCAAGGAGGGGAGCTTCCATAAACACCACAATATCGCACTCATTTCAGTCCTTCTCAAAAAAGACAAAGACCCCACTGAGTGCGGTAGTTACAGACCTTTAAGCCTCCTCGGAACCGATGTCAAACTGTACTCTAAGATATTAGCCATCAGATTGCAAAAGCATATGACGTCTTTGGTTCATCCGGACCAAACTGGCTTCATAAGAGGTCGCCTGATCAATGATAATATAAGGCGAATACTGCACGTACTAGATGCAGACAAAGAGGACACCACACCTAAGGCGATGCTGTCCCTGGATGCTATGAAAGCATTTGACAGGCTGGAATGGTCGTTTCTATGGGCAGTATTAGAAAGGATGGGGTTAGGAAAAGGATTCATTGATATGATTAAAGTACTATACAAGGACCCATCGGCCATGATTACAACAGGCACATTCATCTCCGAAATCTTTCCGGTATCCCGCTCAGCCAGACAGGGTTGCCCTCTTAGTCCCGGACTATTCGATCTATCATTAGAGCCTTTAGCACAATATATAAGACAATCCCAACACATAGAACCAATCGTAATCAAGGGCACACAACATAAAATTAGTTTATATGCGGACGACGTAATATTGTTCATGGAAAACCCCAACACCACATTGCCGCATCTACTCAAGTTGAGGCAAGGGTATCAATAGTTAAGATGGATGTATTACCAAGAATCAACTTCATCAGCTCAATGCTACCGTTACCTCCTCCAGAGGGCTACTGGAAGAGATTACAATCCTCCACATACAAATTTATTTGGAATAACAAACCACCTCGCATAAAAAGATCCACCGCACAGAGAAATAAAGCAGACGGTGGCATGGCAGTTCCAGATTTTTTACAATATTTTAAGGCTTTCACATTAAGACCATTGAAAATATGGTTTGATCCCCAGGCTTTGGTATCTTGGAGAGAATTGGAAGAAAACATAGTAGCCCCACAGAGACTGAAAGACATAGCACACACTAAGCTTTCAATCAAGCATTGTGAGCGGGAATTTGGCCCCATAATTACCCATGCAATCGGAACATGGCGGGAAACACAAAAAAAATATCCTAACCCTCAAAAATGGCATAATCACACTCCCATATTCAATAACAATGCACTCTTAATGAGAAAACGCCCTATAAGATTCCCTATATGGGAAGAGCAAGGCATACACTCATTAGGGGATATTTTTAATAACAAGGGCTTCTGTAGTTATGGCGAAATATGCACAAAGTTTAACCTCACCGAGTCCACATGGCTTTTTTACATACAGTTACGACTATGTTTGAGGTCTCACGGTGTTCCATTACACATACCAGTTGAACACTACAGATACCACAAATTTTTCTATGAAAGAGAAACATTGGGAGGTTTTGTATCAGGTTTTTATTATCAATTACTAACGTCCTCGTATGAAACCCTTCAACTAGACACTGTCTGGAGGAGGGATATACCAGACCTGGAAAATGACTTTGATTGGCAAGGAGCCTGGGCAAATGTCCGACTTACATCAAGGAACCCGGATCATCAACAAATCAATCTGAACTATATTCACAGGACATACTTGACTCCTATAAGACTGTGCAGAATGGGGCTTAAACAAGACTCCAAATGCTCCCAATGTACAAATGGGGACGAAGGGACATTTATGCACATGTATTGGGTCTGCCCACCAGTTAAGGCATTCTGGAAAGATGTGTCCCAACAATTATCAAAACTCGTATCTTGGAATATACCTGTACACCCCTCGGTATTACTCTTGAATGATGTTTTTGAGTTTGCAGTGAATCCACAGCTAAATAGATTGGTTTTATCGGGTATCACAGTAGCTAAAAAGCTGATCGCATCACGCTGGTTTCAACCGGAAAAAATGTGCCGGAAAGTTTGGTTTCTTACATATCTCGATGTGATATATCAAGAAATATCTACAGCAAGAATTCTGGGTCTCAATGAATCCAAAATGTCAATGTGGGTAGAAGTGGTGGAGAGAATAAAAGCTAGCTTATAGTGGTAGTGTCTGGTTAGGAGTGAGGGATAATGGCGGTACTATCCAAGGAGGGGTCCGGGAGGGGGGGGTTCGAGCTGGAGCATGTGTGTAGGGTTTTAGAAAATGGGTATTAGGGGTATGTTCTATATAAACATTTATATAATTGTAATTTCGCTGGATATACACTGTATACGGTTAAAATGTTATTATAGACTCTTTTTGTTTTATCTTGTTTCTGTACTTGCATGTAATTTTAACCACCTTGACTGATAGTTTCATTATGTATTATGTGTTGAGTACTGACTTTTAATAATTTTTGTTTTGCAATAATAAAAAAAAAAAAAAATTAAAATTTTTTTTTTCTTTTTTTTTAACAACAGATGGATGTTTATTTTGCAGCAATTCTTTGTCATTGCCGCCATCTTTAGTGTTACATCCCCTCACACTCCAGTTCTCAGGCTGCAGCTGGTTTAAAAGCTAAAGTAAACCGGCTTCTCTGCTGGCTGTTCAACTCCAGAGGAGTTGAACAGTTCTGGCTCTGCTAGTTTATTTTCGATCTTTTGGCGCTTTTCCATGGTTTTTATGGAGTCTAGTTCTGCTAGCACACATAGCCTACTGTGTACAGACGGTTTCAAAATGTATTTTAAATTAGAAAGCAAACAAAATAAATGGACAAGAGAAAAATAAATCTGAATTTGGGGGGACCTTTTTGCTTGCATTCTGAGATTGTGCAGAAGCAGAGAGGGCGTGCATCTTCACCAACATACAACACACCTGTGTGCATTGATGCCTGTTGGTGCGAGGCACCAAAATGCACAGCCTGGATCTCAGCACTGTACTTACATGAGTAGTTTTCTGAGAAATCCACATGTATAATGCATTCGTGTGAGGACAGACGTCTCTTTAGCTCTCTGGAGAATGAGAACTGCTGCTTGATGTTGAACGCATGTTTCTTAAACCTGTGCAGGAGACAAGTGAAATGCTCAATGAGCTCCTCTACAGAGCTTTCAATTTGTTTTTTAGCTGTCACTTTGAATGACACAGCCTTCTTTTCTTGTAGCATGGTCTTCTCCTCCATTACCCACTGTATGTATGAAACACGCATGTTGGTGTCAGGAACAGTAGCCAGTGGGAAGCTTTTCAGTTTGCATGTGGGACACTCTCCATACATGCACTCTTTACTGTTTGTGCTGCAAGAGACCTCTTCAATAAGCTGCTCAAGGTTGGAATTGGTAAGCAAACTTAGTTGCTTCAGCTTGTCAGCCACAAAGCCGAGGTTCTCATGGATTTTACACATGCATGATCTCTGTCCTGAATGGTGGGATGTACCACCCAGAAGGGTCGAAGTCTGCAAAAGAGACTGTAGGACAAAGCTCTGTGTGGATTTTCTGATAGGAACTTCCTGTGAAGATTTTGCAGTGAATCAACAAATCTCTTTTGTTTTTTTTTAACTTTCTGCCATGTTCTGGTCTGCTTTCTTCCAGTCGTGACTCAACTGACATCATCACGGTCATAGAAAGCTTTGACATTTGATTTGAACTGTGTTGGGATGCGGAGTCTTCCACCTTCTTCTTGGAAGACCACTGGCACTATTTCCATATTTCTGCATGCGGTACCTTTTTACAATCTTCCCGGATAACATTTGGGAGATAATCTGCTTTTTTCGCTCATCTTTTGAATCTAAATAAATATTTTCTTTTTATGTCCCTCAACAGTGCAGTGTGAAATTTGAGGGTTCTTCGTGCTTGTAACCTTTTTTTGTACTTATCTTGCGTTTGTTTTTGTTTTTCCAGGCTACTCCTCAATTTTTCCAGCTCTTGGTGGAGCCTCTTTCTCTCCTTCTTTGACCTTAAACGCCCCTAAGCACGTTGCCTGCAGCACAATAAAGCATAGATTCAGGGCTGTACACTGCGACGAGATGGTCGCGTATTGCCCCTTTAATTGGCCGTTGCGATTGGTAAATATTATCTGGGGCCGGCTTGCGAGTAGTGCTTTCAAGCCTTGCATTCGCATTTCACTCCTAAATTATCCAAGGCGTGTGATGACGCCACTCACGCGAGCTGAGCAGTGAGCACTCAGCAGGTATGATCAGCGGGAACAATCGACTGAGCACTCACTCTGATAGACTGGCTGACTGTCTGATTTAGCTATGAAGAAAAGTAAAGTTAGTATTGCTTCATATTTTCGACGCGTTCGACCTCCTATAGTGAGCCGAACTGAACTCAGACACACGGAGAGAGCTGCGGCGTCTGCTGCTCCTCCTCCCTCCCGCACCCGTGGCTGTTGTAAACACTAGTCTCTAGTGGGACACTGGGACCTCGGTGAGCCAGCCGGCTAGCTACTGATATCAACAAATGCTACAGCAAGTCTAGTAGTGCATGATAGCTCGCGTTAGCTTACTGTTCAAAACGAAACGTCCCATTAAACTAAATAGTTCAGATAGCTCCTGATATCAATGTCTTATAACACTGAGTCGATGCGTATTCGAGCTGAGGGCACGCTGAATATAGTCAATAGGGTCCAGCTGCAGCGCCGGAGAATCCTGGCCGTAGCTGGAGGCTACAGTATAGGGTCCAGCTGCAGCTCCGGAGAATCCTGGCCGTAGCTGGAGGCTACTCGAGTACACGCAGACAGTGGAGCTGGTTGCATATAGCGAGCATTTTGACTTGTTGCGTGGTGGCGATGTCTCGCAGATAATACAACTACAAGTATGATTATATAATGTATATATTTTATTAAAAAAAAATTATATATATTTTTTTTTCTTAAATTAAAAACAATCGATATAAATAATGGTAAAATTGTTATTTAAAAATTTGCCCCTAAAAAAATATTTTTTGCCCCTAAATTTCTCATTTAGGGGCAAGTGTGCCCCTAGTGAAAAAGCTTAGCGTACAGCCCTGAGATTAGTCAAATACTCGCCAATGAATGTGATTTACTCAAATGCTCCCCTTACACTCACTCATACACACTCTCTCTCTCTCTTGTTCCTCTAACCTTGAGGGGCCTGGATCTGATCCGGGATCTGACCCTGAATTTGGGTCTGGGTCTGGACTTAGAGGCGGCGTCATGCACTGATCTGTGGTTGCTGCAACTGCTGTTTTGGCTGCTCTGCATCTCAGTTGTTGCGCTCTCCATTTGCTCCGCTTGGCTCTCCTTTCTCTGTCACTTAGGGAAAAAGCTGTCTATCAGTCAACTGTCTCCTTATCCTTTCTCCATTTCACCCTCTTTCTCTAAATATCTTTGTCGCTTTTCGGGATCAGCATCTCTACGTTGCCGGTATAGGCGCTGTTTCTCCGCTGCAGATAGTCATCCTAAGAAAATCATATAAAATACAAATACAAAAGTCACTTTAACATTGGCTGTAACCTCTTACTATTGGTAAGGGAAGTATATTTTCATGTACACACAAAAGCATATACTTTTGTCAGCCCTGTTACCATTCACTTAACCCTGTTACCCATTGAAAGGTAACAGGGCTGATGGTAACATGGCTGACGAAAAAGGCAACTAGCAGCCATTACTAGCCATATGCTAACGGTCTTGACACCACATGGTGTGCATTCATGAGAGGAAATAATTATGTTAAATATGTATATTCACAATTTCAAACATAACTTTTTAACATGCGCATTTATGGTAACCGGTCTGACGCAACAAGCTCCTCCCCCTCTGTTGGACATCACATAACTCGATGAAAATGCATGAAAAGAGGAGCACACTTACTTGTCTTTTCTCCACCATCTTTAGAAAAGGAAGATGATGTCAGTTCCTGGGCTATGTGTAACTTTCGGAACAGTCTATTATCTCTGAAGGGGTGTAACTGGGTTGACAACAGGGTTGACAACAACATGGGGACACAACTAAAACGTTTTTTTTTTTTTAACACATTTGCAACATATTTAAAAAAAATTCATTAATGCGTAGTGAAACAACACTTGTGCCTTGATATAGGTTTAAGTTTTTATGTTCTAGTTTGGCTTTTTTGGCCTTAATAGCTAGTGGAAGTAGAACAATCTTATTGAGGGACCGGTCATTTTGAATTTTTTTGCAAGATGCTTCGCACAAAAGTGTTTAAAATTCTTTTAAAAACAAAAAGCTAAATACATTTTATTTGTTTTTATGTTACATGACACATCAGGAATCTAAATTATGAAATGTTTTATTGTTTATTTTTTTATTCAAATTGACAGGAGTTTTGTTCGAGGGACACAAAATGGCAAGCTTTCGTATAATGACTCATTTATATATATAAAAAAAGAACATTTTATTTTTTTTTTTTTTTTTACCCGATCCAGCTATTTGTCATATCTGGGCCGATATCCGACATCAATATCGGATCGGTGCATCCCTACTCTTGTGTTCTTTGGTGTCCTCCTCCTGTCCTGTGATCTGACTCCTCCTCTTGCTTGATCCCCTTTTCTCCTTAGTTTTTATATTTAGGTGACTTTCATTGATGGACAAACATGGTATTTAGTGGCTTCAGTGTCTGTCTCACTTTTCACTTTCATTCACACATTGTTTATTTTTTTTACTTCCCAGTTGCAATTTGCCACATAATGACTCAGTCACTCGCGTCCACAACCACTAAAAGACTGTACTGTACTTTTCGGACTATAAGCCGCGGCTTTTTTCCCCATTTTTCGACCCTGCGGCTTATAAGTGCGGCTTATATATGGACCAAACCCGAAAATAGCTTTTTTTACTGCATTGAAATGTTATTTATCTGTTCCCTTATTTGCTAAACTTAATACAACTTGTTAATGAGTTAATTCTTGTTATTTGTATACCATAGTCCCCTCCAAACTCATAGCCAAGCTCAGGGACCTGGGCTTGAACTATGACCTCTGCCAGTGGGTCTTGGACTTCCTGACGGGCAGACCCCAGGTGGTAAGAGCCGGCAACTGCACCTCCTCATCCATCACGCTCAACATAGGGGCCCCCCAGGGCTGTGTTCTGAGCCCCCTCCTCTACTCCCTGTACACGCATGACTGCGTAGCACAGCGGAACAACAACACCATCATCAAATTTGCTGATGACACCGTAGTGGTGGGCCTGATCTCTGCCAACGACGAAAGGGCCTACCTGGAAGAGGTAGAGAACCTGTCACAGTGGTGTCAGGAGAACTGCCTCTCCCTGAACGTCAGCAAAACAAAAGAGATGATTGTGGACTTCAGGAGGTCGGGGGTCAAGGACTACAGCCCCCTCAGCATCGACGGGGCACCGGTTGAGAGAGTGAACAGTTTCAAGTACCTCGGAGCCCACATATCCGAGGACTTGACATGGACCACACACATTGACAGTGTTGTGAAGAAGGTGTCGACAACGCCTCTACTTCCTCAGGCGCCTAAGGAAGTTCCAAGTCAGTCAGAAGATCCTTAGGAACTTCTACTCATGTACAATAGAGAGCATCCTGACCGGCAACATCACCTCCTGGTTTGGGAATAGCACTGCACAAGACCGTAGCAGACTACAAAGAGTGACACGTTCAGCCGAACGCACAATTGGAGGGGGGCTTCCCACCCTCCAGAACATTTACAACAAGCGGTGCAAGGGGAAGGCTAAGAGAATTATTAAGGACTCGAGCCACCCGAACAACTGCCTCTTTGAACTGCTGCGGTCAGGCAAGCGATACCGGAGTCTTAAGGCGAGCACAGAAAGACTCAGAAGAAGCTTCTATCCCCAGGCCATCAGGCTGCTAAACGAACAATAAACACTATGCAACAACCATCAAATGCACACAGCACACACACCCACACGCACACACTCACTCAAACAAACAACACACTGCAGCACCCACTCTCCACACTTTAGATCACACAAACACACTTTACACTTTATATTTATTGATAAAGGATTTGCACTACAACTCGTACACCTACTGTGAATTGTACCTAAATTGCACCTCGTCCCATTTCTGCCTTGCACTATATAGTATTGTATATTAGTACACTGCACAGTATTGTATATTGTATGGTAACTACGTCTATTCTGCATCGAACATTGTACATATGTCTAAACTGAACACTGTGACCTCATTTTTTTACTTCTAATTTTACTATGTTATTTTATTTCATACTTATCTCGTCTTGCACAGTCTCTGGAGCGTAACAGTAAGAAGCATTTTGTATAAAAGTATTCTGTACTTCTGTATGACAAATATTAAAGAAACTTGAAACTTGAAACTTGTCCGACAGTATTGTGACAATCCCCTCTGTGCACGAACCCTTACATATGGTAATTAAACATTAAAACACCTGCGGCTTATAGTCCAGTGCGGCTTATATATGTACACATCATTCAATTTAGCTGCTGCGGCTTATAGTCAGGTGCGGCTTATAGTGCGAAAAGTACGGTACATGGCTACAGTGTCCTCCATCGGTACTCTTTCATCTCTCCATTGTACCGCGTGACCCCCAACCGTTTCCTTTTTGTGTCTCCTTTTCCTTCAGGTGAGGTGGACCCTAAGGAGCGTCTGGCCCGCCAGAGGAAGCTCCTTCAGAGGAAGCTCGGCCTGGACATGGGCGCCGCCATCGGCATGGACACGGAGGAGCTGTTCAACGACGAGGACCTGGACTATACCTGTGCGACCAGAGGGGGCAAGGGCTGCTCCACCTCGCGCAACCACGTGGTGAGTCCCGCCACCCGGGCCCCCACATCGCCAGGACTCCATCGGAGCACTTAATGGGAAATAAAACATTAATAATTATAAAGCTGATTCTATCATAATATCACACTGCTGTAAACCACGTACAAATTTAGGTTGGGGGTTGGAGTGTATGATGTCACACTGACTGTCCAGAGAGTGTTAAATACAGCTCAGGGAAATTATGAAAATGAGAATAATATCGAGACTGCGGTGTCAACAAAAGTTCCCAGAATGTCTCGTGCCAACGCCTTGATTTTTCTCTTTCTCTATTTCGGTCATTTCACTGAGCTGTATTTAATACTCCCTGGAATATGTGACGCCATAATGACCTTATAATAAAATATTTGAACACATTGACTCTCAAACCAAATGAAATTGTATAAGTTATTGTTTGTAGTTTTGGCATGTATGAGAATATGGGGAGAATATTTTTTTTATATACTTTACTTTCAAAGGCATCTGACTAACTTTGTCCGTTGGCGGTTTCATCTGCAAGCTGTTCTGTTGGAGAAACTAGGATGTCCAAAAATAGGTGCACCCTGAATATAATCAAAGGGTGTGAGGCTGAACTCGGTGACCCGCTGTCAGCAGTAGGCCTATATTTTGCCACCGTCTGTGTTCGCGGCCTCAATTACCTGTCCACGGGGAAAGGAGACCTGACCGACAGGCTGGGTCCTGCTCACTCTGACCCTGTTTGGTGCTGAGCACATATGCAGCGTCGCAGTTAGAAATCTGTTTTTACTGTTATTCTAGAACTCTTTATCATAATCATCACATTGGAAAGTCTTGTCTGTACTGGATGCAGTATGTTGACTGTAAGAAAGCCATGTTAAAGTCGACCAGATGGAAAGTCTAGATGGCTGGTGTATCTGATCCAGTCTTTTCTCTGCCCTCTGCTGTGTCTGAATTCCATGTGGAGTAAGTAGATGGAAGTTTAAAAAAGGCTTATTATTTTTTTATATATATATATACCGTACTTTTCGCACTATGAGCCGCACCTGACTATAAGCCGCAGCAGCTAAATTGAATGATGTGTACATATATAAGCCGCACTGGACTATAAGCCGCATGTGTTTTAATGTTTAATTACCATATGTAAGGAGTGGAGCCTGCGGCTTAATTTGACTCAACGCGGGAAACCTCACCCGGCCCGGACACGGAAAGGATTGACAGATTGCTTGCTCTTTCTCGATTCTGTGAGTGGTGGTGCATGGCCGTTCTTCTTATATTGAGCTTTAAGTTCCCACCTCTACAGAGAATGACTCCCATTGGGACACAATACTGTCGGACAAATAACATTAACTCATTTACAAGTTGTATTAAGTTTAGCAAATAAGGGAACAGATAAATAACATTTCAATGCAGTAAAAAAAGCAATATTTCGATTTTCGGGTTTTGTCCACATATAAGCCGCACCGTTATATAAGCCGCAGGGTCGAAAAATGGGGAAAAAAGCCGCGGCTTATAGTCCGAAAAGTACGGTATATATAATTTGCTGTAACCTTCTGTTTTTGTTGTTTTCTTTCAGCCCATGCAGGCTGCCGAGTTGATCGACTCAGAATTCCGGCCAGGCATGAGCAATCGACAGAAGAACAAGGCCAAGAGAATGGCCAAGCTAGTGGCCAAGCAAAGATCCAGCAGAGATGTTGATCCCAACGAGAAAAGGTATTTAAAGTTTCTAGTGAGTTCTACCTTTTGTAAGCCTCTGTAAGCCTTCCACTTTGCATTTGTTCTGAAACGTTGCCTGTGTTGATGGGCTAATTGGCTGGGAAATGAGCGATCAATATCCTCCTCCCCATAGCAACGACAGTTTGGAGGGTGAACCCGAAGAGAAGCGAAGAAAAACCACGAACGTGGTTATCGATCAGCCGGCAACGGACCATAAAGTCTTAATCGATAACATTCCAGATAACTCCGCTCTCCTTGAGGAGGTAAGGGCCAGCTCCCAATAAATCACTTATGAAGAATTGCTTAAAGTTTATATTCAATTCAACCTCCTAAATGGCTTTAAATGACAGCCCTACATCTGTCAGATGGTCTTGCTTCAGTGCTTGTGTTTGTGTATACAGGTGCAGCTCAATAAATTAGAATATCGTGGAAAAGTCAATTTATTTCAGTAATTCAATAAAAAAAGTGAAACTCTCATATATTATAGATACATTACACACAAAGTGAAATATTTCAAGCCTTTATTTGTTAACATTTTGAAAAGTATGGCTTACAGCTAATGAAAACCCAAAATTCAGTATCTCAGAAAATTTGAATATTACACGACTAATAATAATAAAAAAAAAAAAAAAAAAAGGATTTTTAATATAGAAATGTCTGCATTCTGAAAAGTGTGTTCATGTATGATCACTCTGTACTTGGTTCGGGCTCCTTTTGCACGAATTACTGCATCAATGCGGAGTGGCATGGAGGCGATTAGCCTGTGGCACTGCTGAGGTGTTAAGGAAGCCCAGGTTGCTTTGATAGTGGCCTTCAGCTCGTCCGCATTGTTTGGTCTGGCGTCCCATCTTCCTCTTGACAATACCCCATAGATTCTCTATGGAGTTCAGGTCAGGTGAGTTTGCTGGCCAATCAAGCACAGTAATACCATGGTCATTAAAGAGAGAGATGGCGCTGCTCCGACCGGCTGCCTTTCTGTTCGCTCCGTCGAGACTGCTTACTTTTGTTAATATTTATAGTTTTAAGAGTTTTGTCTGTACCAACAGTAGGTGCATTTAATGTGTATGACCGTCAGTCACTTATAGACATCGGATTACGGGAAATTTACCGATTGGATTACTCACTGGATCAGCTTTCCGAACCGCAACAATGGCCTGTGGAGATTCTCAGGAAAATGGGACCAGATCCCGACCCCAGGAACAAAGGAACCAGACGGCGTGGGAAGAGAGCTGGGATCCGTAACAGGCTGAGATCCAGACGACACCGAACGCCATTACCCAGTATATTGCTAGCCAATGTACAATCAATTGACAATAAACTGGACGATATCCGAGCAAGGATTCAATACCAAAGAGACGTTAGGGACTGCAACGTTCTCTGCTTCACCGAGACGTGGCTCACGCCGCACGTCCCAGACCACGCTATCCAACCGGCCGAACACTTCTTCATCCACCGCAAGGATCGAACAGCAGAATCCGGTAAACAGCGGGGAGGTGGAATAGCCTTCATGTTGAACAACAATTGGAGCGATCCAACTAACGTGAAGGAATTATCCAACCACTGCTGCCCAGATCTGGAATATATAACCATCAAGTGTCGTCCTTTCTTCCTCCCGAGGGAGTTAACGGCGATCGTCCTGATCGGAGTGTATATTCCACCGCAAGCCAGTAACAACGTCGCGCTCTCCAGACTCCACGACGAGGTAAATAGAATACAAGCGGCGAACGTTAACGCCGCCATTTTAGTGCTGGGTGATTTCAATAGCGCCAATCTGAGAAAGGTATTACCTGACTTCTATCAGCATGTGACTTGCAACACCAGAGGCGGTAACATCCTAGATCACTGTTACACGCAATTTAAAGGTGGCTACAAGGCTCATTCTGATAGTGGCTTTGGTAAATCAGATCACGCGTCCATTTTCCTCACCAAAGTACAAACGGAGAATCAAAAGCACTCCTGTAGTCTCGCGAGAGGTGCAGAAATGGGATTTGACGTCAGAGGAGACACTCCAGGCTGCGTTTGACTGCACAGACTGGAACGTGTTCCGCGACACAGATAACATTAATGTCTACACGGAGACAGTGCTGGACTATGTTTGTACTTTGGTGGAAGAAACAATCCCCACTACCAAAATGAGAGTTTACCCAAATCAAAAACCCTGGGTAGACAAATCCGTCCGTGAAGCTCTGAGAGAGCGCACCAAAGCATACAACGGCGGCCTAGTGGCAGGCAACATGAATGACCACAAGGTGGCGCGATACAACGTAAGGAGGACAGTGACAGAGGCCAAACGGCGCTACAGGGATAAAATTGAACTCCAGTTTGAACAAGCTGACTCTAGAGCTATGTGGCAGGGGCTCAAAACGATGACAGACTACAAAGGCGCCTCCCTCAAACTGAACAGTGACATCTCCTTAGCAAATGACCTCAATACCTTCTATGCGAGGTTTGATGCTGGTAATAACAACACCAGCCCACAAGCCACGGCAATGGGGGGGGGGGGGGGGGGTCTGCTGCTGATGGAGACTCAGTGTTCAGGGTAACAGAGCATGAGGTGAGGCGGACCTTTAAAAAAGTGAATATCAGGAAGGCAGCAGGTCCGGACGGCATCCCCGGCCGCGTCCTAAAAGTCTGTGCCGACCAACTAGCCCCGGTATTCACTGACATATTTAACCTGTCCTTAGAACAGGCTGTCATCCCCACCTGCCTGAAGAAGTCCACTATTATCCCTGTACCCAAAAAATCCAAGCCTGCTTGCCTCAACGACTACCGCCCTGTAGCTCTCACCTCCATAGCCATGAAGTGCTTTGAGAAGCTAGTAAAGGGCTACATCTGCTCCTCCCTCCCCATCAACATGGACCCCCTGCAATTTGCATACCGCCCCAACAGGTCCACGGAGGACGCCATAGCCCATGTGCTGCACACAGCAGCATCACACCTGGACAAGAGGCAGGGGAACTATGTGAGAATGCTATTAATCGACTACAGCTCGGCATTCAATACCATAGTCCCCTCCATACTCATAGCCAAGCTCAGGGACCTGGGCTTGAACTATGACCTCTGCCAGTGGGTCTTGGACTTCCTGACTGGCAGACCCCAGGTGGTGAGAGCAGGCAACTGCACCTCCTCATCCATCACCCTCAACATAGGGGCCCCCCAGGGCTGTGTTCTGAGTCCCCTCCTCTACTCCCTGTACACACACGACTGTGTGGCTCAGCGGAGTAGCAATACAATCATCAAATTTGCTGACGACACAGTGGTGGTGGGCCTGATCTCTGCCAACGACGAGAGGGCCTACCTGGAAGAGGTCAAGGTCCTGGCGGGATGGTGCCAGGAAAACAGCCTCTCCCTGAACGTCAGCAAAACAAAGGAGATGATTGTGGACTTCAGGAGGTCGGGGGTCAAGGACTACAGCCCCCTCAGCATCGACGGGGCACCGGTTGAGAGAGTCAACAGCTTTAAGTACCTCGGAGCCTACATATCCGAGGACTTGACATGGACCACACACATTGACAGTGTTGTGAAGAAGGCACGACAACGCCTCTACTTCCTCAGGCGCCTAAGGAAGTTCCAAGTCAGTCAGAAGATCCTTAAGAACTTCTACTCATGTACAATAGAGAGCATCTTGACTGGCAACATCACCTCCTGGTTTGGGAATAGCACTGCACAAGACCGAAGCAGACTACAAAGAGTGACACGTTCAGCCGAACGCACAATTGGAGGGAGGCTCCCCACCCTCCAGAACATTTACAACAAGCGTTGCAAGGGCAAGGCTAAGAGAATCATTAAAGACTCCAGTCACCCGAACAACTGCCTCTTTGAACTGCTGCGGTCAGGCAAGCGATACCGGAGTCTCAAGGCGAGCACAGAAAGACTCAGAAGAAGCTTCTATCCCCAGGCCATCAGACTGCTAAACGAACAATGAACACTACACAACAACAACCACCAAACGCACATAGCACACACATCCACACGCACACACTCACTTTAAACAGACACACTGTAGCACCCACTCCACACACTTTATAGCACACACCCACTTTAAACAAACACACTGTAGCACCCACTCCCCACACTTTATATTTATTGATGAAGGATTGCACTACAACTCGTACACCTTACTGTAAATTGTACCTAAACTGTACCTCATCCCATTTCTGCTTTGCACTATATAGTACTGTACATTAGTACACTGCATAGTATTGTATATTATATGGTAACTCAGAACATTGTACATATGTCTATACCGAACACTGTGACCTCATTTTCTTCTTCTAAATTACATGCTATACTATGTTATTTGATACTATCTTGTCTAGCACAGTCTCTGGAGCGTAACAGTAAGAAGCATTTTGTATGAAAGTATTCTGTACTTCTGTATGACAACTATTAAAGAAACTTGAAACTTGAAAACCAGTTATTGGTACTTTTGGCAGTGTGGGCAGGTGCCAAGTCTTGCTGGAAAATGAAATCAACATCTCCATAAAGCTTGTCAGCAGAAGGAAGCATGAAGTGCTCTAAACCCTCCTGGTAGATGGCTGCGTTGACTCTGGACTTGAGAAAACGCAGTGGGCCAACATCATCGGATGACACGGCACCCCAAATCATCACTGACTGTGGAAACTTCACACTGGACTTCAAGCAACGTGGATGATGTCCCTCTCCACTCTTCCTCCAGACTCTAGGACCTTGATTTCCAAATGAAATACAACATTTACTTTCATCTGAAAAGAGGAATTTGGACCACTGAGCAACAGTCTAGTTATTTTTCTCCTTAGCCCAGGTAAGACGCTTCTGACGTCATCTCTGGTTCAGGAGTGGCTTGACACGAGGGATGTGACAGTTGTAGCACATGTCCTGGACACATCTGTGTGTGGTAGCTCTTGATGCTCTGACTCCAGTCTCTGTCCACTCCTTGTGAAGCTCCCCCAAATTCTTGAATGGGCTTTGCTTGACAATCCTCAAGGCTGCGGTTGTCCCTGTTGCTTGTGCACCTTTTACTACCACACCTTTTCCTTCCACTCAACTTTCTATGGATATGCTTGGATACAGCACTCTGTGAACAGCCAGCTTCTTTAGCAATGACCTTTTGTGGCTTACCGTCCTTGTGGAGGGTGTCAATGACATGTCTTCTGGACAACTGTCAAGTCAGCAGTCTTCCCCATGATTGTGTAGCCCACTAAACCAGACTGAAAGACGATTTAAAGGCTCAGGAAACCTTTGCAGGTGTTTTCAGATAATTATCTGATTAGTGTGACAACGTGAGACTACAATATTGAACCTTTTCACAATATTCTAATTCTGTGAGATACTGAATTTGGGGTTTTCATGCGCTGTAAGCCATGATCTTCAAAATTAAAACAAAGGCTTGAAATATTTCACTGTGTAATGAATCTATAACCTATAAGAGTTTTGCTTTTTTAATTGAATTACTGAAATAAATGAACTTTTCCACTATATTCTCATTTATTGAGCTGCACCTGTATATTAATTGAGTAAATCTTATGCAGCAGTGCCAGGTTAGATGGTGTCCTCATGCTTTGTCTCCAGATAAACGAGTGGCCTCTGGAGAGCTTCTGTGAGGAGCTTTGCAACGACCTCTTCAACCCTTCATGGGAGGTAAGAGGTCCCCCCTGCACTATGAATTATGGACCAATTTGGATACATATGAGGCTTAATCGGTTACTTGCCGTTTCAACTGGACGCTAGTGGTTTTTGAGGGTGCTTGATTGAAATCTTTGTAATTGGTTGCCACCAAATACGTCTACCAAAAGTGCTTGTGCCACGTGATGCCCGAGTTGTTGCAGAAAGCTGGAAGCTGGAGAGAATGGATAGTAAACTTATGCCATGTCCAGACGAAAGTCTCGAGAAATAAGAGCGTGCTACAAATTTACAAATTTAAAACTTAACTGTTTTAGACGTTGCTCTTTTATTTTGAAACCCCCCCGACCGGAAGTGTTATCGTTGTTTGTTGCTAGCAGAATAACTTGTGTTGTCCGGTTCTGTGCTTTGAGCTAACGTAACGCTAGTTTCGAAAGGAGTGGAGAGGGAGAGAGACTGTGGCTCACATGCTCAAAATGCAGCTACAGCCTACAGGCAATCGATGATGAGGAGGATTTTAATTGGCAGGAGAGAGAACGTGTCAAAGCCGTATATAATATGGTGCGCGCAGCTCAAACTACTGTTGTATTAAATTAATTGATTGATGTTTAACTTGTCCGTGTCCAGTCCTTTCGACTAGCAAATGTCTGTATTTAACGTTACCTCAGGATACCACGGTCTTATTGTAGCAAAAGTTGTCTGTATTTAACGTATATTCCTTTACTGCATACTGAATTCGGCGTTGCAAAAAGTATTCCAGGCGATGTGGTGAAGCCATAGCTTTAGGCTAACAGAAAAGTCCACCCGGAGCGAAAAAAGTGACACCCGGTCTGCAACAGGGGAAACTGCATTCTCGAGACAGCGCCAATACCAGGATCTGGCCGGTACTGCACTTTCGGAGTCCCAATATGCCTTTTCCAGCCAAAATACATCTCTGTGACAACATCCGGGATATTAAAATGGAATAAACGCAAAAACGAGTTTAACACGTGTGTATACTATATATATATATATATACAGTACGTGGTTGGCCTTCAAGGGTCGGCTCCCAAACACGTGTATATATATACGTGGTTGGCCCCGAACCAGTTAAGGGAGAGAGGTGGGCTATCGCGTCATCGGTTCAGAAAAATGCGCATATAGGCTTGTAAAGATGGCGACGCAAGGGGGGCGTCTTCAGATTTTCCCACTCTGGGACCCGGTTTCAGAAAATAGCGTCTTCAGGCTCCCAGAACGCAGTTCTGTGTGGATGAAAGGTGCATACGATCAAATACTTTGACTGATGCGACCGAAATCGGTTTAATCTGGACATGGCCTTAATGTTATCGCGAAAAGTTTGTTAGCTTAGCATTATCTAAAATATAACCGTGGTTTTGTGTTTGCGCATTTCCTAATTGTGCCAGTAACTGATTGTTTTGACGTCAGGTATATATCTGTGCATTATGTTCACGGAGCGAGACATAATAAAATCGGTAGCGGGTGTGACTCTGCGCAATATCTAGTTTTTGCTGCCGCCATGAGCTTTAAGATGCGTTCTAAAAATAGGTTTCCCTAAACAATTACTCGATCACTACTCTAGTAATTCATGCAAGTACTGGATCTGGGAAAACATTACTTGCGCCCATCCCTAATATATACCCAACTTTATTGTAAAAAAAATTATCTTTATTTTATTTTTAAACTCATAAAATAAACTGGGTCGCACCTAAATCGGCAGGGTCGGTCGGCAACCGGAACCAAACCATTATTTTTGTTAGGCCCTATGACAAATAAGACTGTTCAATTACTTTTATCTAAATCCAATCAATATTCCTAATGCCGTTTCAATGTAAGGTTATAAAAATAAACATTCATATAATAATACAATAACCTAAATATACAGCTAAGCCCCATTGTATTCTGAAATGTAGACTTTAACAGTGTAGGCAACTAAGCCAATAGAAATAAGGTATAACTGAGTGCTTTGGCTCCTATAATTTTATATTTTATTCTTTCCCACGGCGACTATGGATAGGGAATGGATAGGCATGTTTAATATCCATAATACTAAAGGTTTGACTAAGATTTCTATGAAACTTTATTAAAAAAAAAAAATCTTTTTTATTAAATTTTAAAAATTAAAAATGTTTACTCATAAAAATATATTGGGTCGCACTTAAATCGGCAGGGTCGGTCGGCAACCGGAAACAAACTATTTTTTTTTTAGGCCCTAACGATTATTTCTGTCACACCCTCCATCTCTGCTTCCTGTGGGCGCGGCTCCTTTTCCGGGCTCTTAGCAGACTTCTTAGCTTAACATAACAGACCGGCAGTAAGTTTGGGGGAACTAATGGGATAACTGGGGTTGCAACAAAAGTGCAACTAGGGCTAAAAACACAATGAAATAAAATAATAATAAATAATATATCCTTCTTAGCAGACTTCTTAGCTTAACATCCCAGGGAACTAATGGGATAACTGGGGATGTTGTTTGCTCCTGACAAGAGTCTCAAAGTCTGGGGTGATGGTAACAAAGCAACTCTGAGGTCATGCTCAATGTCCAATCTGTTCCTCTGCTTTGTCTTCAGCTGGACCAGAGCTGAGAAGCCTGAAAAGAAATGCATCAACGCAAACATTTGGCGTCTACTAGTTTTTATGATCGACGTCGTCGACTAATCGTTGCAGCCCTACTTGGAAATAACTTTTCATAAGTCATTGTCACTCAAAATACTGGTCAATGTTATTCAAATTATTATTTTATTTTTTTCAAATATTGCAATTGGAAACAACTTTGTCTGCATCAAAATGCATTTAACCCAGGTATAATGTGCAAATACTATATTCTGGGGCTCTCAGTAAATTTGAGGATGAAAAAAATAAACTAGTCATGGTTTGTTTACATTTTTCTTTTCCTTTTAAATTCTTTAAAGATGTGGAATGATCATCTGTAACTGGAAAGCAAAGGACAACCGTTCCAAAACTTAAGAGCCAGTGATCTTGAGTAGGTATCTGCTAGTTAACAACGTTATACCTGTTCCTCTCTTGATTACTTTGTTTACAGATTCGTCACGGTGCAGGCACAGGACTCAGAGAGATCCTCAAGTCCCACGGCGCCAGCGGAGGGAAGCTGGTGGGATCCACTGCAGACCAGGTAACCCATCGTCTCGCACTTCTACCCTTCTTATCGGGTCAGAACACTGGGACTAACCTCATCTCACTTGTTTTCCTTGTGGCTAGATGGCCCGGCATCATCAGGACTGGCTAGAAGACATGGTCATCCGACTCCTCTGCGTTTTCGCTCTGGACCGCTTCGGAGACTTCGTGTCCGACGAGGTGACTCTCTCGGCCGCTGCCCGCCGCTGTCTGTTTTCACATGGAAGCTGCGTCCGCAGGGGATTTTGAAACCCTGAGTCACTTCTCTTTTCCCTCTCCGTACCTCCCTCCACTCCCCAGGTGGTGGCTCCCGTCAGGGAGACCTGCGCCCAGACGCTGGGCGTGGCCCTACGGCACATGACCGACGGCGGTGTTGCCATGACGGTGGACATCCTGTTGAAGCTGCTGACGGAGGATCAGTGGGAGGTCCGACACGGCGGTCTGCTGGGGATCAAGTACGCCCTCGCCGTCAGACAGGTAACACGATCTATTCAAAACAAGCTGTTCAAACATCTCATTCTTTCAGTCATTAAGTTCAGCAGGGATACATGTGGTGCCAGAAAGGGGGATCATAACCACCTCCTTTTCTTTAATCATCCTTCTCGTCCATCTCTCTGTACATGTTTTTTTCTCTCTCTCCATCTGTCCCTCCTGTTTCTGTCCCAGGACCTGATCTCCATCCTGCTGCCTCGGGTGCTCCCTGCCATCACAGAGGGCCTGCAGGACTTGGATGATGACGTCCGAGCTGTGGCGGCAGCAGCCCTCATCCCCGTTGTGGAAGGCTTGGTACAGCTACTGCCCAGTAAGGTCAGAACGGCTCCATCTGTTTGCACAGAAAATGCCATGGCTCTATCCTATGTGGCTTATCAGAATCGCAACACTAACAGCCAGGTAACCGGTGGTTGCTTGGAATAGCTTGGTGTCGGACAACCTCTGAAAACGACAAGAATGCACAACATACAGTTATGGAAATGGCCAACACTAACACTGTCTCACACATTTACTTTTATGTTCATTAATGTGTGCTGTCCCTGTTCAAATAAAGTTTAAACTGAAACTAAATATGTACAACCACAACATAGTTATGAAATATGAAGTACATTTTAAGGAATCCATGTACAACACACGGTTATAGATGGAATTGAAGTACTTTTGTAACTGAGGGGTACAATTCCCTGACTGTATTGATAAGTATGGTATCATTAAACCACTACCGCTTTATGTACTTTAATTACTGGCCATACAGTACACGATATCTAAGTATGATGAACACTTTCCCACATATGAAATCAGGTCCACACAAAGGTATAAGTCAAATATTTAATATATAGCAAAGGGTACATATAATAGTTACTTATTACATTTATGATTTGAATGCACTTGTAAGGCAAATGAGTATTCGTAGGCAAATCAACACTGAATGTCCAATCTCTGGTTACACAGGAAGCAAGTATACAACCTGGCTCTTAGGGGATTATAGCGATGGCACTTAATGATTATAGCGGGATATACTGTAAAGGGTCCTGCCGGTTGTAAGCCAGTAGGGGGGGTAGGAGAGCCGTCGGCTGTATCCCGTCTGGTCAACGATTTCTAGGGAGAGTCCAGGTACAGAACACAGTGCCCGTAGAACCTTGATCCGCAGATGAATACACTTGGGCTCTCTTGTAGACGATAGCTGTAGCTGTAGCTTTAGGTCCACAATGAAGAAGAAGCGAGGCGACCTCAGTCTGGTCTGAGCGCCGTCTCACCTTGGCTCCTCTCGGGGTAAATCCAACACTCACCGGTGTTGGCGATTATCCGCTCCACAAATCAAAGCACCAAAGCAAATAGATATTCCATGCCGTATAGGGCTCAGCAGTCGTCGGGGTAGGTAATCCAATGTGCAGGTCCACTCGTCCTCGCCCAGAACTCCTCGGAGGAAAGCACCACGCGTGGTCTGCCCAACCTGGTTAAGACTCAGATAACGCGAGGAAACGATGGGGGTGCTGCTCACTTTAGAACTCTAACCGAACGATGCACCATACATAATAGACTATTATTACTTAATAGAAATACGGTGCCGAACTCTGGCAATTCAGCTATTAATTCGCACGAGGTTTCACTGCTATTCTAAGGCCAAACAGGCCGTACTACACCGCACGTGGTATCGTGGGGTGAGGCTTCACGTCTTGTTACTTAGTTGGGTAGAAGGGTAAAGGACTAAGAGGAATTCTACATTTCTTGCGGCATATTTATATGCACGGTGGACAAGTAGTGCCGCTCTGCTTTCGGTAGCCGTATTCCTGCGCGGAGCTGGGGCTAGTAAGGGCATGTCTCGTCGGTACCTTTGAACTTGAACGCCAGGGGCCGGTCCCTGGCGCCTGGTCCTTTTGTCCAATAAGAGAATGAACTATTATGGGCTGTAGTAGAATAAAGGGATATTCCGTGTATATGTACAAGGAATATACAAGGGATATCAAACGATATACAAATACTATTCAATACATATCCATAAATAAATATATATATTCGGTTTAATCTGATCCTTCACAACAACTTTATTGATCCTGAGGGAAATTCAGCACTACATTTTTTTTTTTTTTTTCTTTTTTAATATTGCAAAACAGAAATTATTAAAAGTCAGTACTCGACACATAATGCATAATGAAACTAACAGTCAAGGTGGCTAAAATTACATGCAAGTACAGAAACAAGACAAAAAAAAAGTCTATAATAATATTTTACCGTATACAGTGTATATCCAGCGAAATTAACAATTATACAAATGCCTTATACAGGATATACCCCTAATACCTATTTTCTAAAACCCTACACACATATGCTCCAGCTCGAACCCCCCCCTCCCGGACCCCTCCTTGGATAATACCTCCATTATCCCTCACTCCTAACCAGACACTACCATTATAAGCTAGCTTTTATTCTCTCCACCACTTCTACCCACATTGACATTTTGGATTCGTTGAGACCCAGAATTCTTGCTGTAGATATTTCTTGATATATCACATCGAGATATGTAAGAGACCAAACTTTCCGGCACATTTTTTCCGGTTGAAACCAGCGTGATGCGATCAGTTTTTTTTAGCTACTGTGATACCCGATAAAACCAATCTCTTTAGCTGTGGATTTACTGCAAACTCAAAAACATCATTCAAAAGCAATACAGAGGGGTGTACTGGTATATTCCAAGATACGAGATTTGATAATTGATGGGTCACATCTTTCCAGAATGCCTTAACTGGTGGGCAGTCCCAATACATGTGCATAAATGTCCCTTCGTCTCCATTTGTACATTGGGAGCATTTTGAGTCTTGTTTCAGGCCCATTCTGTTCAGTCTTATAGGAGTCAAGTATGTCCTGTGAATATAGTTAAGATTGATTTGTTGATGGTCCGGGTTCCTTGATGTAAGACGGACATTTGCCCATGCTTCTTGCCAATCAAAGTCACTTTCCAGGTCTGGTATATCCCTCCTCCAGACAGTGTCTAGTTGAAGGGTTTCATACGAGGACGTTAGTAATTGATAATAAAAACCTGATACAAAACCTCCCAATGTTTCTCTTTCATAGAAGAATTTGTGGTATCTGTGGTGTTCAACTGGTATGTCTAATGGAACACCGTGAGACCTCAAACATAGGCGTAACTTTAGGTAAAAAAGCCATGTGGACTCGGTGAGGTTAAACTTTGTGCATATTTCTCCATAACTACAAAAGCCCTGGTTATTAAAAATATCCCCTAATGAGTGTATGCCTTGTTCTTCCCATATAGGGAATCTTATAGGACGTTTTTCCATTAAGAGTGCATTGTTATTGAATATGGGAGTGTGATTATGCCATTTTTGAGGGTTAGGATATTTTTTAGAGGAAGACATAGATACGCTAGCGGATAACACATACCATAATATTAGTCACTCTTCCTTTGGTACGAGAACTCGAGGTGTAGCCATAGTCGTCAGACGTAAATAAAATATCGAATTAAAAGGGGTATGGTCGGATGCTGAGGGGCGTATAACTATAGCTAGGATTGTACACAATAACAGGAAAATAGCATTGGCAGCGGTATATGCCCCAAATTTGTACGAAGAGGGTTTCTTCACTTCACTAACCGATGAAATGTTAAACCATCCCGAGTACTCATTTATAATGGGTGCGGATTTTAATGCCATTTGGAATCCAAGGATGGACAAATCTTACCTCGCCTTTTCCAGCGAACAAAAAAATGCATCTAAAGCATTAAAAGATTGGTCAAAGACTACAGGGGTAAATGATTTATGGCGTTCACTTAATCCCACGACCCGAAAGTACTCCTGTCGATCGGCGAGACATAACACATTATCCAGAATTGATTATGTCTTTGCATCCCCGAGACTATTTGATAAATATGAAGTGGAAATGATACCCAATGCGCTTTCAGATCACTGTTATTTACTCCTAAAAGCAACATTTGGTATACTATCTTCCCGGGCCCCAAGATGGCGTTTTAATACTATGCTGCTTAACAACAAGGAATTCATTACACAACTCAAAGAAGCTCTCACAGTATTCCTACGGGAGAATGCAAACGCGGTGCAAGACCCCAGAATAATATGGATGTCGGTAAAGGGTATGATCAAGGATTTCACGGATAGATTTTCCTCCATATTGCGCAAGAATCAATGCACAAAACTGTCTGAACTGGAAACGCTTTACTCAACGTTATTTAATTCTTTAAAATACAACAACTCAACTAGACTAGAAAATCAAGTTAACGTACTAAAAACAGAGATCAATGCAATATACAGACAAAAATCGGAAATGCAAATACGCAGCACAAGACAACAGCAGTACTTCCAAGGTTCTAAACCTAGTCACCTATTAGCCATGCGATTAAGAATTAATGCAAAATTTGCAGATATAACTGCCATTAGAAAACAAGTACTTGTAACAGACCCCAAAATAATAAACGATACATTCAAAGAATTCTACTCCGACTTATATAATTCAGAAACGACCTTTGATCAAAACAAATTGGACACATATCTTAATCAAATTATTCTCCCTAAACTTTCGGAGGACGACGCTAAACAGTTAGAAGCACCGATCACATTAGAGGAACTCAAGAAGGCCATATCCGAAATGAAAAATGGTAAGGCTCCTGGAAGAGACGGTATCCCATCAGAAATGTACCTTTCTTGTTGGGACATATTTGGACCCTTATTACTAAATATGATCTTATACTCAGTCAAGGAGGGGAGCTTCCATAAACACGACAATATTGCACTCATTTCAGTCCTTCTCAAAAAAGACAAAGACCCCACCGAGTGCGGTAGTTACAGACCTTTAAGCCTCCTCGGAACCGATGTCAAACTGTACTCTAAGGTATTAGCCATCAGATTGCAAAAGCATATGACGTCTTTAGTTCATCCGGACCAAACTGGCTTCATAAGAGGTCGCCTGATCAATGATAACATAAGACGAATACTGCACGTACTAGATGCAGACAAAGAGGACACCACACCTAAGGCGATGCTGTCCCTGGATGCTATGAAAGCATTTGACAGGCTGGAATGGTCGTTTCTATGGGCAGTATTAGAAAGGATGGGGTTAGGAAAAGGATTCATTGATATGATTAAAGTATTATACAAGGACCTATCGGCCATGATTACAACAGGTACATTCATCTCCGAAATCTTTCCGGTATCACGCTCAGCCAGACAGGGTTGCCCTCTTAGTCCCGGACTATTCGATCTATCATTAGAGCCTTTAGCACAATATATAAGACAATCCCAATACATAGAACCAATCGTAATCAAGGGCACACAACATAAAATTAGTTTATATGCGGACGACGTAATATTGTTCATGCAAAGCCCCAACACCACATTGCCTCATCTACTCAAGTTGATAGAGAACTTTGGTGATTTATCGGGATTTAAAATAAATTGGCCGAAGTCGGCTTTCCTTCCACTTAACACCCATGCAAAAAAAGACACAACCCTCCCAGGTGCGATACCCATGGTAAAACATTTTAAATGCTTGGGTGTGGAAATATTTCCCACCATAAGACAAACGGTGAAGCACAATTACACAAAAATACAGAACAAAATCAAAGACGACCTGGACAGGTGGGCAAAACTTAAAAACTCAGTACAGGCAAGGGTATCAATAGTTAAGATGGATGTACTACCAAGAATCAACTTCATCAGCTCAATGCTACCGTTACCCCCTCCAGAGGGCTACTGGAAAAGATTACGCTCCTCCACATACAAATTTATTTGGAATAACAAACCACCTTGCATAAAAAGATCCACCGCACAGAGAAATAAAGCAGACGGTGGCATGGCAGTTCCAGATTTTTTCCAATATTTTAAGGCTTACACATTAAGACCATTGACAATATGGTTTGATCCCCAGGCTTTGGTATCTTGGAGAGAATTGGAAGAAAACATAGTAGCCCCACAGAGACTGAAGGACATAGCACACACTAAACTTCCAATCAAGCACTGTGAGCGGAAATTTGGCCCCATAATTACCCATGCAATCCGAACATGGCGGGAAACACAAAAAAAATATCCTAGCACTACATATCTTATTGTTTATTACATTCATAACAAGTATGTGTTTACTCTCATTTCGGTAATCTTCTAGCAAAAAGTTATTGGCCTTGTACAGTGAACAGCTATTTCTGATGCCGTTTAAAAATGTTTTTAAATTTGTTTTATACTTATTCAGATAATACCAAGCCTATCAATATAGGCTCACAAATATTATAAATATTATCCTTAACATATGTGACCAGGCACAGATAATCCTTCTACCCGGCGAGCGGTCTGCCGATGGACCACAGATGACATCACACTATAAATCTATCTCTACAGAGTGTATGAATCTAACTATTTTTTTATGTATCCAAGAGTTGACACCCTAACCATGTCACAACCGCAGTCATATTGTATATTTTCAGCAATACGTTTGTTTACCAATAGTGTTATTAATGAAATATCAGTTCAGGAATTGTGTTCATAAACTAGCGTATTTCGACCGGAAATAAACGAGAGCGATTTCCATCTTCCTTCAAGCAAATTACTTCCTGATTATAATTTTTTATTTCCCGGGATTATATACCACAAAACTGAACGTTATTGGCATAGATTGGAGCACAGTTAGTTTGTCTACCTTCTGTGAACATTTGGCAACCTTCTGTGTTGAAATCCAAAAATGGCAGACCTGTCGCAAGAATACAAAGCTGACTGTATTTACAGTAGATTTAATTCTCTGTTCTTCCTGCACGCCTGGTGATAACTAAATCCAAATTTAGTATCAAATCATTGGAACGAGTAGATTTTGCCCGATCCATAGATGTGCAACATGGCTATAATAAGGTCATTTATAGGCCTGCTATTCTATATTCTATAATATTTCAAATTGCATGTGTCCGGATGGCAGAATTCCGTACTGTATCTACAAAACCTTCTGTTTAATCATCTTTCCTTTATTAATTTCCATAGATTTCCTCCATTTCAACCTATTTTTGAATTGCACGACATTTTGGGGTTTTCTGAGGAATCGTGAGCTCCTTAACAAGACTGTTTAGACTGTGCCGGGTCACATATTTGTAACTCTACATATTACACTATTGTTACAAATATTACACTTTACACATTTGTTTAACAATAAAGAGGATGTCGTCATGCACTTTGCCTACCTGAAAGATTGGGACTGAACTATTGAGGGGTCACACTCACAGCCTGGTCATTCTCCCTCTTCCAGATAAGTGGATGAGTGTCGATAGTTCCCTAGGGAGATTGTGGAGGAGGGGCACCCTGGGAAGTTGTAACTGCTGGGCTGTCCAAGAAAAATATTTACAATGTATTTTGTGATTGTCATTCCTTTACTAAGGCCTAACAAAAATAATGGTTGGTTTCAGGTTGCCGACCGACCCTGCCGATTTAGGTGCGACCCAATATATTTTATGAGTTTAAAAAAAAAATTATATATTAAAAAAAAAAAAATCATTTTTTTTTTTTTTTTTTTTTTTTTTTTTAGAATAAAGTTTCATAGAAATCTTAGTCAAACATTTAGTATTATGGATATTAAACATGCTGGCAGAGTACATGCATCCATGTTGTTGTGAACATTTTAACCCTTTCACTGCCACACGACAGCCGGTTAACCCTTTCACTGTGACAATACAGAAGGTTAGCCCTTTACTATCACACAACCGACGGCGATGCTCCATCATTAGCATCATTAGCTCCACATCCGCGGAGCTAATGATGCTAATGATGGAGCATCGCCGTCGGTTGTGTGATAGTAAAGGGCTAACCTTCTGTCGTGTGGCAGTGAAAGGGTTAATTAAATAAAGAAATTCCCTATCCATAGTCGCCGTGGGAAAGAATAAAATAAATAAAAAAAAAAAAAAAAATTCCCTACCTACCCATGGCCAAACTGACAACCAACCTGAAACCAACTATTATTTTTGTTAGGCCTAAAGGCGTGGGACTTCTCACTGGTATGTGTTGAGGCCATCAGTAATAAGTCTATCAGTGGACGTGTAGCGTTATTGGGACTGAGGGGTTGCAACACATCAAACTCTGCATTCTCTCAGATTAACGCCATGCCAGAGAGATATGCTTCATCCCATTTTGAGGGCGGCTTCCTCTGAGGGACTGCCTCTCTGCATGTATTGCATGCAACAATATTATAGTCCGTCCTTGTAAAGTCGAACCAAATTTGGACCACATATGACCCATCAGCCATGACTCATATAGCCCATATAAATGTGGAGGTAGGCTACATCATCTCACTTACTGGCTGCATTGTGTAACTGACCATGCACTTCCAGTTCAGCAAAGCAAACTTTTATATTGTGATCAAAAGGCAAGTGTATTCAAACTGTATTGCTGACTCTGGGTGTATTTCTAAATTGTAATAATAAATGGTACATTACAGGTTCGAGCCCAGCTCTCGGCGTTGCTACCAGCTTGGCTGGCCGTTCATACTAATACAATTGGCAGTATTAGGGGGTGGGAAAGCTGGCGGGTGGGAATCTGGCGTTGTGGACAGCGACGCCTACAGGTCGGGTCTCGGCGCTTGCTAAGCGGGGCAGGACTTGGTGGAGATAGCGTGCCCTCCCACGCGTTACACTCTACCAATGAGAGTCCTCGCTGCCAAGTGGAAAGAGCGTCACTGGCTTGACTGCGCACGTCTCGGAGGAAGCGTGCGTTCGACATCAGGACACCCTTCTACCGACTCGTGGGAGAACATGCGAACAACAACCAGGTAGGGGAGGGGGGGGAATTGGCACAACGACTAAATTGGGACGGGGAGAAAATCAGAGGAAAATAGGAGAAAGAGAAGGTTAAAAAAAAAATAAAGAAAATTGTACATTACCTCCACTGTCTACAATGCAGCATCTCTCCACTCACGGAATGGCACACTTCTTGAGTGTTTTTTTATTGCAGCCAGGTTGTCCAAAGTGTTTTGGTCCATGTATCGCAACAATTAGCTAGCCACAACCTCAGCGTTTTTGTCTATCAATAGTAGTAATTAATGTTACATTAACTCCACTCTGTCTGCACTACAGCAGCTCTCTCCACTCAAGGAAAAAAGTGTTTTGGTAAAGCCAGGAGTGTTGGGTCCATGTAGCACAACTCTGTTGGCCACAGTGTCCGTATCAATAGTCTATCAATGTTACGCAAAGTGGGCGAAATGTTGTTGGCACAATTTTGGAAATTAACAAACACAAACCATTGTTTTTATCTTTAAGACTATGGTAGCTGTATCCCCAACGCAACAAACCTTTCGTGGTAACATTGGCGTTTCATCCATAGAATCCTTACACACTCATGCTCCAGCTTCCACTGTATTGTTTTGTTTTTTCTGCTGTGCACACACACTCTTGTGCACACACACGCCTCATAGGATTTAGGAGACTTCTGTTTTGAGTGAATTTCTGCTTCATTGGCAAAAACAAACTCTTTTACTGGACATGTGTTATGCCTTCCATATAGACAATTGTACCAATGTTTTCACAGCTGGGATTGAAATCGTGTAGTGCTAAACTTTATATTAGACACAACCGAGATGATCATTTACAGAGTAATTTACCCAGCAAATCAATGTACCGGTATACATAACATTTCTAATACAGCTTGGAAAGTAACTCCTGCAGCCACAAACATCTCACTTCCACTACACCATCTTTCACCACAGTCTCATCAGTAATATTGTCATGGCATCATAAGATTGCTTTTTTGTAATGTTTGCTTGTGCATACATCATGCGGCATTGCCTATAAATAAATATCATAATTTGCTCTAATTAAATGTCCAACATATTTGACCTAATTTCAGACATCCAAGATTATTATCGGACCATTTAAAATCAGGAAATCTTAGACATGTCATAATGACACTCTTACTGGCATTATATTTGATATTGTGTTCCACACCATACACCAGAACATATAGTAAGAGCTGCTGGAGACCAGTGCTACTTGGACTACAAGATCATCTGCATAGAATATGGTTCACAAGTGTATCGCCAATCATGCACCCAGTATTACAGACTTAAATTGCTTGGACAGATTGTCCATATATAGATTAAAAAGGTGAAAATGCCCCCTTGTCTGACACCATTGCTAGCTTGTAGTTATCTAGGCGCTAGCGTTGTCCTTAATAACTGGCACTAACGGAAGAGCCGGCAACTGCACCTCCTCATCCATCACGCTCAACATAGGGGCCCCCCAGGGCTGTGTTCTGAGCCCCCTCCTCTACTCCCTGTACACACATGACTGCGTAGCACAGCGGAACAACAACACCATCAAATTTGCTGATGACACAGTAGTGGTGGGCCTGATCTCTGCCAACGACGAAAGGGCCTACCTGGAAGAGGTAGAGAACCTGTCACAGTGGTGTCAGGAGAACTGCCTCTCCCTGAACGTCAGCAAAACAAAAGAGATGATTGTGGACTTCAGGAGGTCGGGGGTCAAGGACTACAGCCCCCTCAGCATCGACGGGGCACCGGTTGAGAGAGTGAACAGTTTCAAGTACCTCGGAGCCCACATATCCGAGGACTTGACATGGACCACACACATTGACAGTGTTGTGAAGAAGGCACGACAACGCCTCTACTTCCTCAGGCGCCTAAGGAAGTTCCAAGTCAGTCAGAAGATCCTTAGGAACTTCTACTCATGTACAATAGAGAGCATCCTGACCGGCAACATCACCTCCTGGTTTGGGAATAGCACTGCACAAGACCGTAGCAGACTACAAAGAGTGACACGTTCAGCCGAACGCACAATTGGAGGGGGGCTTCCCACCCTCCAGAACATTTACAACAAGCGGTGCAAGGGGAAGGCTAAGAGAATTATTAAGGACTCGAGCCACCCGAACAACTGCCTCTTTGAACTGCTGCGGTCAGGCAAGCGATACCGGAGTCTTAAGGCGAGCACAGAAAGACTCAGAAGAAGCTTCTATCCTCAGGCCATCAGGCTGCTAAACGAACAATAATCGCTAAACGAACAATAATCACTATGCAACAACCATCAAATGCACACAGCACACACACCCACACGCACACACTCACTCAAACAAACAACACACTGCAGCACCCACTCTCCACACTTTAGATCACACAAACACACTTACACTTTATATTTATTGATAAAGGATTTGCACTACAACTCGTACACCTACTGTGAATTGTACCTAAATTGCACCTCGTCCCATTTCTCCATTTCTGCCTTGCACTATATAGTATTGTATATTAGTACACTGCACAGTATTGTATATTGTATGGTAACTACGTCTATTCTGCATCGAACATTGTACATATGTCTAAACTGAACACTGTGACCTCATTTTTTTACTTCTAATTTTACTATGTTATTTTATTTCATACTTATCTTGTCTTGCACAGTCTCTGGAGCGCAACAGTAAGAAGCATTTTGTATAAAAGTATTCTGTACTTCTGTATGACAACTATTAAAGAAACTTGAACTTGAAACAGACAAAATTGAGTGGTAACAAGCTGTGAATCATGAAGCCAGAAAAGCAATGGCTAGGAGAGGAGCTATACCGCTGATGGCAAACTATTGGTCAGCAATGGCATTGTAGCCAACGAGTGGGGGGGGGGGGTGCAAATATAGGAACTAGGTGAAGGTTGACGAGCGAAAATGGGAAGTGAATCAAATTGGAAAGCTTTTCTTTTGGCGTCTGTTTTACTCTGATGTCTCAAAGACACATTTCTGAACGGATTTTTATAAAATTTGGACCTGTACTTCAGGCTATGGAACTGCAGTGTTTTCCAGCTTATACCTCTATGCTGGAATATTGGAATATGGAATCTTGCAACCACTACAGAAAAATGAGTACACAAGTCAAGTCAACTCGAGTTCAGACCTCTGTTACTCTATTTCATTAGCACTAAAAGTTAAGTTATTTTCCTTTTGCATTAGTAACTTCAGAATGTTATCTTTCAAAAGAGACCAGGCTTATGCATTGTGCTATAAGTATAAAGCTTTGCAAAAAAAGTATGCAGTCCTCAATGTTCAAGTAAAAAATTGCTACTTTTCTGGGTGCCTGTTAAGTGTTAACACATTGGGTGCCAACAACGAGAAATCTCGTTATTTAATCGTTAGTTATTTTATTAGCGATATCTATTCATTTTTCATCCATCCAGCCTCACGTTATCATTGGGACTGGCTCTGAGCTCAAAGGGCAAATACCGCCCCCTATCGTCTCCCGGATGGTATTGCACCCATTGGAATGGAGTCATGAGAAGAAAAAAAACTCCGGATTCCACATTTGACTTCTGAGCCATGTAACCTGAGACTATTGCATTCATTGAGGCAACCGAAAGCAGCGTGGATTATCTGTTTCGAGGTCTAATTTTGGATCAATAAACGCGATCGATATTTGGAATGGCGATCAGTAGGGCTGTATTTGAAGCTTCGTTCGATGGGCATGGGATTCGAATATGAAAATAAATTTTGATTATAAAAAAAAAAATATATATATATGGATTTTTTTCATGTGTGCATAAGTACATGTATACTATCGATAATCTAGCGTTTATTTGAAAACTATTCATAAATAGGCCGAAAAATGACAGTTTTGTGTATTCCAGTAAAGGGCTATTTTCACGGATTTTTCTGGAATCGCTAGAAATCTTCAAAACTATACTCTTATTCAAAACGGAAATGTACTGATAAAAAACAATCTGTTTAATACATGTTGACTGCAAGCAAGTCATTGATAAGCGACGGTTGTATTAGACACATAGCCATAATTTAAGATATAGTTTATGCGTTCGCAAAATATCCCCGTCCTCATTGACTAAAGCGCTGGCACTCAAGCGATAAATAGCGCACCCCCTGCTGGCAACCAATGTGTTAAGGTGCTCGGCAGTAATATGATCCAAACCACTTGTTTTGTTATCCGACAAGGGTGTTTGAGCTATGTACGCACTTAGGAATCGATGAGCTATGTACGCACTTAGGAATCGATGAGCAAATCTCAGCCTGTTCTTAATTCCCAAGCCATTTGGAACTGGTGCCAAATTTTTTCCGGTTCTTCATTCCCATAACACTTAACACCCACCTCACTGCATTCTCATCACTGAGTTGTTCTCTGGGTGATGCATCCTGTTACTTGTGAATGGTGTGTATGATACACGTTGTCATTCTTTTACATGTCTTAATAAGGATGTCTTGTGTGTGTGATCCTCAGGTACCCTTCATAGTAAACACATTGTGGGATGCTCTGCTTGAGCTAGACGACCTGACAGCCTCCACCAACAGCATCATGACCCTGCTGTCCTCACTGCTCACCTACCCTCAGGTCCGGCAATGCAGGTCAGTCTCTCCTACCCTCGGGTCAGACAGTGCAGGTCAGACTCTCTCCTACCCTCATGTCAGACGGTCCAGACCAGTCTCTCCTACCCTCATGTCAGATGGTCCAGACCAGTCTCGCCTACCCCCAGTTCAGACTGTTAGACGGGTCCGTTGGAACACTAACACTCTGTCCCTTCCAGCACGCAGCAGTCGCTGACGGTCCTCGTCCCCCGGGTTTGGCCTTTCCTAAGACACACCATCTCTTCTGTCAGACGGGCAGCACTAGAAACCCTTTTCACCCTGCTGTACAAAGCTGACCAGGTAAGTTCTGAGGTGCGGCCATGGAGGGAATGGATATCATTACGTATGAGTCTTTTGGGTTTCTGAGTTGTGGATGCTGGTTGGTATTGTGTAGACCTGCTAGCAATGCTGTGTGTTTCCAGAGCTGTACGCTGTGGCTCAACCTCATCCTCCAAGACATGCTCCGACACATCTTCCAGTCCTGCATCCTGGAGAGTCATCAGGAGATCCTTGACCTCATCCAAAAGGTTTGCTACAAGAAAATCCACTATTACTAGTTCTACCACCACAGACTACCTGAAGACTGAAATTACTTTACTTTTAACTCATTCAGGGCAAACAGCTGATCAACAAATCGAGCTTAAATGTATTTCCTTAGAAATCGTGCCATTTGTCGCTTGATTTCGTTTTCAAATAAACGCTAGATTATCGATAGTATATGTGTCCTCATGCACGAAGAGAAGCGGGGTTTGAAAAATCTCCGTACTTTGGTCGGCGCGAACCACACACACACGCTGCGATGGCAGTGATAGGAACATCTGATTACCCCAAGATTCGTAACATAAAGGCCTTACCTCACATCTGATGTCATGCAAAAAGATGAATCCAATTCCTGATCGCCATTCCAAATATTGATCGCGTTTATTGATCCAACGTTATATATCCAAAACACATAATCCACGCTGCTCTGAGTGTCCTCAGTCCATCTGTTATAACGATACTGCATGCCCGAGAAGTAAAACCTGGACTGGACTTATTTTTTTTGATGCACAGTCCCAGCCAATCCAATCCAATGATGTGCAATACCATCCGGGAGACAATAGGCGGCGGTATTTGCCCTTTGCGAGCTCAGACCCATTCCCAATGATAACGTCAGGCTGGATGGATGAAAAATTTATGGATATCGCTAATAAAATAAATATGGATTAAAACCCGAGATTTCTCGAGTTTTGCACCCAGAGCATGGCGAGTTAACCCGGACTATCTCGGGTTTGGCCTCCAGTGAGTTAATGTCTATTTAACATTTTTGAAATCGCCTGCCATATAGGCTTCTGTTTGCATGTTAATCGGTGTGTGTGCGCTAGCGGTGTAACGGTACACACAAACCACAGTACGGTACGTACCTCGGTTTTGAAGTCAAGGTTCGGTACGGGTTTTCGGTACAGTGGGGGAAAGTTTGGCTTTCCATGTTGGGGTGATGTAGTGTGCAGTAACTAATTGTACTTGTAGGGTTGTCAAACTAATATTCTATATTGAAATTAATAAGCGACTTGTAAAAAATAAAAAATAATAACTAATTATATTAGATTGTGAAAAAAACAGCCCCCAAACATGCTGTCATCTTCCAGTCCTGCATCCTGGAGTCATCAGGAGATCCTGTGTATTCGTTCGGTACACAGCCATTCGGTACGGTACACACTGCAACAGTTCGGTACGGATATGTGTACCTTTACACCCCTAGTGTGCGCCCTGTGCTGTTGCGCGTGATGAACAGCGTGTAAATCAGCAGTGTGTATTGTGCTGCAGGTGTGTTTGAGCAGTGTGTATTGTGCTGCAGGTGTGTTTGAGCAGTGTGTATTGTGCTGCAGGTGTGTTTGAGCAGTGTGTGTATTGTGCTGCAGGTGTGTTTGAGCAGTGTTTATTGTGCTGCAAGTGTGATTGAGCAGTGTGCTGCATGCGTGTTTGAGCAGTGTGTATTGTGCTGCAGGTGTGTTTGAGCAGTGTTTATTGTGCTGCAGGTGTTTGAGCAGTGTTTATTGTGCTGCAGGTGTGTTGAGCAGTGTTTATTGTGCTGCAGGTGTGTTTGAGCAGTGTTTATTGTGCTGCAGGTGTGTTTGAGCAGTGTGTATTGTGCTGCAGGTGTGTTTGAGCAGTGTTTATTGTGCTGCAGGTGTGTTTGAGCTAGTGATGCACCGAAATTTCGGCCACCAACTTTTCACCGAAAATATATCACCGAAACAGAAACAACCTGTAACCTAACGCGTGTTGTTGTGGTGATGTCATCAAAACATTGGCTTCAGTCATTACATGCGCGCTGTTTCTATGTGTCGCGCTGTTTCTATGTAAACTCAGCGCGCAACGCGTCCAATAAATGCGTCTTTTAACATGCTTTATATCCTTATTTACTATATGCCGTCGCGGTTAACTTAAGAGGGGGGGGATTGTGTTTCTCACATTGACGCCGTCTGTCGTCGATAATATAATCTGAAGAGCATTATTATCATTCTCGAGAATACACGTCGCGCGTCTACTGTGCCAAAGTCAAAAGAGCACATTCATCTGCGGACTAGAAAGGTGCGCTCAGTAGAGCACAGATGTCCGCCACTTGACTTGGAATTAATGTACTGTATGCATTCAGAAGTGCTGAATAAATGTTTTATGGACCCATAATAGTGATTATTTATTATTTAAGTTAAGTTTTGCCATAATCATATTTTTCCATAATCGGGTAGCTGAACAACATTGGTAAAAAAAATTCTATTCTATATAATTTTCGGCATTCGGTTTTCGGCCAACTGTTTCCTATTTTCGGTATCGGTTTCGGCCAAGAATTTCCCATTCGGTGCATCCCTAGTTTGAGCAGTGTTTATTGTGCTGCAGGTGTGTTTGAGCAGTGTTTATTGTGCTGCAGGTGTGTTTGAGCAGTGTTTATTGTGCTGCAGGTGTGGACGGAGCTGTTGCGTCAGGCGCCCCAGCAGTACGTGGTGGCAGCCAGCTGTCCCTGGATGGGCGCCTGGCTCTGTCTGATGATGCAGGCCTCTCAAATCCCCATCGACGCCAACATGCTGCTGGAGGTCAAGGCGCGCTGCAAGGTACTCCTCCTGATTCTGCTACAAGAGGGCTGGGTACCCGAAATAATTTATTTTATTATGTTCCTTATCAATTCTTGAAAAGGCATCGAAAGTAGGGCTTGGCAATAATTCTGTTTTGGCGTTGGTGGTCTTTCAATAGGATCATATTGTGATGAAATTATATAACTATGAACTTTATCGGTTATGAGGGTTTTGCCACATTTCATTACCGTGCAGCTCCATGCGATGAACATTTGGATTACCCCCCTTGAATGCCACCACCCACTTCAATGATAGAGCTCTCATATTTGCAAACGCATAAACTATGTCTTAAATTATGGCTGTCTAATCTGGCCGTCGCTTATCAATGACTTGTTTGCAATCAACATTGTCGAAACGGATTTTTTCTTTTTTTAACTTTATTTTTTAGCGTTTATCGCTTTTCCTGGTCAAACATGACCGACAGATGCAGTGAGGGTGAAACTGGAGAGAGAGCAGGGGAAGACATTTGGCAAATTAAGGCGGGTCTGGGAATCGATCTCGGGTCAGCCGATCCGCGACGCAGCGCGGTACATGGTGTGCTACTGGAGCGCCCCACGGATTGTTTTTTATCGGTTCATTTCCGTTTTATACCATTTTGAAAAACGCTTGTTTCAGGAAAATATAAAGATTCTGTGATAATCGCCCTTTACTGGAATATTCTGGAATACACAAAAAAATGACATTTTTCGGCCTATTTATGAATCGTGGTAAAATAGATTCCTTACCTCTAGGGCTGACCTTCGAAGCTTTTTTTGGCAATCGAAGCTTCGGGGCCGAGCTTCGATTTTAATTCGAAGCTTTGGGAAATGTTTTTTTTTTTTTTATATTTTTCTTTTTATATATATATATATATATATATATTTTTTTTTTATCTTATGTTGTGGGACTTGTACAGCACTTTCGTAAACGTTGTTGTTTTTAAATGTGCTCTATAAATAAAGTGGGTTGGATTAATTAATTAAGTAGCCCCTTTCGTGACTGACGCATCCAACAAGGTTTCACTCGGCTGTGTGATTTAATTCAAGGTGGATCGCTGTTGTCGTTTGAACAACTTCAGATTTCATGGGAACTACCAATCCCCCAAATCAAGAATGTTTAAGATGAATGAAGTAAGATTTTGATTATTTGAAATATGGCCTGTGTAGACTAAACTATGCACAGAATTATGTCAGTCTACAAGGTCCGGATTCTACATGGTCCGGCAATGTAGACCTTGTAGACTCCACTACAGACCAATTATCAGTGAATGTTCATGCACACACACACACACACACACACACACACTTACATTTAGTCATTTAGCTGACGCTTTTATCCAAAGCGACTTACAAGTTCTGTACGACAAGACAGCAAGAAGGGTACAACTATCAGCTGAGTAACAATGTTCATCAAAGTGTTGCGTGTTACAGTGTAGGTTAGTTTATTAGGACAAGTGCATGACAGTAAGGTTAGTCACGGTTAGATTTTTTTTTTTTTTTTTTTTTATCATTTCAGATAATGGTTGAAGAAGTGCGTCTTTAGTCGACGGCGAAAGATTGGACGGGATTCGGCTGTCCTAACTGGGATGGGTAGTTCACACACACACACACACACACACACACACACACACACACCTACACACACACAAATAGAAGTAAAAAAAATAATAATTTTTTTATTCTTTTTTTTATTTTTTTATTTTTTTTTAATAAACTTCGATTTTTTTTTTAATGTTCGAAGCTTGTGCCATCGAATCGAACGTTCGAAGCTTCGAAGCATTTAAGACAGCCCTACTTACCTCAGATCAGATGTTCTCCAAAAAGATTATTCCAATTCCTGATCGCCATTCCAAATATCGATCGCGTTTATTGATCCAACGCTCGGTACTGGAAATATATATTCCACGCTGTTCTGGGGCTCGGCAATGAATCCGATCCTCTCAGGTGACTTGAGGAAGCAGGATTTTTTCCCCCCCAATGTGTTTCATTCAATCCAAAGGGGTGCAGTACCACAGGGAGAGACGATAGGGGGCGGTATTTTCCCAATGGAGCTCAGAGAGAGAGTTTGCAGCACTAACGTGAGACTAGATTGATGAAATATGAATTCAAATCGCTAATAATAAAAAAAAAACTAGATCTCTCGTCGTTGGCAATGAACGGTCGGCATGAACAAACGAGATATCTCATTGTTGGCATTGAAAGTGTTAAGACACAGCGATCCTCTGGTGTTTATGTGATTGATTGCCTGCGGGTTGGATGCTAGTGACATCTGATTGGCTGTTTACAGGACAAGACGGGTGTAAAAGCTCGTCTGGGGACCATTCAGGTGAAGGAGGCGGTGCTGGAGTACATAGCGGGGGCGGAGACCGTGACGGAGGACCAGGTGACGAGGGACTACGTGGTGATCCGCGCTCGCCTCATGGCTGCCAAGTCAGTCTTTCCCTCATTTTGTCTCCACTAGCTCTCATTATTTCCTTTTTTATAGGGATGCTCGATATTGGCTTTTTTTACCGATACCGATATCAACCGATACCGATATATGCAGGGCCCCCCCCCCCCAAAAACTGAATAATTTCAGGTAATTAACATTACATATCTCTTGTTGTGGAATTAACACAACATTATGCATACTTTTGACAATAAATAAAATCGGAATGTGTTCTTACTTGCTTGCCTGGGTAAATAAAGGTTATAGAATTTTTTTTTGAAAACAGATACCGATATTTTCCCATATCACATTTTTATGCCGATATTGGCCGATAATATCGGTAGGCCGATAATATAGGACATCCCTACTTTTTTAGCCTGAAGAATTCTTTCCTTTTTTAGTCTGAAGAATTGACCTCAAACTCTGTCCTCTTTTTCCGATCCTCCAATCACAACTGTCTCTTCCTTCGGACAAGCAGCAGTTGTGATTGGAGGATCAAGAAATTAGTGCATGGTTTGAAATGGAGTCAATTGAAATGGCTATACCCTTGACATTTATTTAGCAGCAAAGCATACCCCCCCCCCCTTACTGCTAGAAAACTGAAGTTTCTAGAGAAAATGTAAAGACATGCATCACCTGGCCTTATTGCTTCACCCAAAATTAAGAGATTGTGTGGCAGTTGCAGGTTGAAAACATTTGTATGTCATGATGGGAATATAAGTAATGGTTCCAGCACCAGAATTGCACCCCTTGCTCCACAAAGCTACCAAACATATTCTAGAATGACCACTGACCCGTCTAATGTTAGTATTCTAGACTGACCACTGACTCATCTAATGTTAGTATTCTAGACTGACCACTGACTCATCTAATGTTAGTATTCCAGACTGACCACTGACCCATCTAATGTTAGTATTCCAGACTGACCACTGACTCATCTAATGTTAGTATTCTAGACTGACCACTGACTCATCTAATGTTAGTATTCTATTTAAATTTTTGAACAAATGTTTTTTATTTTAATGTTAGTATTCTAGACTGACCACTGACCCATCTAATGTTAGTATTCTAGACTGACCACTGAATCGTCTAATATTAGTATTCTGACCGTCTCCTTCTTCCTGTGCGGCCGTGCAGACTGCTGGGAGCTCTGTGTCGCTGTATCTGTGACCCCCAGCTCAACTCGGCCTCTCAGGAGATCCGTCCGGCTGAGTCTCTGGGCCAACTGCTGCTCTTCCACCTCAACTCCAAGTCTGCCCTGCAGCGCATCGCCGTGTCGCTGGTGCTCTGCGAGTGGGCCGCTCTGGAGAAGGTGAGAGAAGGAAGATCATGTCTTTGGTTTTTTACCCTTTCAGGTTTGATTAGATTATTATTTTCTTTTTACCTCTCAAATCTTTGACACACTCTATAGGTTTCACTCTAAAGTTATCAAAAAATTTGAATCAAACCGAGGTGATGGTAAATTATTTCTAGTTTGTATTATTAATTTGTTCAGCGATCTTGAGTACAAGATTTTTTTCTGTAAGTAGGATTTCTTTTTTTTTTAATCCACTTTTCCTCCCATCCCAATTTCGTATCATCCAATTCAACCCTCCCCTGTCACGAACGCCGTTTCTTGCCTCCCACAAGCCGGCTGCAATGTGGACTAAGTCATACATAGCACAAGTCCCCTCCAGTACTTGAGGTAACGGCAGTCGCATCTTTTCACCTGCGCAGCTCGATCTCTCAGTGGCGAGGAGTAACACGTGGGAGGCTCACGCTGCCCCCGACACTTCCTGATTCCACTGCGCAGGCGCACCAACCGACCTGTAGGAGTCGCTGTCCACAACGCCCGATCCCCACCCATCAGTTTCCCACCCCCTAATACGGCCAATGTGTATTAGTACGGACGACCAGCTAAACTGAAAGCAATGAGGAGCGCTGGGCTCGAACAGGCAAGCCCAGCGTCTCCGTCATTCGTGGCGAGCGCCTTGCCCACTACGCCACGTAGCCGCCCTTGTAAGTAGGATTTATTTTGGTCATATTATGATTTATTTTTAAACTACCGGTAGACATACACTTTGGGTTATGGAATGTTGGTTATATAGATCATTCTATGGATATTGGCTAACTGTGTAATTGACCTTTTCCTGATCCTCCAATCACAACTGTTGCTTCCCTCGTCTGATTGGAGGATCAAGAAAAGGGATAAGTCGATACTCCTTGGAATGCACTGACCTCCCCAAGATGTGTTGAGCACATCAGTATTTTTTCTAATCTTTTTATTTGAAATTTATTTGAAGGATAAACCCCTTGAGATATGCTATCTCGTTTTCGAGGGGGTCCTTAACATAGGATACAAAACATACAATACAATACATAACAAAACAAAAAACAGGACAACAAATGCACTTATACACTGACAGACGCTCTCCCAAGCTCACCCCCACAATCCACACCGATTCCTCCCAAGAGGATCACCAATATGATTATGTTCCCTTATAAAACACATACAAAATTATAATTTGATCTGAAAACGACATGTAAGCCCTAACACAGTAAATCAATAACAGGTGCAAGTAGTCTGTAGATGAGTGAACAAAGCTATCTTGAATAACCGGTAAGAAGTAAGAGATCTGAGTGAACTAGGCAGTTTGTTCCAATCAGCTGGTGCTTTATATTTAAAGGCAAGTCGACCGATAGCTTTGATGGTTCGAGGTATACTAAAGAAAGGAAGATCCGTGTGTCTTAAATTATAAGTTGAACTATATGGTGTTAAGAACTGCTTTAGATAGGGGGGATAATTAAAGTAAATACATTTGTAAACAAAAAGCAACCAATGAAAATGTCTTCTGAATTGGAGAGAGCCAGTTTAACAACTCAAACATAAGATAGTGATGGGTTCTATAAGGACACCTCAATATAAATCTGCAAACACTATTATAAGTAACATTTAAAGGATGGAGATTTGTTAGTGTGGTGTTTTGATAGACTATGTCTGCGTAATCCATTATTGGAAGTACCAGCTGTATAATGATTATTTTCCTAACCTGAAGAGAAAAACAGTTAATAGAACAATACAATATTCTCAGGCTACAATTTGTTTTCTTCATCACAGCATCAATATGTGACTTGAAGGTGAGTTGAGAATCAAGCCAAAGACCCAGATACTTATATTCATCGACATTTTCAAGAGGAGCATCATCTAAAAACCTAATCGACAACTGATTTGATATTTGCACCAGATTTGATCTAGTACCAAACAGCATACTATAGGACTTCTTCTTATTTAATAAAAGTTTGTTAATAGATAACCATTTCTGGACAGCATCAAAATGAGTCTGTAAAGAGTACTGAATTTGTTGAATATCAGACTTAGAAGAATAAATCACTATCGTCAGCATACAATTGAGTAAGACAGTCAGATGGTATCCGGGTGAGATCATTAACAAATATAGAAAATAATAATGGTCCTAAAGATGAACCTTGAGGAACACCTTTATCCATAATCAAAAAATCAGACTGTTTACCCTGATATGATACACACTGATGTCTCTGGTGGAGATAGGAATTGAACCAAAGTAAAGAATTATTAGAGACACCAATAGCACACAGTTTGTCAAGAAGAAGATAATGATCAACCAAATCAAAAGCCTTTGTGAGATCTATAAATATTGCACCAGTAACCATGTTATTGTCTATTGCTGAGTGAACATCATTGGTCAACTTCAGAAGGGCTGTAGTTGTAGAGTAGTTTGGCCTGAAACCAGATTGGCATGGTGATAAAATATGAGAATCATTAACATAATGGGATAATTGATTAAAAATTAGTTTTTCAAATACTTTTGCTATACTATTAATAATTGAAATTGGTCTATAATTATTGAGATCGGAAGGATCACCACCTTTATGCAATGGAATGACTTTTGCACATTTCCAGCTTAATGGAGTTTCATTAGTTGTTAAAGATAAATTAAATAAATCAGACAAAGGATATGATAATACATGAGATGCAAGTTTGATGAATTTGATCTCCATACCATCTGAACCACAGCTAGTACCCAATCTTAATTCATCAATGACCTTCTGAACATCAAGCGGACGGATACTTCTAAATGAAAAAGAGTTGTTGCATCTGGTGTTATTAAGAGGCACATCGGAATATGAGGAGTCATTAAATTTGAGTGCAGACAGAATTAAAGTGCTGATTAAAGGCAAGTGCAATTGAGGAGGGATCATTGACAACTTCATTATTAATTCTAATATGAGTGGGATTTATAGATGACTTCTTAGTAATGCTGTTGATTCTCTTCCAAAACTGTTTTGGATTGCTAAATTTATTGCTTAAACAATCTTTGAAATAGTTGGATTTAGCATTTCTTGTTTTAGTTGTACATAAGTTCCGTATTTGTTTATGTAACTGAGGGGTACAATTCCCTGACTGTATTGATAAGTATGGTATCATTAAACCACTACCGTCTTATGTACATTCCTACTGGCCATACAGTACACAGGTATCTAATGATGAACACTTCCCCACAATGACTCGGTTCCACACAAAGCTGTATTTAAGTATTTATTAGCAGCAAAAGGTACATAATATACTTTACTTTACTTCACTTTGGATGCGCTTATAAGGCAAAGGAATGTGCGTAGGCAAATCAATAACGAATGTCCATTCTCATATTACGCAGGAGATAATCATACAACCTGAATCTTAGGGAATTATATCTATGGTACACTAGTAATATAGCGGGAGATACTGGTAGGGTCCCCCCGGTTGTAAGCCAGCAAGGGTAGAGGATCTGTCGGTAGTAGAGTCTGGGTCAACGATGATAAGGAGACTCCGAGTACAGGAGACGGTGCAATAAGATCTTGATCCACAGACGAATACAGCTGTTCTCCGTAGCATGTAGCTCCACATGGAAGAAAGCTAGCCGGCCTCAGACTTCTGAGAGGCAGACTCGACGTGGCTCCTCACAAGTTAAATCCCACACACTTGTGGGTGTCGGCGATTCTCCGCTCCATTAATTACAGGACCAAAAGCAAATATAATCCAGCCGAAAAGGGCTATGCAGTCGTCGGTAGGTTATCCAGTGTACATAATCCACACGGTCCTCGTCTAGGGCCCCTCGGGTGAAAGCGCCATGGTAAGCAGCCCAGCCTGGATAAGCACTCTAGCTGATACGAGGAAACGTTGGTGATGCTGGTCACTGTAGAACTTTAGCCGCACGATACACTATACACAAATAGACTATTACTGACTTAATAGAATAGGTCGAACTCGACGGTACAGCGTTAAACTCTGACACTTCAGTTATTAATTCGCACACGGTCTCAATGCTCTATTTGGGGCCAAACAGGCCATACTTCACCGCACGTCGTATCGTGGGTGAGGCTTCAACTTTAGTTACTAAGTGCTTCTGTATTCACCTGCGCCGTATTTATACGCTTAGGTGAATAAACTAGTACCAGCTTTATTCCTGTCTCATATCCTTGCGCAATACCGTTCATGTCCAGGCATGTCCCCGGCGGTGACTTTGAACCCGACATTGAAGGTATGGCCATGGCGCCTGTGGACCGCTGTCCAATAGGAGAATGAAATATTATGGTCTGTACTAGGCTAAAGGGATATTCCGTGTATATGATATCCCTTGTATATTCCTTGTACAAACGATATACAAATATTATGCAATATATATCAATCAATAAATATATATATTCGGTTTAATCTGATCCTTCGTAACAGTTTATATGCAATGAAGTCGGCAGAATCCTTTGTCAGACGATGCTTTTCCCAAGCCTTATCTCTTTGTTTATACAGATTTATAAGTTCACTATTAATCCAGGGCAAGTGTCTACCCTTTACTTTGAGCGTCTTCCAGGGAGCATGATGGTCAACAACATTAGTAAGCTCAGTGTAGAAGAAATTCCATGCATCTTCAACAAATGGAATCAATTTAAACCTGTCCCAATTTATAGATGTTATATCTTGAATAAAGTGCTCAATATTCAAATTCCTACATTGTCTTATCCTGATATATTTTCGTGGTAGACGTGGTAACTTTATCTTCCAAATGCAGAAGATGATAGAATGGTCGCTGAAACTATCGGGTAACACACCAGAGTTTGAAATTCTGTCCGGGTGTGAGACGAGAATCCAATCTAGCAGGGACTTGGATCTAGTATCAACTCTAGTAGGCTCACTAATGAGTTGAGTTAAATTGACACTGCCAAATAGGTTTCGATCATTACTAGATGATCGATCTAGCCAGTTGATGTTAAAATCTCGACTATGAATTAGTCACGGTATTAACGTGACGTACGCACGTAGGCGCTACCGGAAGTGACGCATTTACGCTACGACATTCAGAATGTAAACACAACAGCATGTAACATTAATGAAGCCAGAAAGAAAAAGAAAAAGAAAAGAAAATTTGTAGCCTGATATTTACAGGCGGCATCAAAGACTTTAAATCCTTCATTCTGATAAATCTCTACTATGAATTAGTCACGGTATTAACGTGACGTAAGCACGTAGGCGCTACCGGAAGTGACGCATTTACGCTACGACATTCAGAATGTAAACACAACAGCATGTACCATTAATGAAGCCATGTAGTAGGCTCACGCTAACATTGAGCACATATTTCCAAATCATAAACATGGCACAAATAGAACAACACTCATAATGCAGAGGCATCAGGAACAAAGGAGAATTAAGAAGAAGAGAGGGAACGGCCAATTAATTAACACGCCGGCTCGGACCATAAGAGTTACTGAGCACTATCTCAGTCATAAACATCATCATTCGTACCGCATATCTTCTGGAGAGTTCGGTAAAGATATCAAGGCATTTTCAGCAAGCTTGGGACAGTTAAATCTTTCTTCTTTGCCATCAATGGTGACACACAATGTACATGGATAGCGAACAAAGTACTTGATCTTACGTTCTTACGTTTATTGGTGGTTTTCTTTACACAATCATTGTACAAACATACATATGAAAATATGGTATAATGGGGTAGTACTAATGGTAACAAAAAGAAAAGGGGTTAAGAAGAGAAAAGTAAATATACTTTTACTGTGACCATACTGTAGTTATTCTATACTATTTTAGTCTATTATGTAGAGTTGAGGCACATCCCACAGAGCTTGTGGATAGAGGTCCATGAGAGGTTCTTAGAAAGGTTCCTTAGGGCGTGTTCACACCTGAAAGTCCGGGGATAGTCCGGACTTTCTGGTGGACCAAATGTGAAAATGATACATTGTTTGATTTTGGTCTGCGTTCACACTACCCTTTTTGGTGCAGATCTAATTTGTAAACAAAGGACATACAGTCGCATCTATTGGACTATAGCGCTCACAAACGTAAACAGTTGCCGGCAGCGTAATGAGAGAGATAGAGATTATTTTACAGAGTACGCTGTTCCAGTGTCATTGAGAATCTTTTTAAAGCGATCACATGTTGGAGGTCTTAGTTTGTTCCAGTTGGAGCAGGATACATTTAGATATCCCTACACACGGCTATCTATGTTATTATCCCAATCCTCTTCACAGATATGGGATCTAGTGTCCTGTCCAATTCCGATGTAATGTCCAATAGAAATTCCAAAACTTAAGGTAATTTCCCAAAATGTTGGAGTTTTCCTTTTATTTGCCATCTACCCTGGAGTTAGACAAGAAGATACATACCTTTTTCTTCTCTGTGCATGCAGTAGGAGTAGGAAGACGTGCACCATTAGCCTAGCTTAGCATCAGTCACTGGAAGTAGGTTCCTCCATTAGCCTAGTTCCAAACGTCTTCCTACTCCTACTGCATGCACAGAGAAGAAAAAGGTATGCATCTTCTTGTCTAACTCCAGGGTTCCCAAAATGTTGGAGTGTTAAGATTCATCCCTTTTTCTTCTCTGTGCATGCAGTAGGAGTAGGAAGACACGCACCGTTAGCCTAGCTTAGTGTCAGTCACTGGAAGTAGGTTCCTCCATTAGCCTAGTTCCCAACGTCTTCCTACTCTTACTGCATGCACAGAAGAAAAAGGTATGCATCTTCTTGTCTAACTCCAGGGTAGATGGCAAATAAGCTAATTTCCCAAAGCAGTTAAGTCTCAAACTTCTTTCCAAAAGTGTTTCCAAAAAACATGGATCATTGATCCTATACATGTCTTACAACAATGACATCTGGTGGATGAGTTGGGGTATATCTTACTTAAACGGACCGGGGTAAGATTCACCCTGTGCATAAACATAATTCTTATTACAGGACGATGAGATGAAGACATTCTGACATATACTGTCCCATTGTTCATCATTAAAGTTACAACCCAGATCTTTCTGCCAGACATTCTTAAGGGGGTCAAGGAAGAACTATGGTAGTCTTAACGGAGCACTATAAATGAAAGATGTCCCCTTTGGATGATGTGGCATCTTTCAAAATCTCCTCCAGACTTGACAACGCCAAAGAGAGTCGTTCTTCTCCTTGCAAAGTAGTAATTAGATGACTGATTTGAAGGCACCTCGGCTAAGTTGGCCATGCTGCTAGCTGCAGTGTTTATCTTTGCACAATGGGTGTTTGCCTTACGCGCTTTAGTGAAAATGTCACCCTTTGACTGAAGGCTGATTTGACATAGTAAAGTGGAGATTTAGGTCGGGTTCGTTGAGGTTTGGGGTTTTATATACAAAGTTGTAGGAGCGTTCACATTATGTGGCCATCTTCATCAGGCTCACAAGTGCCCTCCCTCTATACCCAACCCAGTAGTAGAGTATAGCTTTGACACTGTACACTGTTTGATATTTCACTCTCCTTCCTGTAAATGCCCCTTTCATCCCAGATGATCAATAAAAACACCTTTTCTAAAAAGAGATCTCACTCGTTATGCCGCTTGTCCCCACCAGGAGTGTCGGATCGTGTCCTCCGTGGTGCAGCCTCGCCTGCTGGCCATCCTGTCGGAGCAGCTGTACTACGACGAGATCGCCATCCCGTTCACCAGGATGCAGAACGAGTGCAAGCAGCTCATCTCCCTGCTGGCTGAGTCCAACATAGACCTTGGAGACAGCCTCAACTGCAGCGTGTTCACTATCGACCAGGCCAACGAGCTGGTGAGGCCCTGACAGCGGGGAAACGCACACGCGCAGGCCGTATGCCTCGTCTCCATTAGCCATGTTCAGCCTGGCTGGGGCTAGCCACTGTCTTAGCATGGTTTGGTATGGTATTCACACCACCAACTGTTGTGCACAAGCTAAACCATTATGATACTGTCTCAGACGCTCGCTCGCTGTGTGCCAGACAGGCCACAGCACGGCTAAACCCTGGCTAGTGGAGACAAGGCAATACTCTATTACTGTACTTCTCTGGATGCTCCATTGACTACATGTATAGTGCCAAACCCATTACCCAAACCCTTACTTAAACCTAACCCTAAGTCCATGTCCTCAAAAATCTAACCGTTTCTCGCAAAGATGGTAAATACAAGTCACACATGCCAACGCCGGCTCCATGGGATGAGTCACAAGTCTCCATCTTCCCACCACTTCACGAGTCTCTGGGTTTTGATATCTTACTATACAATTAGGAAACCTCTGTCCTTCTGTCTGCATAAAATAAATTCTCCTCAATGGTTTGGCCACTCAATCTGAAATTGCACATGAGCATAGGCAGGGGCCGATGCAGCCGATTGTTGCATTTTTACGAGTTTAACCTGTTGTGAGTTGTGGCACACACATTCCAAGCATTTTTGGCACATCTCCGCAAAGTTGTGGCGCGTGTGTCTCCAGGTGTGGATGGACTAGTCTGCTTGATTGTACAGATGAGGCTCACAGTGGTGTTTCAGTGACTGTTGGGTTCCAATTGTTAAATAAACCAACGGACAGTAATACGTTCTGTCAACTGGTCCTCTGAGCTCCTCCAGTCGAGCTTTCATTGTTGCAGGGTTCAAACCATTGTACAATATATTGTACAATTTATAATATTAAATTATACAAAGATATGGGGGGGGGGGGGGCAAAATAATCATAATATGAATTTCTTGGGCATCACGCACCCTGCTCAGGAGTCGTGAGTGACCAGTACATTAACCTGACACCTGGTCCTTGCTTCGTCATGGAGTGAATTGGAAACTGATGTAGAATATTGTCTGGTTCTTATCCACTTCCTGGGTGGAGAAGTTTTTCATTATTTTTATAAAGAAATGTAGCTCTTTGTATATCATGTCAATCATGAGGTATAGAATGGTGCATTCTCAATACGTTGGATTAAAAGGAGCCCCTCCCCCTCTGCACCACCAGATTAGATTGTACCATGTGTCACTGCAACCTTGATGCTTAATTTTCTCTAGTTATAATTTGTCTCTTTCTGTCTAGCTCAGTTTCCTGGAATGATGGCATTTATAATGGAATTGAACCCCTGATTTAAAATGATCTCTCTGTGCTTTCAGTGGTTAATGGTTACTGTTCTATTCCAATCACCAGCATATCACTCACACACTCTCCCCCCGTCCCCTGTCTGTTTGCCTAGGTGACCACCTTGTTCGCAGAGTCCACGACGGGCCTGAACGCCTCGTCCAAAGAGTGGCAGGCGCTGGACGGCAAGCGCCAGCAGGCCCTGTCCACGGTGGTCGAGACCAACGCCGACTGGCAGCAGCTCCACCTGCGAGTCCACATGTTCACCGCCTGCGCCGTGGTCAACCTGCAGGCACTGCCGGACAAGCTCAACCCGCTGGTGAGGCCCCTGATGGACGCGGTGAAGCGGGAGGAGAACACGCTGGTCCAGGGCTACGCTGCCTCCTTCCTCGCCCGGCTGCTGCAGCAGTGCGCCAGCCGTGCGCCCTGCCCCAACCCCAAGATCGTCAAGAACCTCTGCACCTCGGCCTGCGCCGACCCCACGCTCACCCCTTCCGCCGCCTGCCCCGTGCCCCCTGCACAGGAGATCGCTAGAGGTAAGGAGGGGCTGTATGCAGGCTTGGATCACGGATGCACTGATGTGGTTTTCTGAGGCTGATGCGATAGCAGATTTAATTTAGAATTTCAAAGAATAATGATAAAGAATTGATAGTGATACTGATTGTTATGGAATGTTGTGGAATTTGCTCAAATGTTTTTGTTATGTTATGAAAGTTCACTTGCATTAGGTAAAACTGAGTAAAGGGTCACAAAAATGCTAATTCGGACCAATGGTGATTATTGTTAGCAGATTATCAATATTGATGCATCCCTAGCTTCGACCTGTTATTTTGTCATCATATTCACCCTGTGAGCCGTTGGTTGTCAACAGAATCCATGTTGTCCTCTTTTGACCGTGTCTGCAATGTTCTCTCTTCCAAACCATTAGCCAGTGTGTCGGAAAAAGACTGCACGCAGCACATGGTCAACAAAACCAGAGGCATTATCACCCTTTACCGCCTCCAGAGGGCAGCCTTTGCCATCACCAGCAAGAGGGGCCCCGCTCCCAAACCCCCCAAGACCCCCACCACAGAGCTCCCCCCCGGCATCACCATCAACCACGAGAACGACGAGGTAGGTGCTTTCCAGAGTTTGAGTTTTTATATTTCACACAACTTACGTTGAAGACCCAACCGCGTGTTTCCTCTCTCCTGCTGTCGGGTTGCTTTCAGAGTAAGAAGCCGTGTCTCGTTCAGAGGAGAGGGGCGGAGTTCTCTCTGACGACCATCGCCAGGCACTTTGGTCCCGAGCTGACCGGGTCTCTGCCCTACCTCTGGGAGAACATGGTGGGGCCACTGAGGACGGTGGTGAATGAGAACCAACACATAGGTACACACCACACTACCCAGACAAACGTCTTAATGTAGAACCTGTCTTGATGATGATCCTGTGAATTTGTGGATGCAGCAGATTGTGAGAGCAGCTTCTATTCCATCAACTTGTCCTGTGCATGTAGTCTGAACTAGTTTTAGAGGTCCTACTATTTGGAATTCAAAACCCTCCATAATAAACTCAAATCCAAGCTTAAATATACATTGTAAAATGAATAGCTTCAATCTCATAAAACCATTAATGTCACTTTGTTTTACAGTTTCATGTTAACACTTTAAGTGCCGAAAACGTGTTTAGGCGTCCTTCCCCGCCATGCTCAAGTTGCTGAGGACGCCGTAACTCGTCTTTAATATCAATATTTCAAAAATCTGTGATCGAAATCATATTTTTCCTCCGCAGCCCTGAGACACAGTGCTGGCCTCCTCTCAACCCTCTAGCGGTTCAAGAGCGCCATCTGGTGGCCGATCGGCAGAAGCGCCAAACAGGAAGTCATGTGGATGAAGTGCTGATCGTCCATATTACTTCCGGGCACTCTCTATAGGTCCCGGGACTCGATCTCGACACAATACATGGCGATCCGTTGCCAATAACTCGATAAACAGCATGATTTGGACGTATATACTATTATACAACCTGAAAATAGATCGCGTATTTCTACATCCCATAATAGGAATATTTCAGTTCCACGCTCATCGTCCAATGGCGTGAGGAAGATACGGTAAGATTCAGCGTTATTTTTTAACGTGTTCGATATAAACTGCTCTGATGATCATATCACCCACACTAGATGAATGATATAACGCTGCCCACGGAATTATAAACGATCCCCCGCCCATCCGGTCATCGGATGATACGTAGAAACTTCTAGAAGTACGTCCAATTGAAATTTTTGATCTCGCACAGATTCCTACCAAACTGTATTTCATCATCAATATAATGCATTTGGGGCTATAAATCACGTTCTGGAGAAAGCTGCAGAAAGAGATGAAAACATACTTATACTTTAGACCATATTTTACTATGAATATGTGAATGAAAAAGTTTAACGTTGCTACACAATGAACAATACATATAGGACCTTGAATGGGCCATAATAATGGCAATCTAGCAATAGAATTTAAAAAGTTATAGCCCTGCAAAGAAGGGGAACTTCTCCATAGACAAATAGAGCTGGCAAGGGATGGTATATCATGAATTTAGCCTTAGGCAATCAAAGTGTTAATTTGTTTAGACTAATTATTAATGTTGTTTTTTATTATTATTATTATTTTGATTATTATTGTTATGAAAATAGTTTGATGAACTTATTTCACTTTCCTTTTTGTTTTTGTGTGTTTTTTTTTTTTAATCCAATGATTTAATGAGTTGAGGCCCCGTATAGGCCCATCTGGGTCTCTTGCCTCTACTCGGCACCTTTATACACTTTCTGTCATGGTCAATGTTTTTTGCTGAAATGGTGCGAAATAAAATACCACTACTCTGTACTACCCGTCGATGTAGTCTGAACTCTACTCTCTGTACTACCAGTCTATGTAGTCTGAACTCTACTCTCTGTACTACCGGTCTATGTAGTCTGAATTCGACTCTTCATACTGCCTGTCCAGTCATTGTCCTGTGTGTCCTACATGTATTCATCAGATATCCAGGTCCAGCTGGAGAGAGGAGACTCAGCAGCCCAGGAGCTGGTGAACTCTCTGCAGGTCCTGGAGCTCACGGCTGGGGCCATGGCTCTAGAGCTCAAATCACTGGTACTATCCTATTGAAATGTAGTCCTGACTGTCCTTCTCCTGTGTCTACCCTAGCTCCTGACTGTCCTTCTCCTGTGTCTACCCTAGCTCCTGACTGTCCTTCTCCTGTGTCTACCTTAGCTCCTGACTGTCGTTGTCTTTCTCCTGTGTCTACCCTAGCTCCTGACTGTCTTTGTCCTTCTCCTGTCTCTACCCTAGCTCCTGACTGTCTTTGTCCTTCTCCTGTGTCTACCCTAGCTCCTGACTGTCCTTCTCCTGTGTCTACCCTAGCTCCTGACTGTCTTTGTCCTTCTCCTGTGTCTACCCTAGCTCCTGACTGTCTTTGTCCTTCTCCTGTGTCTACCCTAGCTTTGTCTTTCTCCTGTGTCTACCCTAGCTCCTGACTGTCCTTCTCCTGTGTCTACCCTAGCTCCTGACTGTCGTTGTCTTTCTCCTGTGTCTACCCTAGCTCCTGACTGTCTTTGTCCTTCTCCTGTGTCTACCCTAGCTCCTGACTGTCTTTGTCTTTCTCCTGTGTCTACCCTGGCTCCTGACTGTCTTTGTCCTTCTCCTGTGTCTACCCTAGCTCCTGGAACACCTGCCCCACCTGTTCACCTGTCTGCAGCACCCATACACGGCGGTGCGCCACATGGCGGCGCGCTGCGTCGGAGTGCTCAGCAAAATCGCCACGCTAGAGACCATGAACCAGTTCCTGGAGCGTGTGCTGCCCTGGCTGGCTGCTATCGAAGACTGCACCAAGCAGGAGGGCGCCATCGAAGCCATGGCCTGTATCCTTCAGCGCTGTGTCGTATGGGCATTTTAATATGAGCTGCCTGTTGAGTCCATTTGGTTCCAAAAGGCTTCGGATACAGGACACATTCACTAAATATCAGATTTAATTAGGAGGAAGTATAATGGTAGCACTTGGAAATATACTGGTATTGGGCAGATGCCAGAACCTGGAGAAGGTAAACGTACACATAACTCAAGGGATTTCAGAACTAGACTTCTTTTTGTGCTCGTTTTCTGTACGTTACTTGGTAACCAAATAACAGTTTTAGTGAAATTTTTCACAGGACATTATGACCACTTGGAACCACGTTAAGTAAAAGGGAAGAATAACCTCATAGTTAAGTCTTGTACTTCTCCTAAAGCATTTTCTATTACTATTATAAGAACAAATATACCGCTATATATATACACCGCTACAGTCTAAAATGTTAAATATACCATGATATAGATTTTAGGCTCTAATGCCCACCCCGAACATGAGGTCAAAACCCAGTGCCTTTTTTACACTGATGAATGGCTAGACTGGGTGCCTCTGTAATCGAGGAAAATCTATTATATCTCGATTTTGTCCAGTGGCCCTCCAAATGAACCCAATCAGGCAGATCACTCTCGTATCCTCAGTGAAAATGTTTGCGGTATCGGTGCAAGTGGAAGCTACCAGGTCCCGGTAGGGTTGGGCACGAGAACCGGTTCTAACTTCCGGTTCTGGGACCGGAAGTAACATATTTGCATTTCGATTCTTAATTTCTATTTTTTTTTTTTTTTTTTTTTTTTTTTATTAAATATATATAACTTTGTTAATTAATACCCTAGTTACAGTACAGCAACCAAATTAAACTGTATCAAGTCAACTGACAATGTGAATAGTATGAAAAAAATATTAGATTTTTCTAAAAAATAAAAAAATCTCCTGCGAAATAAGCTGTGACCTGTTTTGATCTGCACCTCAAAGAATCGGAATCGTTTAGAACAGGAATCGAAATGGAGAATTGGAACCGGAATCGTTCAAATCCAAACGATGCCCAACCCTAGGTCCCGGTGTGAGAGTGTTCTGTGTGGCACCCTCCTTGACTCCTGAGCCCTCCAGGTGTGATGGAGCAGCTGGACGTGGACATCGTGCCCTACATCGTCCTGCTGGTGGTGCCGGTGCTCGGCCGCATGAGCGACCCCAGCGACAGCATCCGCTTCATGGCCACACAGTGCTTCGCTACGCTCATTCGCCTGCTGCCCCTCGAGGTCCGTAGTCACGTTGACTATGTTGATATTATTGGACTGTAATGGTGAAGCCAGTCTCATTTACAGTCGTAACCATTTAGAGGCTGCAGAAGAACCCTGTATGTGTTTTTAAATTGAACCTAATTGTAAATTAGTGTCTTACATTCATAGTTAAAGACTGTATGAATAGTCTACTTTCCGGTGATATAATCTTGTTCACACTCTCCCAAGTGATTAGGAATAATGTTACAACTGCAAATGCATAGACTGTCAAAAGGAAATGTCACACCGGAGTTATGTGGTTCTTCTTTGCAAGGGTTCAGTTTTGTGTCTCTTGTCCACCAGAGGGTGCCCTGTCTAAATATTCTGTTTGTAAATATTTGGGAGCTGTCCTTTTTGATGGGACACTGGAAGGATTGGCCGTTTGATTGTGAATTTGAATCGACCCGTTCAGCTGAGGCTCAACCCGGTCAGCTAGATGACGTGAGGCTCAACCTGGTCAGCTGAGGCTCAACCTGGTCAGCTAGATGACGTGAGGCTCAACCCGGTCAGCTGAGGCTCAACCTGGTCAGCTAGATGACGTGAGGCTCAACCTGGTCAGCTGAGGCTCAACCTGGTCAGCTAGATGACGTGAGGCTCAACCCGGTCACTTCCTCAACCCAGTCAGCTAGATGACTAGGATTTCCTAAAGTGACTGCATTGGTTCAATTCAATGCATCCATGGGTTTTGCTTCTGAAGATGAGAATTTCAATCTCCTAAATGTTTTTAATTTAGATTTCGATAACGTTTTTTTTTCTTTTATTTATTGCAGGCAGGTATACCGGACCCTCCAGCTATGTCCGATGATCTGATTCGCCAGAAGGCCCGAGAGCGCCACTTCCTGGAGCAGCTACTGGACAGCCGGAAGCTGGAGAACTACAAGATCCCTGTGCCCATTAAGGCCGAGCTCAGGAAGTACCAGCAGGTTTGTGTGGGAGCGGCCTCATCTTTGCCTGTGCCTGGTTCTAACTTTGAAAACCGACAATTTTTATCATGTCCGTTTTAGGTTGGGGTGGGACGTGAGGTCTTCATTGAGGTTAGGCCTGGTGTTGCAGCTTGGCCAAAAGGTCCAGTGCTTCTCTGATGCTAGTAGCACATGAAAATACCTCCCCCCTCTTCCCTCTCCTCTTAAAGGGACACTGCTCTAAAAAACTATGCAGATTTATTCTGCACATAATCTCACACGCATCCAAAAAACCCTATCAAAACAGTTTTGCACACATTCATTTAGTTTGACGGTTTATTGAGAGTAAGTGAGTTTGAATATGATGTCCAGTGATGTCATCTGGGACACTGAATCCTTGTGTTGTGTTAATTACAGCACCATGAAATTATGTAAAAAAAGAAAAATGTAATTAAAAAAAATGGCAATACCTTGTTTTATAGGGACTGCTACCGTATGATTTTAATTTAGCTGCAATTTACACAACACAAAGGATCCAGTGTCCCTGATGACATCACTGGTGGTGGCCATATTCAAACTCAATAACTGTCGGAACTAAATTAATGTGTGCAAAACTGTTTAGAGTTTCTTCTGCCTGTAATGTATGCGTGTGTGAGATTGTGCGCCAAATAAATCGGCAGCGTTTTATTTGTTGAAGTGCCTTTTTTTTTTTTCTTTTTTTTTCTTTTTTTTTTTTTATATATATATATATATATATATATAGTTGAACAACCTCTCTGAGTGACTCAGCACTTTGCACGCGGGGGGGCACTCAGGCAGCCAGGATGCTGACGACCAATAGCTTTTTCCCCGACAGGACATATTTGAAAGCAGTGGAATGGATGAACGGTCCGTGTTCCCAGCAGCTTGGAGTCGGGCTGAGCCTCCCTTCATCTCCATAACGGAGCCCTGCAGATAAAAAAACATGCCACCCTTATTGCTTGTGGACAATGACACCCTGCTGCCGCTGCCAGGTTCCTCCCTCACCCCCCACCCTGCTGCTGCCAGGTTCCTCCCTCACCCCCCACCCTGCTGCTGCCAGGTTCCTCCCTCACCCCCCCACCCTGCTGCCAGGTTCCTCCCTCACCCCCCCACCCTGCTGCCAGGTTCCTCCCTCACCCCCCCCCCCCCACCCTGCTGCCAGGTTCCTCTCTCACCCCCCACCCTGCTGCTGCCAGGTTCCTCCCTCACCCCCCCCCCCCCACCCTGCTGCCAGGTTCCTCCCTCACCCCCCCCACCCTGCTGCCAGGTTCCTCCCTCACCCCCCCACCCTGCTGCCAGGTTCCTCCCTCACCACCCCCCCCCACCCTGCTGCCAGGTTCCTCCCTCACCCCCCCCCCCCCCCACCCTGCTGCCAGGTTCCTCCCTCACCCCCCCCCACCCTGCTGCCAGGTTCCTCCCTCACCCCCCCCACCCACCCTGCTGCCAGGTTCCTCCCTCACCCCCCCCACCCACCCTGCTGCCAGGTTCCTCCCTCACCCCCCCCACCCACCCTGCTGCCAGGTTCCTCCCTCACCCCCCCCCCCCCACCCTGCTACCAGATTCCTCCCTCACCCCCCCCCCCCCCCACCCTGCTGCCAGGCTCCTCCCCCCCCCACCCTGCTGCCAGGTTCCTCCCTCACCCCCCCCACCCTGCTGCCAGGTTCCTCCCTCACCCCCCCCCCCCCCCCCCTGCTGCCAGGTTCCTCCCTCACCCCCCCCCCACCCTGCTGCCAGGTTCCTCCCTCACCCCCCCCACCCACCCTGCTGCCAGGTTCCTCCCTCACCCCCCCCACCCACCCTGCTGCCAGGTTCCTCCCTCACCCCCCCCACCCACCCTGCTGCCAGGTTCCTCCCTTACCCCCCCCCCTGCTGCCAGGTTCCTCCCTCACCCCCCCCCACCCTGCTGCCAGGTTCCTCCCTCACCCCCCCCACCACCCTGCTGCCAGGTTCCTCCCTCACCCCCCCCCCCCCCCCCCTGCTGCCAGGTTCCTCCCTCACCCGTCCCGTCCCCCACCCTGCTGCCAGGTTCCTCCCTCACCCCCCCCCCCACCCTGCTGCCAGGTTCCTCCCTCACCCCTGTAAGATCCTGATCAAACTGGCCAGTATCACGTCTTCGTCTGTTTGGCTCTCCATCCAATTCCTCTGCGTTGTGTACTTTTAATGGTCCTGACGTCTCCGATACCGGTTGATAAGATCCTTATCTCCCCCGTTAGTGCAATCCATAAACCATAATAATTCTCCACCTCCGTAAGAATTCGACACTTCGACACCGTGAGATACCTTATGAGGAAAAGCGTTGTTTTATTGCTATAAACAGAACCTCATAATCAGATGTTGTCAGATGTTATCAAATTGTATCGTCCTTGAAGAGTCTATTCTAATGATCTTTCGGTGTGTTCGTCTATCGTCCTTTTGTTATTCAGTCCAATAGTGTTCAGGCCTGTTCGTTAGCCTGAACCCTCCTCGTGTTAGCCGAAGCTAATGATGTCGTGGCATTCTCCCCCCCCTCTCTCGTGATAAGAGGAGAGAGAGTCCTCTGTGTGATCTCAGTCCTACTCGCTCTCGGTCAGATTCTAGTCTGCCTTACACCCGGAAACACCGTTCGACTCATAGATCCTCGCCGTAGAAACGATAGCCCCGCCCCTCTTCTGGTTGTCAGGGCGACGCGCTGTCATGACAACCGCGTTTAACCTTTACACACACTTCAAAACGTTTCTTTACTGTTGCATTAAAGAGGTCACTCCTCTCCCTCGCTCTGGGCCTACAGTACACTCGCTCTTATCTGTGTTCTTCCAAGGAATGCAAAACAAAACACCCTCACTGGCAGTGTATTCAATCCACTGGTCACCGTTCTATCACCGTCTTTCATGCACATTTCGATCTACCATTTTAGCTGTGGTCCCCCCAATCTATACATCACATACATTGAAAAAGCACCCCAAATCCCTCACCCCCCCCCCCCCCCCTGCTGCCAGGTACCAACATTTAAAATGTTGATGCTTGTTACAACAAAGAATTTTTCGTGAATATTTCACGCAAAATGAAATGTGGCTGGGCTCCACCCGTAGTTTTTTTTTTTTTTTTTTTTACCTGTGCCATCTGAGAACGGCGTGTGTGTGGCCAACATGCCGGGAGGCTGTCGTTTACTGCATAACACATCGGCTCAGCCAGGTTATATATGATGCCAAGTCTACATAATTTTGGTTGTTTATAGCACAATAACATCTGATTTAATGTGATGGAAGAAGTGAAATAATCATTTTGAGTAAATATTTAATTTACCACAGCCGCATAAGATGCTGGAAAATCTTGAAAATGCACCTTGAAAATGCTTAAAGTGCTTGCATTTTGCCTTGGAAAAGGTGTACAAACCCTGTATATCTTAAATGATGCCTATGTGTCTAATACGCCCGTTGCTTATCAATGACTTGTTTGCAGTCAACATTGTCGAAACTGATTGTTTTTTAATCGTTACATTTCCGTTTTATACCATTTTGAAAAACGCTCGTTTTTTTAAACTTCCAGGGGGAAAAAAATATGTTGTAATTTTTCAGCCTATTTATGAATCATTTTCAAATAAACGCTAGATTATCGATAGTATATGTGTACTTATGCACGCTAGAGAAGCGGGCTGAAAAATCTATTATCTTATTTCCTGATCAGCACACACACACATACGGGACATGCTGAGATATAGGTGAAAAGAGCTCTGAATATCCCAAGACTGGTAAAATAGATTCCTTACCTCAGATCAGATGTTCTCCAAAAAGATTATTCCAATTCCTGATCGCCATTCCAAATATCGATCACGTTTATTGATCCAACGCTGGGTAGTGGAAACGCATATACCACGCTGTTCTGATGGTGGGCAATGACTGGGATCGTCTCCGGTTACATGCCTGACAAGTAAAATGTGGATTCCGGACTCTTTTTTTTTTTTTTTTTCATGCATTTCATTCAGTCCAATCCAATGGGTGCAATACCATCTGGAGAGACGATAGGGGGCTGTATTTTCCCTGTTCGAGCTCAGATAGATCCCCACTGGTAACGAAAATAACAATTTCTCCTTCTTGGCACTCAACGCATGGCATGAACTAACGAGATTTCTCGTGGCTGGTACTCAAAGTGTTAACAGCTGATTGGTCTAAGAGGTGTCTGCCTTAGCCAACTGGATATTTAAAATAGGATCATCTTGATGATGAAGACGATGATTTATAAAGACAAACTTATCAGCCACAGCAAAAAAAATCCTGGATCCTGATTAATACCAAGTGGTTCTGAGGAAACACTGCATTTGGACGTTTCCAGCATTTCTTAACCTCCTCCGTCTCCCTCCCAGGACGGGGTGAACTGGCTGTCCTTCCTGAACAAGTACAAGCTACACGGGATCCTCTGTGACGACATGGGTCTGGGCAAGACCCTGCAGTCCATCTGTATTCTGGCCGGGGACCACTACCTCAGGTACCTGCACCGCAGCACTCATTACAGTAGTGGTGTGTCTGACTTCCAGCCATACGTCGGCTAGCCGCCAGAAGACCAGAGCACCTTCTCAACACCTTGTTTTGTCCGAGGGAAGTGGTGGCTGCGATTGGAGGATCAAGAGAAGAGGGCGCGGCTTGATATGGTCTAGTCTGGATTTGAAGTTGTGCGTTGTCTTATTTTTTTTTATTTATTTTTTTTATAATCTTTTTTTCCCCCCATTTTTTTATTTTTTTCTCCCCTCTCAATGTTAGTCATTATGCCAGTTCCCAATCGCCTATTCTTTAATCCCAGCCCAAGAGTGCTTCCGCGTTTTCCCTGACTGGCCGCGCCAACGCCTAGCACGCCCCGCGGCATTATTCAGCCGTAATCCCCCGTTTTAACATCGACGGTTAGCTCAAGTTGGTGACAAGTTCGAATCACTTCATTTTTTTTTTTTTTTTTTTATGTTTAATTAATTTATCATCTCTATATAAGCGTGCATTCTTTCGCCGGTTAAGTTTAGGCATTCTTTCGGAGTTGGTTAAGGTTAGGGTTAAGTTTAGGCATTATTTCGGAGTTGGTTAAGTTTAGGCATTATTTCGGAGTTGGTTATGGTTAGGGTTAAGTTTAGGCATTCTTTCGGAGTTGGTTAAGGTTAGGGTTAAGTTTAGGCATTCTTTCGGAGTTGGTTAAGGTTAGGGTTAAGTTTAGGCATTTTTTCGGAGTTGGTTAAGGTTAGTTTGTCGCAGAGCATGGCAATAGAATGCCTATCTGTCTTTCTTTCGCCGGAGCAGCAGCCTATTTCTGCTCTTCCGCGTGCCGCAGTCATGGGCGTCGTGGCCAATCAGAGAAACGCGAAGCACTCTTGGGCTGAGATTAATATAGACTCTTCCCAATCCCCTTCCTGCTCGTTGCGCACTCTACCCCCTACCGTCTGTCTGGGAGGGCGGAGACTATCGCATGCTTCCTCCCGACACGTGTACCCAGCCCACCACTTCTTTTCACCTGGCAGCGCGGACTCTCACTGGGAGAGTGTAACGTGTGGAAGGTCACACTACCTCTCTTAGAGCCTTCCCTCGCTGTGCAGGCGCCCCCCGACCGAACTGTAGGAGTCGCTGTCCACAACGACCCAGACCCACCCACCGGCTTCCCTCCCGCTGGCTCTGCCAATCGAGCCAGTATGACGGCCGGCCAAGCCGGAAGCAACGCTGATGGCTGGATTCGATACCAGTGTCTCTTGCGTTGGTGACGAGCGCCTTGTCCGCTGTGCCATCCAGCCGCCCGTCTCCTTTTTCAATACTTTAGGTAGCATGCAGAGTATTGTATTAATACTTTAGGTAGCATGCAGAGTAGACTGTATTAATACTTTAGGTAGCATGCAGAGTAGACTGTATTAATACTTTAGGTAGCATGCAGAGTAGACTGTATTAATACTTTAGGTAGCATGCAGAGTACTGTATTAATACTTTAGGTAGCATGCAGAGTATTGTATTAATACTTTAGGTAGCATGCAGAGTAGACTGTATTAATACTTTGGGTAGCATGCAGAGTAGACTGTATTAATACTTTAGGTAGCATGCAGAGTACTGTATTAATACTTTAGGTAGCATGCAGAGTACTGTATTAATACTTTAGGTAGCATGCAGAGTAGACCATTAATACTTTAGGTAGCATGCAGAGTAGACTGTATTAATACTTTAGGTAGCATGCAGAGTAGACTGTATTAATACTTTAGGTAGCATGCAGAGTATACTGTATTGATACTTTAGGTAGCATGCAGAGTACTGTATTAAATACTTTAGGTAGCATGCAGAGTAGACCATTAATACTTTAGGTAGCATGCAGAGTAGACTGTATTAATACTTTAGGTAGCATGCAGAGTAGACTGTATTAATACTTTAGGTAGCATGCAGAGTAGACTGTATTAATACTTTAGGTAGCATGCAGAGTAGACTGTATTAATACTTTAGGTAGCATGCAGAGTAGACTGTATTAATACTTTAGGTAGCATGCAGAGTACTGTATTAATACTTTAGGTAGCATGCAGAGTACTGTATTAATACTTTAGGTAGCATGCAGAGTACTGTATTAAATACTTTAGGTAGCATGCAGAGTAGACTGTATTAATACTTTAGGTAGCATGCAGAGTATTGTATTAATACTTTAGGTAGCATGCAGAGTAGACTGTATTAATACTTTAGGTAGCATGCAGAGTATACTGTATTAATACTTTAGGTAGCATGCAGAGTACTGTATTAATACTTTAGGTAGCATGCAGAGTACTGTATTAATACTTTAGGTAGCATGCAGAGTATACTGTATCAATACTTTAGGTAGCATGCAGAGTATTGTATTAATACTTTAGGTAGCATGCAGAGTATACTGTATCAATACTTTAGGTAGCATGCAGAGTACTGTATTTACTTTAGGTAGCATGCAGAGTATACTGTATCAATACTTTAGGTAGCATGCAGAGTATTGTATTAATACTTTAGGTAGCATGCAGAGTAGACTATTAATACTTTAGGTAGCATGCAGAGTAGACTGTATTAATACTTTAGGTAGCATGCAGAGTATACTGTATTAAATACTTTAGGTAGCATGCAGAGTATACTGTATCAATACTTTAGGTAGCATGCAGAGTATTGTATTAATTAGGGATGCACCGAAAATGGCAAAAAATTGCCCGAAAGAGTTTTTTCACCGAAAATATATCACCGAAACAGAAACAACCTCGCGTGTTGTTGTGATGATGTTGCCCTGTCGGGAGTCGCGCTGCCCCTATGTAAACTCTGCGCGCAACGCATCCAACAAATGCGTCTTCAACATGCTTCCATATCCTCATTCACTATTATGCCCGTCGCGGTAGGAGTGATCTATGCATATCATTCACGTGTTGTTGTGATAATGTTGCGCTGTCGGGAGTCGCGCTGCCCCTATGTAAACTCTGCGCGCAACGCGTCCAACAAATGCGTCTTCAACATGCCTTTACATCCCCATTCACCATATGCCCGTCGCGGTTAATCACTGAGTGATCTAATATGCATATTATTCACATTTTGACGCTGTCTACTGTGCCGAGTCAAGCGAGCACATTCAGCTGGGGACTAGAAAGGTGCGCTCAGTAGAGCACAGATGTCCGCTGCGGCAGCCAGAGAAAAGATGGAATTAATGTACTGTATGCATTCAGAAGTGCTGAATAAATGTTTTATGGACCCATAATAGTGATTATTTATTATTTAAGTTAAGTTTTGCCATAATCATATATTTTTCCATAATCATAATGTTCCACAACATTGGTAAAAAAAATCTATTCTATGAATCATTTTCGGCCTTTCGGCTTTCGGTTTTCGGCCAACTGTTTTCTATTTTCGGTATCAGTTTCGGCCAAGAATTTCCCATTCGGTGCATCCCTAGTATTAATACTTTAGGTAGCATGCAGATTAGACTGTATTAATACTTTAGGTAGCATGCAGAGTACTGTATTAATACTTTAGGTAGCATGCAGAGTACTGTATTAATACTTTAAGTAGCATGCAGAGTACTGTATTAAATACTTTAGGTAGCATGCAGAGTATACTGTATTAATACTTAAGGTAGCATGCAGAGTACTGTATTAATACTTTAGGTAGCATGCAGAGTATACTGTATTAATACTTTAGGTAGCATGCAGAGTATACTGTATTGATACTTTAGGTAGCATGCAGAGTAGACTATTAATACTTTAGGTAGCATGCAGAGTAGACTATTAATACTTTAGGTAGCATGCAGAGTACTGTATTAATACTTTAGGTAGCATGCAGAGTAGACTTAATACTTTAGGTAGCATGCAGAGTACTAGGGGTGGGGGGAAAAAAATCGATGCGTAGTAGTATCGCGATACTTTGCGTGGGGATACTGTATCGATATTTAATTATTCATAAAAAGAATAATACGGTAATATTTTTTTAAGTTGCATTGTTCATTTCAATACCTGTAATAGTGCAGTAGTACACACACACACGTGCATTCAGTTGAGTTGGAATATGACTAATACAAACAGTTCAGTTTGTCAGGTACATGCAACACAGATTACAGATCTCTGCTTGAGAAAATACCATGTTCTGCAATAAAAATGATTGAAGTGAGATGAACAGACTGAACTTTATTTTATTAGATAAAACATGTTGACAAAGTTTACTTTGCAGTTGAAAAAAGGTAATAAATTAAATGTGACAAAAAAAATTAAAGATTCTCGCAATACTCAGCTATTGCGATATATTTAGTATCGCGATCGTATCGTGACGCAAGTATCGTGAGGTCTCTGGCGATTCCCACCCCTACAGAGTACTGTATTAATACTTTAGGTAGCATGCAGAGTATACTGTATTAATACTTTAGGTAGCATGCAGAGTATACTGTATTAATACTTTAGGTAGCATGCAGAGTATACTGTATTAAAAGTCTACAACTAACATGAACCTTAGTCTCTTAAATTTACTATCATCCCTGTGTTATTGGAATATTCTTATTGTCATATTTCAGTTATGTCAAAGGTGACTACCTTCAAAATAAACCCTTCTCAGCCTACAACGCCGGGCTTGTGACAGGCAACATGAATGACCACAAGGTGGCGAGATACAACGTCAGGAGAGCAGTAATAGAGGCAAAACGGCGTTACAGGGATAAAGTTGAACTTCAGTTTGAACAGGCTGACTCTAGAGGTATGAGGCAGGGCCTCAGAACGATGACGGATTACAAAGGCACCTCCCTCAAACTGAACAGTGACATCTCCTTAGCAAATGATCTCAATACCTTCTATGCGAGGTTTGAGGCTGTGAATAACAACACCAGCCTACAAACCACTGCAATGGAGGGGTGGGGGCACTGCTGATGGAGGTTCAGGATAACAGAACATGAGGTGAGGAGGACCTTAAGAAAGTGAATATCAGGAAGGCAGCAGGACCGGACGGCATCCCCGGCTGCATCCTAAAAGTCTGTGCAGACCAACTGGCCCCGGTATTCACGGACATATTTAACCTGTCCTTAGAACAGGCTGTCATCCCCACCTGTCTGAAGAAGTCCACCATTATCCCTGTACCCAAAAAATCTACGCCCGCTTGCCTCAACGACTACCGCCCTGTAGCTCTCACCTCCATAGCCATGAAGTGCTTTGAGAAGCTAGTGAAGGGCTACATCTGTTCCTCCCTCCCCATCAACCTGGACCCCCTGCAATTTTGCATATCGCCCCAACAGGTCCATGGAGGACGCCATAGCCCATGTGCTGCACACAGCAGCATCACACCTGGACAAGAGGCAGGGGAACTATGTGAAAATGCTGTTCATCGACTACAGCTCAGCATTCAATACCATAGTCTCCTCCAAACTCATAGCCAAGCTCAGGGACCTGGGCTTGAACTATGACCTCTGCCAGTGGGTCTTAGACTTCCTGATGGGTAAACCCTCCGAGGACTTGACATGGACCACACACATTGACAGTGTTGTGAAGAAGGCACCGCAACGCCTCTACTTCCTCAGGCGCCTAAGGAAGTACCAAGTCAGTCAGAAGATCCTTAAGAACTTCTACTCATGCACAATAGAGAGCATCCTGACTGGCAATATCACCTCCTGGTTTGGGAATAGGACCGCACAAGACCGTAGCAGACTACAGAGAGTGGCCCGTTCAGCCGAACGCACAATTGGAGGGGGGCTTCCCACTCTCCAGAACATTTACAACAAGCGGTGCATGGGTAAGGCTAAGAGAATTATCAAAGACTCTGGCCACCCAAACAACTGCCTCTTTGAACTGCTGCGGTCAGGCAAGCACAGAAAGACTCAGAAGAAGCTTCTATCCCCAGGCCATCAGGATGCTCAACGAACAATAACACTATGTAACAACCATCAAATGCACTCACAGCACACGCATCCACACGCACACACTCACTTTAAACAAACAAACAACTCACTGCAGCACCCACTTTACACACTTTAGAACACCTAAACACACTTTATATTTATTGGTAAAGAATTTGCACTACAACCCATACCTCATTACACCTTACTGTAAATTGTACCTAAATTGTACCTCATCCCATTTCTGCTTTGCACTATATAGTATATTGTATATTAGTATATTGTATAGTATATTGTATGGTAACTCAGTTACTTCTACTCTGCATTGAACATTGTACATACTGAACACTTGTGTCTACGTACGTGACTTCTATTTTTTTACTTGCTATACTTATTTTATTTTATACTTATCTATTTTTGTCTAGCACAGTCTCTGGAGCGTAACAGAGAAGCATTTTGTATAAAAGTATTCTGTACTTCTGTATGACAACTAATAAAGAAACTTGAACTTGAAACTCTCTAACAATGACATGGTAGAATAGGAATCATCATCCAACTTAGGAACCCATGCTAGGGTTTGGATTATTAAAAGGTGATTGAAAGGTTAATGTGTGGGTTTCAGGACACAGGAATATGCCAAAACCAAGGCACCCGACATCAGCCCTCTGCCCTCCCTAGTGGTGTGTCCCCCCACGCTGACGGGCCACTGGGTGGACGAGGTGAGCAAGTTCTGCACCAAGGAGTTCCTCAACCCCCTGCACTACACCGGGCCCCCCACAGAACGAGCACGGTGAGACTCAACCCCCTGCACAACACCGGGCCCCCCACAGAACGAGCACGGTGAGACTCAACCCCCTGCACTACACCAGGCCCCCCACAGAACGAGCACGGTGAGACTCAACCCCCTGCACTACACCAGGCCCCCCACAGAACGACCACGGTGAGACTCAACCCCCTGCACTACACCGGGCCACCCACAGAACGAGCACGGTGAGACTCAACCCCCTGCACTACACCGGGCCACCCACAGAACGAGCACGGTGAGACTCAACCCCCTGCACTACACCAGGCCCCCCACAGAACGAGCACGGTGAGACTCAACCCCCTGCACTACACCGGGCCCCCCACAGAACGAGCACGGTGAGACTCAACCCCCTGCACTACACCGGGCCACCCACAGAACGAGCACGGTGAGACTCAACCCCCTGCACTACACCAGGCCACCCACAGAACGAGCACGGTGAGACTCAACCCCCTGCACTACACCGGGCCACCCACAGAACGAGCACGGTGAGACTCAACCCCCTGCACTACACCGGGCCCCCCACAGAACGAGCACGGTAAGACTCAACCCCCTGCACTACACCGGGCCCCCCACAGAACGAGCACGGTGAGACTCAACCCCCTGCACTACACCGGGCCACCCACAGAACGAGCACGGTGAGACTCAACCCCCTGCACTACACCGGGCCCCCCACAGAACGACCACGGTGAGACTCAACTCAACCCCCTGCACTACACCAGGCCCCCCACAGAACGAGCACGGTGAGACTCAACCCCCTGCACTACACCGGGCCCCCCACAGAACGACCACGGTGAGACTCAACCCCCTGCACTACACCGGGCCACCCACAGAACGAGCACGGTGAGACTCAACCCCCTGCACTACACCGGGCCACCCACAGAACGAGCACGGTGAGACTCAACCCCCTGCACTACACCGGGCCCCCCACAGAACGAGCACGGTGAGACTCAACTCAACCCCCTGCACTACACCGGGCCACCCACAGAACGAGCACGGTGAGACTCAACCCCCTGCACTACACCGGGCCACCCACAGAACGAGCACGGTGAGACTCTTGGCTCAATACTTTGTAACGGCACAAATCTGAATTTATTCTGGGAGAGGGAGCAATAACGGCTGATCTTTAAGAGGCAAGTTGAAGGAGAGACGTTCAGGTGATCTGCTTTGCATCGTTGAAGAGAACTAATGGCAGCAGAACTTGAGAACTACTAGGAATGTCTGATCTGATCACTGTGTCCGACTCTTGCCACCTAAACTGCACGGACTACAACATATAACGTACATCATGCCAACCTTGTCTATACTCTAGGGCTGACCCCTATTAGTCGACGAATCGGTCGAAAGGAGCCGTAGTCGACTAGCCAACCTCTTCGTCGAATACAAAAATATATATATATATATATTTATAAATATTTGGGACCTGGGAATGTCCACTTGGATGTAAATGAAGTACAAACAACTTTATTGTCCCTTTTTCTGGCAGAGTGCCTCGTTCCCATTTGAGGGTTCATCACAATGCTCAGTCTAATCGGCAGAATCGAGAAGGCGTTGCGTGGCACAAGCCGGTTGGAAATGATGGGTTTCAGAGCTCATGCATCGATTCCACACGTCGTCCTATTCATTCTCATCTTGACTGGGTCTTTTTTCTTTGGTAGGTTGCAACACCAAGTGAAGAAGCACAATCTGGTAATAGCCTCTTACGATGTCGTACGCAATGACATTGACTTCTTTAGGTGAGTGGTGTTTACGTCTCTTCACGTCACATATTGCACTCTGCACATTTTGTCTTGGGTGTTTACCGGGATTTCCTCTTGTTTTTCCCCAGGAATATCAAATTCAACTACTGTATCCTTGACGAGGGCCATGTTATTAAAAACGGCAAGACCAAACTCTCCAAGGCCATCAAACAGCTGGCTGCTAACTTCCGAATCATCTTGTCGGGAACGCCCATTCAGGTAACTAGGGCATCACTGTGGACCATAACAGCCTTTCATCCCTGCAGTATAACATCATTAGTAATTTAGTTTTCTCATAATGTAACTTTTAAAACAATTTAAGTGCCTTGCTCAAGAGCACTTCGTGGCCGTTTTTGAGGGAGGGGATAGTGTTATTCACACTTCCTCCTCTACCCAGATTTCCTGCTGGTCCAGGGATCAAACGGGCGACCTTCTGATCACAAGCCAGCTTCTTTAACCTTTAGGCCACCAGCATGACATGCCAACCCTTCAGCAGATGGACTTCATATTCTTTTATCTAAATCATAACTAATTTATTTGTAAGGCCCGACAACACACGTTAATGTCCCCATGGGCCGCACACGTCTTCTTTAAACAAGTCAAGAAGAAACATCACAATAAATCAAGACCAAAACAAAAACACCATGAAGTCCAAAAATGTAAAATAAATGAATGCAAGTGCAACACTCCCAGACATACCCTACGCGAAGGTAAGGAAAAACTCACTAAAACCTAGCAATAGGAAAAGATGCACCACAGGCAATGTGGAGGAGAGAATCTGCTCGTCTATTCTGGCAAACTTGATCTTTCCTAGTCTTCCAATACTCTAGGGGTGGGAATCTCTGGCCACCTCAAGATTCTATTACAATTCGGAGGACTACAATGCTATGATAAAATTATTATTGATGCATCTTTTTTTGTGATCAATTGTTTTATTCAATTATTTTGTATGCCTATTGGCTGAAAGCATGAGGAACACGCACATGGTCTATGATCAATCTATTTGTTAATCTTAGGGGGCATGTCTGTAAACGGTTTCTTCCTCACTACGATGTACTGAAGGAGTTGTGGGCAGTCTGGTAACTTTGCTCTGGAGGTCCATCCATCTGTGTAGACTTAGTAGTGTAGCCTATAGGGAGGTGTAGTCTGACGTTATTTTAGTTTCCTGCGCGGTCCACCCGTATAGGGATTTATCATTGGGAAAATGTATTATCGGCTATTGTAATAATTCTGCCTCTGTGAGTTGCCTTCTATCACTAACATTATTGTTTAAGCATTTTTGGTTGAAATAAAGTTAGTTATAAGGTTTCATTTATCGTTAAAGACCAGTAGAACACCTGTCGTTCAGTGCTGTCGCCTAATGCAGCCAGGAGTCTACTCTGTGGTGACAACAGTCGGCAGCGCCAGAGTGAAGTGTAGTTCCTCAGTGAACGAAGAAATACAATTTTATTTAGCTACCTTTACGATTAATTGCGAATTTTTTCATGTTGAGCTATGGATTGTGGATGAATACACACAGAAAGGTACACCATGCCAATTTTCATGCTTTATTTGTTTTGAACGAGACTATTTAGAAATGTGTCCATTGGAAATGCATTGCGATTTCAAGAGGGGTGGACCGGCCGGAAACGACAATGACGTCACCACTACACCTCCCTATAGACCAGGAAGTAACCACTACACCTCCCTATAGTGGCTGTGTTGGATCATCCTGTTCACATTTGGAAATTACCTTGTTGCTGAAGTGATTATGAAACATTAACGCTGTGGCGCTGAGCTCCGCTTTCCCCCTTTTCTTCATCATCCTGTCGCCATTATGTTAGAAAAATCTACATTTGACATTTGTGAATCCATTCGGAATCATCCACATCATGATGCATCGAAGTATCATCAGATTTTCTTTCCCCCACCCCTACTAGTATGTTTACCTTCATCCATATAACGGGAGATTATCTTAATATCTACCCAACCTGACTGAAGAGTAGTTGGTTAAGCCCACTGGGTCCAGTCTGGTTCCGTGGTTAAATGTTTGAGGCAAAGTGTTTGAGATCCATGGACTGATTCTGCTGCTGCAGACCTGGAAGAACATGGTGGCTGCATCACAGATCCATGGGTTCTAATGCATTTCCTCCTCCCTCTGCTGTGTGAGATCAAACTGTAATGAAACAAGTAGATGGAATAATGAGGATATGCTACGTCATGAGTATTGAATATTTATGTTTATCATAGTTTGTAAAACCACATGATAAACATTGTATTGTTGGGCAATCGCATGTTTGTCTGACCTGGGCATATAATGGGCATAGTTAAAAAATAGAATGACCTTTCCTTCATCTACCACTGCCTTCTGTGTGAACCTCTATCCAGTTGTATGATACTTTATTTGTATAGCACCTTTCATACAGAAACTGCAGCTCAAAGTGCTTCACAACAGAAAAAAGACAGGCATAAAATGAGCACATAAAGTGCAAACATATAAAATCAGTTTTTCACATGAGGCTCTAACATCTCAACAGGCCACCTTGTTTATGGTTTGATTCAGTTTTAAATAATAATAAGAGACAGTAAAATAGTGCAGTGCAATAAAATAGTAGAATAGAATAGATCAAATATATTTTTTACAGTGCAATAAAATAGTTCTGGATTAATGTTAAACAGTTCAAAGTCTTTTGTACCGTCTCTGTTAAAACGTGACAGTCTTCCCTCCTGCTTTATACCTACTTTGACCCAGCATTTCATGAAACAGTATTCTGTATTTAAAGAAACTTGAAAACTTGACCCTTCGAACCTCCCACTCAGGGCAAACCTCCCTCTCGGGGCACAGTTCCCTCTCTCAGGGTGCAGTTCTAGGCCTTGGTCCTACACCGTTTTAAAGCCCGACAGTCTCTTGTTTGATACCCACATAATACCTGACAGTTTTGAACCTGTAATAGACGAGTAAAATCAGATCTGTTGATGGTGAAGGAAAAGGAACAAAATCTCAAACCAGGATAAAGGACATGGAGAACTGCTCAAAAAGCGAGGTTCTTTCCACAGACGAGCAATTGTGTTTCTGAAGTATATTAATAGTTATAACCCTGTCTCCCTCCTACCTTGGCCTCCTCAGAATAATATGAATCATTACATCTCCTACCTGGGAATAATAATCATTATAACCCTTGTCTTCCCTCTCCTACCTGGGAATAATATTAATCATCATAACCCTTGTCTCCCCTCTGCTACCTGGGTCTCCTCAGAATAATATTAATCATCATAACCCTTGTCTCCCCTCTGCTACCTGGGTCTCCTCAGAATAATATTAATCATTATAACCCTTGTCTCTCTCCTACCTGGGTCTCCTCAGAATAATATGAATCATTATATCCCTTGTCTCCTACCTGGGTCTCCTCAGAATAATATGCATCATTATATCCCTTGTCTCTCCTACCTGGGTCTCCTCAGAATAATATGAATCATTATAACCCTTGTCTCTCCTACCTGGGTCTCCTCAGAATAATATTAATCATTATAACCCTTGTCTCTCCTACCTGGGCCTCCTCAGAATAATATTAATCATTATAACCCTTGTCTCCCCTCTCCTACCTGGGCCTCCTCAGAATAATATTAATCATTATAACCCTTGTGTAACTGAGGGGTACAATTCCCTGACTGTATTGAGAGTATGGTATCATTAAACCACTACTTAGTTATGTACTTTAATTACTGGCCATACAGTACACGGTATATATGGTGAACACCCACACAATAACACGGCTTAACAAAGAGTCATATTTAGAAGTATTTATTAGAAGAGCAGCAATAGTAGATTACAATATTGAGAATTATGAGTTGCGCTTATATGGCGAAGAACACTTAAATAGGTCAAGAGCGTAAGTCCATGAGCATATTACGATGGGTATAATTAATACCACCTGTAGCATAAGAATTATATAAGGCACACTCGTAGGTCAGCTGGAGATACTAAGGGGGTTCCCTCCGGTTGTAAGCCAGCAGGGGAGAGGAATTGTCGGGAGCAAAAGTCTGGATCAACGAGGAATAAAGAGACTCCAGGTACAGGAGACGGTGCAATAATCCCTTGGTCCTTAGACAAAGCAACAGCTATACTCCGGTATGCATTGCAGCATGGATGAAAGCTAGCCAGCCTCTGGGTCCTAGAGGCGGGCTCGACGGTGCTCCTCACAGGGTAGATCCCACACAGCAGTGGGGTAGACGGTTCTCTGCTCCAGCAGCCACAGTACCAAAGCAATATAATCCAGCCGGAGAAGGCTCTGCATTCGTCGGTGTAGGTTATCCAGTGTACATATCCACACGGTTCTCGTCTAGGACTCCTCGGATGGCGGCACAAGGTTAGGCCGCCCAGCCTGGATAAGTACACTAGCTCGGTACGACGAACCGGTGGTAATGCTGGTCACTGTAGAACGGTAGCCGCACGATACACTATACATAATAGACTATTACTTTATAATAGAATAAGTCGAACTCGACGATACAGCGTTAAACTCTGACACTTTAGCTATCAATTCGCACGCGGTTCTCAAGGCTCTATTTAGGGGCAAAAAAGGGCCCACTTCACAGCACGTTGTATCGTGGTGAAGGCTTCAACTTGTTGGGTTAACTCGTTTTAGGATAAGTGCTTCTGTATCCACCTGCGACGTATTTATACGTAAGGTGAATAATCTAGTGCCAACCTCAGTTCTGTCTCGTATTACTGCGCAAGCCTGGGCATGTTGAGACATGTCTTAGCGGTGGCTTTGAACTAGACTTTGGGGGTATGGCCGTTGGCGCCTAGGGGGTCGCTGTCCAATAGGAGAACGAATATTATGGTCTGGCCTGTACCTAGGTAAAGGGATATTCCGTGTATATGTACAAAGAATATACAAGGGATATCAGACGATATACAAATATTATACAATATATCTCAAGTAATAAATATATATATTCGGTTTAATCTGACCCTTTGTAACACCTTGTCTCCCCTCTCCTACCTGGGCCTCCTCAGAATAATGTCCTGGAGCTGTGGTCTCTGTTTGACTTCCTCATGCCTGGCTTCCTGGGCACAGAGCGCCAGTTTGCTGCTCGCTACGGCAAGCCCATCCTGGCCAGCCGCGATGCCAAGAGCTCCTCGCGGGAGCAGGAAGCGGGTAAGGCTGCTCTCTCCTTAAAATAAAATGAACATTAGACAAATATTTGCTTGTGTTTTTTGGGGTTTTGAGTAGGACTAAATATTCCCATTTTCTCTTCAGTGGCGGTGGTGTTCTTGGCTGTAGATGCCCACCACAGCTGAATTAATCTAGAGCTGTGTTTCTTTAAACTGTATGTAGCCTGACACGTCGGAAGCATGGAAGGCTTCACAAGCCATTTATCAATGGGCTGGTTTCAGCCCTAGATGTAGCTCGCGTAGCCCTCCATGGGTCTCTGGTCTGGACCCAAAGCGGGTCACAGGCCCGTTTCCTTTTGGCTCCTCACATGACCAAAATATGGCTATGATAAATGTTAAAAGGGTATGACCAGGATTAGAGGAGAGTAAATATACTAAGTTGTGGTCCGGTGCTGAACGATTTGAAGAACCCACGATTGAACCTTGACCTGTCCCCGTTGCTCCAGGTGTGCTTGCCATGGAAGCTCTACATCGGCAGGTGTTGCCCTTCCTCCTGAGGAGGATGAAGGAGGACGTCCTGCAGGACCTTCCGCCCAAGATCATCCAGGACTACTACTGTAACCTTAGCCCTCTACAGGTACTTCTGGACAGCTACTACTAGCCCTCTAGTAAAATAGGAATTGGCATGTGATCAGTATGTAATATGAGATATGTTAATGGAGGTGGACAGAGGTGCAGCATAAAGAAATGAAGGCTTACACCACTCTAGAATTCAACAATGTAATGGCTGTCATATTGCTGCTGTTGTACTTAATTTTCAGATCAACACCATATATATTTATGAATTTCTACATTGGCGTGTGAATGGGTTTCAAGGTCCTGAAATGTATCTAGGGGCTCGTCTAGCATGACTAACGCTGATATACCTGATGTGGCAGGCGAGCTAGCCTGGCTAACGCTGATATACCTGATGTGGCTAGTGAGCTAGCATGGCTAACACTGATATACCTGATGTGGCTAGTGAGCTAGCATGGCTAACACTGATATATCTGATGTGGCTAGTGAGCTAGCATGGCTAACACTGATATATCTGATGTGGCTAGTGAGCTAGCCTGGCTAACACTGATATATCTGATGTGGCTAGTGAGCTAGACTGGCTAACACTGATATACCGTAATTCCTCTAATAGTGACCCGGGCTTGTATTTGCTTAAACTGTAGCGGGTACCAGGCTTTTATTAGGAGGGGAGGCATGTATAAGAGAGAGGCCTATATTTCAAATTTTCAAACTGATCATTTTTTTTGATCCACTTTTTCTCCCATTTTCTATATTTTCTCCCATCCCAATTTCGTATCATCCAATTCAACCCTCCCCTGTCACGAACGCTGTTTCTTGCCTCCCACAAGCCGGCTGCAATGTGGACTAAGTCATACATAGCACAAGTCCCCTCCGGTACTTGAGGTAACAGCAGTCGCATCTTTTCACCTGCGCAGCTCGATCTCTCAGTGGCGAGGAGTAACGCGTGGGAGGCTCACGCTGCCCCCGACACTTCCTGATTCTACTGCGCAGGCGCACCAACCGACCTGTAGGAGTCGCTGTCCACAACGCCCGATCCCCACCCATCAGTTTCCCACCCCCTAATACGGCCAATGTGTATTAGTATGAACGACCAGCTAAACTGAAAGCAATGTGGAGCGCTGGGCTCGAACAGGCGAGCCCAGCGTCTCCGCATTCGTGGCGAGCGCCTTGCCCACTACGCCACGTAGCCGCCCAATTTTCAAACTGATCATAATGAATAAATCAATATTTTGTGTCAGTTTGAACCCAGTAAAATGTACTGGGTTCATTTATTGAAACCTTGAACCCAGTAAAATGTACTGGGTTCATTTATTGAAACCAAGTACCGGTACTGTATGAAATAGTAATCAGTGCAATTACAGGTGGTCACTGGTCATTTCAACATTTTCAAAGTGAAATCGAGTAACTTTACCTTAGCAGCTCAGTATATTAGTACCCGGCTTGTATTAGGAGGTCTGCTTATAATTGCTTAGCTCAAGAGCGCACCCGGCCATTAATAGAGACCCGGTTTGTAATTGAATACCGGTCACTATTAGAGGAATTACGGTACCTGATGTGGCTAGTGTTAGCATGGCTAACACTGATATATCTGATGTGGCTAGTGAGCTAGCATGGCTAACACTGATATACCTGATGTGGCTAGTGAGCTAGCATGGCTAACACTCAGTGGTGTTGTTTCAGTAAAAGCCAAGGTATGGCAATTAGGGAGGGTGGGGGGGGGGTTAAGGGGGGGTTTCCCCCCCTTGGTGGATTTTTTTTGTCAAATCAGTTGCGCAATAGTCACGTTTGGTGAGTTGTTTCTATACAATTCACTTATGACATTTAGGTATGACACAGGACTACACAAGCATTTTTAGTATAGAAATGTGTCAACAGACTAAAGCAGGGAACCACAATATTTTGCATACAAATTATGCAGAATGTAATATCATAACTGTCTATTATTTTTCTTGCAATTGAGCCCATTTTCATTAGGTACAGTTCTGAGGTGTGTGTTCAACAGAATGTAGTATCAAAAACACGTTCTCAAAAAGTATGGGTTACTGAATGCTAGGGATGGGTACCGAATTCGGTACTTTTGAGGTACCGAACCGAAACACGTCGGTACTACCGAGTATCGAATCAAGTGAGAAACCGAAAAAAAAATTTAAAAAATTTAAAAAAAATATTTTTTATTAATTTTTTTTTTACTTTTTTTTTTTTTGTTTACTTTTTTCTTTTCATGTCAACGTTCACACGCACAATATATGCTTACCTAGGATTTGACTTGATTCAACAACAAAGCAGTCGGAGCAATGACAAGCCGAAAACTGTCGAAATTGTAGTTATTTGAAGTTTGGATTTTTTTTTACGACTGAGGTAGGTAAATAAAATTTCGGCAGTTTTCGGCTTGTCATTGCTCCGACTGCTTTGTTGTTGAATCAAGTCAAATCCTAGGTAAGCATATATTGTGCGTGTGAACGTTGACATGAAAAGAAAAAAGTAAAAAAAAAAAAAAAAAGTAAAAAAAAAAAGATTAATAAAAAATAATTTTTTTAATTTTTTTTTAATTTTTTTTTAAAGTACCGAAAAAAGGTACCGTTGGGTACCGGTATCGATTCACAGGTACCGGTATCGGTTCAAATGTGAAAGGTACCCATCCCTACTGAATGCTGAACTGCACTGTTATCACTAAGCCATTGTAAGACCTTACCTGTGTCCCTGTATCACTTGTCTCTGCTGCCCTTTGACAAAAAAAATTCTATGTCCATTTTCCTTTTTTTGTGGCATATTTGAGTTAGTCACCTATAGTAAAAGTCACCTAGTAAAAGTGAGATGATTGACGATATCAAAACATGCTAGGGCTGTACCGAATCGTTCGAAGCTTCGTAATGTTGACATTCAAATTCTAAATCAACATAAAAATTGTAATTATAAAAAAAAAAAAAAAATCTTTGATTTGCCATACCAAAACGACGCCCCTGCTAACACTGATATACTTGATGTGGCTAGTGAGCTAACATGTCTAACACTGATATACTTTATGTGGCTAGTGAGCTAGCCTTTACCTCCTATTGACCATGAAAACATCTAGGGCTGCAACTAACGATTATTTCTGTCACTGTGGGCGTGGCTCATTTTCAGGGCTCCAGTGCATGTTTTACCTCACATGCTCAAGTCTGCACACCTGTGAATGTCACCCTCCCTCTGCCTTAACATGATCCCATAGCAAATTTAAATAAGGACTCATGAAACATTTGAACTTTGCTTAATTGCTTAAACTACTTGCTTAATCAAATGTATTTTAATAACAAATACAATAATCAATCATAATGAAAACAAATTAAATAATACAAATTAAAGTGCAAGTTTAATTGTAAAGATAATGTGCAAATGTTTTAAAAGTAGCAGCCTCTGCCTCAGCACTGTGGTTCTGATGGGGCTGTTAACCTGGTCCAGGAGGGTGATGTGGATCGACTCACTAGGCTCCACCATCCAACAGCTGTAAGGGGAGAGGAGGATGAGTCAGATCAGACAGACTTCTAGGTGTTTTGTTTGCTGTGTGTGAGTGAGAGTGTATGTGTTTGTCTTACTCTGATCTCCTGCAGAGGAACACACCATTTACAAATGACAGCGTCCATAAAGGAACCCGTGATTGCATTGCTATAGCCAACTTATAAATCATCAGATATAAGATAGCTAGCACTAACGTTCCCCGTCTCTGCAGTCTTAGCCCAAAAATTTTAACTTTTTTTTTCAACTGAGAAAAAAAAGCAGCCTAGTCTAGACCATGGCGCTATATAGACAGTGGACGTTGGCACTAGCTATCTTAACTTACCTAATTAATACTCCAGTCTGCAAAAATACGACACTTGGTGCTAATTCAGAGCTGTAAACACCGGTAGCCTAGCCAAGCTCTAGTAGGCTGTAAGCTTGGCGCCGTTTAACGTTACCTAACGTTGCATAGTAGTTGGTGGACACGCAGCCTCAACAACATATTAACTGAAATAGCGTTCGCTTAGCAAGCATTATCCATGAGACATTCTGTTTTCCAACATGTAAGCTAAAACTTACCCATGATCCGAGTAGCTGTCATCACGGTTCCAGGGTGCTTGCTCGTGCATCACTGCTTTCTTCTTCTTTGTCGTTAGTACACAGAATGCAGTCATGGCAGACGAGGGAAATGATACTGCCCCAGCACTTCCTGTAGTGCATTTGCGCAGTTTTGAATGAACGTTACCGGCTCTCGGTTTCCTTTTTATATGACGCATCGACACAAAAATTCCGTGTCATTGAATTTTTATGATCGACGTCGTCGATTTATGTCGACTAATCATTGCAGCCCTAAAAACATCTATCCTGTCTGTAGGTTCAGCTGTATGAGGACTTTGCCAAGTCTCGGGCCAAGGTCAGTGTGGAGGACACCATCTCTACAGCCTCCACGGAGGAGGAGGAGAAGCCCAAGCTAAAGGCTACAGGACACGTCTTCCAGGTACTCACAGGCTCCATAAAACACGGGGGGTATTTTGATAGCAGCTGCTATGCCTTAAAGTAGGGATGCTCGATATTGGCTTTTTTACCGATACCGATATTCCGATATTGTCCAATTCTTAATTTCGATACCGATACCGATATCAACCGATACCGATATATGCAGGGTTTCCCCCCAAAAAAACGGAATAATTTCAGGTAACTAATAATTTCACTGGATGCATTCAAAAGGCTTTCTAAATGTAAGCATTATCTGTGCAAAATATGATAATTAAAAAAGTAAAAATTAACATTACATATCTCTTGTTGTTGAATTAAACCAACATGCATACTTTTGACAATAAATAAAATAAGAATTGGTTCTTACTTGCTTGCCTGGGTAAATAAAGGTTAAATAAATGTAATTTTTTTTTTTTTTTTTTTTTTTTTATCGATACCGATATTTTCCGATATCACATTTTACTGCCGATATCGGCCGATAATATCGGTCGGCCGATAATATCGGACATCCCTACCTTAAAGTATATGCTCCCTGTACTATGTGAACGCTTTTAAAACCGTTCGTTAGCATTAACATCTGAAGTGCCAGTGAAACGTCCCCATTATGTGATCTGTTCCTCTGGAAGAAAAATAACGCTAAAATGCATCCCTTGTGGTACTAAGTTTAGTATTTGTTTTACAAAGATCAATATACACTATATTCAGCTTGTTTTTCTCTTGTTCTCCCCAGCCTCTGCAGTACCTGAGGAAGCTGTGTAACCACCCTCTTGTTCTCCCCAGGCTCTGCAGTACCTGAGGAAGCTGTATAACCACTCTTGTTCTCTCCAGGCTCTGCAGTACCTGAGGAAGCTGTGTAACCACCCTCTTGTTCTCCCCAGGCTCTGCAGTACCTGAGGAAGCTGTATAACCACTCTTGTTCTCCCCAGGCTCTGCAGTACCTGAGGAAGCTGTGTAACCACTCTCTTGTTCTCCCCAGGCTCTGCAGTACCTGAGGAAGCTGTGTAACCACCCTCTTGTTCTCCCCAGGCTCTGCAGTACCTGAGGAAGCTGTGTAACCACCCTCTTGTTCTCCCCAGGCTCTGCAGTACCTGAGGAAGCTGTGTAACCACTCTTGTTCTCCCCAGGCTCTGCAGTACCTGAGGAAGCTGTGTAACCACCCTGCGCTGGTGTTGACCCCACAGCACCCAGAGTACAAACGCATCTCTGAGCAGCTGGCCATGCAGCACACCAGCCTACGAGACATCCAGCATGCACCCAAACTGTCTGCACTCAAACAGGTACAATAGGCTACAATGTCAAACTTAAAGGTCCCCTCCCCATGAAGACATGTTCTTGCTACATTTATTTGTGCAGAACTTGTCGCTAGAGCACCCTTTTCACATTCGTCGGGGGGGGAGGCTTCTCTGTACTACATACATCTAGTGATCTATACACAAACAATTGTTACATTTTCAATTGTTCAGTTTATTGAAAAATGTTGGTGGGAAAACCATACCAAATGAATTGTTATTAAATATACAACATTTGTCATGTTAAACACTCATGTGGAGGGGATCTTTTAACTCATTCTGCGCCATCGCTTAATCCGCGTGATGGCGCTAGAACGCCACCGCTGTAAGTCAATGGGGGGGACTGAGATTTGCGAGTCCTTAAAATATATCTTAAATTATAGCTATGGGTCTAATACACCCGTCGATTATCAGTGAGTTGCTTCCAGTCAACATGTACGAAACGGATTTTTTTCATCAGTACATTTCCGTTTTATAGCCTTTTTTTTATCTACTTTTTCTCCCCATTTTCTATTCTCTCATCCCAATTTCGTATAATCCAATTCTACCCTCCCCTGTCTCGAACGTTGTTAGACCATGCCTCCCACTGGTCGACTGCAATGTGGACGAAGCCTTGCATCACGTGTCCCCTCCGGTACACCAGGAGGCAGCCGTAGCATCTTTTCACCTGTACAGCGCGATCTCAGCGGCGAGGAGTACCGTTGCTTCCTGATTCTGCTGTACAGGCGCACCAACCGACCTGTATGAGTCGCTGTCCACAACGTCCGATCCCCACCCACCGGCTTTCCCACCCCCTAATACTGCCAATTGTATTAGTATGAACGACCAGCCAAGCCGGAAGCAACGCCGAGAGCTGGGCTCGAACCCAGCATCTCCTGCGTTAGTGGCGAGCGCCTTGCACACTGCGCCACTTAGCCGCCCTCGTTTTATAGCCTTTTGAATATGAATATAGTTTTGGTGATTCTGAGAAATTCCAGAGAAAGACGCGATAATGGCGTTTTAGTGGAATACCGGTACAGTAAACATGTAATTTTTCACCTGATTATCGAATCTTCCTGAAATCAATGCTAGATCATCATTATTATCCTTCCTCGTGCAAGCATGCAATGTGGTTTAGACCGGCGCTCGGATCGTCCCAGAAGAGAAACTACACCATTCCCAGTGGAGTTCAATACCCGCTGGAAGGCATAGGCGGCGGTATTTGCCCTTTTGCAAGCGCAGACCCATTCCCAACGATAACATCAGGCTGGATGGATGAAAATGAATGGATATCGCTAATAAAAGAAATGTCGATTAAAACCTGACTATACTCGTGATTGGCGCTCAAGCAATGACGAGTTAACCCGACTATCATCGTGACTGGCGCTGAATGAGTTAAAGGGACACCCTGACATTTACATTTTAGTCTTAGTATTTTTCATCACCAGGGACCCGTTACAAGATTTTCATGGGATGCTAACAATGGTCCATTTTAACTGAAGTATCAATATAGGAACTCTTCCCAACAAGGTGACAATGAACAAATAACACACCCTAGTTGGTGAAGTTGGCCAATCGGCAACGCCAAATCTTGCCATAATTTTCAAACTAAAATGTGTATGACCCTAATCTAAAATAGATTTCTTTATTTTGTGATAATCTATTTTTACTAATCAAAGTTTTCCGCAACTAAGGTCGGGGGAAGAAAATCCAGCTTTGGATAAAAGCACTATATAAATGCAGTCCATTTACCCATCTGAATATGTATATATATTTTTTTATTTCTGATTGTAACACGGTTTTCCGTCGGGGACATGATTAATAGTCAGTGTGTTAGAGACTACCAGTTTGACGCACACTAAAGAATCTGATAAGCTTTAATGTAAATTCTGTCAATATTTTTTCTTCAGTTATAGATATCGTGATGTATTAATTTTCTTGCAATATATTGATTATCGTTATCAAGGGCCAAATTCACCACATTATCGTGAGTGATTCGTATCGTCCCACCCTTGACCATTAATGAGTATATGAAGATATAGTTCTGACTAATGAAGTCTCTCTTCCCCTCAATGCCCTCTAGTTGCTGCTGGACTGCGGCCTGGGTTGCAGCGGGGCGTCGGAGGGCGGCACGGAGACTGTGGTCGCCCAGCACCGCGTGCTGATCTTCTGCCAGCTGAAGAGCATGCTGGACATCGTGGAGCACGACCTGCTGAAGCCCCAGCTGCCCTCGGTCGCCTACCTGAGGCTGGACGGCAGTGTGCCGGCTGGCCTGCGCCACTCCATCGTCTCCAGGTCCGTTGGTCTGGTGGTCCGACTGCTAGTTTGTTCTTAATGGCGCTGATGTACAGATACCGGTGTTGATTTAAAGCAAATATCAGCTTTAAATGGGGCAAATTTCAGCTTTGGGTAACGGTATTGAATGATTTCCTCAATACTTACATTGGATACCAAAGATACCAATGTGTAGCTAGTCAGGAAATTAAGCAACATTTTCCCACGCATACAATATTAGAATATATCTCAAATTGAATGTATCTCAATCAGTTTTGTCTAATGACTGACTCTAAACGAATAGTCAAAGTCATTGATCAGTCAAATTAATTAATCGGTATTCTGCCGTGCATGCCTTAACACATTGAGTGCCAGCGACGTCATATCTCGTTTTATTAGCCCCCCCACTGAGTGCAGACGAGGATTAGTATCGTTTTATTTTTTTATTAGCCATCTGAATTCATATTTCATCAACAGAGTCTCCCGTTGGTACAGCAGCCCCTGTAGGAGCTCAGAATGGAGAAAAGCGCCCCCTATCATCTATCCCTGTGTAACTGCAGGCAGTCGATTAGACTGACCTGGGATCTGTAGAGGTGGAGCCAACTGGCTCCATTGTGCTGGTGATGGATCTGATGATGAGGGATCTGATCGCGAGACTGAAATCAGCCTGGAATATATATTTACAGCAGCCAATAATCAATCAATAAGCGTGATCGATATTTGGAATGGCGATCAGGAATTGGAATAATCTTTTTGGAGAACATCTGATCTAAGTTAAGGAGTCTGTTACCAGTCTTGGGGTAATCTGAGCTGTATTCGCTGAGATAACAGCGTGTCCCCCATGTGTGATGTGGCTGTTTAGCTGTGATCGCTGATGAGGAAATAAGATAATCGATTTTCAGCTCTCGTCTATAGTGTGCATACGTACACATATACTATCGATAATCTAGCGTTTATTTGAAAACTATTCATAAATAGGCAGAAAAATTACAAAGTTTTTGTGTATTCTATAATATTCCAGTAAATGTCTTATCACAGAATCTTTATTTTCCTTAAACGGGGGCTTTTCAAAATGCTATAAAACTAAAATTAACCGATAAAAAAACAATCCGTTTCGACAATGTTGACTGCAAACGAGTCATTGATAAGCGACGGGCAGATTAGACACATAGCCATCATTTAAAACATAGATTAGGCGTTTTTAACGCTAACATTGAAGTGGGTGGCGGCATTCAAGGAGGTTCCGGGGCACCGAGCTCCGGCAAGGAAAGTGTTAATGGTGTCCATTTAGCCATATCAAAGTCCCAGACGGTCTCCTCCTCCCTCTGAGTTGTCCTATCACAGTCCCAGACGGTCTCCTCCTCCCTCTGAGTTGTCCTATCACAGTCCCAGACGGTCTCCTCCTCCCTCTGAGTTGTCCTATCACAGTCCCAGACGGTCTCCTCCTCCCTCTGAGTTGTCCTATCACAGTCCCAGACGGTCTCCTCCTCCCTCTGAGATGAGTTGTCCTTGCTCTATGCTTTTCAGGTTCAACACTGACCCGTCCATCGACGTGCTCCTGCTGACCACACACGTGGGCGGTCTGGGCCTCAACCTGACTGGTGCAGACACGGTGGTGTTTGTGGAGCACGACTGGAATCCCATGAGGGACCTGCAGGCCATGGACCGTGCCCACAGGATAGGACAGGTACGGTCCCTTGACTTGATACAAACGGGATAGGAGAACAACATGCAGAAGGGTAGAGTACATGAGGATTCTAAGACCAACGTAGAAGGGTAGAGTACAGAGGATTCTAAAACCAGCGCAGAAGGGTAGAGTACATGAGGATTCTAAAACCAGCGCAGAAGGGTAGAGTACAGAGGATTCTAAAACCAGCGCAGAAGGGTAGAGTATATGAGGATTCTAAAACCAGCGCAGAAGGGTAGAGTATATGGGATTCTAAAACCAGCGCAGAAGGGTAGAGTATATGGGATTCTAAAACCAGCGCAGAAGGGTAGAGTACATGAGGATTCTAAAACCAGCGCAGAAGGGTAGAGTATATGGGATTCTAAAACCAGCGCAGAAGGGTAGAGTATATGGGATTCTAAAACCAGCGCAGAAGGGTAGAGTACATGGGATTCTAAAACCAGCGCAGAAGGGTAGAGTATATGGGGATTCTAAAACCAACGTAGAAGGGTAGAGTATATGGGATTCTAAAACCAGCGCAGAAGGGTAGAGTACAGAGGATTCTAAAACCAACGTAGAAGGGTAGAGTATATGGGGATTCTAAAACCAGTGCAGAAGGGTAGAGTATATGGGGATTCTAAAACCAGCGCAGAAGGGTAGAGTACAGAGGATTCTAAAACCAGCGCAGAAGGGTAGAGTATATGGGGATTCTAAAACCAGCGCAGAAGGGTAGAGTACATGAGGATTCTAAAACCAGCGCAGAAGGGTAGAGTACAGAGGATTCTAAAACCAGCGCAATCAAAAAAGTCAATCCAGCGCAATCAAAAAAGTCAACAAACAAACTAGATTCTTGTACCGCATCTCCTCTCTGGTAAACAAGAATACCCTGAAGACTCTAACAGGAGCACTCATTCAAGGGTACTATGACTATGCTTGCACCTCATGGTACCAAAGCACCTCAGAGGCACTAAAAACAAAATTACAAACATCACAAAACAAACTGGTCAGACTACTGCTTGACCTTACTACTAGAACCCACCTCACCCCTGCCCACTTTGACAACCTAGGATGGCTTAGAGTAGACGACAGAGTACAGCAACTTGCAATGGGCCTGGTCTACAAGATACACTACACCATGAAGGTACCCATGTACATGTCAAAATACTTCCCAAAGGTCAGTGAATACCATGACCACAACACCAGAGGGAGCTCCACAAATCATGTTAAACCCAGATTCGGCTCAAACAAGGGACTAAACTCGTTTTGCAATTATGCCACATCAATATGGAACGCCCTACCCACAGCTGTAAAGGAATGTGAATCACTACCCATTTTCAAAACCTCTCTAAAAAGAGCACCTACGGGAGACTACAATTCGAAACTGGCCCTTGTAAATGTCCAAACCCAATGTACAGTTTCCCACCCTGCCTACCCAACCCCCCACCCCACCCACCTCCAATGTACAGTTCCCCCACCCCACCTACCCAACCTCCTCCAATGTACAGTTTCTTCCCCCTCAAATGTATATAGACTCTTTTTGTACTCTCAAACAGTACTGTATATTTGTATGTCATGTATGTCATATATGTTATGATGAATTGAAAATGGGGGACCCTGATGTAAACAAGACGAAAGTCTTTCTCTGGTCTGCATCCCCTTAACAATTGTGTATATTGAGCTGTACTGTATTGTTTGTACCCATTCTGCAATCTGTTAAAAAAAAATTCAATCAAGGGTAGAGTACATGAGCATTCTAAAACCAGCTTAGGACCTGAACGTGGTACTAGGGATGTTCGATATTGGCTTTTTTACCGATATCTGATATACCAATATTGTCCAACTCTTAATTTCCGATACCGATATATGCAGGGTTTCCCCCCCCAAAAAACTGAATAATTTCAGGTAATTAACATTACATATCTCTTGTCGTGGAATTAAATTTGTTCTTATTTGCTTGCCTGGGTAAATAAAGGTTGCATAAATGTAAAAAAGAAAATCAACCGATACAGATAATTTCCGATATTACATTTTAATTCCAATATTGACCGATAATATCGGACATCCCTACTTGGTACGTTTGTCTTCCTCCTGGAATCATGAAAACATTCTAGTATTTTTGTCCTGAAATGAGGCTGTGAACCATTTTACGACCCACAGTTTAAAAGACATGCTGACATAGATCATGAAGAGACTAGAATGTAGACCGGCTGGAACAGGCCCTGCGGCTGGGCTGAGCATCCTGGCATTAGGTCTTTGTTCTATTCTAATAAGGTAGAACGGTCGTCTGGTAATCGGAAGGTTCCCGGTTCGATTCTGGCTCTGCCCGGCAGCGTGTTGAAGTCCTTGAGCAAGACTCTTAACACATTAACTGCCACGGAGTTTGCCCGTCTCATACCACTCTCTGCCACCACTCTAAGCCTATGGAGATGTTCACCTTCTTTGCAGGGCTATAACTTTTTAAATTGTATTGCTAAATTGACATTACTATGGCCCATTCAACATCGATTATCTATCGTTCAGGATGTAGGAACGTTATACCTTTTCATTCATAGATTCATACGAAAATACCGTCTAGAATATAAATATGTTTTTATCGTTTTCTGCAGTAATTCCTAGAACGTGAGTTATAGGCATAAACGCATATATAGATTATCAACTGCAGTTTGTTGCCGATACACGCTATATTAAAAATGTCAACTGTACATGAGGGGGAGGGGTCGTTTATATTTCCGTGATCGTCAGTAAATGCTTTATGTAGTATGGGTGATATATTGATCAGAGCAGTTTGCATTAATAATAATAAACAATCATGCTGAAAATGACGTCAGCATCCTCTTACCGTTCGCCGATGAGACTGGAGGAAAAAGATCCCATTTATTTGACGTGGATTGACTAGATCCATTTCCGGTTTGTATAATAATAAACGCCCAAATCATATCGATTATTGAGTTATGGCAGCGATCCATATACACGGATGTGTGTCTAGAGTCCCGCATTTCCCCGGTGCACGGAGATCACCAGAGATCCATTTCCGGTTGTAACTCGCCCGTTCACCACCAGGCGGCAGTATTGAAGCGTTGCAGAGTTGTGCAGGCTCCCACTGTATCAGCCGAGGCTGGGTGAGGGAATTATGAATACCATAGCGAAAAAATTAAATATGATCTCAATAACGTCGTACGCCGTCGAATGGCGGAATTCGCATGACCTTGAAACCCGTCGTACAACGTGATTGGCGGTCAATGTGTTAACCCCCAACTGCTCGCAATGAGCAGATTGGCACTTTGCATGGTTGCCTCTGCCTTCGGTGTGAGTGAATGGGTGAATGTGCGGCAAAGGTTGTAAAGCACTTTGGATAAAATGCAGTCCAAGATGCAGTCCATTATGAAGGTGATTAAGATGAGATTTACTGTTATTGTCGTCATGGGGATATTTTTCTTGAACTCTGTACTGCAGATTCGCCATAAAACTTATCATGCATACAACATGGTAAAAGGCAGCATCAGTAAACTACATATCTCACTAGATGCAGTGTGCGATCCATAGCATGGTCTTTGGGTGAGCCAACCAAATAATCGCGGAGGAGTCAGACTGTTGGAGGATACTGTGATCGCGGACGTTAATGTAGTAGCCTATGTATGTATGTGACAAATAAACCTCTTGAATCCTGTCACATATTCAATCAGTTTCAGTAACTACAGAACACATAATACTAGACAACTCACTTGTTGAGGTCCGGCCGTCTGGACGGTCTGGGCTTCCACAGCACATTCCATGATAAAAAAAAAAGTATCCATTTAATTAGATGATGGATCATCATCCAACACTGTCTACAGTATCTAATCCTATCCTGTGTTCTGATACGAGTCCGACCGCAGCGCCGGCACGGTCACCGGGCGTTGTAATACTAATAATAGTCGCAGCAGGCTGCAGCGCCTCCGCGCTCCGAATGGTAATTGCAAGAATAGCATGCATGTTGCCATATTACGTGTGAATTAGTGCGCAAATCATTAATCATACATCCAAAATAGCATACGTTTATTATTATACACGATGATGATACAGAAAATTACAGAAAAATTATAAATGCATGGCAAAAGTAGCATTTATTTTCAGTAATTTAGAGACCCCGAGGGGAGCTTTAGAGACCCCCAAGGGAGCTGATGTCTGATCTAGGGGAGCTATAGCTCACCGAGCTCCCCTCCTGGATCGCACCCTGACTAGATGACTCGCAAGCAATACGCACACATTCACTCATACTGACGATGGCAGCGTATTGCACAACCACCTGTATTCCCCATTAGCGTTGAGAATCCTAACGGACATGGGCTGGAATGAAGGGTTATAACGATTTAGCCTGCACTTGGTTATCTATTACCAGAAGGTGTAATGTGCATTGGGCCGCTGCCATCTTTAGTGTTAGAGATTTACCCTTCGAAACTACCACAGGTGATCCATCTCATTATATGAACAGTCTCGGCTTATAATGCACTCTTAAAAAAAAAAGACTGTGATAAAGATAAAAGTGGTAAGTGCACTATTAATGGGGTTCTAATCCTGCGCATGGTCTCCTGCAGAAACGGGTAGTGAACGTCTACAGGCTGATCACGCGAGGGACGCTGGAGGAGAAGATCATGGGTCTGCAGAAGTTCAAGATGAGCATCGCCAACACTATCATCAGCCAGGAGAACACCAGCTTGCAGAGCATGGGCACAGACCAGCTCCTCAACCTCTTCACCCTGGATAAGGTCAGACCCTTGCACGCACACTGGGTAGTGTCTAGAGACCCTGCCTTGGAGAGAAAGGATGTTTTTAATTTTGTAGGCAGCAGAAACGTTAGGGTTGCGGCTAGAAATAGGTTTATAAACCACTTTAGGTGACGTGGAGAGTTATGGCTTCGCAGCTCGGCCAACAAGCGACGACGCCCTTCTAGAGCACTGCTAATGTCCTCCTGGGTGATGGGATCTAGACGCTACCTGTAAACTGGCTCATTTCTTTCATAAAACGCATGCTTAAAGTGACATGCACATTTCCTAGATGACACACATTTGAGCTACAATACATCTCGTGTCTGACCACCTGTCTTGACTCTCGTCCCGTGTGTTTCAGGGTGAGAAGGGCGAGCCCTCGCCATCGACCTCAGGGAAGGCCTCTATGAAGTCTGTGTTGGACGGCCTCGGAGAACTGTGGGACCAGCAGCAGTACGACACAGAGTACAACCTGGACAGCTTCATGCACTCACTGCACTAGTCTCCAGAACCTCCCTCCCCAACTACCAGCCCAGCGGGACCCGGACGGCCTCTAGGATGGAGCCCCGTTAGACCCCCCCCAGTAAAATCCAACTGTTTCATTTCTGTGGCCACGGCTCGGAGTCTGCCTTGTCCTCTTCTCACGACCAGTGTCTAGTATTAACTGCTTATGACTTTATAACCCCCTACACACCATAACATTCTTACCATCAGCCTCCCGACATTAAAGCCTGAGAGTTGTGGCATGGTTTCTGACCCATCTACACAGTGGAGCAGCATTATGGAAGCATCTGGACCCAGTGACGCCTGGTCTTTCGTCTGTTCCACTTTTAGTAACAGTCCTAAAATCACCCAGACATGCCTCTCAAGATTTCTGTGACTTATCGATGCACATTTTGTATAATCATGTCAAGGGAAAGACTGGGATGTGGAGCTGGCTAGAAGAACCACACATGCATATACACACCCCCCATAAGCACATTGACATGACTGGGCTACAGAGGGGGGGGGGACTCCTAATGGTAGAGTCTGTCCTGAACTGCTCATTCTAACTTGGTGAAAGTTACTTGGAGAAAGCACTGCACTGACGCAGCATTACAGACTGAATCTTGCGGCTCAGGTCAAACTTGGTACAGCGAGACTTGTCACAAAATAGTTTTAAAAAAATGATAATGCAGACTTTGTAAATATTTCTGTAAGTGCTGCTTTTTGTTAAAGCTGGTGGAATTGTAATAAATTCTACAAACCTTTTCAGGTATGGGTGGTTGTTTTTTTGTCTATATGTAGGTTTGGGAATAACAAATGCATGAATTATGATCAGGATATAATGGATACATTACTTGAAGGAGAATGCCACCCTTTTTAGGTATTGACATTATGTTCTTCCTGTGCCCCAGGACAGTTCAGTCAGTATTTGTGAACATGCACCTCTCTCCTGACTGATTGGTGATCTCACTGGGATGTAGAAATCTGGAGCTGCTCCAGAAGATGAAGGGGGCTCTGATTTTTATGAGGCCATAAAAGGTTTGTGTGAGCTCTTACACCCACATGAGGTTTATATTCTAGCATTGCTAGATGGTTTGAACCGGAATTAAAAAATAATTTGGTTGTAGGAGCTTGCACAAACATTTTGTGTCCCCGTTTGGTGGTTTCTCTGATTTCTAGCTTTAGGAGAGGTGCATGTTCCCAAATGCTAACTCAACAGTTCTGAGGAACAGGAAGAATGATGTGTGAATTCTTAAAATGGATGGTATCCCCCTTAAGGATCTCAATGTTGTCAATCTAATAACTGTTGATGGTGGCAAGATTCAGTTACAAGAAGATGATGGAAGGTAACGTTTCACGTGTGTTGAAGTGTTTCTGAGGGTGTCCAGTAGAGGGCGTGGTCACGCATAGGGGGTGATGAGTCTAAAGATGAATGAGTTGGGATGGATGTCTTGACGGGGAACTGTTGAGTAATGATGTCACTCAGTCCTCTTAAATCTACCCGACGATGCAAAGCATTCAACACAATCATCTCCTTGCCGTAGACTAGCGTTGGCGCTAACATTATATGTGGGGCGGCGTGGCTCAGGGGTAGAGCGGGTTGTCCAATGATCGAAGGGTTGGTGGTTCGAATCCCGCTCAAGCCCATGTCCATCCCACTGCTGTTGTGTCCTTGGGCAAGACACTTAACCTACTTGCCTCGTATGAATGTGTATGCATGTGAATGAATGTTGGTGGTGGTCGGAGGGGCCGTAGGCGTTGATTATTCGCCACGCTTCCGTGAGTCTGCCTCAGGGCAGCTCTGGCTGCAATTGTAGCTTACCACCACCGGTATGACTGTGTATGAACGAATAATGGACTCTGTAAGCTCTCTGGGGTGTCACGAAGAGCGCTATATAAATACAATCTATTATTATTTATTATTATAGCTACCAGAAATATCCACTAGCGGATGTTACAGCTAACCCTACCCAACTACAAAATAGGATGTGTTGAATCCCTGGTCATGGAATTGCATGGCACTGGTGTATTCTAGATGGGGACCGTAAACTGGGGAAGTTGTGTTGTATATTAGGGAATTTACTAATTAGTTTAATGTATGTTTTACTACTTCATACGACCACTTGTCCAAAAGCCAGACTGTTAATACTTTCACAACCTTCGTGGGCTAAAAATAGAGGAATTGCAAGTCTTTAAAGTAATTGGACGTATTCATGGAGGTTAACGTGAGGGCCAGGGTGGGAACCCTGACCTCCATTAGAACAAGAAGGGTCTAAAGTGTGGGACGGGGGCGGGTTTGATGTGACCATATCACGGATGAGGGAGAGAAGTTGTCAATGGCCATACTGTAACGCCGGGTATTAAGTCTGCTATTTTTAATGCTGGTGCATTGCATATAGCACGTCTCATTCCGCATAGCACATTAGTAAGATTGTCCTGCCTTTGTCACGAGCGAGTTTCCGCCTTGCATGCATGTTATTCTCTAAAACCAGATTTTGGGCTTACTGCAACAAAGATACCACAAGACACATGTGACTTGTAGAAACTGGGGTTTAGTAAGACAGTCATGCTTTCTCCTGGCATCTACCTAGCGCTAAGCAGCAGAGAGAGAGAGAGAGAGAGAAAGGGACTGAAGAGGAATGTCATGCAAAAGACCACAAGGTTTCACACCGTCATACAACTACGTTTAATCAGATTTGCTTATTAGTACAGAAAAGGGAAAGGTCAAGGTGGGAACTACAAACTGAAGGAGTAGTGGTAAGCATTAGCAGCGTTGAGCTCCATGTTTTCAAATCACAGTTTTAGACTGCAAATAAATCAGACAAGCATAGGTCCAAGTCAACAATCTCCAAAAAGCCTTGTCAATATGGAACCAGTTTCAAGTCTGGAGTTAAAAACTTATAAAAGAAAAACACGGATGCAAAAAATTAAATAAAAATACATTTCAGAAGTAGGGGGGGGGGGGGGGGGGAACAAGATATCAAGCACATTAACATCTTTTTTCATCTATTTTGAGATCACAACATGGTGACGAGACCTACACGTGTGTACCGACCCAGAGAGAGTATCGCCATGAAGCAGTAGTGAATATACAGTTTACTATCCAAGTCTAGTATTACATGAAATACAGGTATATCTATAGAGAGGAATATATAAGATGGCCTCCATCACCCCAAGACATGAGAATCTCCACCTACCAGTCTTATATTGTCCCTTTTCGTTGCACATAGGCTACAGTTGCTTTTTTTGTTATGGTTTAAATTGTTTGTTTAGCAAAGGGAAATAAACAAAAATAAGGCTAATAAGTAAAGGAACTATGGACTATACCTCCCCCAGGGAGAGAGAAAACATTGGGCTTGCACAGTACACCAGGCCTGTTTTCTAGCATCACCTGTATAAACTGGTAGAAAAGGCAAGAAATAACATTCTTCTCACATCAATGTTTTACGTCTTCTGTATTTTTGGTACTACATGATAGAGCAAGGGATGTTAGAACATTTCATGACTGAAGCTTAGGTCTTTATTCCAGACAGAGGCATAGATTGTCACCCCATAATGGCAAAACGGAAGGCGAGTGGAAATTGTCAAATGAAGATTTGTAAAGCATGTGATAAAAGGTTAGGGAATATAAATGCAGGCATATTTAGAAACTGCAGGGATTCAGACCAATACCTCATTAATGCAGACTCTACAATGGAAACATGCCAAACCCCTCACCCCCCACTAAACCTAACTACACATTGTGTATCATTTACATTCATACTTAAATACAATCACCCTGGTGCATTCTGGGACCATATCGCTATCTTTAGGTTTGAGGGTGACGTGTAAACAATGAAAGTGCAGTATACAGGAGTTGCTGCTTTGATGCTTCATGTGTATTGACATCTCATGGCCATACAATGTAATTTACTCGTGGTGGGGAGTGAAGTACTGTAGTATTAGTTATTGTTGTGTTTTGTCCAGCTTCCACAATATCACAACATTGTATGTATGCTCCATTCTGCCATTTTATTTAATTGCCTGTTCATTTACATTGCCAATCACTTAACATTACCAACCATCATTGTGTAGTTTTGTGTCGTTTTTTCCTTTCTTTTTTCTCCGTAGATCATTTTCACACTAATGTAAGCAACATCAGCGAAGTTAACACAAAGCTTAGCATTTCAAAAAATCTAGACACTTTAGTAACAATATTACAACGTTTTTTTTTCAGCTTCAAAAATAAAACAAAGTGAACAAACGAAAAAATAAACTTTTTAAAGAATTAGCATCATAAAATTAATTTATTCCAAGTAAAAATACAAAATAATATTAATGACATTGACCAGATATGAAAGTCTCCCCAAGAAATAACTATTTATGGTTGAGAAATAAGTCTGTAAAGAAAATACGAAATAAAAATGAAAATATGTAAATATGTTTAAATTCTTATTTTTTTAGCAAAACTTTCTAAAAATAATGAAAATTTCTCAGTACAAAGGCTACATTACTACTGGAAGGTACTAGCATGTAGAGTAGGTAAATACACTGTAGAAAATGATTTTTAGTGAATCACAATGCTTGCAATGAAAATAATTCTGCAATAAAGATTTGTGCCTCTTTTTTCTCATTTTCTTCTTTTTTACAAACAGTACAAACAGTATTGCACATTACAACAAAGAATCAAGGTTCTTAGCCTTAAAAAAAGAAATGGGACTAATTAAAGTCTTGCGTGAATAGAAGGCCACCATTCAATTGATGCACCTTGGGGGCTTTCGATCAAGTTAACAGTTGAAACACTTGTCTTGTTTTGAGTTAAAAATAACATTCTTTTCTCTCTACCTCCATCTGTTAAATGACTCTCAGAAGTCTATTTTTTTTCTTTTATCTTCCAACGATATCAGGCTAATAAATCAGGGTTATGTTGCTTTTACAAAAACAAAAAAGGGAGCACATACTTTTAGGAAACATAAAAAAGTTTTCTTAAAAAAATAACATGAACAGAAGACCTCTTTCACAATTCTGGTCAGCATAGTAAATGATTATAAATATACAAAAAACGAGGGAAGTATCTTCAGTTTTTTTTCCTAAGCACCTGATATTTCTAAAGATTTCAATTTATTTTTTTGAGAACTCAGTGTTTTCCTCAGATCACTACTGCTTATTTGTTTGTTTTGGTGACACCGTGGCCTTTTGACGGCAATTCAACCAGTGGGACGCTCACTCCATTCTCCTCTGTAATAAAGTAGACGGTACTTTAGCTAACTACGTCATTTATATTAAAGTTATAAAGCTCTAGCTCCTTCAGTTGTCGTCATTTTCAAAAAATAAAATTTAAAATAAAAGCAAATAAGCATGATAAAAATAAAATCAACCATCTGTTAAATCATCTCTCGAAGAATTAAATTAATATATATATTTTTTATCTGAATAAACTTACTTAGAAAATATCAGTTTCTCTCCTAATATATTTCAAAATTGAGGTATTGCAAAAGATCATGTCAGTCAGAAAGCAGGCTTTTTCTTTTTTTTTCTCTCTCTTTTAACAAAAAGAATTGCTGACTGTCGAAAAAAACTGTCCAGATACAAAGAGTAGTGCATAACAAATGTCTATTAAAAGAGAAGGAACAAAAACATAGAAAACCCTTCTGGGCGCCGGGGAAATAAACATCACAAAAAACACACCCAGAATTCACTTTCATAGGGATACTTATTATTACTCAGGGTTAAGCCTCCTTTTTTTAAGTCTCTTTTTTTCTATCAGTAAAAAAGTATCTTCTGTTTAGTTTTCCATTAGCTTTTTTCTTTTTTTCTTCTTTTACAAGAAACAAAAAAACATATTCTAAAGCAAACAGTTTGCGACTAAAACAGAGAGAGAGAGAGAGGGGGGTATCGCGAGGCATTGCGGGGCGCCAGCACGGGACAACCACGACTCACAGACAGGGGGAACAACACACATACTGCAATGATGTAGGGATCCAGGCGGATTGTCCACAAAACTGCTAAAACCAGTGTAACTTAGCCCCCCCACAACTCCACCAATCCAGCCCCAGCCACCCCAACTTCAGCAGCCAATACCTTAGTTTATGTATTGCATCCATACCAAAATGTGTTCCCTCCCATCCAAACCCCCCCTACCCCCCCCTGCCCTACCCACCCCCCCCCCCCCCCCCCTCCCCTGAACCATTGAACTGCGCCCCATAACCATAGCCTTTTTCTTTTCTTGATAAAAAAATATGTCCACCATTTTAGCAGGTCATTATTCTACTTCAAGCTTTGCAGGAAAAAATCTGGATAAATATGGTGAACCAGCGAGCACATAATGTTCTGGCATAATGTTATTCCGACCCCTAGCTGTGTGGTGGTGAGAACATGTGCAGGCTGACAAGGAGCTCCGTTTATATTATATATAAAAAAAAAGAAATAATAATAAAAAATAAAAAGTCTCCAGTAGCTTCAATATTTTGTCTTTTCCTCTCGTCACTGCCTTCTTTCCTTATGGATAATATCACTGCACGGATGCGTCTGCGTTGCACCTTCAGCCTCATGTGAAGAGGTTATCAGCACAGTCTCCTCCTGTGTGTGTGTGTGTGTGTGTGTGTGTGTGTGGTGGTGTTGTTTTAAGTTGAACATGTGAGCTCTTTGGTTATTTTTGGGGAAAATTAACGTACGCTTTCGTCAATGCGTGAAAACAGAGGCTGTTTCTTAGTTAGCTCACAAGTTAAGATCACGTTATTCTGCATCTGTTCTGTATGTGTCTTGAATCAAACTGTGTGTGTATAACAAAGATAAGAGCTATCCGTGTGTGTGTGTGTGTAAGAGGCTATGTGTGTACTGGTGCAATTGTCTGTGTACAAGAGAACATATATACGTGTGCATACACTAGTTATGAAGTTTCACAGGACTTCTATGTCGGACATCAACGACAGTTAAAGCGAATCACAGTTCTAGGCTTTCTCAGACCTAACTACATACGGTATAAAAAATTGCACAATTATATCAACAATCACTGCAAAAAAGTACTTCACCTATCATAGACAGTTTTTTTTCTGTAATGGTATTCCTACATTAGATTGGATTCATGATTATTATGTTTTATTTTTTCTTCTTTTAATTATTATTATTATTATTATTATTATTATTATTAATTTATTATTATTATTATTATTATTATTATTATTATTATTATGTTTAATCATCTGGATGTGTTGACCACCGTCAGAGCAGAGGCAGCCAGCTCAGACTGCCCTGTGGGATGTCTCGTCAGCCAGCTAGCTAGGGAGAATGTCCCCTACAGCTTTCCTGACTCTGTATACCAGTCATCCCTGTGTCCAGTTTCGTGCTAGTTGTACGTACATCTATAGTGTGTTGTGCAAACATGGGCAGAATCCAATAGTAGACATGATACTGAAATTCTATTGCATGCAGCAACCCGATTGAAATAAACATGCAGTTAGAGGTGACCCACCCACCGACTCCCACCCAAGGTAGCTATCGTCTTCTAGGTGGCGCCCCCCCATCCACCCCCCGTGATAGCTTGTCATCCTAAACACCAGGTGCTTCTCTAGATTGTTGATGATGTTGTTGTTATTGTTGTTATTGTTTTTTAAACACCTTAGCCTGAATAAAGTACTTATGGTATCTGTTCATACCATGGAATTAGCAGCAAAGCTATTGCAGCGTCACATTTACATAACACTAGAAAATAATGTTATTATAAAAATAAAGACCTAGAAATTGAAAGCAAAATAATCTGATTGCGTTTATGAGGTATTAATATTTTTCAGAGTCAAAATTTTGAGCAAATATAGTTGTGTTATTGTTTACTCTGGCCGTTTTAATGGCCTGCACTACTTGATAGTTGATAAATCTCGCTACATCATATGCCACCTTTGTTTTTTTTTTCCTCTGTATGCATTAATTTAATTTGCCTTTGGTAATTTTTTTATTGTTGTTTTTTTTGTAGTTTTTTCTTTTCTACTAGGGGCCATATACTACAAATTGTTTTGAAAATAAGTGCATGCTCCTTTTTTTATTATTATCTATATGTATATAGATATGAAACAAAAAAAATATATACTTTTTTAAATATATGTATGGTCCCACCTCTGCCGTGGCGAGGCGGCACCCGACCAGGACATCACCAAGCCGACCGGTCGACAAAGAGCGGGGGATTGAAAAGAACCAGGTGTCTTAACATACCATCCTGTGTGTGTTATAGTGAGCGTTTTGTGCCAAAGTGCAAATTCTAAGCTGATAGACTTTCGCAAATCCCCCCCCCCCTCCCCCTCCCTCCCTCCCCCACTCCCTATTCCAAGAGGGTACACTTGAGACAATGAGTTCAGAGCGGTGTCGTACGGACGAGACAGTCCCATGTATTGTGATGTTTTCCTCTTTGCTTTCTCATGAGGTGGTTGTAGGGGAACAGGGTAGTGGTGGGTGGTGAGGGGGGGGGGGTGGTTCAGCGCTGTCCTGGGTCATTGGGTGGTGGGGGATGTTGGAGGGGGCAGGCAGGGGGTTGGGGGGGGTCGCCAGGGCAGGGCTGATCCCGACCCCCCTCAGCTCCAGCGGAAGGACACGTGTCGAGGGCGGTCTCCGCCCTCCTTCACCAGTGGCTTGTGGAACTCTCGGCCGGCCCGGGAGTGGATGCTGGCCCAGCAGTATTCACAGTAGTACTGCAGGCAGGTGACGTTGGCACAGAAGAAGGGGGCAAACTTCCCCCCACAACGGGCCCCCTGGCACTCGTCACACATCTGGTCGTCCAGGACGTAGGGCTTCACCTCCACCTGAGAGGACAGGGAACCATGACAGACAAACGCTTGGTTTATTATTGGTCGTGTTGTTTGCGATAACAGTCTGTTGTTGTTGTTGTTGTTTTGAAGCATGCTGGCTGTCCTCAAACTAATTGCTCCCATGGGGAGACTACTAAAGTTGTATTGTGTCATCATCCGCATACATAGACAGCTGATAAGACATGAGATATTCAAATATAATTAATACATTATTTTGCATATTTATAGCTTGATCATGAATTTGCAAAACCAGTATAAAACAAAACAAGTCCTGAGATGACTTGTTAAAGCCGTTCAAGTGCATGTCACACTTTTGGGCCATTATCCATAAAGCTCAGACAATAGAACATCTCTCCAGCTTTCTAAAATCGACACCACTTCAAATGAAGCTTTGACAGAAGGCACGTATCCTGCCACGCTCCAGTGGATTGAGCGTGACCATTAGTTAGCATGGGGACAAGAGGAAAGCTGTGTCTGGAAACACCTCTATACTGCATGCAAGCGGGCAGCGCTGATGCCAGGCGGCAAAATGAGGTTATCAAACCTCCTGATGTTGGGAGACGGTCTTAAAAGAACACACCAACATTTGGGGAAATTAGCTTACCGTCTTCTCCAGAGAGAGACAAGAAGATAGATACCCGTTTCCTCTCTGTGCGTTCAGTAGAAAGCTATCTGGTGATAATGGGATTTAATAGGCCTGACATCATTGGTATCTTTTTGCTTCGTATTTCTCCACGGTCCACTTGCCTTTTGTCTTGGCGACGGCTGTTTTCTTAGAGCAGTAGCTCTTACTGTCGTTGTTTGTGGAGTTCAGTTTAGATTTTAGATTAAAGGAACACGCCGGGGGGGGGAGGTGGCGCACGGAGATTACGTTCGTCACCAACACCGGGAGACACTAGGATTCGCCTGTTCGAATCCAGCTCCCGGCGTTGCTATCAGCTTGGCTGGCCTCTCGCACTGATACAATTGGCTGTATCAGGGGGTGGGAAAGCTGAAGGGTGGGTCCTGGGCGTTGTGGACAGCGACCCCTACAGTTCGGTCGGGGCGCCTGCTCAGCGAGGGTTGGAACTGAGGAGAGATAGTGTGGCCTCCCACACGCTACACTCTCCCCGGTGAGAACCTGCGCGGCCAGGTTGGCCTGCCCCAGGCTGCACATGCGTCGGAGGAAAGCATGTGACAGTCTCCGGTCTCCCGGACCAACAGTAGGGGAAAGTACGCAACAACCAGGAAGGGTGGGATGGGAGAAAAATCGGGAAAAAAGGAGGAGAAGAAAGATAAAAAAAAAAAAAAAAAAAAGGAACACGCCAGCATGTTAGCCTAGTTTAGCACAATGAATGGAAGCGGACATGACCGGTTAGCCTAGGCATTGTCCAACTAACACCTCTCCCGAAGGCTAACCGGTCATGTCCGCTTCCATTCATTGTGCTAAGCTAGGCTAACATGCTGGCGTGTTCCTTTTTTCTTTTTTTTTTTTTATCTTTCTTCTCCTCCTTTTTTCACGATTTTTCTCCCATCCCACCCTTCCTGGTTGTTGCCTAGCTTAGCACAATGAATGGAAGCGGACATGACCGGTTAGCCTTCGGGAGAGGTGTTAGTTGGACAATGCCTAGGCTAACCGGTCATGTCCGCTTCCATTCATTGTGCTAAACTAGGCTAATATGCTGGCGTGTTCCTTTAATCTAAAATCTAAACTGAACTCCACAAACAACGACAGTAAGAGCTACTGCTCTAAGAAAACAGCCGTCGCCAAGACAAAGGGCAAGTGGACCGTGGAGAAATACGAAGCAAAAAGAAACCAATGATGTCAGGCCTATTAAATCTAGGGATATTCGATATTGGCTTTTTTACCGATATCAGATATACCGATATTGTCCAACTCTTAATTTCCGATACCGATATCAACCGATACAGATATATGCAGGGTCCCCCCCCCCCCCCCCCCAAAAAACGGAATAATTTCAGGTAATTAACATTACCTATCTCTTGTTGTGGAATTAACACAACATTATGCATACTTTTGACAATAAATAAAAGCAGAATTTGTTCTTACTTGCTTGCCTGGGTAAATAAAGGTTAAATAAATGTAAAAAAAAAAAAAAAAAAAAAAACTATTTTTTCAGATACCGATCATTTCCGATATCACATTTTAATGCCAATATTGGCCGATAAAATCGGTAGGCCGATAATATCGGACATCCCTAATTAAATCCCATTATCACCTCAGCGGACAGCAGTCTGACTGGGGGTAATTCAACCTTTCTGTTCTATCATTAAGGACAATTTGCCGTTAATGGAATGATTGTAGTCTCGGATGGAGAAAAAGAGAAAATTGGAAACAAAAGAAAAGAGGTGACGTGGGATACCCTTGTACCGTGCTGCAACCTTGAACCCCAGCCAACCTCAATAGGTGTGACGTAGTCACTGAACTAAGTGGGCTTTTAGTATGTAAACAGGAAACAAGGGGATCCTAAAAGGATGTACTCGCGTAGCGCCCCGTTTGATCATCTCAACCCTGCCTCCACCAGCAGCTACGTCGCTACTATACGGCTGTTTGGAGAAGAGCTTTCTCCCCTCTTGTTCCTGCAACCTCTCACCACTGCTGTGGCTGAGGGGAGATAGTGAGGGACCGCAATGCAGATATCAATTATACGGGCCATTAAGCCTCATTAGCAGCACAAGTTAAGGGTGTCTGATATGGTACATTCTAGGACAAAGCTCAGAGTCCTATACATCAGCGTTTCTCTAACTCAGGAACTAGGACCGGTGGCAGTCAGAGAGTTCCGTTATATATTGCACACTACTCCTAGGGATACTGCTGATGGGTAACTGCCATGGTTAGGTGACAGACATATGTACTGTAGATATCTCAGAAATTATTTTTATGTAAATCAGGACAACGATAGTTGTTACAAAGGATCAGATTAAACCGAATATATATATTTATTGATTGATATATATTGCATAGTATTTGTATATCGTTTGATATCCCTTGTATATTCCTTGTACATATACACGGAATATCCCTTTAGCCTAGTACAGACCATAATATTTCATTCTCCTATTGGACAGCGGTCCACAGGCGCCAGGGCCATGCCTCCAGAGTCAGGTTCAAAGCCACCGTCAAGACATGTCTGTACATGCCCGGCCTTGCCCAAGAATACGAGACAGAAATGAGGTTGGCACTAGATTGTTCGCCGTGCATATAAATATGGCGCAGGTGAATACAGAAGTAGAGTTACCAATAAGTTGAAGCCTCACCCACGATACAACGTGCGGTGAAGTATGGCCTGTTTGGCCCCAAATAGAGCATTGAGACCGCGTGCGAATTAATAACTGAAGTGTCAGAGTTTGGCGCTATACCGTCGAGTGCGACATATTTATATTAAGTCAGTAATAGTCTATTTGTGTATAGTGTATCGTGCGGCTAAAGTTCTACAGTGACCAGCATCACCAACGTTTCCTCGTACCAGCTAGAGTGCTTATCCAGGCTGGGCTGCTTTCATGGCGCTTTCACCCGAGGAGACCTAGACGAGGATCGTGTGGACATGTACACTGGATTAATCTACCCGACGACTGCATAGCCATTTACGGCTGGATTATATTTGTTTTGGTCCTGTGATTTATGGAGCGGAGAATCGCCGACGCCTACACGTGTGTGGGATTTACCCTGTGAGGAGCCACGTCGAGTCTGCGCCTCAGAGAGCCTGAGGCAGGCTAGCTTTCTTCACTGTGGAGCTACAGTCTACGGAGAACAGCTGTATTCGTCTGTGGATCAAGAGACTATTGCACCGTCTCCTGTACTTGGAGTCTCCTTAGTCATCGTTGACCAGACTCTCTACTACCGACAGATCCTCTACCCCTGCTGGCTTACAACCGGGGGGACCCTTCAGTATCTCCCGCTATATATATTACCAGTGCACCATAGATATAATTCCCTAAGATTCAGGTCGTATAATTACCTCCTGCGTAACCAGAGAATGGACATTCATTATTGATTTGCCTACGCACATTCCTTTGCCTTACAAGTGCATTCAAAGTATAATAGAGAAGTATATTATGTACCTTTTGCTGCAATAAATACTTAATTATAACTTTGTGTGGAACCGATTTATTGTGGGAAGTGTTCATCATATTTATATATCATGTACTGTATGGCCAGTAATTAAAGTACATAAAGCGGTAGTGGTTTAATGATACCATACTTATCAATACAGTCAGGGAATTGTACCCCTCAGTTACAATAGACATAATTGAATATCATTAATACACAACCATCACTTTCAGCCGGAGTCACGGAGACAAACAACAAACAGTTGTCAAGTGTCGGAGAGCAAAAGGCTAGAGATATATATAATACACAACAGCACCAGAGGGCCCTGGGCTCCACTTACAATAAAGACTTTTGGGGGGGAAGCGGGGGGTGGGGGGATGGGGTGTGTGTGTACAGCCCAGCCCTACGCTTCCTTGGCTGACGACCAGTCTCAGTTGGTCGCCATCGGCCGCATGCTATAGTCTACAGAGCCCAAAATAACCAGGCAGCAGCATAAACCCAGTGGATATACATGTATAGGGAACTACTATAATTATCCTAACCCTGTGTGTCTGCAACTTGAAACATCTGTCAGGCCTCCAGCAGCCAGCGGCCATGCTGGTGATTACACAGCCAGGCCTGGCCTACCACTATTGTAGGCTGCTGAGCTGAATAAGAGGCTGGAAAGCCAACTATAATGAAAGCTCAGATACATGGGAGAAGGCTCAAGCAGAGTTCAGACCTACAGCATTCAATAGGAATGAATACACAAACCTCAACCGTCATCCAGTTGCTGCCCTCTCTCACCACTTTGAGGGACCCCCCCCCCCCCCCCCCCCCCCCAACAAGTAATCCCCACACACACAGAGGCAGAGATTATGAATGGAGCAGATGAACTCGCTCACCCGTTTGTCGATGTCGTTGTGCTGCAGCTGAACGAATCGGGCGCTGATGGCGGCGATGTAGCTCTGCTGATTGGAGAAGGCCACGCGGCCCGCCCCCTTAGGGTACTTGAGCTCTGGGTCGGTGTCGATGCCGGCATAGCAAACACCCCCATACAGCCGGTCCATGATCATAGCCAGCTCCACTGGGAAGAAAGAAGGTGGAAGGCAGAGAGAAAGAGAGGGGGGACAGACGGAGAGAAAGAGAGGGGGGACAGATGGAGAGAAAGAGGATAGACGGAGGATTGTTATTTCCCCATTGAGAAATTGGTTTTGCAGCAGATTCCTTACATTAAACACCACAGAACACAAATTACATACACTTAGCCGTCTCCTCAGACTGCTGACATACAGTAATTAGTGTGGGTGTCATCGCACACATGCAGTCTGTCATGTTTATCCCAAGAACAAAAAAGACTGTCGCGTGAGAACTTAAAAATTACCATCAATTTATTATTATTTATATTACCAATTCCTGGAAATCAAGTGGGTTGCTTTCTCACAGCAGGGAGAACTCCATTATAGCCTCCAGCTGTCCATGCGCCAGTCAACCATAATGAAGGCAATTTCTCACAAAGAAATGTGTTCCATTCGCACCAATCTCTTACCCGCGCGTAAGGGCCGCGGCACGCCGCCCACAAAGATGGTCTTACGGGGGTCCAGAGGCTGAGAGCCGTCCATCACAAAGTCACTGTCACTCAGGTTCCACGGGCGGATCTGGACCTGAACAGAAAGGTGACAAAACACTCATCAGTTTACAGCAGTGGTTCCCAAAGTAAGGTCTAGGGACCCCTCCAGGGGTCACTTGAGGGTGTTTCAGGGGGTCCCCCGGAAAAATCTATGTTAATTTAATATGATAATTTCATTCACTAGAGGGTTTAGCACAATGAGGGGATGTGTAAGAGAATAACTATTCTGAATATAGGTTTCACCGTCTGTTACCCTCAGCTACAGACTAGACCCACATATCTACTGTATAGGCCGTTATATAATTCTATCCATGTCATTTCAGACTCGCAAATCCATACCAAGGCTAGTAATTTTCCATAATATGAGACCTTACTTACTTACTTACCTACAAGAAGTAGCCTGGACCACACAGGGCCTTGTAGATCAGGGGTTCCCTCGTTTTCTTTCATGTCAAGGATTAGGCCACTGACTCCAAGTTCATAATAATAATAATAATAATAATAATAATAGGACTTTTTGAAGAAGTCTTGCAGTGACACACACATGCATTTTGTTTTCTCATAAGATTGTCTAAAGGTTTTTGTTGTCAGAATGACGTAGTGCAGAATTATATAACAGTCCATACTGTAGACCTAGTCTTTCCCTTTCGTTTGACAACAACGACTGCCACTCACAGGCTTGTCCTTGATGGTAGGACTGGAGACGCACAGGTAGAGCTTGCCGTCCTCTTCGATGCAGGCGTCGATAAGAGCCTGGACTGAGGTCTCCTCTTGGAACAGTAGGAAGGCGTAGCCTGGCAGGAAAGAAAGAAAAAACAGAGAGAGAGAATATGTTTAATGTATAAAGTTCAGTGTATAATGAATCTGTTGGATGGTCTGGATTTATAAGATAAGATAAGATATTCCTTTATTGATCCCCATGGGGAAATTCAGGTGCCACTAATATGTTTGATCAAACATCTGCCCATTCAAAGTCTGGATCTAGTCCCGGGAACTCCAGGTAATTGTTCATAGGCTTTTAAAACAAGCGTGTCTTCTCGTGAGCACATGACCCGAGGCCTGTTCCTCTCCAATCCAGTCAGCTACTCTTCAGACAGCCCCCCACGGGACCCCGGGTGCCTTCCAGCCGGTGTTGACTCAGCAAAAATTTGCAGAGACCTGCTTCGCTGCCACTAAAATTGATCTGCCTAATACACCAAATCTTTCTGAGGGGTTTGGCCTGGTAGAGATTTCTATCCCATAAGAGCAAGAGAGATCAACACTATATGCCAGAGTAAATGATTCATCACTTAGGAGGAGAGATCTTAAAAAGGGATAGTCCACGGTTTTTGATAAGCCCATCTGGTTCTTTCTGTACACCCATAAAGCTCTTAAGTTCAAGTTTCTTTATTAGTTGTCATACAGAAATACAGGATACTTTTGTATGAAATGCTTCTTTCTGTTTTGCTGTTGAGAGTGTGCTAGGTAAAAATAAATAATTATAAAAAGTATAATAAGTATAAAATAGAAAGTAAAGTACTTAAACAAGTGTAAACAAGACAACATTTTTCAATATACATATGTACAATATACAATGCAGAGTAGTTACATTACAATATAAATGGGATGAGGTAGCTTGTGGTGCCACCTTGTGGTGGTAAGGTAAGGTGCAAAGCTTGGCTATGTGCAATTGGGTATGAGTTGCCAATAAATATAAAGTGTGTTAGTGTCTAAAGTGTGTAGAGTGGGTGCTACAGTGAGTTGTCCATTTAAAGTGGGTGTGTACGTGTGGGTGTGTGTGCTGTGAGTGTGTTTGATGGTTGGTTACATAGTGTTAATCGTCATTGAGCATCCTGATGGCCTGGGGATAGAAGCTCTCTCTGAGTCTCTCCGTCTGAAACGGTCTTGTGCGGTGCTATTCCCAAACCAGGAGGTGATATTGCCAGTCAGGATGCTCTCTATTGTGCATGAGTAGAAGTTCTTAAGGATCTTCTGACTCACGTTGAACTTCCTTAGGCGCCTAAGGAAGTAGAGGCGTTGTCGTGCTTTCTTGACTACACTGTCGATGTGTGTGGTCCATGTCAAGTCCTCGGATATGTGGACTCCAAGGTACTTAAAACTGTTCACTCTCTCGACCGGTGCCCCGTCGATGCTGAGGGGGCTGTAGTCCCTGACCCCCGACCTCCTAAAGTCCACAATCATCTCTTTTGTTTTGCTGACGTTCAGGGAGAGGCTGTTCTCCTGACACCATCCCGCCAGAACCTCTACCTCTTCCAGGTAGGCCCTCTCATTGTTTGCAGAGATCAGGCCCACCACTACTGTGTCATCAGCAAATTTGATGATTGTGTTGTTGTTCCGCTGTGCCACACAGTTGTGTGTGTACAGCGAGTAGATACCGGGGATACCGTCCGGTCCTGCTGCCTTCCTGATATTCACTTTCTTTTTTATCTACTTTTTCTCCTCCTTTTTTCTGTATTTTTCTCCCATCCCAATTTAGTCGTTATGCCAATTCCCCCCTCCCCTTCCTGGTCGTTGCGCGCATTTGCCCCCCACTTGCCGGTCTAGGGAGGGTTGAAGACTATCACATGCTTCCTCCGATACATGCAGAGTCAGCCAGCCGCTTCTTTTCACCCAACAGCGAGGACTCTCACTACCTCCCCCAGTTCCCTCCCTCGCTGTGCAGGCGCCCTGACCGACCTGTAGGAGTCGCTGTTTACAACGACCAGGATACACCCCACCGGCTTCCCACCCGCTGACACTGCCAATTGTCTCAGTATGGACGACCGACCAAGCCGGAGGTACCGCCGACAGCTGGATTCGATACCAGTGTCTCTGCGGTGGTAGGCAGACACTTGGTCGCGCTACCCGGCCGCCCTGATATCCAATTTCTTAAAGGTCCTCCTCACCTCATGTTCGGTTATCCTGAACACTGAGTCTCCATCGGCAGTGCCCCCCCCCCCCTCCATTGCAGTGGTTTGTAGGCTGGTGTTGTTATTCACAGCCTCAAACCTTACACAACTGTTTCAGTTTTTGAGATACTGGAAGTGGAAAATGTAAGCATGTCTTAGCAATTGGACGTCAATGAGGTATCTAAAGTATGTCGCTAAGCAACATTCATGCCTGCCATCGACTCCCAACTAGCATGACTGCTTAGCAGGATGCTTATAAACCAAAACACTTAGGATGGACTGAAAAGGGATTCCCAGTTTGTGACAAATCATACAGGCTTCTGACAAATATGGACCATCCCTTCAATCCAAATTCAAAGCTATTCTGTACATTTGCGCACAAAAAAAAGGAAGCGATTTGTAGCCGGACCGAAATAAAGAACAGATTCCGAGGAAAAGACCACAATACAAAGAAATCAGCTCTCGACTTTCAAATGACGCGTAAGGATATGGGGACATTCAGAGTATAATATTTCCTGGGCTAAATCAGTGATCACCATCATCACAATCACATTCAAGCCGATTCCAGTGAATGAGTGGGCAGAGTGGACGATTCTGTTAACAGAACCACAGCACCTGTGGCACCCATGTGCTGCGGGGAAATACGGGACGCAGTCTGCCAAGTGCCAAGCAGAGCTGGCTGGCAGAGACGTCAGCTAATGGGGATCCTTTGCTAATAAACAATAAACAACAACAGAGACAGAGACACACACACACACTAGAAAAGGGGGCTCGTCTGTACGGGAGCATGCGCAGTCTCTCCGCTTGGCTCCGGTTGGAAGCGCCTCGCGAGGCGTGGGGGTTATGGTAACATGAGACCGACTACAGAAGCCCTGTATTCTAATGACCCCAGAGAGAGACACATTAGAATCTCTCTCTGACACACACACACACACACACACACACACACACAGTACACTCACTCTAACAAGAGTGGAAATGGCAAAGAGGAATGTGCAACTGTCATGTTTTACTTCCATGCATTCCAGAGTGAAACTGCTGCAGATGAGGGCGGAGAAGAAGGGAAAAAAAGCCATACTCAGCAGAGCTGCTTGACTGTGGTATGTTGATATGTCTCTATGTGTGGACAGGGAGGGGGAGAGAGGGGGGGTGTGTGTGTGCGTGTGTGTGTAAATGAAAGAAAAATAGAGAGAAGAAAAAAAGACAGGAAGCATCGAAGGCGGAACGGAGAAGCAGGTGTAGGAGCATGCATGCGTGTCATGACGCAAAACAACTGCTCCTCTGTGTGTGTGTGTTCTTAGGCCAGTGACGTCTCCCACGTCAAGAGTGGCGGCGCGTGGCGTTTGGAGCGGCACTACAAAACCCGCCTGTCTACAAAGCTCCCCGTCACCTGCGCTACAACCAACACAGGTTCCATTTCAAAGCCCCCCCCCCCCCCCTTCTCAGCCTGTGTACGTCAAGTGAGTTTAGGCCTCTTTTAATATCAATCATAGACAGCACATGATGATGAGGCCAAAAGGTGATATGGTCAAAATATAATATTTTTCTTCATTTCAGTTGTCCAGTACAACGGATGGTACCGCGAAGCGCAGTCACGATGGACTTCAGATGTTGTGAAGTGACGGGCGAGTAGCGGTGCTATGGGTTAAACTCACTCTCACCCTCAAAAGACACAGACACGTTACAAAGCAGTGAGTTCACTTCTTGGTATAGCGGTCTGTGCTGTTGCCCGTGGTGTGGGAGACCGCGGGTTCGAAACTCCCTTGGGGCATCGAAGTTTAAGGTGACGATGTCACAGCCGTTACATATGTATATTGGTTTTTACGATATGCATGTCCTGGACAGTCGTAATGTAAAAATCAACACCTCTGCACAGATCCATAATGGTATACCTACCTTTATATTCGTATATCCATAACTCCCAGCTCTAATGCAGCAACCTCACGACACTAACCTTTAAAGGATAAGTCATGTGATCTTCAGACGGTTTGTTGGTCTAAGAGTCATCTCAGAACTGGAACCGGTAGTCTCAGAACCCGGTGAAACTGGAATACATGGTTTGGTTTTCTGGTAATCACCACACAAACATGAGTAACATTTTGCCACCATTTTGGGTGATAAGGGTAAATCATGTTGCATGATTAATGGCTAAATCACCTCAAGTCAACAACACTGTTTCACACAAGACGATTCTTCCAGAAACGTGAAACAAGTCAGGCATGCCCCCCCCCCCCACTCCCATTTATTTAGCATTAGCGGTGGCTACATTTAGCTGATGTTTATGTGGTGATTGTTAAGAGAACCAAACATGGATTCCAGTTTCACCCGGTTCTTGGGACCTCTCTCTCTCTCAGGCAAAAAAAACATGTTTATACTCTGTGAGCATTAATGACATGTCAACCAACATTAAAACCACAATTCAACTACCAACCACTGTAAATCACAAGCCACAGGCATGCGGCAGCCATATTACACCCCTCTAAATCGACCAATTAATCTCCCCCATCGCCCCTCCTGTTGGCGGAGCCAACTCCTTTCAGAGAACAGGGAATGGACAATCATCCTATAGCAATAGGCCGGTGATGTGCATCGTCATTGTCACCGGCGTTGCCTGATATAGTCCCTCTACTCCTGGATTATATACAGGGTTTGTCATTGAGGGAGACTCGTGTGGTGTAGCGTTCAGCGTTCACGTCCCCCTCAGTAGAAAGCACTGCAGTCTCACCAAAAATATAAAAGGCAGAGCTAGCTAGCGGCACAGAGAGAGAGAGAGAGAGAGAGAGAGACAGAGACAGAGACAGAGACAGAGACAGAGACAGAGACAGAGAGAGAGAGAGAGAGAGAGAGAGAGACAGAGAGAGAGAGAGAGAGAGAGAGAGAGAGAGAGAGAGAGAGAAAAGGAACAGCGTGTTCTATGACCCAGGGCAGGAGAGAGAGAAGAGGGAGGAGGAAAAATGGAAAGAAGGGAAAAAGTGAGAGAGAGTGAGAGAGAGAGAGAGAGAGATAGGGAGAGAAGACAGCATGGATCAGAGTTGAAGGAGAGGGGGGGGGGGGGTCAGAAGAAGAGAAAGATAAACAGATGTTAGAGTGGTGGTTAGTAGGTTAAGAAGTTGGTCCCTAGTTAGTTAGTAGGTTAAGAAGTTGGTCCCTAGTTAGTTAGTAGGTTAAGAAGTTGGTCCCTAGTTAGTTAGTAGGTTAAGAAGTTGGTCCCTAGTTAGTTAGTAGGTTAACACTTTGAGTGCCGGGACACGTCTTTTCACGTCTTTGCTGGCCATGCTAAAGTTGCCGGGGGACGCTGTACAGCGTCCTTATATCAATATTTCAAAAATCTGCGATCGGATTCATTTTCCCCCTCCGCTGGCCTGAGATCCACCAGCAGGACCCACTGAGCTCTCTGGCGGTTCAGGAGCGCCATCTGGTGGCCGATCGGCGCAATCGCCAAACAGGATGTTGAATAGAGGTTGTCATGACGACCGTAGTTGTAACTGAGGGGTACAATTCCCTGACTGTATTGTTAGATATGATACTTACTACCACTACCTCTTGTACTTTAGACTCTGGCCACCCAGTACTAGGTATAAATAATTATGATAAACACTCCCACCTGATGAAACGGATCCAACACAAATGTACCAAGTCGAAAGTCTGCGTTTAATAATAATACATAGCAAAAGGTATGTACAACGATCACTTAATTACATTTATGATTTGAAATAGTATGCACTTTTATGGCAAATGAGTATTCGTAGGTAGATCAATATCGAATGTCCAATCTCTGATTGCGCAGGAAGCAAATATACAACCTGGAATATTTAGGGAACAATAGCAATGATACTTGAATGATTATATAGCTGGATACACTAGGGGAAGGTTCCGACTGCTTGTAGGACAGCTGGAGGGGGGGGTAGAGTCTGGCTGTATCCCGTCTGGCCGAGGGTATCCTGGGAGAGCCCACAGTCGTGCAACCCGGTGCCCAGCGATCCTCGATCCACAGATGAAAGCAGTTGGACTCTCTGTGGCCGGCGTCCTCCGGTCCACGATGGAGAGACGTGAGGCGACCTCGTCGTGTAGAGCGTCCTCTCCGGGGGGGGTATTTCCAACACACCGCAGTGTTGGCCTTTATCCATAGAATAATCAAAGTACTCAAAGCATAATCCAAGCCGGGGAAGGCTAGCCGTCGTCGGTAGAATAATCCAATATACAGGTCCACTCGCTCTTTGGCCTGGAGCTCCTCGGGTGCAGCTTCACGTGGGGTCAACCACCCTGGATAAGCGTCCAGCTGATGCCCGAAACGATGGGGGTGCTGATTACTATAGAACTCTTACCGCACGAGGCACTACATATGAATAGACTATTATTAGCTTAATAGAATACGTCCAACTCGACGATATAGTGCCAAATATGACTATTCAAATATTAATATACACGATGTCTCAATGCCGATACTGGGCCGAATTGGCCTTACTGCCCACACGTGGTTCGCGGGGAGGCTTTTGCGTCTGTCACTCTGTTGGAGGGTAAGGAACTGGACTAAAAGAAAGCTCTACTTTAATAGCGCAGTATATATACGCACTATGAACAAATAGTACCATTAGTGGTGCGGTAGACATATTCCTACGCGGAACTAGGACTTGTCCATACATGTTGAGCGGTACGATTGAACCTGGTCTGAGGGGTATGGCGACCTGGCACCAAGGTCTCGTCCAATGGTAGAATGGAGACTATTATGGGATGTTCAGTAGACTAGAAGGGATATTCAATGCATATTGTACAAGGAATATACAAGGGATATCAGGGGATATACAAATACAATTAAATATATATAAATAAATATATATATTCGGTTTAATCTGATCCTTCAGAACAGCCGCCCCCTAATTGGTCCCAACCCAATTAGTTAAGCAGAGACAGATTAACCGCACTGTCTACCACTCAAGGGTTCGCTGTAAGGGTCAGTCAACTCACAAAGTCATAGGGTCATGGTCATCATCGATTGTGTCTGGGAGTCGGGGCAGTTCTATGAGCCTCGCCACAGGACGGGTGTAAATGCGCCCCTGGACGAGTACTTCAGCTGCTCGGACCTTGCCATCGGCACCGGTGATCACTTTGCTTACGCGGCCAGCCGGCCACATAGCTCTGGGTAGTGACTGGTCAATAATCATGACGACTGTTCCTTCCGTCAAATTGTCTCTCTCTTTTACCCACTTCTGGCGGGTCTGTAGAGACGGTAGGTAGTGCAGTAGGAAACTGCTCCAAAACTTGTCGGCTAATACTTGGCTGTACCTCCACATTCGTCGGCCGTTCGCTTCTTCAGGCCGGTACATTGTCTGGGGTAACGCGGGATCTAGCCGCCCCATCAGGAGGGTGTTGGGGGTGACTGGGTCGACATCTGCTACATCACTGGAGACGTAACCGAGGGGCTTTGAGTTCAATACTCCCTCAATCTCCGTGAGGACTGTCATTAGGACTTCTTCCGCCACAGTCTGGGCCCCAAGTACTGCGTACAGGGCTGTCTTTATAGAACGTACTTCTCGTTCCCAAGTTCCACCGAAGTGGGGTGCGTTTGGGGGGTTGAATTGGAAGTCAATCTGGGCTGGAGCGAGGTGGGTCTTAAGTTCTGGGCCCATAGCTTGGAAGCTCTCCCTCAGCTCTCTTTCTCCGCCTTTGAAGTTTGTCCCGTGATCGGACAATAATGTAGACGGTTTTCCTTTCCGTGATGTGAATCTTCGGAAGGCCATAAGGAATGAGTCTGTGCTCATGGTCGGAAGGAGCTCGATATGTATCGCTCTGGTGGTCATGCATTTGAATACAATACCCCACCGCTTCTCGGTGCCTCTTCCTTTCTTTATGTGCAGCGGGCCAAAACAGTCCATGCCTGTTGAGTGGAATGGCTTGTCGCCGAGTCGGAGGCGACATGGAGGTAGGTCAGCCATCCGTGGTATGCTGGGCTGCGCGCGCCACTTTCGGCAGTCTAGACAGGTTCGCTGGAAGCGTCGCACCGCCTCTCTTCCTTGAAGTATCCAGTAACGACGTCTGATTTCCGCGAAGACTCTCTCTGCTCCTGCGTGGTGTACATCCTCGTCGTATTTCTTTATAATCAGCTCTGTGACCTTGTGTCGGCTGTTCAATACGATCGGGTACTTAATGTCATCCGGTAAATTGGGGGCTCTCCGCAGGCGACCACCCACTCTGATGAGGGTATGTGTGTCACTCTCGGGGGCCAGATGAATCAATCTGCTGTCTGATGGGACGGGCTTTCCTCCCTGTAGACAGTCTAGTTCATCGGGGAACGAGTCTCTCTGGGCTCGTTGCAGTAGAAGCAGTTCTGCTTCCTCGTAGTCAGCTGCTGACATATCAGCGGGGGACTTAATCTCTGGGTGGTGCCGCAGGAATGTCCGTTGCTGCGCACTCTCTATGGTAATGCAATCGTCTATGTTGGGGTCTGCGGAGACAACAGTGCTCAATCCACAGAACATGGGTTTCTTATTCTCAGCCTCCTCGTCACTTGCTTCCCTCGGGGTGGGCGTGGGCCAATCTCCTTCCGGGAGCTTGAGGAATGCTGGTCCGTCACTGTAGATGTTATGACGGGTTAAGTCATCTAGGGACATTCCCCGGGTGATGACGTCAGCTGGGTTGTGTTTTGTATCAACATAGCGCCAGTTTGCTTCTCCGGTTAACTCTCCGGTTAACTCTTGAATCTCAGTGACTCTGACTCCCACGAAGACTTTGTATTTGCATGAATCCGATTTGATCCAGGCGAGTACTGTCATGGAATCTGACCACAGGATTGTTCTATGCACCGGAATGGTGAGCTCACGTTGGATGAGCGTGGCTAGATGCGCTCCTGCGAGGGTTGCGCAGAGCTCTAGACGTGGGATAGACTGTTGCTTGCGTGGGGCTATTCTCGAGCGGGCGAGGATGAATGCTGTGTAGATCTCTCCCCCCTCTTCTTGGGCCCGCAAGTAGGCTACTGATCCGTAGGCGACCTCGGAGGCGTCACTGAAGACGTGTAGATCCATTTTACATGTCTCTGGCCTCACCGTGGGTGGGAAGTAGCTTCGGCGTATATTAACGCCTGGGAGTGAGTGGAGTTCCATCTCCCACTCTCTCCAGGTGGATCTAAGGTGTGCGGGAATGGGGTCGTCCCAGCCCTGGTCCTTGTCCCACAATGCTCGTACAATCATCTTTGCCCTGGTGGTGTACGGTAGTATACATCCTAACGGGTCATATTGTCGGGCGAGTGTTCTGTACACACTCCGTCTGGTGGTCGGTATTGCCGTCGACCTTCCCTGCTCCGTGGTCAGGGGTTTGTGTCTATAGTGGAGCGAATCTGTTTTGAAGCGCCACACTAGTCCTAGTGTCATCTCTTGGGCTTCTCCTGGGATTGTGGCCATCCAGGTCTCGCTGCTCGCTGCCTTGTCCTCGGAGGAGAGGCTGCGCAGTACGTGCGGATCGCTGCTGGCCCACTGCCTGAGATCAAAGCCGCCTTTGATCAGAGAGGCGCGGAGTTTAAGTAGGAGAGCCTCGGCTTCTTCCTGGGTCGAAACGCTTTGTAGACAGTTATCTACGTAGAAGCTGTTCTTCACACTGTGTCGGACCTCTTCGTCCGCTGCTGGGTCCTCTGCGACATGTCTCTGTAGTGCAAATGTAGCACAGCATGGGCTGCATGTAGTTCCGAAAGGGAGGACTTCCCATTGGTAGATGGCTGGGTGCTCATCTCCTGGCCTCTCTCTCCATAGGAACCGCAACAGGGGCTTGTCCTCCTCTACTAATCTCACCTGCAGGAACATCCCTTTGATATCCCCGCTGATAGCCACCTTGTCCTGGCGGAAGCGGAGTAGTACGCCTAGTAGGGAGGGGCCGAGTGTAGGACCGGGCAATAGCTCTTTATTCAGATTTTGGGATCCGATCTGGTAGCTGCAGTTAAACACGATGCGGTCTTTGCCGTTGTGATGAACCTTGTGGTGGGGCACGTACCACGATTCAGTCGTCTGGTCGGCCTCTTTAATGTCAATCTTTGTGACGTGTCCCGCTGTGATGAGCTTCTCAATCTCAGCGCGGTATACACTTTCTTGGGCGGGGTCCTTGGCTAAGCGCCGCTCTGTGTTTAGTAGGTACCGCTCTGTGGCGTCTTTCTTTGCGTGAAAGGTAGGCATCCCTTCCCGCCGCAGGAGTGGCGTGGCGTATCTCAACACGCCGCTGACTGGGACTCTCTTTGTTCCCGTCTCGAGGAGGTTAATGGCGTAGATGTCGTCTTTAGAGCGAATGTCTTTCTTTTCGTTCTTAAAGGGCATTTGTTCTAAGGTCCATAGCCTCTCTACATGCTGCAGGAGTGCGGTGTCTCCCTCTGTGACTCGGGAGTGGAGACAGCTAGTGGCTGTGGTTCGGTTGAGAGATTTGGCGAGTGGGCCTTGGAGAGTCCATCCTAGGCGGGTCTCGACTGCTGCAGGACAGCCTCTGGGTCCGGTATGAACCCGGTCTATCGGGACAATGAGGTCTGCATGGTCGGAGCCTATCAACAGTGTCGGGGTAGCACCGTCTATGAGTGGGATCGGTAGCTTGCGTAGATGTACATATTTCTCCATCAGCTTGGCTACGGGGTATGTGTACCGCGAGAGTCCTATTTCTTGGCTGGTGAAAGCGTCTGTAATCCTGTACCGTCGCTCGGGCTGGCCGCTTGCTGCGATAGAGAATGAGACATTCTCGCCCTTTATCGTTTTCAAATCTCTTCTTATTGTCCGAATTGTCATTTGGTTTTCGCTCCCCCGCAGCCCTAGCTGGGCCGCAGCGGACGCGAGCAGAAAGGTCTTCTCTGACCCGTCATCAAGGACGGCGTAAGTGTCCATGACTTTATTCTGGTAGCTCAATGTCACACGGACTACCTTTAAGAGCACTCTGGCTCCGCTGCTGCTGGCGGGGTCGATGTACATGACGCTTGCTTTGCTGCTTGATGGTGCGGGTGGAGGCCGCCGTCTGTTACTGTCGTGGAGTATGTCCAGATGGGCTCCATCGCACCGACTGCACTTTTTCTTTAAGCGGCATTCGGCTGCCATGTGTGATCGCGCACAGCGAAAACAGCGTCTGTTGGACTTTATCCATTGACTCGCTTCCTCCGCATTCATCTTGTGGAATGAGTCATATTGTGACAGCCAGTGTTCTTTCTCACAGTAGGGGCACACTATCTTCCACTTCTCCTTTCTTGAGGGGGTACTGTGGCTCCTACTGCTTGGCACTGACTCCGATTGGTGCATGACAGTCACCGATCTTCTTCCATCATTTAGTCTCCTGGTTCCTTCTCTGGAGCCAGGGGTGCTCCGTCCGAATGTATCTAGCCGTAAGCTGCTGACTTCTCTCGCCAGGAAGTCGGCTAGATCGAGGAGGTTCGGTTCGGGGCCATTAGGGTCTCGGTGGTCTCTCTGCCGCCTAAAGCGCTCCTGTCGGGCGGGCGGTAGCTTCTCCAAGATCCTCTCTACATTTGAGTTGGCGTATAGTTCATGCCTACCCTTTTCCCTCTGCGCTCCCAGCATCCCTACCAGGGACTGCACTCTGATGGACAGGTCGTCCAGTGCTCGATTGTCTGTTGCTGGGGGTAGGCGGTCGATGTGCCTGATCTCCTGGATCACGTAATCCCATATACGTCCATATCTCTGGTCCAACGCTACCAGCGCTGCGGTGTATGGGGTCGTGGAAGTGGCGTAGGCGAGCGCTATGTTGTGCGCGCGGGGTACCTTTAAATGCTTCAGTAGTATCGCGTATTTATGGCGTTCATCAATGACATCCACCAACATTGTCTCCAGACACATGCGGAGCTCCGTATACTGGGCCCGGTTCTCCTGGGTGAAGTCTGGTACCATAGGTGTGCCAATGTATGACGCGGATTGTTGATACATCGGCGAGCGTTGGGGGAGAGGCCTCCTAGGCGAGTCTCCTCCTGCTCCTTGGCATGGGCTGGTACCGGCTGTGTACCATGGCCCGCTGGTCCAGGTGCTGTTCCTCGATGCGGGTCGTGCGTCGTGCTCACCCGTGAATAGCGTCGGGGGTCTGTAGCGCAGCTCCGCGGGGGTATAGCCTGGGCTGTACTGGACCTCCTGGTCCGGTAGAGTACTGTGCTGTCGTCGGGCGTGGTTCTCCTCCTCTTCCTCTTCGTCTTCCGTTAGGTCATCCAGGGCTTGTAGTCTCTGATTTAGCCTCTCCGCAGTGTATGCTGCTCCTTCCCGGTGGCTGGGTCTCGCTTGGACCGGTTGGGGAAGGGGGTCTGCGGGGGGTATAAACCTCGTCTGTTGGTCAAGTTCAGGGTCGCTTACTCGGCTAGGGGATGCCGCCCTGGAGTGATGTCTAGACGAGTTCCTGGAGCCTCTGGTGGAGGGAGGGGGTGTTGTCCTTCTGATCAGCTGTTCTATTAGTTGCGCTTGTGCTCTGTCGCGCTCGGCTTCGCGCTTGGTGAGATCCGATTCTCTCTGGGCACCGGTGGCGGCGCGCTGGGCGTCGGCCCGGTCTCTTGCCATATTCTCTTCCATCTGAATGCGTCTTATTTCCAGGCGTATGTGCTCTTCTTCGCTCCGTTGCTGTATCTGCAATCGATCGCGTTCACCCTGGAGTCTATCGCGTTCAGTAGAGGCTTTCAGGCTGACGAGGAATGCCTGCTGTAGTGTCCTCTCTGCCTCGCTGGGAGAAGACGGTTGTATAGGGGAGCCGTCCCTTGGGGTACTCCGTGCGGAGTCTTGGAGCTCTATCTCCACGGTGCTCTCCTCATCTTCTTCCGTGCCGAGTTCTCTCTCGGTAGTGTTGTCTTCCTCCCGGGACTCGTCGGGGACTACTTCTTCGGTATTGGCGGGGTGTAAAGTCATGTCTGGTTCCCCCTGGTCCCCACCGTGAGCTGGGTCAGTTACGTTAGAACCCATAGGGGCCTCTATGGTCGGGGTAGCCTGGTCGTTAGGGTTAGACATAATTTTACTTTCTAGTTTTACCGCGTTTACTGTTGGTAGAAGACTAGGTTGTTGACTGACAGCGTAAGCCTCTAGGTACTGAGGGAGCTGTCGTTTGCGCCGCGGGCGTTGTTGGTTGGGAGGATCGTTTCGTGGAGTGTTCATCATAGGCCATTTTAATATTAATAACACTATATTAATATTACACTGATTACCCTCCGGCTCGAAGGACCAATTGTAACTGAGGGGTACAATTCCCTGACTGTATTGTTAGATATGATACTTACTACCACTACCTCTTGTACTTTAGACTCTGGCCACCCAGTACTAGGTATAAATAATTATGATAAACACTCCCACCTGATGAAACGGATCCAACACAAATGTACCAAGTCGAAAGTCTGCGTTTAATAATAATACATAGCAAAAGGTATGTACAACGATCACTTAATTACATTTATGATTTGAAATAGTATGCACTTTTATGGCAAATGAGTATTCGTAGGTAGATCAATATCGAATGTCCAATCTCTGATTGCGCAGGAAGCAAATATACAACCTGGAATATTTAGGGAACAATAGCAATGATACTTGAATGATTATATAGCTGGATACACTAGGGGAAGGTTCCGACTGCTTGTAGGACAGCTGGAGGGGGGGGGTAGAGTCTGGCTGTATCCCGTCTGGCCGAGGGTATCCTGGGAGAGCCCACAGTCGTGCGACCCGGTGCCCAGCGATCCTCGATCCACAGATGAAAGCAGTTGGACTCTCTGTGGCCGGCGTCCTCCGGTCCACGATGGAGAGACGTGAGGCGACCTCGTCGTGTAGAGCGTCTTCTCACCCGTCGTCCTCTCCGGGGGGGGTATTTCCAACACACCGCAGTGTTGGCCTTTATCCATAGAATAATCAAAGTACTCAAAGCATAATCCAAGCCGGGGAAGGCTAGCCGTCGTCGGTAGAATAATCCAATATACAGGTCCACTCGCTCTTTGGCCTGGAGCTCCTCGGGTGCAGCTTCACGTGGGGTCAACCACCCTGGATAAGCGTCCAGCTGATGCCCGAAACGATGGGGGTGCTGATTACTATAGAACTCTTACCGCACGAGGCACTACATATGAATAGACTATTATTAGCTTAATAGAATACGTCCAACTCGACGATATAGTGCCAAATATTACTATTCAAATATTAATATACACGATGTCTCAATGCCGATACTGGGCCGAATTGGCCTTACTGCCCACACGTGGTTCGCGGGGAGGCTTTTGCGTCTGTCACTCTGTTGGAGGGTAAGGAACTGGACTAAAAGAAAGCTCTACTTTAATAGCGCAGTATATATACGCACTATGAACAAATAGTACCATTAGTGGTGCGGTAGACATATTCCTACGCGGAACTAGGACTTGTCCATACATGTTGAGCGGTACGATTGAACCTGGTCTGAGGGGTATGGCGACCTGGCACCAAGGTCTCGTCCAATGGTAGAATGGAGACTATTATGGGATGTTCAGTAGACTAGAAGGGATATTCAATGCATATTGTACAAGGAATATACAAGGGATATCAGGGGATATACAAATACAATTAAATATATATATATAAATAAATATATATATTCGGTTTAATCTGATCCTTCAGAACAGTAGTACTTCCGGGCGCTCGCTATAGTTCATGTGACTCTGGCTCGTCACGCTACATGGTGATCGATTGGCAATAACTCGATAAACAACATGATTTGGACGTATATACCATTATACAAGCTGGAGATGGACCGGGTAAAAATATATCCCATAATAGGAAAATGTATACTCCACGCTCATCGCCCAACAGCGCGAGGAAGATACGGTAAGCGTATTTTTCAATGTCTTCTATACTAACTGATCTGATGAACATATGACCCACATTAGATGAATGGTATAACGCTGCCCACGGAATTATAAATGCCCCCTCGGCCATCCGGTCAACATCAGATGACGTGTAGTAACTTCTAGAACCATGTCCAGTTGGAATTTTTTATATCGCGCCGATTGCCATCAAACTGTATTTCATCATCAATATAATGTATTTGGGGCTATATATCACGTTCTGGAGAAAGCTGCAGAAAGAGATGAAAACATACTTATACATTAGACCATACTTTACTATGAATATGTGAATGAAAAAGTTTAACGTTGCTACACAATGAACAATACATATAGGACTTTGAATGGGCCCTAATAATGGCAATGTAGCAATAGAATTTAAAAAGTTATAGCCCTGCAAAGAAGGGGACTTTCTCCATAGACAAATAGCGCTGGCAACCTACGGTTGATAATGAATTTAACCCATGGCAGCCAAAGTGTTAAGAAGTTGGTCCCTAGTTAGTTAGTAGGTTAAGAAGTTGGTCCCTAGTTAGTTAGTTAGTAGGTTAAGAAGTTAGTCTCCAGTTAGTTAGTAGGTTAAGAAGTTGGTCCCTAGTTAGTTAGTAGGTTAAGTGTAAACAGGCAGGGCCAGGAGGAGCTAAGGCAGAGTTTGGTAACAGAACAGAACGTTCCAGGTTCTGTGTGTCGCCCTCTAGCACCTTCTACCACATCCAAAGAATTATTAAACACTGTCAAACACAATTAAACACTAACACCCCCCCCCCCCCCCCCCCCCAAATAATGTACCATGCCATAACCTGTACTGACACAGGAACAAGCAAGAGCACATTTTCCCATAATATATTATGCACTCTTTAAGTTTAGGGCACAGGTACACTCAATGCGCGCTGGTAAGACGCCTAAGACTTTACTGCTCAGTGGAAAAGCAGAGGGTGGTGATGCTCAAACTCATAGAACACCCAGTACGATCACAGCATGGTGCTTCTACAATGGAAAAACCTATAGCATTCCGACACGCTCACTAGAACACATGCCTCATGTAATACAAATGTCATATTTAAATATTTTGGATTAAAGATAATAATAAATAAATAAACCAAAAGCAGGCTCACTTGATAGAGTCTTGATAGAATCAAATTAGGCTCAAATGACAACACAGTTAAAATATTAGAAAAATATGTTAAAATGTATAAAAGCAAGGTAGCTCTACAAATGACTGACACATCACCTCATCAATATCCTTAATCATTGGACTGCTACAACTGTCAAAAGGGTACTTGGCTGTAGAATGTTATTTATCTAGCTACGTTGTCTTGCGGTTACATCTACCAACTAATGTGGTTTAGGCAGCGCCTTGCACCGTGATTTATGATGCACCACTTGAACAAGACACCATTTACAAACCCACGTAAACACCCATGCACGCAAGACTACGAAGGGTGAACCGAGTCTGTTCCTAAACGTCGTCCACTGAACCAGACAGCCGGCAGACTTGACGAGTCTCTGTGATGCTGACATCCTTTTCTCTCACTCTCTCTTGCTCTCTCTCTTTCTCTCAATATCTCTCTCTCTCTCTCTCTCCTTGCGCAGTGCAGAGGCTTACGCCACGGGAGGAGAGATCTGCAGTGGCTCGTGCCTGAGATTTATAGGGCTTTATTGCTGAGCTCCGAGGAGCTTCCAGGGAGGAAGGGAGCGTACACGTACACACACCACACACACAAGCAGGATTTTCCACCTTAAAGAACTGTGTTTACAGATAAAGCATAGACAGAGAGCCTCTGGGAGCTGCGTAGCCCAAGCCATGACCTCATACACGATGATGGCCAATCCCAGCAGCTCTTTCCTGCAGTGGAGGCCAAGGCCCCGACTCACCTCGCCGGCTAACAGCAGGTTACCTCATCAGCAACCTGCCCGAGAATTTACCCAACGACAAAGTCCTTCGTGTCTTTTTACGTCACTTATCTACCAACACAACACACGGCCAAAATACTAAAGAAACACAGGACAAACATATGTAGGCCTGGCCTACACATGCCTAGTCTCCACACAAAGCTCCTAAATCACTATACTATTTTTGCTCCATTAAAAAACATCATATGCTAATGAAATCCAACCTGTGATGACCGGATTAAACTGTGTCGTGCAGTTTTATGGTACATCTTCTGTGGATTTAACGGTGACATTTTAATCCAGGCAAATCTTCTCAAACTCCCAAAATAAGTGTGTCCTACAGATTAATACCCCAGGGCGAGGGCAAGGACCTGGACCCCAGAGTAGGATTACCAGTAAATCAGTAAAATCACACACACACAAGAGTAGATGACAGAGTACAGCAGCTTGCAATGGGCCTGGTCTACAAGATACACTACATCACTAAGGTACCCATGTACATGTCAAAATACTTCCCAAAGGTCAGTGAATACCACGACCACAACACCAGAGGGAGCTCCACAAATCATGTTCAACCCAGATTCGGCACAAACTAAACACGTTTCGCAATTATGCCAAAACAATGTGGAACGCCCTACCCACAGCCGTAAAATAATGTGAATCACTACCCACCTTCAAAACCACCCTCAAAGACCACCCACGGGAGGCTGCAATTCGAAACTGGCCCCCGTAAATGTCCAAACCCCCTCCCCCATCCATCCCCTTCCTAATGTACAGTTTCCTCCCCCTGAATGTATATAGTTTCTGTTAGGATCTCTGGTAAACAGTACTGTATATTTGTATATCTTATATGTCATAAATGTAACAGTACTGTATATCTGTATGTCATGTATGTCGTAAATGTCATGATATATATCTGTATATCTGTATGTCATGTATGTCATAAATGTCATGCTGAATTGAAAATGGGGGACCCTGGTGTAAACAAGACTAAAGTCTTTCTCTGGTCTGCATCCCCTTAACAATTGTGTGTATTGAGCCGTACTGTATTGTACCCATTCTGCAATCTGTTGATAAAATGTTCAATCAATCAATCAATCTCCCTAACGGGGTAATGCGTGTTGGAATGGAGAGCAGCCCCTCCCTCATCAACAGCAAAGCTGACTATCCATGACATCAGCAGATACACGCCCATACATGCACACACACACACATGCAATAATATACACATACAATATATACACAGACACACACACACTAATCAGTCTTGTGAGTCAGTCTCAGAGGAGAGGGGGAGAGAGAGAGAGAGCGAGCGAGAGCAGACAAAACCGCAGAGGGCTATAACTAAGCTCATACGATGAGGGGAGAGGACGAGAGAAGAGGAGGGGCGGATGGAAGGAGACACAAACATCTGCTTCTCCTAAAAACAAAAACATGGCCCCTGAGATGGCAGAGTGGTCCCAGGAGCAGCTAGAAGGGAGTAGGGGGGGGGGGGGGTTAGTTTAGTGTGAAATGAAGCTTCACCAATCATCTCAATTTGGAGTAGTCACTCAATGGGTGTAACGCTATCGTGAGGCAGGGAGATAAGACCGAGGTGTCGGGGTGAAACATGACTCTCCACTCTGTCCTGCTCCAGCGTCCGTCTGCACCTCCTGCTCCTCACATCACGGCTCGGCTCCGCAGCACAGACACATTAGCCTAAAAGCAGGAGCCTGTCTGAGTCCCGCCGGGACCCCCCACCCCTCCCGCTCCTCCTCCTCTGCACTCCTCCTCCGCACGGACCGACAGAAATAGCTCCCTAACATTTAGATCGCAATCACCGCCAGTGGGCAACTTCAGGGATTGGCTGAAGTGAGCAGGTGCGTTTGGCAGGCGGCGGCGTCATGGTGACGGGGTTCAGCTGTCTGTGACGTCACCTGGCAGAGTGGCTGAGGAAGCTATAGGGAGGACAAAGCCAAAGCATTCAGGTAGGAAACCAAATGTCAGCCCCCCCCCCTCAGCTGACCTCAGAACAGGCCAGTAAAGATCCCGTCAATCTGGGTAACATCCTGCTAGCTGATCCTGGCTCCATCTGCTAGTCCCATTCATAGAACTTGAATCGGGGGGGGGGGGGGGGGGGGGGGGGGGAAGGGCATTTTCCATATGTATGGTTGTCACCCGCCCCTCCTTCGTTCACCTAAGATAGTTTCCAGAACATCACGATAGTGTTGTAATCGGAAGGAACATTGTTTTGTGTGGACAGTGCAGGAGAAGTAGCTGAATGCTGAGATGCTCATCACAACATGACACGCGAACGTGCGTTAGGGATGGGTACCGAATTAGGTACTTGTACCTACCGAATCACGTCGGTACTACCGATTACCGATTCACGTGAGATCCGTCGGTGCCAGATTTCGGTACAAAAAAACAAAACAAAATTTATTAAATTATTTATTTATTTTTAACTTTTTTTTTCCTCGTCAACGTTCACATGCACAATATATACTTACCTAGGATTTGACTTGATTCAACAACAAAGCAGTCCAGGCAATGGCAAGCCGAAAACGGTCGAAAGTGTGTGTTTTTTTTTTTTTCACTTTTTCTCCCATTTTCTATATTTTTTCTCCCATCCCAATTTCGTATCATTCAATTCAACCCTCCCCTGTCACGGACGCTGTTTCTTGCCTCCCCCAAGCCGGCTGCAATGTGGACTAAGTCATACATAGCACAAGTCCCCTCCGGTACTTGAGGTAACAGCAGTCGCATCTTTTCACCTGCGCAGCTCGATCTCTCAGTGGCGAGGAGTAACGCGTGGGAGGCTCACGCTGCCCCCGACACTTCCTGATTCTACTGCGCAGGCGCACCAACCGACCTGTAGGAGTCGCTGTCCACAACGCCCGATCCCCACCCATCAGTTTCCCACCCCCTAATACGGCCAATGTGTATTAGTACGGACGACCAGCTAAACTGAAAGCAAATGTGGAGCGCTGGGCTCGAACTGACGAGCCCAGCATCTCCAGCATTTCGTGGCGAGCGCCTTGCCCACTACGCCACGTAGCCGCCCTGAAAGTGTGGTTATTTGAAGTTTGGATTTATTTTTTCCACAACTGAGGTAGGTAGATTACATTTTTAGAGACTAAAGTACAGAAAAAAGGTACCGTTGGGTACCGGTATCGATTCACAGGTACCGGTACCGTATCGGTTCAAATGTGAACGATACCCATCCCTAACGTGCGTACAGATGACGCCTTTGCCAAGGTAACAATTCGCTGACAGCCTTAGGTTTACATTCATGTTTTTTTACCAAATTAAAATACAGTCGTAAAACAAAAACATTACAAGACTGCGTGTCAGAGACGACACAATAAAGTCCCGGCCTTGTGTTCATCGTGGTCTACTCCCTGGTGCTCCTTCCCACAGGTCACGTGTAGCAAAACAACACTTAATTCCCATGACAACATATCAGATCAAAATATGGACTTTGGATGGGAATGACTGTTCCATCAATCCAATATCTACAGTCTCGTCTCATAGCCGCTAGTCACATCCTAGCTCTCTGTGACCTCCCCCGACAGAGCCACATGAGTCATGCACTAACCCCCCCCCCCCCCCCAAAGAAAAGAAAAGACTTTCATAATTGTACAGAGACACATAACTGCAGAATTTAATGTGGAGCAGGACGGAAAAGTGACGACCATCTTCCATTCGGTCAATCTTGGAAGAGCGTTTAATACGGAGGGAGGGCAATGACCTCTTGATGTGAATCCCACATTATATAGAACATCTGAGGAAGCAGGCACACATGCGCACAAGCAAACGCACAGAATTCTCTCTCTCTCCCCCTCCCCTCTCTCTCTCTCTCTCTCCCCCTCCCCTCTCTCTCTCTCTCTCTCTCTATCGTGCCCTGGTTGCTAAGGACCTTTTGTTTCTGGTTAGCACCCAGAGAGAGGGAGAGAGAGAAAGGGAGAGAGAGAGAGAGAAAGGTAAAGCCATCGAGCGCTGGCGCTCTGCTGCTCCAGATTGAAGAGCTCAGATGGCGTCTCTCTGTCCGAGCTCACCTCGCAGCTTCCCCCTGGCATTCCTCTTTTTAAAAGAAGGGAGACCTCCACAGCGAGACCTCCAGCACCATCGCACATGTGTGGATCTTACATGATGCCGTATATTTGATTTCATGCTTCACCGATCCCCTCTCTACACCCCCCCTCCCCTTACATGGTGTCCTCCTCCCCTTACATGGTGTCCTCCTCCCCTTACATGGTGTCCTCCTCCCCTTACATGGTGTCCTCCTCCTCCCCTTACATGGTGTCCTCCTCCCCTTACATGGTGTCCTCCTCCCCTTACATGGTGTCCTCCTCCCCCCTCCCCTTACATGGTGTCCTCCTCCCCCCTCCCCTTACATAGTGTCCTCCTCCCTCCTCCCCTTACATAGTGTCCTCCTCCCTCCTCCCCTTACATGGTGTCCTCCTCCCCCCTTACATAGTGTCCTCCTCCCTCCTCCCCTTACATGGTGTCCTCCTCCCCCCTTACATAGTGTCCTCCTCCCTCCTCCCCTTACATGGTGTCCTCCTCCCCTTACATGGTGTCCTCCTCCCCCCTTACATGGTGTCCTCCTCCCTCCTCCCCTTACATGGTGTCCTCCTCCCCCCTTACATAGTGTCCTCCTCCCTCCTCCCCTTACATGGTGTCCTCCTCCCCCCTTACATAGTGTCCTCCTCCCTCCTCCCCTTACATGGTGTCCTCCTCCCCTTACATGATGTCCTCCTCCCCTTACATGGTGTCCTCCTCCCCTTACATGGTGTCCTCCTCCCCTTACATAGTGTCCTCCTCCCCTTACATGGTGTCCTCCTCCCCCCTTACATGGTGTCCTCCTCCCCTTACATGGTGTCCTCCTCCCCTTACATAGTGTCCTCCTCCCCTTACATGGTGTCCTCCTCCCCCCTTACATGGTGTCCTCCTCCCCTTACATGGTGTCCTCCTCCCCTTACATAGTGTCCTCCTCTCCCCTCCCCTTACATGGTGTCCTCCTCTCCCCTCCCCTTACATGATGTCCTCCTCCCCTTACATGGTGTCCTCCTCTCCCCTCCCCTTACATGGTGTCCTCCTCCCCCCTCCCCTTACATGGTGTCCTCCTCTCCCCTCCCCTTACATGGTGTCCTCCTCCCCTTACATGGTGTCCTCCTCCCCTTACATGGTGTCCTCCTCCCCTTACATAGTGTCCTCCTCCCCTTACATGGTGTCCTCCTCCCCCCTTACATGGTGTCCTCCTCCCCTTACATGGTGTCCTCCTCCCCTTACATAGTGTCCTCCTCCCCTTACATGGTGTCCTCCTCCCCCCTTACATGGTGTCCTCCTCCCCTTACATGGTGTCCTCCTCCCCTTACATAGTGTCCTCCTCTCCCCTCCCCTTACATGGTGTCCTCCTCTCCCCTCCCCTTACATGATGTCCTCCTCCCCTTACATGGTGTCCTCCTCTCCCCTCCCCTTACATGGTGTCCTCCTCCCCCCTCCCCTTACATGGTGTCCTCCTCCCCCCTCCCCTTACATGGTGTCCTCCTCCCCCCTCCCCTTACATGGTGTCCTCCTCCCCCCTCCCCTTACATGGTGTCCTCCTCCCCCCTCCCCTTACATGGTGTCCTCCTCTCCCCTCCCCTTACATGGTGTCCTCCTCCCCCCTCCCCTTACATGGTGTCCTCCTCCCCCTCCCCTTACATGGTGTCCTCCTCTCCCCTCCCCTTACATGGTGTCCTCCTCCCCCCTCCCCTTACATGGTGTCCTCCTCCCCCCTCCCCTTACATGGTGTCCTCCTCCCCCCTCCCCTTACATGGTGTCCTCCTCCCCCCTCCCCTTACATGGTGTCCTCCTCCCCCCTCCCCTTACATGGTGTCCTCCTCCCCCCTCCCCTTACATAGTGTCCTCCTCTCCTCCCCCCTTACATGGTGTCCTCCTCCCCTTACATGGTGTCCTCCTCCCCCCTTACATAGTGTCCTCCTCCCCCCTTACATGGTGTCCTCCTCCCCCCTCCCCTTACATGGTGTCCTCCTCTCCCCTCCCCTTACATAGTGTCCTCCTCCCCCCTCCCCTTACATGGTGTCCTCCTCTCCCCTCCCCTTACATAGTGTCCTCCTCCCCCCTTACATGGTGTCCTCCTCCCCCCTCCCCTTACATGGTGTCCTCCTCTCCCCTCCCCTTACATGGTGTCCTCCTCCCCTTACATGGTGTCCTCCTCTCCCCTCCCCTTACATAGTGTCCTCCTCCCCTTACATAGTGTCCTCCTCCCCCCTCCCCTTACATGGTGTCCTCCTCCCCCCTCCCCTTACATAGTGTCCTCCTCCCCCCTCCCCTTACATGATGTCCTCCTCCCCTTACATGGTGTCCTCCTCCCCCCTCCCCTTACATGGTGTCCTCCTCTCCCCTCCCCTTACATGGTGTCCTCCTCCCCTTACATGGTGTCCTCCTCTCCCCTCCCCTTACATGGTGTCCTCCTCTCCCCTCCCCTTACATGATGTCCTCCTCCCCTTACATGGTGTCCTCCTCCCCCCTCCCCTTACATGGTGTCCTCCTCTCCCCTCCCCTTACATGGTGTCCTCCTCCCCTTACATGGTGTCCTCCTCTCCCCTCCCCTTACATGGTGTCCTCCTCTCCCCTCCCCTTACATGGTGTCCTCCTCCCCTTACATAGTGTCCTCCTCTCCCCTCCCCTTACATGGTGTCCTCCTCTCCCCTCCCCTTACATGGTGTCCTCCTCCCCTTACATAGTGTCCTCCTCTCCCCTCCCCTTACATGGTGTCCTCCTCTCCCCTCCCCTTACATAGTGTCCTCCTCCCCTTACATGGTGTCCTCCTCTCCCCTCCCCTTACATGGTGTCCTCCTCTCCCCTCCCCTTACATGGTGTCCTCCTCCCCTTACATAGTGTCCTCCTCTCCCCTCCCCTTACATGGTGTCCTCCTCCCCTTACATGGTGTCCTCCTCTCCCCTCCCCTTACATGGTGTCCTCCTCTCCCCTCCCCTTACATGGTGTCCTCCTCCCCTTACATAGTGTCCTCCTCTCCCCTCCCCTTACATAGTGTCCTCCTCTCCCCTCCCCTTACATAGTGTCCTCCTCCCCTTACATGGTGTCCTCCTCCCCTTACATAGTGTCCTCCTCCCCCCTCCCCTTACATAGTGTCCTCCTCCCCCCTCCCCTTACATGGTGTCCTCCTCTCCCCTCCCCTTACATGGTGTCCTCCTCTCCCCTCCCCTTACATGGTGTCCTCCTCTCCCCTCCCCTTACATAGTGTCCTCCTCCCCCCTCCCCTTACATGGTGTCCTCCTCCCCCCTCCCCTTACATAGTGTCCTCCTCCCCCCTCCCCTTACATGGTGTCCTCCTCCCCCCTCCCCTTACATAGTGTCCTCCTCCCCCCTCCCCTTACATGGTGTCCTCCTCTCCCCTCCCCTTACATGGTGTCCTCCTCCCCTTACATAGTGTCCTCCTCTCCCCTCCCCTTACATGGTGTCCTCCTCCCCTTACATAGTGTCCTCCTCTCCCCTCCCCTTACATGGTGTCCTCCTCCCCCCTCCCCTTACATAGTGTCCTCCTCTCCCCTCCCCTTACATGGTGTCCTCCTCCCCCCTCCCCTTACATGGTGTCCTCCTCCCCCCTCCCCTTACATGGTGTCCTCCTCCCCCCTCCCCTTACATGGTGTCCTCCTCCCCCCTCCCCTTACATAGTGTCCTCCTCCCCTTACATGGTGTCCTCCTCCCCCCTCCCCTTACATGGTGTCCTCCTCCCCCCTCCCCTTACATAGTGTCCTCCTCCCCTTACATGGTGTCCTCCTCCCCCCTCCCCTTACATGGTGTCCTCCTCCCCCCTCCCCTTACATGGTGTCCTCCTCTCCCCTCCCCTTACATGGTGTCCTCCTCTCCCCTCCCCTTACATGGTGTCCTCCTCCCCCCTCCCCTTACATGGTGTCCTCCTCTCCCCTCCCCTTACATAGTGTCCTCCTCCCCTTACATGGTGTCCTCCTCCCCTTACATAGTGTCCTCCTCCCCCCTCCCCTTACATGGTGTCCTCCTCTCCCCTCCCCTTACATGGTGTCCTCCTCTCCCCTCCCCTTACATGGTGTCCTCCTCCCCCCTCCCCTTACATGGTGTCCTCCTCTCCCCTCCCCTTACATAGTGTCCTCCTCCCCTTACATGGTGTCCTCCTCCCCTTACATAGTGTCCTCCTCCCCCTCTCCCCTCCCCTTACATGGTGTCCTCCGATGTCTCACACGCTCATTCCCCTAAAAGGATGCTGTGCTTTTCCCTCCCGGCCCAGTTTGGATATTAGCAGAAGGCCGGAGCTCTATTCAAAATAATCCTCCCCGGCTAAAAAAAACAGGGATATTGAAAAGTGAGAGGGAGGGAGGGACTGGCAGAGGTTTTCACAGCTCCTCCAGATGCAGCGCATTACCATCTGCTTAAGGTATGCCAGTTATTTCCAGAGTGTCTTTAATAGAGTCCCTAATAACACACGGCAGTAGCTCCCAGGGCCGGGGTGGGTTGACGTCAGGCCTGGGGGAGGAGGGTCAGCGCTGTGCTCGGGTCACCTGGTCCTGGACACCAGAGAGGGGCTGGGATCAGGAGGAGAGAGCCTTCACACTCCGCAGGTAGCCCGGCGAACACTCCTCGATCCCACGAGCACTCGAGGCCCTTTGGCGGAGCATGAATGTGTATGTGTTCTTTTCCGTGTCCTTCTGCGAGATAGCCGCAGGGGGCTGCTTAAATAAACAGGCACCTCCGTGCTTGCCCCTGCGTGAGCCATGAATCCTGGGAAATATGAGCCCTGTCAAAACTCTAGGAGACAGTGAAAACCAGCAGAAGTGATATACAGTATATCCCTTTGCTCCAGACCCAGGGTTTCTACCGCGGGGGGCGACGCTCCGCTGTATCGGAGCGGGACGCGTCACGTAGGACGAGGCTGGACACTAATGGAAACTGACATTTACCTTTAGGTGGGAAGTAGGACTTGCTCTCCGCTTTGTGGGGCCAGTCCACCACCAGGTGCCCATAGCGACGGAAGCTGTTGGTGATCTCATCTGCAGAAACGGGCGGGAGGGAGGGAGCAGAAACAACGGAGGCCTGGGTTATTATGATCAGAAAGCTTTTTTTCGCCATGGCAACAATTCATTCATGTGATACACACAATTATCTAGGTAAGAAAAAACATCCATGCGTCAGACGAGCCAAACTCGAGACGAGCCCAGACCGCTGTGTCATCAAGGCCCAGAACATTAGAACACTTCTATTCTCTCTCTCCTGCCACGTTCCGTAGTAGCGGCTGCGTTGAACAGGACTGCGGGCCAGACCACTTCCTGTATTCTCTGGGCCTACTCACTGCATTGTGGAAATATCTTCAACTGGTGATGGGCATTGTGCGTCAACTCCGTTTGTGTGTGTGTGTGTGTGCGTGCGCGTGCACTCTGTGTTTTGTCTATCTGCGTGCATCACGTCGGCTGCCTGTGCGGTTGGTTCAGTGGGTTGTCGGTGAGACATGCACACGGGCAAGGTCCTCGTTCCAGATTCACATTGGCCCCCTTAGGCCTAACAAAAATAATAGTTGGTTTCAGGTTGGTTGTCAGTTTGGCCATGGGTAGGTAGGGCATTTTTTTTTTTTTTTTTTTTTTTTTTTTATTCTTTCCCACGGCGACTATGGATAGGGAATTTCTTTATTTAATTAACCCTTTCACTGCCACACGACAGAAGGTTAGCCCTTTACTATCACACAACCGACGGCGATGCTCCATCATTAGCATCATTAGCTCCGCGGATGCGGAGCTAATGATGCTAATGATGGAGCATCGCCGTCGGTTGTGTGATAGTAAAGGGCTAACCTTCTGTATTGTCACAGTGAAAGGGTTAACCGGCTGTCGTGTGGCAGTGAAAGGGTTAAAATGTTCACAACAACATGGATGCATGTACTCTGCCAGCATGTTTAATATCCATAATACTAAATGTTTGACTAAGATTTCTATGAAACTTTATTCTAAAAAAAAAAAAAAAATTTTTTTTTTTTTTTTTTTTTTAATATATAATTTTTTTTTTAAACTCATAAAATATATTGGGTCGCACCTAAATCGGCAGGGTCGGTCGGCAACCTGAAACCAACCATTATTTTTGTTAGGCCTTAGGCTCTCTCTTCACACTCTGTGGTAACAACTCTCACATCTGCCATGAGAACGGCGGCCTAGTTGTGGCCAACATGCCTAATGTAGTCCACCAGCCTTCGTATTGGCACATCGCTGGCCTATTTTAAATCAGGCATGTCCGTTAAATATGTGTTGACTGACCCTGGAGATCTGATACATTAACAGTCTGGTTTGAGCGTGTGCGTTGCTTGGCAACCGATTTGTGTAAAAAGCTCAAAATGGCTAACACGGCTCATTTTGATATTCATAGACGGTAGGTAAATTGTGAGTGCGTTTACCTACACGTTTCTTTTTTGCTACCATCTTGGTTAACGTAATAGGCGGCGTGTAATGAAGGCTAGGGTAGGCTAGGCCTATCCAAAATTATATGCTGGGAATTTTGAAATGTATATATATAATATGTGTGTGTTGTGCTGCAGCCCGCTGGCTGGCCAAGGTGTCAACGGCCAAGTAACCTCGTTCCCAGTTTTATCTCCGTGAGGTGTCAATAGGCTAGGTGGCGATGTTTAACATTCCAAGTACAGGCGGTAACCAATCACGCGTAGGCTCAGGTTAAATAATGTAGCCAATCACATGAACATCCTGATCCCGCTGGCCGCAGAAAGGCATACTTTATTTTTTGTAAACATCTGCGTTTCGAATGTCCGCCCGCGCGCGCTATTTTGAGTCAAATTTCAAAAAGCAAAATGAATATACGGTATTTTTCCAAGGCAAATGATAAACAAAGTCATTTAGAAGCTGCACCGGGCTGCCCCTGGGCATAACTACGGATCACCTGAGGCTGTATGTTGCTTTATCTTGGCATACAAGGGCTTGCTCTAAGAGGACATGATGAGAGCCAGAGTTCATCAAATCCTCGACTCCGGAGTCAGCATTGCCCTGCGGCTTGGGCCGGTCGTCATACTAACTCGTTTGGCTGAGTTAGGGGGAGGGAAGTCGTGGGTGGTAATCTGGCGTTGTGGACAGCGATGCATACAGGTCAGGTCTGGGCGCCTGCTCAGCGAAAGGCAGGAAATGGTGAAGGCAGCGTGACCTCCCACGCGTTACGCTTCACCAATGAGAGTCCTCGCTGCCAGGTGAGAAGAGAGCCACTGGCTGTCTCCACATGTGTCGGAGGAAGCATGTGGTGGACTTCAGGGTTCCCTTGTACCGACCAGTAGGAGGAACATGCGCACAACAACCAGGTAGGGGAGGGGGGGAATTGGCATAATGACTAAATTGGGATGGGGAGAAAAATAGAAAAATCAGGCAAAAAATAAATAAATTAAATAGTTCATCAAATCGTCTGACATTTTTAGAGCTACTGTATGTACATTGTTTTCAAAGCATGATGAGATCCAAATGACGAAAAACGTTTCCTTCATTGCCGTCAGCACCGCAATTTGTGATTAAAGTTGTGAACGGTCTCTCTCAGCAATGAGGCACATCACATCCGAAACTGGCTAAGAACAACAATGAGCCAGAAGAGACAGGCAACTCTGAGAGTCTGCTTCACATTGAAAGTGATCTCACACTCACAAAGTTAAAGCGGAAAAGATCATTGGTGCCAAGACGAAACGTCACATTTTGCTGCATTAAGGTAAGATCGTGATCTTGGATTATAGGAGAGGACAGCAGGAGACACACACATCACTGATGATTAACGGGGCTACCGTGGACAGGGTGAGCAGCTTTAAGTACCTGGGGGTCCACATCTCAGAGGATCTGACATGGACAACACACATAGACACAGTAGTAAAGAAAGCGAAGCAGCGCCTCTACCACCTGAGACAGTTAAGGAAGTTCAGAGTATCGGGGAAGATACTCCAGTCCTTCTACTCAGGAGCTGTAGAGAGCATCTTGACCGGAAACATCACTGCCTGGTATGGAAACAGCACGGCACAGGACAAGAAGGCCCTACAGAGAGTGGTGCGCTCAGCCGAGCGGCCATGGCTGGTGGTGTGCTCAGCCGAGAGGCCATGGCTAAAAAATAAATCTATTTATCTAAAATCTGCCAGAAAACGAAATTCCTAGCTAGACAAGGGAAACTACTGGACCAGGCAACACTTAAAATGCTAGCGGGCGCATTAGTACAGAGTCACTTTGACTATGCTGCCACCTCCTGGTTCAGTGGCGCTCCACAGGTCCTGAAAAATAAACTTCAGACAGCTCAAAACAAATTAATTAGAGTAGTCCTTAAACTACCTCCACGCACTCACCTAGGGCCAACTTTCTTTAGGCAACTAAACTGGCTTCCGGTCAATAAAAGGGTAATTCACATCAAATTAGGTCTCACACACAAGATAGTTCAAAATACAGGTCCGAAATATCTATCTAATTATTTTAATCGATTCCGTGACAATCATTCATACTCCACTAGAAGGAGCAGTACGGATTTTATTCTGCCAAGATTTAACTCCCTAATGGGCACAAATACATTTTTATATTCTGCAGCACTGGAGTGGAACAAGCTTCCAGTGGCCCTGAAAAACATCGAAGAGGGGGGAAGTTTTAGACGTGCCACAAAGAAATGGCTAGCCAGTGAAGTATAGAATAGCCATAGGAAGGAGAGGGTAGGAAGTGCTTTTTTTGTATGGGGTTGCTATTATGTTTTATTCTGTTTTTTATTATGATGATCTTTGTTTTATTATGATGCTCTATGTTTTATTATGATGCTCTATGTTTTTATTATGATGCTCTATTTTAGTATGTTTTATTATGATGCTCTATGTTTTATGATGTCTGTCCATGTCCAAAATCAGGGACCATGATGGAAATAAGTGCTTGCACTTTCTCATGTTTTTATCCTTTGGATGCTGTCTTTTACTCCACAATAAAAATCAATCAATCAATCAATCAAGCGTACCACGGGTATTGCGCTACCTCCCCTGCAGGTTCTATACAACAAGAGGTGCAAATCCAGAGCCTGCAGAATAATGAAAGACCCCCACCACCCCAATAACAGCCTGTTCCAGCTGCTGAGGTCAGGCAGACGCCTGCGAACCCCAGCTACTAGGACAGAGAGGCTTAGGCTCAGCTTCTTCCCCCAGGCCATCAGAGCCTTGAACAATGAACATTGAGTGCCACAGAACACTGAACTATCCACACACAAGCACACACACGACACGCACGCTGTGCACGCTCACACACTAGCAGCCACTTTAACACAAGCGGGCACACACTCACGCCGCACACACGCACACTTATGGCCAAGAGGAAAGGCCACTTTAAATTAGTATAACAACAGGAACAGTGTATTGCACTACTAAAGCTACCTAGCATGTCCTATATGCTCTGTAAATACTATGTACAGATACCGAGATGTCACACCATGTTACCTGTTACCTGTTTATTGCACAATGTTTTTTTTTTATTGGATTCTATTATATGTTGTACCACTGTTTTTTTTATTGGATTCTATTATATGTTGTACCACTGTATTGCACATCGTCGCGGGCAAGACCACCCGCATTTCATTGTATACTTGTATGCCGTGACAATCAAAACTCTTGACTTGACTTGACTAGACAATGGTTAATCAATTATTGGATGCCTTCATTTGAACACTTAATTTGCACTATATATTAAATGAGTGGGACTCGCATAGCCAGTGGGTGTGTATTGACAAAAAAGAAAAAAGGAAACATTTTGTGCGCACCACACAAAATAGCCTCCCCTAATGTTCGGCTCACCCACCGCCTATGGTAATAGGGATACGCTGTTTATATGCATCTTCATATCCAGGTCAGAAATATCTCTTGATACATGGATAAACAGAACAATCCAATTACTACCATGGGAACAGAAGGTAACAGAACTTACACGGACCACTGCAAATTACCAGAAAATGTGAGAATGTGGTTATGCCTCATCTCATCAGTACCCTGGAAATATCTGCATATCCCAGCTATCATACTTGAGTTTCTCAAATGAGGATTTGGCATTTACATGTTTACATTTACATTTACATTTAGTCATTTAGCTGACGCTTTTATCCAAAGCGACTTACAAGTTCTGTGCGACAAGACAGCAAGAAGGGTATAACTCTATCAGCTGAGTAACAATGTTCATCAAAGTGTTGCATGTTACAGTGTAGGTTAGTTTATTAGGACAAGTGCATGACATTAAAGTTAGTCGGGGTTAGATTTTTTTTTTTTTTTTATCATTTCAGATAATGGTTGTGTTACAGACCACCCAATAGTTACTGGGCTATTTTCTTCCTGTTCTCAAGAGTGCCGATTTCTCATAGGATTTCCAACTAACTGTAACCCTGCCCAACCTTAAAGGTGCTATGTGCTATGTATTAATCTCTTTCTATTGCCAATGTGTGAACAGATTGTATCGTAACTTAAAGAATGAGACCTTCCCAGACTTTCTTGGTTGCCTATACTGTAACAGCCTGTGGAGGACTGATTTATATTTAGAATCAGGGACGGTTTTGCCAGGAAAATCCAAAGGATGTGATGTTTATGCGCTCTCCAGCCCCCATAAACTCTCTTTTTCCATTTCACTAAAATATATTTCTGACAACATTTTAGAGTTAGGGTTAAGATATGCAATTGCTTGATCTTAATTCATATTTGATCTGCAACACCTAGTTTGACAGTTTGATCTGAATTTCGAGTGAGTGCGAGCAACAGGATGCTGACTGCAGTTACCTTAATGGCCACCAGTGTCATTAATGAGAAGGAATTTCTGATCATTCCACATAGCACTTTTTTTTTTATTTATAATTTTTTAGCATTTTTACAGCTTTATTGGTCACGCAGGACCGACTGAGGATAGGGAGAACGGGAGGAGAGGTGGGGAGGACATGCGACAAATAACGACGGGAGCTGGGATCGAACCCGGGTCGGCCGCGTAGGTGCGCGTGGCACTATGGTATGCGCCACGAGGGCGCCCCTCCACATAGCACTTTTAAACTTAACCATAACCCAAAACCTTAAGCTAACCTAATCATAATGTTTATTTAACTATTGTTTACATTCTATTCTTTACCTTGTACAAAAACATATACCTTGTATTGTATAGATCATTTGGGGTTTTAATATCCATGTAAGAACGCACTCAATGCCTGAAGTGCACAATGAATGAATGAATGAATGAATGAACTGCACAATATCTCAGTCCTTCAACTAATTCTCCTCCCTCTGTACCTTCGTCTATGTCCGGGGGCAGGCCGCCGACGAAGACCTTCCTGGAGTAACGCTCCATACGCTCTCCGTTCTGGCAGCGGGTCGGAGAGTTCAGGCCCGGGGTCAAGTTGGGGTCACCGTGGCCGTCGTCAAGGAAACCATCCTCAAAGGGAAACAGAGAGGAACGACCTGGGAGATAGAGAGAGAAAGAGAGAAGGAGAGAGAGAGATAGAGAGAGAGACAAGGAGGACAGGCGAGGATATTGGGAGTCCAGAGGAAGACAAAAGAGTGCAAAGGAAGAAAGGGAGAAGGAGGGCAGGAAAGAGAAAATGAATACAACAGCATTCCCCTTGTGAGGAAACAGTTGACCTATCTCAAATCCGGCCCTCTTTCCTTGATCCTCCAATCACTTTGTATTGTCCGAGGAAAGTAACAGCTGCAATTGTAGCGTCAAATTAGGGCTGGGCGATATAACGATAACAATAAATATCGCGATATATTTTAATAATCTATATCGAATATCGAAATTTAAAAAAAATCTAAAAATCGCTTTTTTTATTTTTTTATTTTTTGCAGCCTGAGAACTGGAGTGTGAGGGGATGTAACACTAAAGATGGCAGCAATGACAAAGAATTGCTGCAAAATAAACATACATCTGTTGTATAAAAAGAAAAAAAATTATACTTATAACAATTCGATAATTATCGATATCGAGAAATATGATAACATTATCATATCGTTATCGCGATATGATTTTTTTCCATATCGCCCAGCCCTACGTCAAATCAAATCAAATTTATTTGTAAGGCCCGACAACACACGTTAACCCTTTCACTGCCACACGACAGAAGGTTAACCCTTTACTATCACACTACCGACGGTTACCCTGTTGTTGTGTGGCAGTGAAAGGGTTAACCGTTTGGTAGTGCGGCTAGTGAAACGGTTAATGTCCCCATGGGCCGGACATGTCTTCTTTAAACAATGAATCAAGAACAAAACAAAAACACCATGACGTCCACAAAATATAGAATAAATAAAATAAATGAATGCAACACTCCCAGACATGCCCCACGCGAAGGTAAGGAAAAACTCACTAAAACCAAGTGAGTGTGTCAAGAAAAGAGGGCAGGGTTTGAGAGAGGTCAATACTAGCAGCACTGCTTGGATACAGTGGTCACCATCACCATGGATACAGTGGTCACCATCACCATGGATACAGTGGTCACCATCACCATGGATACAGTGGTCACCATCACCATGGATACAGTGGTCACCATCACCATGGATACAGTGGTCACCATCACCATGGATACAGTAGTCACCATCACCATGGATACAGTGGTCACCATCACCATGGATACAGTAGTCACCATCACCATGGATACAGTGGTCACCGTCACCATGGATACAGTGGTCACCATCACCATGGATACAGTAGTCACCATCACCATGGATACAGTGGTCACCGTCACCATGGATACAGTAGTCACCGTCACCATGGATACAGTGGTCACCGTCACCATGCTGAATGAGATCTCATTCTGTCATCGCAGAGAGACAACCGTCTGTCTTCCTTCCACCTCTTAGCACATCCAATCCAAATGGTTTTTTAAAATCTATTCATCAGTGCCAGGCCTTTGTGACTTTAGATTATGCTTGAAAGTCTGAAACTCTTTCAATTTAATCAATTCAGATTCATGGATTTGTTTTGACTGTATATTTGGTTTTGGCCATGTTATCGCATCGCACTGCAGTCAAGTTGAAAGAAAAGATTTGAATAAAGAATTGCAATATATCACAGAATCTAAATGTTTAGGTTAGTTAGTATATCGAAAATAATCGCTAAATGATACTATCACTGCATAGTATTGTGATAATGTTGTTATTGGGAGCTTTCTAACTAAACACTAAATGTGTGTTGCTCCTGACCTGTAGGCCACATGGTGTAATGGTGCTCTTAAGAGTGACAGTAGGCAGCAATAAAATCTCAAACCCGCCCTTGTTTCTTGATCCTCCAATCACAATTGTCGCTTCCAGAGGATCAAGGCAAGTGGGCAGGTTTGAGATAGTTTTCTATGAAGAGAATCCACAACTTGAGAACCTTTCTTTAGCAACTGAGATCTGTAGATGGGGCAGACGTTTCAGCTCAGTCATGGAGTGCTGCCACATACATCCTAAATCTATGACGTGAAACCCAAGCATCGCACAGAAGACATTACAAATGTCCCACAGCAGCTTTTCTCCCCGCTGAAGAAAGACAGAATTAGTTAAGAGAGAGGGGACTCTTCCAATCAGAGACGAGCGTTGTTGTTGTCGGCGGCACCCATCTTTGCCATTCAGGACATGAATCACTTCCGAGACAGTACTTCCTCACTTGCAAATCATTCGGGCATAACTCCCACGTGAACAAGCCGCACATTTAAAAATGGTTTGGTTCGTATTGGTTGGCGATATCAAGGATGTAGTGAGAAGAGCTGGTACAAGTTAAACACCACTGCACCGTTTCATGCCAGCACAGCAAACGTGTAACGTGTTTTTTGTTTGTTTTTGGTGCTAATCCTGGGGATATCCACAGGACTGTTTATTTATATATATATATATATATATATATATATATGGCATCCGAATGCATTACCACCACGTCCCTGATCCCATGTGCTACAGGAGGCCAATGGGCAGCTGTACTCGAGAAGTCATTCATAATAAAAATCAACAAACAGTAGAGTCCCAAGTGATTCCTGCATCCATGGAAATATGACTATGGATAGCAGTGCAATGACTCAGAAGACTAGAGAGAAAAGGAAAAAAAATTATAAATAAATAAATTTAAAACAGACATTTCATTGACCCTCTCCCCTTGATTAAATGCAGTGATGTTGGGGGGGGGTGAACATTTATAATATGATTTCATCCAATCACGGCACAGATGAAAAGCGAAAAGCGGATAGTGACATCACACTAGACCCCCCCCCTCCCCCCCTGGAGCGATGGCCGGCATGGAGAGCAAGCGACTGTGCTCATGCCCCCATCAACATGGCAAGCAGAACCCGGCAGAACCCACTCCACACGTTACCTCTTCTACGGCCATAGCTCCTGGCTGCTTGTCAGTACAGTGGGAAAAGATGGAGAGAGGGAGAGACACATAGAGAAGGAGAAGGGGGGAGAGAGAGACAGATACATGGGTTTTTGTGTGTGTAGGAGGGGGGGGGGGTTAAATAAAAGAAAACGGAAACATCTCCAAGGCAACAGTGAAACTGGCCGCGTGAATACTTTCGACAGCCAACATGCCCTTCCGCGTTGCTCGGATTGGCTGAGCACGCGCATGCGCCGCGACAAGCTCCTCAGCCGCTTAACGCAATTTATACAAATGGAAGTATTGATTACGCCGTAACGAATCATTAAAAAAATATACCGTTAACTGGAATATGTTGTTTCTTTACATGACAAATCAATAAGAAATCGCGAATTAACCGGTGGCTACAACAACACACAGTAACTACATGCATCATTGTTTACAATTTACTGTTGTTGTAGCCACCGGTTAATTCGCGATTTTGACATGACAAACCAATGACATAATCCAACATATGTGTAAAGAAACAACATATTCCAGTTAACGGTATATTTTTTTTAATGATTCGTTACGGCGTAATCAATACTTCCATTTGTATAAATTGCGTCAAGCGGCTAAGGAGGTTGAGGAGCTTGTCGCGGAAGGGCATGTTGGCTGCCGAAAGTATTCACGCAAACTGGCCACACCTAAGCCTCGGAAAACGGGGAGAACAGCGATTATCACGAGGCTGGCATTGACCCGCGGTAAACCTGCTGCCCCCCGGCCTGGCCCCCCGGTGACGCCGCATACACCGGCATGACACGGTGACTATAACCCTCCGGATGGTAATCCCAGTTAACAACCTGAGGAACGGCTCAGTGCCGATGCTAATCTGGGAGTGGATATTCATGAACGGGGCGATAAGGCACATGAGGGAGGCGCTGCTGGGGGTTTTGGGTTAGTCATTGTCAGGGCCTCTGTGAATCATTATAGAGTGGGTCTCAGGCCAGGCAGGCCAGAGTGGAAACTTCCCACAGGATAAGGATGGAGGCATGGTGGTGACTTGACTGACTGACAGGCAGTCTGAGAGAGAGAGAGAGAGAGAGAGAGAGAGAGAGAGAGAGAGAGAGAGAGAGGCAACGCGGCGGAACAGGGCCAAGGTGTTAGGGCGGGGCAGATCCCAATCTACTCTGGGGCAAAGGTACCTTAAACACAGATAGAACTGACAGCGCTTTGTTCCATTAAACATATCAACTCCTTGTGCCCTACACTGTATATTATTAGGTTTCACTGGTCTTTGTGGACCTTTGATATAAGAAAAGGTAGAGATGCATACCACAGAAAATGCACCAAAAAGAAAATGTATTAAAAAAAAAAGTGTTCACGCAGAGTTAACTGTTACTCTTTTTCCCCCCTTTTTTTACTTTGCTCCCATATCCCAAATTTTGTCGTTATGCCAATTTGCTTCCTGGTCGTTGCACTACCCTACTGTCGGTTCAGGTAGGCTGTAGGTTCACTGGGAGAGCGTAATGCTTGTGGAGGTTCACGCTATCTCCCCCAGATCCCCTCCCTGCTCCCGACCGACCAGAAGGAGTCGCTGTTGCAACGACCAGGACTCGAACCCTCCCTCCCGCGGATACTGCCAGTAATACTGCCAACTGAGCAATTGTGTTCGTAGGGACGACTGACCAAGCTGGAAGTACCACTGCTGGGAACTGAACCCAGGTCTCTGTGGAGGTAGGCGAGTGCTTAGACTGCTACACTACCTAGCCGCACCAGTTTACTGCTACTCTTGAAATGTATTCAACATGATGGTATTGGGGAAATAAAGCACACTAGTAATAGAGGTAGTATACTAGTAGTGTAGTATGATCTAGTGGTAGTATACTAGTAGTGTAGTATGCTCTAATGGTAGTATGATCTAGTGGTAGTATACTAGTAGTGTAGTATGATCTAGTTGTAGTATACTAGTAGTGTAGTATGATCTAGTGGTAGTATGCTCTAGTGGTAGTATACTAGTAGTGTAGTATGCTCTAGTGGTAGTATACCAGTGTAGTATGCTCTAGTGGTAGTATACTAGTAGTGTAGTATGCTCTAGTGGTAGTATACTAGTAGTGTAGTATGCTCTAGTGGTAGTATACTAGTAGTGTAGTATGCTCTAGTGGTAGTATGATCTAGTGGTAGTATACTAGTAGTGTAGTATGCTCTAGTGGTAGTATACTAGTAGTGTAGTATGCTCTAGTGGTAGTATACTAGTAGTGTAGTATGCTCTAGTGGTAGTATACTAGTAGTGTAGTATGCTGCTCTAGTGGTAGTATACTAGTAGTGTAGTATGCTGCTCTAGTGGTAGTATACTAGTAGTGTAGTATGCTGCTCTAGTTGTAGTATACTAGTAGTGTAGTATGCTCTAGTTGTAGTATACTAGTAGTGTAGTATGCTCTAGTGGTAGTATACTAGTAGTGTAGTATGATCTAGTGGTGGTATACTAGTATTGTAGTATGCTCTAGTGGTAGTATACTAGGAGTGTAGTATGATCTAGTGGTAGTATACTAGTAGTGTAGTATGATCTAGTGGTAGTATACTAGTAGTGTAGTATGATCTAGTGGTAGTATACTAGTAGTGTAGTATGATCTAGTGGTAGTATACTAGTAGTGTAGTATGCTCTAGTGGTAGTATACTAGTAGTGTAGTATGATCTAGTGGTAGTATACAAGTAGTGTAGTATGATCTAGTGGTAGTATACTAGTAGTGTAGTATGCTGCTCTAGTGGTAGTATACTAGTAGTGTAGTATGCTGCTCTAGTGGTAGTATACTAGTAGTGTAGTATGCTGCTCTAGTGGTAGTATACTAGTAGAGTAGTATGCTCTAGTGGTAGTATACTAGTAGTGTAGTATGCTGCTCTAGTGGTAGTATACTAGTAGTGTAGTATGCTCTCTAGTTGTAGTATACTAGTAGTGTAGTATGATCTAGTGGTAGTATACTAGTAGTGTAGTATGCTCGAGTGGTAGTATACTAGTAGTGTAGTATGCTCTAGTGGTAGTATACTAGTAGTGTAGTATGCTCTAGTGGTAGTATACTAGTAGTGTAGTATGCTGCTCTAGTGGTAGTATGATCTAGTGGTAGTATACTAGTAGTGTAGTATGATCTAGTTGTAGTATACTAGTAGTGTAGTATGATCTAGTTGTAGTATACTAGTAGTGTAGTATGCTCTAGTGGTAGTATACTAGTGTAGTATGCTCTAGTGGTAGTATACTAGTAGTGTAGTATGCTCTAGTGGTAGTATACTAGTAGTGTAGTATGCTCTAATGGTAGTATACTAGTAGTGTAGTATGATCTAGTGGTAGTATACTAGTAGTGTAGTATGATCTAGTGGTAGTATACTAGTAGTGTAGTATGCTCTAGTGGTAGTATACTAGTAGTGTAGTATGCTCTAGTGGTAGTATACTAGTAGTGTAGTATGCTCTAGTGGTAGTATACTAGTAGTGTAGTATGCTCTAGTGGTAGTATACTAGTAGTGTAGTATGATCTAGTGGTAGTATACTAGTAGTGTAGTATGATCTAGTGGTAGTATGATCTAGTGGTAGTATACTAGTAGTGTAGTATGATCTAGTGGTAGTATGATCTAGTGGTAGTATACTAGTAGTGTAGTATGATCTAGTGGTAGTATACTAGTAGTGTAGTATGATCTAGTGGTAGTATGATCTAGTGGTAGTATACTAGTAGTGTAGTATGATCTAGTGGTAGTATACTAGTAGTGTAGTATGATCTAGTGGTAGTATACTAGTAGTGTAGTATGCTCTAGTGGTAGTATACTAGTAGTGTAGTATGCTCTAGTGGTAGTATACTAGTAGTGTAGTATGCTCTAGTGGTAGTATACTAGTAGTGTAGTATGCTCTAGTATGCTCTAGTGGTAGTATACTAGTAGTGTAGTATGCTCTAGTGGTAGTATACTAGTAGTGTAGTATGCTCTAGTGGTAGTATACTAGTAGTGTAGTATGCTCTAGTGGTAGTATACTAGTAGTGTAGTATGCTCTAGTATGCTCTAGTGGTAGTATACTAGTAGTGTAGTATGCTCTAGTGGTAGTATACTAGTAGTGTAGTATGATCTAGTGGTAGTATACTAGTAGTGTAGTATGCTCTAGTGGTAGTATACTAGTAGTGTAGTATGCTGCTCTAGTGGTAGTATACTAGTAGTGTAGTATGCTCTAGTGGTAGTATACTAGTAGTGTAGTATGCTGCTCTAGTGGTAGTATACTAGTAGTGTAGTATGATCTAGTGGTAGTATACTAGTAGTGTAGTATGCTCTAGTGGTAGTATACTAGTAGTGTAGTATGCTCTAGTGGTAGTATACTAGTAGTGTAGTATGCTCTAGTGGTAGTATACTAGTAGTGTAGTATGCTCTAGTGGTAGTATACTAGTAGTGTAGTATGCTCTAGTGGTAGTATACTAGTAGTGTAGTATGATCTAGTGGTAGTATACTAGTAGTGTAGTATGCTCTAGTGGTAGTATACTAGTAGTGTAGTATGCTCTAGTGGTAGTATACTAGTAGTGTAGTATGCTCTAGTGGTAGTATACTAGTAGTGTAGTATGATCTAGTGGTAGTATACTAGTAGTGTAGTATGCTCTAGTGGTAGTATACTAGTAGTGTAGTATGCTCTAGTGGTAGTATACTAGTAGTGTAGTATGCTGCTCTAGTGGTAGTATACTAGTAGTGTAGTATGCTCTAGTGGTAGTATACTAGTAGTGTAGTATGATCTAGTGGTAGTATACTAGTAGTGTAGTATGCTCTAGTGGTAGTATACTAGTAGTGTAGTATGCTCTAGTGGTAGTATACTAGTAGTGTAGTATGCTGCTCTAGTGGTAGTCTACTAGTAGTGTAGTATGCTGCTCTAGTGGTAGTCTACTCTAGGGACCCTCCGTGTCTTCTCACAGGTTTCCTCTTACACTGGGGGCGACTTGGAGAAACAAGAGCAGCTTAAGCTGTCCATGATGTTTTGTGGATTGTGTGTGCACTGCAGTCCCTCCCAACATGTGCGTTTCCCCAACAACACAATCAGCTAAATAGGAGCCGCGCTGTGCCTCAAACGAGACTAAAGACGGGGGTGAAATGTGGCATAGGAGGCTGCCATCCCAACAACCAGCGGGGGGTCTTTCTGGTAACACACTGTTAAACAGACCCTCTCTATTCTCCACACTCAGTCATGAGTCACAAAGCAGACGGTCTTCTCCCAAAACCAATATGGGCCTCCATTGTGACCACGCCATTGTGCGACCCCCCCCCCCCACTGGGTCCTGAAGGAGATATTGTTCACGAGCCTCTTCTCTCGTTAGGTTTTCATTAAAACTATCTGGGCTCTTCAATCTGGAGCTTGAGTGCCAGCGCTTGACGGCTTTACCTCTCGCTCTCCCTCTCTCTCTTTGGGTTCTAACCAGAAACAAAAAGGTCCTTAGCAACCAGGGCACGATGGAGAAACATAGTGTTGGAGAAAATCTGTCAGATGCCCTGGTGAGAGAGAATACAGAGGAGGAGAGAGAGAGAGAGAGAGAGAGAGAGAGAGAGAGAGAGAGAGAGAGAGAGAGATGAGAAAGGGGGGAGGGATAGGAGAGGGAGAAGCAGGAAGTGGCCTTCATGGTATGTGTGTGTGCGACAGAGAGAGAGAGAGAGAGAGAGAGAGAGAGATAGAGAAAGAGAGAAACTTTGAAGGGTGATTCCTCTGCGCATGATGAGTGTGTCTCTCTCTGCTTAGCTTCAAAGCTATGTCACGCGAAAGTAGGGGGGGGGGGGGGGGAGCGTACTGCCACCCTAGCCCTCAAGCTCTTCCATTAAGGAGGCCGTCTAGGGAAACACCACCACCATAAATCCATACTGTGGAACTATAGTTACCATTCTCTCCCGTGTGTTTTACTTGCAAAGCCCAGGCGATACGGAGGAAGTAGGGGCCCCTGGCTGACTGACTTAAAAGCGTTTTAAACCCTCAAAGTCATTGGGAAGAGACGACGACAGGGAAACACTAAAGTGAAGCACTTGGAAGTCGAAACCAAAGCCTCGCCGTCTGAACACACATCGCCGGGGCGAAACGTGAGAGAACCCCATTCTGACAGCCCGCTGAGATCTGGGCACATCTTGTGATATTGCTCGAGCGTAATCCCAAGACGAAAACAGTTTTAACATCAATCCGGGAGACGGTGGTTCTCCCCCAGGGGTACAGACTGGTGAGAGGAACAAAAGGGAGAGAAGAGCACAGCGTCGTCAGCATGGTGACAAGTGATTCACCAGAGGGAGGCTTTTAATGTGGGACATCCTTTTTCCTTCTGTTCTATCCCTTCAGGCCTCTGCTGGCAGGCTAAAATAGGCGAGCGAAGAAAGACAGAACTTTGCGGCGAGACGTTGCGATGATCATCCAAAAGACAGAAAAAAAATTACTCATTATCTTCTACCAAAAACAAAACTGGAAGAAAAACTAGAACAGACGAGAAAGCGATACACTTCTGAAACGTTGTGTGTCCCCCCCAAAAAAAAAACAACATGAAGACATGCTAGTCCGTTCCAGTGGAAGCATTGTTGGGCGTTTACAAAAACCGGACCATTTCTAAATGTAACCTATTCAGTGTCTACAGGATACAGAGCATTCTATTTCATATTCATTGCGTAGATATGCCCATCTTTTCTTTCCATAACGCCAGGCGTATTTCTCTGTGACAAAGCTGCTTCGGTCTCCCTCCGTTTGCGTCTTCCCATTGACTTTGCATGCATTCGTGCCGCCTCTAAATTTAGGTCTGTGGAGGCCTTTCGCCAGGGCCCCCGACCTGGTGACCTCCAGGCAGTACATGGGATAGGGCAGGTTTTCTGCAGGTCTCCTGTGGCTGTTTGTCAACTGCATGCTTGGGGAACAGAGAGGGGCTGGGGTGAGGGGGGTATTTTTAGAAGTGCTATTCAGGGGTCAACGGTGTTTCCCCCACAGCATGGTGTGGTTTGTGCTGGGTTTATGGCATCAGGGGCTGAACACTTGGCATGGAGTCTGGGGCTTTAGTGACGGGTGCGTGTCTGTGTGGCCAGGGGTGCGTTGCTCATGGGACAGGGTTGCACGCCGAGCAACCGGCTCTGTGAGCAGAAGCACGCGCACGCACATGCATGGATGGATGTGCACGCGCGTGCACACAGGAATGCGCTGCACTCGACTGATGCACCAACTCGCTAAGTACCCACCTGGCTACTTTGCATAACAATAGCACAGGCCGTCAGGTGTGTTCAAATACGTTCTCAGATACATTCACACAAAACGTGTTACATTCCATTCGTAGAGGCAATTAGGCATTGGCTTTAGTCTGTGCGCACGCGAGGGAACATTTATGCGTGTGTGCACGTGGCATCATTAAAACACAGTGCAACCAGCTTTGAAATCACCAACGCACCCCTGTGTGTGGCCGACCTGTGTGGTGACCGTATTGGCATGGGCCTTCTGGATAGACTGTATACAGGGCATATGTGTCATGTATTGGCATGGGCCTTCTGGATAGACTGCATACAGGGCATAGATATTGTCATGGGCCTTAGGATAGACTGCATACAGGGCATAGGTATTGGCATGCGCCTTCTGGATAGACTGTATACAGGGCATAGGTATTGGCATGCACCTTCTGGATAGACTGTATACAGGGCATATATTGGCATGGGCCTTCTGGATAGACTGTATACAGGCAGGGCATAGGTATTGGCATGGGCCTTCTGGATATGGGGCATAGGTGCTTTGCTGCTGGAAATGGTTTCCATTATTTGGCCAAAACACAGGTGGACAGAATGCAGCATGGTGACAACACATACATCTGTGAAACTGAAACAAGAAGTAAATGCAAAGAGTATCGTGGGTAGTGCAGTGAAATGCTAGTACTCACTGTTCAAGGGCATTATGTGGTCTGCTCCAGGATGGTGAAAGTTAAGGCCCATACGTCCTATGAAAGAAAAAAGAAAAACGTTATAAGTATGAAACAAAACACATACGTGACTTATATACACAACACATTTACATGATATGAATATACAGTATATAGGCTAACACTTCATATCCCTTACCCTGCATGTTACAGTGGTGAGAACCACATAGCGTGCAGACAAGACACAGATGGGCATTCGTTTTCTCCCACATATCTCTCACAAACGCACATCTCTCAAACGCATACACTCAAACAATGGCAGCTCCAATCCTAGGTATTTGACAGAGCGTGCGTTCTGCTGTGTGTGTGTCACAGGGGCCTGTCTGTCAGTGTTAATGGCCGTCCTATCTTCTATACCAGTGAGAAGAATCACCCGGTGCCCGATATCCCAATCTGAATCTTTATCATCCTACCCACGCACAGACACGCGAGGGACTGCACACACGTTAAAAAGCCTATCTAGTGGGCGATCCTACCCCCATCAACATTCTCTTTACTGGGCCATTTTGATGACACATTTAAGATGTCCGCTGTAGAAGGTTTTGTAAGGTTGTCATGGAGATGAGCACTGGAACAGCAGCCTGCATGAGGCTCTGAAAAAGGATCCATTAAAATGGCAAGAGCATCATTTGGCTCAATGGTGGTGGTTGTGTTCATTAAGGTCTTACGGTCCACACACACACGCGAAAAGTTAATTTCCATGATCAACATCTTTTAATTTTCTATGAAAATTCCACGGTAGCCATCGTAACTGTGCCAAAGGAGATTCACAATTAACGCTACGACGAGACCTTTCGTCCATTCACGCTCTGCGGCTGCCTCCCCGTTGACATTATTCTGAGCGACGGCTACAGTGACACACCCTTAATTCCCTGCGTCTATTAAAGTCAGTGCCCTCCTTTTTAACAAGCCTAAGCAAACGACATACCTGATCATTTCAGTAAAACGTTTAGCAACTGAGTAGGACTGGCAAGAGTATATTGGGAAGACATTTCACACAAATTACTCAGATACTTATAATAAACAAGTCGGGTCACAACCAGCTCATATTCTTTCAACATATCATTTGAGCTGACTCACTCATCAGCAGTTAACCCTTTCCAGTGGTCTCTCCACAGTGTCTCTCTACACTGGGGGAGGCGGGCTGGGGTAGATATCTTATTTTACTTGCTTGCGTATGTAGGCCTCTTGACTATATATAGCTTGGACTGTGAGAGACGGAGCGGCTGTGAGTTGCAAAGCCAGAACGGCGCAAACAAGATGAGGTGTCAAAAGTTTCAAAACTCTGCCACAGCGGATAGATAGCAGACAGCGATGGTGGCCTACCCCTCGCCTACAAGACAGCAGTACTGGCGGTTAAGACCTATGGAAAGCCAGACAGGGAAGAGAGAGGAGGAGGAGGAAGAGGAAGGAACGGCTTCCCAATAGCTCAACAGATGTAGATTTCCTCACTCCTCTCAGCCAGCCGGTCATAATATAGGGAACAGTAGGGTTTATGGGGTAAACGCAATGCAAAAAGCCTGCGCGTGCACACAGACATGACAATGTTTCAGTCACCCTCTCTCGGTGACTGCTATTTCCAACCGATTATTGTGAGTAATTGTGTATTAGGCCTAACAAAAATAATGGTTGGTTTCAGGTTGCCGACCGACCCTGCCGATTTAGGTGCGACCCAATATATTTTATGAGTTTAAAAAAAAAATTATATATTAAAAAAAAAAAAAAACGTTTTTTTTTTTTTTTTTTTTTTTTTTTTTTAGAATAAAGTTTCATAGAAATCTTAGTCAAACATTTAGTATTATGGATATTAAACATGCTGGCAGAGTACATGCATCCATGTTGTTGTGAACATTTTAACCCTTTCACTGCCACACGACAGCCGGTTAACCCTTTCACTGTGACAATACAGAAGGTTAGCCCTTTACTATCACACAACCGACGGCGATGCTCCATCATTAGCATCATTAGCTCCGCATCCGCGGAGCTAATGATGCTAATGATGGAGCATCGCCGTCGGTTGTGTGATAGTAAAGGGCTAACCTTCTGTCGTGTGGCAGTGAAAGGGTTAATTAAATAAAGAAATTCCCTATCCATAGTCGCCGTGGGAAAGAATAAAAAAAAAAAAAAATAAAAAAAAAAATTCCCTACCTACCCATGGCCAAACTGACAACCAACCTGAAACCAACCATTATTTTTGTTAGGCCTTATGTTGACGCAGAGTAGACGGCGTGCTCGATAAGAGCGGCCAGGGCCGTGTGTCCGCGAGGCCACAGTCTATGGATTCACCAACCTCGTAACTGAAATCACAACTAGGGATGGGAATCGAGAATCGGAATCGATTGGGAACCGGTTCCTAATTGTCAAGATTCCTGGAATCGCATGCCTCCGTGACTATCGATTCCTCTTATCGATGCCATGTTTTCCGGCAGTTGCGCATTTAAAAACAATAATAACGTTAGCGCCACGCATGCAGCCATAGCAGACTATTTGATTCCTTGACTAGGAAAACCTAAACGGCTCGATATTGCGACCGTTTTGTGTGTGCAGTGAAAACTGAAAGTGCTTTGCATCCTAGTCATTCATTTACATGGTAAAGTAACGTTAGCCGCTAGCTAGCTAAATAGCCATGCTCATTGCAGAGAGAGACAGAGAGAGAACACCGAGCTGGCCTTTATTTATACAGGTAGGTTATTGCTAACAAATTCTCTTTTGCAATAACGACCTGTTGAATGCAACTACAGTTCAATAGATTAAATTAGTTCTCAAATACATTATTTTATTTAAGTGTATAGTTAATAATCTTTTTTTGTTTTTGTATTTTTCTGACATGGGGGCTCAACAATAAATGATGAATGACAATCAGAAATGTCAAGTTGCATGTTGTTATACTAACCAGCTTAGTTATGTTGCATTTCCAATTTATTTATTTAAATTATAAATATATCAGGAATCGACAAGGGAAACGAAAAAAAAAATCGGATCGATAAGCAGAATCGATAATGGAATCGTATCGATAAAATCTTATCAATTCCCATCCCTAATCACAACTGTATAGACTGCCTTCAGCCGACTCAAAACTCTACGTTTGATTAGTTGAGACAGCAAAGCTCTCTCTCTCTTGTGTATAGTCCATGCTTATCTCGCCCTCTCCAATCCAATCCACTTTATTTATAAAGCACACAATAAAAACAACAAAGTTGACCAAAGTGATGTACAAGTCCACAACATAAGATAGAACATAAAAATTTAATAAAAGCACACAATAAAAACAAGTACAATATGTCACATAAAAAGGCAGGTCTCTCAAAAACTGTTTAAAACACCGAAAGCCAGAGCAGAGCAGCCAGAGTGTCTTGAGGCGTGATTTGAACACCTGCAGAGTGGGGGCCTGCCTAACATGCAGTGGCAGCTCATTCCAGAGCTTTGAGGCTGCCACAGTGAAAGCACGGTCCCCCCTTTAAGCTTCAGCCTGGACTTTGGAACAGCCAAGAGGAGCTGGTCAGAGGACCTGAGGGACCTTGGGGGAACATAAGGTTCCAGCAGGTCCGAGAGGTAACCCGGTGCCAAGCCGTTCAAACATTAAAAGCAAACAGTAAAACCTTAAAATCAATTCTAAAATGCACAGGGAGCCATTGGAGGGCAGCCAGCACAGGGGAAATGTGCTCCCGCTTTCGTGTTCCCGTTAGCAGACGGGCAGCGGCGTTCTGAACTAGCTGCTCTCGTCTACCTCGGCCGATCTTGCTTCGTCCCCCCTCCCCCCTCCCCCCTCAACTGAAACCTTAAAATAGCTCTGGGCATGTGCCATCTGCTCCCCTCTCTCCAGTCAAGTGGCATGGCCCCCCGTGGGGGCCTGGGGTGACGCTGGTCGGGTGACATTTCCTCAGCCTGGTTCCCTGGCTCTTCTCAACCTGGCTGTGATCCTCCACATCCTTAGGCACAAAGCCAGCGACGCCTCCGCTTCACAAGTCTGATAACCTGCAGACAGAACATCGACCTCGCTATGACCTCTTCCTACACTGGGTGAAGAGTAGGGTGGCTGGATTCATCTGGACTTGACACAAGCCTATCAGAAACTATAAAGACCTCAAAAAGGCAATATTGCTGGCATACAGAATGCACTTTTTGGGGGTGACGGTGGTCCAGGAGGTAGAGCGGTCATCTGGTTGTCGGAAGGTTCCCAGTTCGATTCCCGCCTCCTCCTGGGCAGCGTGTCGAAGTGTCCTTGAGCAAGACACTTAAGCCCTAATTGCTCCCGATGAGCAGGTTGGCACCTTGCATGGTTGCCTCCGCCATCGGTGTGTGAGCGAATAGGTGAATGTGAGGAACAAAAATTGTAAAGTGCTTTGGATAAAACAAAGCGCTATATAAATGCACCATTTACGTCATCCATAACACCCTGCTACACGCTCAAGAGTTACACACGTTCTCACCCAGGAGCTGCCCAACACAACCACACAGACCGTCCTCTACTGTTGGGTCACTGAGCATCTCCACAATGGCACCGGTATTGGTTTTGCACTGTAATGGGAAGAAATTGAAACAATACCCAACCCTATTAAACCCCTTCGGTGCCTTGCTCAAGGGCACTTCAAATGGTAGTTGTTGAGGTACAGTAGGGGAGGGTGTCGGTCCAGGGTTTTCGACCTGGCGACCTTTTGGTCACAAGCCCACTTCTCGAACCTTTCACGCTACCACTGCCATGTTACATACCAGCTGCACTACACGCACTGTTGGCATCACACAGCAAGCCATCCTACCTGCTCCACAGAGCGCACTGTGTTGACTGGAGTGTCTGTGTACAACTCATGAAGAACTGCGTCTGCCATGCTCCGTCAGTAGCCCACCGAGCTGAAACAAGCTACTGCCAGACGGCAGATTACAATTACCATATGGTTTTTGGAGGAGTTTTCTGTCACTTTGAGAAATGTACTGGCCCTTCTCAGTCGAACACGGCATACATGGACTGAAATGTACTGGCCCTTCTCAGTCGAACACGGCATACATGGACTGAAATGTACTGGCCCTTCTCAGTCGAACACGACCTACATGGACTGAAATGTACTGGCCCTTCTCAGTCGAACACGACCTACATGGACTGAAATGTACTGGCCCTTCTCAGTCGAACACGACCTACATGGACTGAAATGTACTGGCCCTTCTCAGTCGAACACGACCTACATGGACTGAAATGTACTGGCCCTTCTCAGTCGAACACGACCTACATGGACTGAAATGTACTGGCCCTTCTCAGTCGAACACGACCTACATGGACTCAAATGTACTGGCCCTTCTCAGTCGAACACGGCCTACATGGACTCAAATGTACTGGCCCTTCTCAGTCGAACACGGCCTACATGGACTGAAATCCGTTCTATGATTTTTGAGTGAGTCAATACACTATTAGGAGAGAGAAGCCTAGATATTTTATTTTACTTATCTTGCCAAGCCAAATTAGCTGGCAGATTATTTGACTCGTTTCAAGCACATATTTGTAAATCTTTGCAGTGTGGAGTAAAGTGGGAAGGGATACCAGAAAATGTATTTTGTGTTTGTTTACTACAGAACAGGAATGTTGAGCTATTATTTTAACATGTAGACCACTTATTTTAACAAGAAAAGACCACTTACAGCCGTCGAGATTTTAAGCTAAACACAACGCAGGCAGCGGAGCACCTTTCAAAGGAGGCATTCCTCTCGCTGGCTGGCGGCGAGGCGGTTTTATACGGTTCTACGGGCGGAGCGGGGGCCATTAGAGAGCGCCGCGGTGAGTGTGAGAGAGAGAGAGAGAGAGAGAGAGTCCTGGTCCTAAGGAGTTAAAACTTTCACTAGATTCCACGCAGGCGCAGCCCATCGCAGACTGCTGCTTCACACCTGGAGCTCTCCTCGCCCGTGCCTCGGCCACGTCCCCTTCCCCTCTGTTCCACATTATGGTGCATATTAAAGCCCTCGACAGCCGCCTCTGGAAAAGAGCCCGGCGGCAGTTTAGTTACGAGAGGGGAGGCGTGCCAACGGGGGAGGTGTGGAAATGTTAACCCTACCGACAGAAACACCTCTGCTAGTGACGGGGGGCCTCAAAGTCACACTCCTGGCTGGCTACCGTCAAAGAAACGCACAATTATCAACAGCTCTCCCAGCACAAAATCAAGAAAATCAGACTAATGCAACAGAACCCTGGGGAGAGGATTTATTACACAACCCCCCCCCTCCCCCCCCCTCCGCCAGCACATGACGGAGTAATTGAGCAGGATAGAGGATGACGGGGTAGCCGGTTATAAAACCTGGTCAGGATACAGGATAGCGTCTGTGCTCCTCTTCTTTAGTGGCCTACTTCTGGCCCCCTTCGTTAACAGGTCCAGCTGTACCCAGGAGCATTGGACTAAGAGTATCACAGAGGGACAAAGTTAATTTAGCTTTAGGCTGAATATATGCATTCGGTATATTATATATAGCCTATATAAAACTAGATAAAAACAAAACAGGATATATAAATAAAAACACAACTGAACAGCCGGGCAGGTCCCTGGAGCAAGACCCCAGATTCCGACGAAGCATGGCAGAGCGCACATCTGTGAGTAGGTTCGACTGGTAGTTAAAAGATAAACCTTTCCGAAAAATTTAATGTTTAATGTCACCACGACTGTCCACGGTGATCGCACCGACCGGGCTCGCCGACCGAATGTCATGTAAAACCACCACACTTCTAATAAATGCCCTATTGATCTCGATGCAGCGCCGGATAGTGATCCGTAGTGATTCCTGGCTGTTTTGGAATACCGGCTTTATGTGACTAGATGTGATGTCAGAAAACATGTCCAGACTTGTTTTGGCCTGACTCAGATTAGCTGCGAGTCACGCTCACAGGATTTTCACCGCAAATTCGCAAAACAACAAACACAGCCTACCAGTCTACACTACAGTCTGCTGGAGGGAATGATTAACCTTTAACACTGCCAACAAACACATCATCTTATCTCCTCCCAGTCATTACCGACTGTTTAAAGTACAGGGGCATCCCTCCCGTCAGTGATCATCCCAGGAGCTGCTGTTAACTGTGTGTTGAAGGGGTCAAGTCCAGCTCGTCAGTCACCCGGCTCTGACCCCAACAACTGTTTTGGGTATTGACCTTTCACCCGAGGGTCAAGCTGCAGCAACTCCTCCCTGACCCCCGGGAGGAAGTCAGAATCCACACTGACCTTTGTCCTCCTCCGGCCATCTGCGGTCTCCGAGGACAGAGGCTAAATAACTGGATCATCGACAACAATAACAACAACAACAACAACAACAACACCACCACCACCAGTAATACAGCAGTCAGTCACAATTCCAGCCAGATCGTCTTTGAAAATCTCCCAAGTTGTGTAAAGTTGGAATACCGTTTACAGGTTTTCACCACTCTCCTGCCTAATCAGTCTGTAGCTAATCTGACCTGAGCTCTGCTTGCGATTCTTGACTCGCTCCAGATAAAAGCCAGATGGTCAACTCCTGTCCATATTGACCGTTTGCTGTTGTCCACATGGACGCGAAGCCAAACAACACTTCGACCCGCTTTCCCTCGACTCACTGCATTAAAACAACTGCCTCCAATAGCTACGGTCGGTACAGTAACATATGCTTTATTACGTGCCGTCGGCCCACACATGACCCAGAGCGCCCAGCACCACGCGCACTATACAATCAAGTGTTTCTCTTCAATGAAAGGCTGCTTGTATAAAAGGCTAAACCCATTCGCTGTTCAGAACAAACGCACGCTTACATGACTGTGCGGATTCGATTCCTGCTGATTTAAACACGAGTTAATCCATTTCAACCATATAAAGGCATTTAAGACAAGACAAAGGGACAATGTAATCTGTAAGCGAGGCATGCATAATATCATGCAAGACAAACAAGCTAAGGGTGTATGTGTGTGTGTGTGTGTGCGTCAAAGGTCCACAGGAGGAGTAATAAAAAGTTCTTCCTGGGTTAGTGACCACGTCCCAAAGGAGCAGCCAGTGTGAGTTGAATCGTCTCCATACAAAAGGACATAAGCCTGGGAGACATTTGACAGACATTTGGCAGTGAATGAGTGACAGCCTGAGAGGAGTGGGTGAGATGGGAAGTGCTTTGCATGGAATGTCACAGTTGATTTGCATGTCAGAAACAATTTGTATGCATGTGCCCACTGTGTCAGTGTGTGTGTGTGTGTGTGTGTGTGTGTGTGTGTGTGTGTGTGACTTTGACTAGTGGCTGCAGTGGCTGTTGTCAAGCTGCTGGTGTTTTTCCAGGCCGAGGGGAGAATCTGCTGTGTGTGTGTGCAAGTGAGTGAGTGAGTGAGTGAGTGAGTGAGTGAGTGAGTGAGTGTGTGTGTGTGTGTGAGAGAGAAAGAGAGTGGGTGTCAGTGAGTGAGTGAGTGAGTGAGTGAGTGAGAAGGTATGTGTGTATGTGATTGGGGATGCCTAAATTTTCACACGTGAGATCAGCTGACCCACTACTTTTAGTGCCTCTATACAGACCGACGTATGGCTGTATAGAAAGGGGTCGTTTGTTCAGGACATCCCAGATAGCCCGTGATCCCAGTCCCTCCGAGACACGACGTCAAATCCCCCCATGCATGCCATTTCCGACCGGATTAATGAGCATTTAGGAGTTGAGAAGATTGTGAGAATTAACTGTCACAGTCACCCCAACCCTCTAAACCCCACCCACCCCTCTCCATTCAGACCAGCTCCTCTCCAAACAAGCTCTCAAGGACAAGACCAAGTCGAGCCAAAAGACCCTGTCTCGCCACTTATCTCTGGCACAACTAAAACAGCTAGGGTGCGCTTTTTATGCTCCCTCTAGACCCACAGATTGTTACACATTACGTGTTGTGGATCTAATAAGATTGTTGTTGTTAAGATATAAATGTCCATGTCCATAATACCAGTGGAGAACGTGACACCTTTGATCAGAATAGTGACAGGCCTAACAAAAATAATGGTTGGTTTCAGGTTGCCGACCGACCCTGCCGATTTAGGTGCGACCCAATATATTTTATGAGTTTAAAAAAAAAATTATATATTAAAAAAAAAAAAATCCGTTTTTTTTTTTTTTTTTTTTTTTAAGAATAAAGTTTCATAGAAATCTTAGTCAAACATTTAGTATTATGGATATTAAACATGCTGGCAGAGTACATGCATCCATGTTGTTGTGAACATTTTAACCCTTTCACTGCCACACGACAGCCGGTTAACCCTTTCACTGTGACAATACAGAAGGTTAGCCCTTTACTATCACACAACCGACGGCGATGCTCCATCATTAGCATCATTAGCTCCGCATCCGCGGAGCTAATGATGCTAATGATGGAGCATCGCCGTCGGTTGTGTGATAGTAAAGGGCTAACCTTCTGTCGTGTGGCAGTGAAAGGGTTAATTAAATAAAGAAATTCCCTATCCATAGTCGCCGTGGGAAAGAATAAAAAAAAAAAAAAAAAAAAAAAAAAAAAATCCCTACCTACCCATGGCCAAACTGACAACCAACCTGAAACCAACTATTATTTTTGTTAGGCCTCACTCTTATATAAAATATAATTCTCACTGGCCTATTCGCCGTTTTATTTCTGGGGCCCCCTGGAACCCCCTGAAGGCCCCGACGTTGAGATGCACTGCTCTAGAGAGGGACCCCGTCGTCTTCAGTCTTATTCTCATCGCAGCAATACAACTACGTCCGATTCCAACACAAACACGGAGACTCGTAAAAACGCTGAGGAAAACAACTATTCTGGTCACAATGAGAAATATGCAAGATATGTCTGCGATGGCTAGGGCCGTCTTAAATACTTCGAAGCTTCGTTCGATGGGCACGGGATTCGAACAGGAACATTTTATTAGAATATATTAAAAAAAAGTATAATAATAAAAATCTATTATTTTTTTCTTTTATCCCCCCTCCCACCTGCAAAATATTGCACCTCCAATGCACCGTACGTCATACGCCTCATTAACTCTGCCTCTCTTTGAAGGCGGTCAGGTGGCGTAGCGGAGATTGCGCTCGTCACCAATGCAAGAGGCTGCGGTCTCGACTCCCGGAGTCAGCATTGCTTGGGGCTTGGGCTGATCGCTATACTAACCCGTTTGGCTGGGTTAGGGGGAGGGTAAGTCATGGGTGGGAATCTGGCGTTGTGGACAGCGACGCCTACAGGTCAGGTCTGGGTGCTTGCTCAGCGGAGGCAGGACTTGATGAAGGCAGCATGACCTCCCACGCGTTACGCTTCACCAATGAGAGTCCTCGCTGCCAGCTGAAAAAAGGTGTCGGAGGAAGCGTGCGGATGACTTCAGGGTTCCCTTGTACCGACCAGTAGGAGAACATGCGCACAACAACCAGGTAGGGGAGGGGGGGAATTGGCACAACGACTAAAATTGGGACGGGGAGAAAACAGAAAAATCGGAGAAAGAGAGGATTAAAAAATAATAATAAAAGAAAACTCTGCCTCTCAATGCTGTTTGTTATTTAAGACATTCGTGGCCAACCACGTATATATATGTGTTTCGGATCCAACGCTTGAGGGCCAACCACGTATATATACGTGGTACGGTTGTTTTGGCTTTTATTCCATTGTAATATCCTACTCAATGTCACCGAGCGGCACTGCAGATTTACCCTACTCTTGGGATTCGGAAAAGTGCATTACCGGCCAGATCCTCATAGGGGCGCTGTCTCGATAATGCAGTGTTACCTGTTACAGGCCGGTGTTTTTTTTTCTTTTCATCATGGGTGGACTTTTTTGTTAGCCTGAAGCTATGCCTGTAGCATGTAGCCTGGAATACTTTTTGGGACGCTGAATTCAGTATGCAGTAAAGGAATATAGCATCAGCCAATGGACATATCGATCTACCAGATAACGATCGATAACTTGGAAATCCTTTAGGGATCCAACCGGCCCACGGCAAGAGCTTTTTCACGTAAATTACAGCCCTATCGGGCCTTGCTTTGATAGCCAACCAGCCGATCAGCGAATGAGGCTAATGCCGTTATTGGTGATCAATAATCAGATACGACGTCCCCCGCCCCCCCCCCCCCTTTCATGCATTCATGGTGGACCACGATACCGATAATATGCATTTTGAGTTTTAGCTCTAGCTTGTGTATAGCTGAAACGCCATTTGATTTAACGTTATTAGCTTAGCGCTCTATCTCGCCTTCCAGGAAATACCCTAGAACATTGCGGTATATAGTTCATATTCACGACGCTATAAAATGGGAACGTATTGATGACTTTTTTTTATTTAAGGCATATTGAAGGGACGGTTTATAGTGTCAATTGACAATGACAATGGACAGATAGCAATAATATAAAGTATAGATTTAGCTCTACAAACAGCCTCACACACAATGAAAGGTTGTTATGATAAGCTGGCCTTATAGAGCGAGATTAGACGGATCCCAGTGGCCGCGAAAGTGTTAAGATGAGGTCAGACTCGGCACTGACAGATGTGTTCATTGTGCTGCTTTTATAAAGCCTCAAATGACGGCTTACAATATTTCATAAAAGCAAAGTGTTTCGTTTGTCTAAGATTTAAAAAGGTTTAAACTTTACAGCACTGACAATTCTCTAGTATTTTTTATAGTGTCCCGACCCATATAAAAACATGTCTTAATAAAAAATTAAGTCAAATTCTGCCTTTGTCTCTATTAACTACTGTAAAGTGTCACAGCCAACTAAGTGACACTTTGTATAAATGACATCCTGTTCTCTCTGTCCCTTGTATGATTTAATAGGTTTATTGTATATATCTGTTTTAAATCTAGGCATATGTTACTGTAGGTGTCTAGATGTGATATGTATTCATATATATATATATATATATATATACATATATATGTGTATACGTATATATATGCATATACGCTTTGAACAAGTATCTAGGCCTGGGCTGGTAATGCCCAGTCAGAAAGGAGTGGAGAAGAGAGGGGCCACTATAGCCGTATAAACTATTTTTCACATGTAATAATTATGGAAACATATATACTGTTGGTATAAAGGTATATATATATAATGCTATATTAATTATATGTTATAGGTTATAATACCTACAGAAGGTATCATAACCCTTGCCTGTTATGCCTGTTTCTCTTACTGTTAGAGTAAGTCAGAAATGAAAGGGGCCCCTTAAGAATGTGACCTTGAGAGACAGCTCCGAGCGAGACGAGCACAGAGATGAGAGCAGAAGAGAGAACTGGCCTTAAACTACAAAATACATATATGATGTGTGATCAATCAGTGTTTAAAGTATATGAGTACTGTATTGTACATGTATATGTATGTATATCTGTATATATCTGTATATGTATGTGTTAGGCTATGTACTGTATATTACGGCAGTCTGCCTCGTCTTCTTCTCTTACTGTCAGAACGAGAGAGGCCCATGTACGTGCAGAGTTAACCCTTGCAGTGAGGAAGCAGAGCAGACAGGCATACATGTTTAAATGACGTAATGGGGTTTTTCCCAGAAGAAAGTAATCTGTTACTTCTCCAACAAAGAGGCATTCATGTTCTGAGGTAAATGGGGTTTTCCCAGTAGAGGTAATGACAAAAATGGGAGGAGAGCCAGTCCCCACGAGCCGTGCATTGACTGGCTGGTGAAATGACATCACGGTGACAGCGCTGTATTTGGACCAATAAGCAGAAGAGATCTGGGGGCTTTATAAGGGCCAACTGGCGAGAGAAAGGCAGAGATTTTTACACTGAGCTGGAGAGATAGGAAGAGGCACAAGCCGTGCCAGATCAGACTTTTTAGAGAAATGGAGATCCTGCTGCCAGACACGGGGCACGAACCATGCAGAGATGAGATGTTCTGTTTTCTGCTTATTTTAAACTGAATGGAGATCCTGCTGCCAGACACGGGGCACAAGCCGTGCAGAGATGAGATGTTTTGTTCTGTGCATATTTTAACTGAAATGGACACTTTTCCACTTCAGTATCTTCTTGTAACTAGCTTTTTCTAATTAAAATTACCTCTTTATACATATGATTTGTATCCTTTCTTCGGACCAGACGACCGGGTAAGCATGAAATGTGTTTAGCCTTGTAACCTCACCCCATGCATTTTTGATTAATAATGTAAAATAGAATAAGTGGCTTTATGATTATGCATTAAGGCAAAATAGAAGTATGGCTTTAATACGTGTAAAGTAAAAGGAGACATATGATTATGCATTAAGGCAAAATAGAAGTATGGCTTTAATACGTGTAGAGTAAAAGGAGACATATGATTATGCATTAAGGCAAAATAGAAGTATGGCTTTAATACGTGTAGAGTAAAAGGAGACCTATGATTATACATTAAGGACTAAAAGTGGATTCTGATAAACCTGGTTTTATCACGTAATGCCATACAGTGGTAATACGGCCAACCAAGTAGATTAAAGCAAAATAAAGAAAAGTAAACTCTACCCGCAACTCCAATCAATCATCTGTATGACTGGGGGGGACGGGGAGTGCCAAGGTGTGAGCCGAGGTCGGCTGAGTTTAAGCCCTGAAATTTATAGACACAAATTGAGTCCTAGACGTCCCCAAGCTTCGCAGGGCCCATGCTTGAAGCTGGGATTCGGACCAATGAGTTAAGGGATAATCAATCAGACCTCGGTTTACTAATGGGCATTCAACATGGCGTCCCTGGCGATGTGCATTTATACTAACCAAAATAGGTGCTAAACGGCCGAAGAAGACAGGACTACTGTCAAAAGCCTCTGGAGTAAAATTAAATCACAGATTTGGCTAAAATTAAAGTAGAAAGCTCTACTGGCGACTCGAGTGGAAGGCTCTACTCGGGGATATCACAAATGAATAGAAAGCTCTATCTTGGTGATTAAAGCAACGTTTACTCACAACTAAAGGGTAACATAATGTTTATAGAGCTCTGGGGGGAGTTACAAGTGCAGCATAATTTCGTGCTTTGCCCACAGGAAGCGAACTGGCCCTACCCAAGGCGAGGGCTCCCTAGCCCAAAGACACCGTTTGTAAGGAGGGGGAGCTGGATGTGAAGCGAAGTCAAAACGACCGTTCACAGAAAGGCGAGGGCTCCCTAGCCCAAAGACACTGTTTGTAAGGAGGGGGAGCTGGATGTGAAGCGAAGTCAAAACGACCGTTCACAGAAAGGCGAGGGCTCCCTAGCCCAAAGACACTGTTTGTAAGGAGGGGGAGCTGGATGTGAAGCGAAGCCAAAACGGCCGTTCACAGAAAGGCGAGGGCTCCCTAGCCCAAAGACACCGTTTGTAAGGAGGGGAGACTGGATGTGAAGCGAAGCCAAAACGGCCGTTCACAGAAAGGCGAGGGCTCCCTAGCCCAAAGACACTGTTTGTAAGGAGGGGAGACTGGATGTGAAGCGAAGCCAAAACGGCCGTTCACAGAAAGGCGAGGGCTCCCTAGCCCAAAGACACTGTTTGTAAGGAGGGGAGACTGGATGTGAAGCGAAGCCAAAACGGCCGTTCACAGAAAGGCGAGGGCTCCCTAGCCCAAAGACACTGTTTGTAAGGAGGGGAGACTGGATGTGAAGCGAAGCCAAAACGGCCGTTCACAGAAAGGCGAGGGCTCCCTAGCCCAGAGACACCCTGTATGAGCGGAGTGTGGATGTGAAGCGAGCCAAAACGGCCGTTCACAGAAAGGCGATGGCTACCTAGCCCGAGGCTACGTGACACGAAGCCAGACGGAAGCTAACTAGCTCACCATCGGCTAACAAGCCAGTGCTAACACCCATGAGCTGGCTCTAGCCAGACGGAAGCTAACTAGCACTACATCGGCTAACAAGCCAGTGCTAACACCCATGAGCTGGCTCTAGCCAGACGGAAGACCCATGAGCTAGCCAGACGGTGCGACCCATGAGCTGGCTAGACGGAAGACCCAGGAGCTGGCCGTAGCCAGACGGAAGCTAACTAGCACTACATCGGCTAACAAGCCAGTGCTAACACTCATGAGCTGGCTTTAGCCAGACGGAAGCTAACTAGCTCGCCATCCGCCAACAAGCCAGGAGTGAACTGAATGCTAACTGGATGACAACCTCCAGCTCCAGGAGACGCTGAGGCAGCGGGAGCGGGAGCTCACGGCCCTGAAGGGGGCGCTGAAGGACGAGGTGGCCACGCATGACCGGGAGATCCGAGACCCTCAGGGAGCAGTACAGCACCGACATGGAGAGGCTGAGGAGCAGCATGGAGCAGGTGTCCCAGTCTCTGGCAGGTATCGAGGCAGAGCGGCAGCGTGTGAACACCTCGGTGCGCTCCCTGCAGCAGCAGCTAGAGGACTGCAGGGACGAGAGTGCCCACTGGATGGAGCAGTTCCACACCACCAGAGACGAACTGCGAAGCACCAAACAGGAGCTGCTGCAGTCTCGTCTGGAGAAGGAGGAGTTTGAGGAGGAGCTGAAGGAGCTGCAGGAGCGAGATCACTCCCTGCAGTGCATAAGCCCAGGACCACGTGGTCACGAGGAAGTGAGGCAAGCGAGAGCAACCTATATATCTCCCCGTGGTGAACACTCAGGGGTGAGAGTGACATCTACAAGGTCTCACAGACAATCACCAAACATAACAGTCACTAACCACCCAGTCTGGACCGATAACTCTGATACACCATGGTCAATCCTCACCTTCACTGGACCGTCATTGACGAACTATGGTAGATGGGAAACAAGCATGGTAACGGCAGGAGGCTCTTACTACCGAAACCTGAGGAAACAGGTAATGGAAAAAAGGACCAAAAAGCCCCTGAAACCAGGCAAGGCAGTAATCACAGAGTGTGATTATGAGGTGTTTCACGCGGAGAAAATTGTCCATGTGACACTAAGTCAAGACCAATACAAGGAGATAGAGTCCTCACACATAAACTGGGACAGACTGGTGTCCCGTATAAAGGAACTACTGCAGAAAAGGGAAATCTATGCTGGCCACGGTACTAAGGACATGCCCTACCGACTAGCCATAAACCTGATGTGGGGCAGGTCTCGAGGATATGGCCAAAGAGGCATATGGTTGGGGAAAGCTGTAATCAGCGCGATCTCAAGCCTAAGGAGTGCAGGGCACACGGAGATCCGTCTCATGATGGAACCTAGGGACCATGAGTCAATAACCCTGGCCATGGATAGAGCCGGGGAGGGTGAGGAAAACGAGGACGATGAGCCTGCATTGGTACCTCTCACTCCCCCTCCGAACCCTAAGGGATCGGGACCCGTACCCAGGAAAGAAAGGTCCAACTCCCAGAACTCCTCCCGAGCAGCGGAGAGAGGGAGATCATCCACACCCAGGAGACCGACAGTACCGTTCGAACCTGAAAAGGCGGAACCTGCGCGATCTCAGGCCAGGAGTATCCCTAGACTTCTAGGCCGTCCCCCGGACTCAGGGGACGACCCAGCAAGTAGCGAACAGGAGTATACTGACCTAAATCAGGACTCAGGAATGGAGGGAGACCGGGATAGGTCAAGCTCCAGAGCATCCTCCAAGTCTTCATCTCGATCAAGATCTAGGGAGAGAGTTCGGTACCCGAGGGGCGAACCTCCTAGACCTCGAAACAAGAGAGCGAAACCGGTCAAACTGAGACCTATAGGCAAGGGGCCTACTCTGAAAGGCACCACCTTTCAGTCACCCTCGGGCTTGACCTGGAGCTCAGGATTGGAGGACGTCTCCGAAGAGAGTGAAGGAGACTTGGAAGGAAAGGAAACAGGGGATATTATGCCAGCATATCCCGTGAGATGGGGAACGGCTCAGGCCTTAGCCCGGTCACCCGTGGCAGAAAAAGTGTTGTCTCACCCTGGGGTAACAGAACCATACAAGCATGCACACTTACATGCAGGCTATGACATACTACGTGAACAGGTGTACAAGCTAGACAGGGCCATGGCTGAAATAGCCAGGAGAGAAAGAAACTGGTTGAACGAGGCCCCGTCCATAAGCCCAATCCGAGCCCTGAGACACAGCACAGAGGAACACCGACCGGAAGTGAGCCCTCACTCCATACTAGCCCAATCTCCCGGAGACATTTACCGACCGAGAGGAAAGAGTTCACATACAGGCAGGAGTCTGCGTGACAGCACCCAATATGGAGAAAGCAACAAAGCACAAGAATTGTTAAGCAAAACCCAAGTGCTCAAAAAACTGGCCCCAGAAATGCTTCGAGGGGAGACCCAGGCTGCTTATATCCATAAGTGTGCTCAGATTTTCCATGGGTCACCTCTCTATGATGACCCGGAGGCCGCTCGCATTTTGAGACACCTCAAAGGACTGGAGGTCCCCGAAGGGGCTTCAATGGCCCAAATGATGGAAATGGAAGTAAGAATCCCCGGTCAAGATCCAGGGGAAAATATGGTGGAGAAACTAATCCCACAGGTGCGAGACGGGAGCTTGTCTCTCACTGTTGCAGCAGAATCAGTCATACGTGGAACGCCTAGGCGAAGATCAGGCTTACTGCTTGAAAAGCTATTCATCGGTGTACCAGGTGGTAACCGTCTTGCAGCCAAATGCGCAGCATGGTCCCGAGACCAGTTACGGACGGAATGCATGCTGTATGACCAAGTCAAAATGCTTTCTCAACACAAATACTGTAAAGATGTCCGTCTTTTCTCTAAACCAGAGTAGAGAGGATGAAAGAATTTGTAATCTATTTCATGCAAAGGGGATTTCCTGACAGCTACCATCTGGTAGGTTAGCACCTGTACCAACCATATCAGCTGCGTGAGATGTACACTCACCAGCGCCTATGGATAAAAATTGAGACTCTGCAAACTCTCATCAAGCTTAGCACCTTGACGCGGGGGGACAGAGCGAGCATCAGGGTCTCCATATCCGACGGGCCTATCAGATTTGTGGGGACTCGGAAGCTTCAGCATACAGGACGCTGTGGTGCTTGGGCGGCCGAGTCACTGGTTTATAGGTCTGTCAAAACGGATTGGAGGTTCTGGGGCTTAGAACATTCGTGAGTTGGGCTTTATGCTAATTGAATAGGTATCAAAAGCCGAAAGAATATGAACTGAAATAACTGCGGTCAGGGGCCTCTGGAGTAAAATGTATTACAGATTTGAGTTAAAACCTTACTCAAGTGTGATCTTATCAGCAAGCAATCCTCTCCAACCAAGACTCCTCCTAAGTACTCGAGATCTGGAACAATGAGTGACGTAGAGGTCTGCAAAGCGCAGCAGACAGCCTAAGAGGTAAAAAATCTATCAGGAACACGAGAGGGTTCATAAGAAACCACTTGAAGTGGCGTTTACTCGCGACTAATAGGGCTAGGGAGCCCTAAAGTCACTTGAACTTGAAGTAACTAAATGCTTACTTAAAGTCAGAACTTAAGTAGAAAAAAACTCTACTTTGTGAATAGCAGGCTGAAATAGCCATTGCGAATAGCAGGCTGAAATAGCCATTGCGAATAGCAGGCTGAAATAGCCATTGCGAATAGCAGGCTGAAATAGCCATTGCGAATAGCAGGCTGAAATAGCCATTGCGAATAGCAGGCTGAAATAGCCATTGCGAGCAGGCTGAAATAGCCATTGCGAATAGGAGCGAATAGCAGGCTAACTAGCCATTGCTAACAGGACGAGGCTACTCACATGATCGGACAGGTATATGATAACCTTGGACATGCCGGAAGCAGGAGGATGTTGGTATACCTGAGAACTAACAACATTCTCATACATAAAGCCAAACAAAGAGCGATAACAGTCCGAAAGGCCTGTGAACAATGTGCGCTGGTAAAGGTGCGCTGGACTCAGCCGAGGGACAAAAAGGGACAAAACCTGAACCAGTGCCGCATTCTTAGACAGGGGGGGGTGTGTCCCGGAGTCAGCGGACGACGCAGCGAATGGCAAGAAGGAATATACTGACTCAGGTCAGAAATCGGAAATGGAGGAAGACCGGGATAGGTCAAGCTCCAGGGCATCCTCAAGGTCCTCATCTAGACCTCCCAGACCTCCCAGACCTCCCAGACCTCCCAGACCTCCCAGACCTCCCAGACCTCCTAGACCTCCCAGACCGGACAGAGACATCGGCCTGGACCCAGGTTACAGGGCGACGAGAGCCCTGAATGGACCTGAAAGAGAGAAAATTAATGAGTCCTCTGTGGACTGTATCTGTGATGTCCTGCGAGGCCTACGGACAGGGTCACAAGACCAGGCCAACCACACTTCAATAGAGGACTGCTGCTACAATTCTCGGGGACCCGTGGGGGTCGCCCGAGAAGTGACAAATCAACCTGCCCCAAACTATGGGAGAGATCCAAGAGGTCAGAGGGGGTGACCCCAAGATGACCAAGGTGACCCCAAGATGACCAAGATGACCAAGATGACCAAGATGACGAAGACGACAACAACCTGGGTGCATCGGCCGGGAACAACAGATGCAAGTCTTCCCGCCGGATACCAAGCAACAACGTGACCCCTATCCTGTCGAGCCGTCCAGCCAGGGAACAACAGATGCAAGTCTTCCCGCCGGCTACCAGGGTAACAAGGTACCAAGATGGCAGAGGGGGTGTGGAGAGTCACAGCCACGTGACCCCACAATCGCCATCTCGTCCCCCAGTACAGACGCTATTAAGACAATGGAAAATGACCGACCAGGATGACAGAGGGGGTGTAAAGTGTCACAGCCAACTAAGTGACACTTTGTATAAATGACATCCTGTTCTCTCTGTCCCTTGTATGATTTAATAGGTTTATTGTATATATCTGTTTTAAATCTAGGCATATGTTACTGTAGGTGTCTAGATGTGATATGTATTCATATATATATATATATATATATATACATATATATGTGTATACGTATATATATGCATATACGCTTTGAACAAGTATCTAGGCCTGGGCTGGTAATGCCCAGTCAGAAAGGAGTGGAGAAGAGAGGGGCCACTATAGCCGTATAAACTATTTTTCACATGTAATAATTATGGAAACATATATACTGTTGGTATAAAGGTATATATATATAATGCTATATTAATTATATGTTATAGGTTATAATACCTACAGAAGGTATCATAACCCTTGCCTGTTATGCCTGTTTCTCTTACTGTTAGAGTAAGTCAGAAATGAAAGGGGCCCCTTAAGAATGTGACCTTGAGAGACAGCTCCGAGCGAGACGAGCACAGAGATGAGAGCAGAAGAGAGAACTGGCCTTAAACTACAAAATACATATATGATGTGTGATCAATCAGTGTTTAAAGTATATGAGTACTGTATTGTACATGTATATGTATGTATATCTGTATATATCTGTATATGTATGTGTTAGGCTATGTACTGTATATTACGGCAGTCTGCCTCGTCTTCTTCTCTTACTGTCAGAACGAGAGAGGCCCATGTACGTGCAGAGTTAACCCTTGCAGTGAGGAAGCAGAGCAGACAGGCATACATGTTTAAATGACGTAATGGGGTTTTTCCCAGAAGAAAGTAATCTGTTACTTCTCCAACAAAGAGGCATTCATGTTCTGAGGTAAATGGGGTTTTCCCAGTAGAGGTAATGACAAAAATGGGAGGAGAGCCAGTCCCCACGAGCCGTGCATTGACTGGCTGGTGAAATGACATCACGGTGACAGCGCTGTATTTGGACCAATAAGCAGAAGAGATCTGGGGGCTTTATAAGGGCCAACTGGCGAGAGAAAGGCAGAGATTTTTACACTGAGCTGGAGAGATAGGAAGAGGCACAAGCCGTGCCAGATCAGACTTTTTAGAGAAATGGAGATCCTGCTGCCAGACACGGGGCACGAACCATGCAGAGATGAGATGTTCTGTTTTCTGCTTATTTTAAACTGAATGGAGATCCTGCTGCCAGACACGGGGCACAAGCCGTGCAGAGATGAGATGTTTTGTTCTGTGCATATTTTAACTGAAATGGACACTTTTCCACTTCAGTATCTTCTTGTAACTAGCTTTTTCTAATTAAAATTACCTCTTTATACATATGATTTGTATCCTTTCTTCGGACCAGACGACCGGGTAAGCATGAAATGTGTTTAGCCTTGTAACCTCACCCCATGCATTTTTGATTAATAATGTAAAATAGAATAAGTGGCTTTATGATTATGCATTAAGGCAAAATAGAAGTATGGCTTTAATACGTGTAAAGTAAAAGGAGACATATGATTATGCATTAAGGCAAAATAGAAGTATGGCTTTAATACGTGTAGAGTAAAAGGAGACATATGATTATGCATTAAGGCAAAATAGAAGTATGGCTTTAATACGTGTAGAGTAAAAGGAGACCTATGATTATACATTAAGGACTAAAAGTGGATTCTGATAAACCTGGTTTTATCACGTAATGCCATACAGTGGTAATACGGCCAACCAAGTAGATTAAAGCAAAATAAAGAAAAGTAAACTCTACCCGCAACTCCAATCAATCATCTGTATGACTGGGGGGGACGGGGAGTGCCAAGGTGTGAGCCGAGGTCGGCTGAGTTTAAGCCCTGAAATTTATAGACACAAATTGAGTCCTAGACGTCCCCAAGCTTCGCAGGGCCCATGCTTGAAGCTGGGATTCGGACCAATGAGTTAAGGGATAATCAATCAGACCTCGGTTTACTAATGGGCATTCAACAACTACATATAAATATTTATATAATTGTTTGCTTTATAGACGAAGGTTGCAACATAATTATGTAATGTAATGTTGTTGGCTGTGTAACGGAGAGCAGCCGCCCAGGCAGCGCAGCTCCCAACTCATTATTAATTTAATTAATCCAATCCACTTTATTTATAGAGCACATTTAAAAACACAAAGTTGACCAAAGTGATGTACAAGTCCCACAACATAAGATAAAAAAGAATAATAAATAAATAAATTTAAAAAGAACATTTTAATCTCGAAGCTTCGAATTAAAATCGAATCTTGGCCCCGAAGCTTCGACGGCCAAAAAAAGCTTCGAAGGTCAGCGCTAGCGATGGCACAGCGGTGGGAGGGACTGTTTTGGTTGAGTCGGGGTCCAGGGGAATCTTTGCGGGTCCGTGAGGTGTCCAGGGCGTCAGAGGAATAGCTTAATTTAACTAGGCCTATCATAGGGCTGGGCGATATGGCCAAAAACGTTATCGCAATAAAATTATAAAATTATTTTCATATAACTCGATATCGATAATTATCATCGATATAATGTCTGTCAAGTTTAATTAACTTCTTATGCCCGGCGGCGATGGACGGGCTATTAATAGCATAGATATATATAATAGACTTGTTTTGCTACTGCGAATGTCTCGAGTCGAGTTGATGTCGTCATCAGTCCGCGCACGTTAGCAGTTAGCCGACAAGCGGAGTATCTCATGACAATTTACTAAATATGACCCTAAAATGCTCTCTTCCGCCCCAATATATTGAAACGACGTCCACTGTATACCCCACACTACTATAAACGTGGCCTCAGAATTCACGCCACACACATACTCGGCACGTAAATATATAAAATAGCGCTGTGCAAGCTAGTTATCCTAGCCAGCCTGTTGTTTCTAAGCGGTGTATTCCATGACAATGTACTAAATATGACACTAAAATACTCTCTTCCGCCACAATACATTGCAACGACGTCCACTGTATACCCCACACTACTATAAACGTGGCCTCAGAATTCACGCCACACACCCACTCGGCACGTAAATATATAAAATAGCGCCGTGCAAGCTAATTAGCCTAGCAAGCCTTGTTGTTGAGTCCTACCTCTGGGTCTCCTTCCGGGTCTCCTTCGCTCTCGGCCATCTCCTTCACTGATTGGTTGTTAGTGCGTGTGCTCATATCCAAGCTTGGAAAATCGATATATCGAAACTTTGCGACCACGTTTCATGTTTATTTCGAGGAAATAATTTATCACGATAGTTATCGTTATAGTTTTATCGCCCAGCCCTAGCCTATCATTTCATTCTCTATCATTCATCAGGATGACTATGGATACAAAAAAATATTTTTATCACACGTTTCACTCTCCTCCAGTTATCTCTATGCTAACTTTTTTCTCCGATGGGGTCTTATCAAAAGCATCTATTTAAGTTATACGTTATTAATCCCCAAGGAGAAATGATTCCTCTGCATTTGACCCATCCTAACCACTTAGGAGCAGTTGGCAGCCACAGACGGGTGCCTTGTAACGACCTTGGTCAAGGGCTGTTGGGGGTCCTTGACATGAAAGGTCCCGCTTTAGACCATAACAAGACCAAGGACCAGAACCAGGGGCCAATCCAGGGCCTAGACGTGGGCCAGTTTCAGACAACACGTAGGTTAGTGGTTTTTGGATTGAGTAATGATGATCACTTTCAGGAGTAAACAAGAAGAGGGGGGGGTTAGGGTTTGGGGGAGTGATGGAATGTGTTCGAGAATCAGATCAACCTTTCTCTCTGTGTCTCTCGCTCTCCCTCTCTTCATCTACAGTCTCTTTCTAGCTGATCTACAACCACGGAGGATGAGCGTCCCTCTCTCTCTCCCTCTCTCTCTCGCTCAGACCCGGCCAGGATGACCTTTTCGCTGAAACAATGCTCTCTCAACACAATATTGGAAAAACAGACTCTACGCATGAGAAAGCAACAGGCTCTATTCATTATATACACTCTCCCGCCCCTCCCTCCCAGCCGCTGCCTATCCCTGCACAATCTTTCCATTGTTAAGCGAGTAGAAAAAAAACAACACCCCGAACCTGACAGGGGCCACTCGGCCAACTGGATCCAAAAGTTTTCACAATGGGCATGTGACCTACACCGACAAAACATTAGCTTAAGAGGTCCGGCATGCAGTGGAAACGGGAGCGAAGACAGATTTCATTACATTTAGAACAACACTGAATCATTCCAAGAGTTCGCGTTGGCAGAGTACCGCTTGGTAATCAAGGCTATACTTCTCTGTCATTAAGGTCCGTCCTCGACTAAATAAATAGTTTTGTCAACTAATAGTCATATACTGTAGGACTTTGTGGACTAATCGATTAGCGGCATCAACTGCGCGACATGGAATGATTCAGAGGGACCCTTCAAATCTTCAGCGTGGAGTGGCGCAGTTGGCAAGGCGCTCGCCACTAACGCAGGAGATGCTGGTATCGAGCCCAGCTCTCGCCGTTGCTACGGGCTTGGCCGGCCGTCATACTAACACAATTGGCAAGTGTTAGAGGGTGGGAAAGCCGGTGGGTGGGGATTGGACGTTGTGGACAGCGACTCCTACAGGTCGGTTGGGACTTGGGTGACGCCGATGCGGCAGAAACGGGAAGTATCGGGGGCAGCGTGAGCCTCCCACGCGTTACTCATCGCCACTGAGAGTTCGAGCTGCTGCGGTGAAAAGATGCGACAGGCTGCCTCCTCATGTACCGGAGGGGACACGTGATGCAAGGCTTCTATCCTCAATACAGCCGACCAGTGGGAGGCATAGTCTAGCAACGTTCAAGACAGGGGAGGGAGGCGGTTAGGTGGTCGAGCGGAGATTGCGTTCGTCACCAGCCCCGGAGCTGTGAGCTTGGTTCGCCTGTTCGAATCCAGCTCACAGTTCCGGGGGTGTCACCAGCTTGGCTGGCCGTCTGCACTGATACAATTGGCTGTATCAGAGGGTGGGAGAAGCTGGCGGGGTGGGTCCGGGTCGTTGTAAACAGCGACTCCTACAGTTCGGTCGGGGCGCCTGCTAAGCGCGGATTGGACGTGAGGGGGATAGTGTGGTCCTCCCACACGCTACGCCCTCTCAATGAGAATCCGCGCTGCCAGGTGAAAAGAAGCGGTGATTGGCTGGACGTGTGTCGGAGGAAGCACGTGGTAGCCTCCACTCTCCCAGATGATCTGACTGTGGGGGGTAAAGCGCAGCGACCAGGAAGGGACTGGGAATTGGCATATGACTAACATTGGGATGGGAGAAAATCGGAGGAAAATGGAGGGGGGAAAAGACCAATAATAAAAAAAAAAAAAAGACAGGGGAGGGAAGAATTGGGAGAAAAAGTGGATATTTTTTATTTTTTTTTTAATACTCATCGACTAACAACATCTTTGGTAGACTAAGACCGATTTGATTGGTTAATCAACTAAGAGGGCGGCCCCATTGGTAATATCTATACATTGATGAGCTACATTTGTATTTGTCTACATTCCTTCCTCAAGGCTATAATGGGCAGTTTCTACGAAGGAGGGTATCTTCTTGTATTGTGTATTTATTGGATCTTCTGAGTTTGTATCAACCTTGGCGCGCGCGCGCACACACACACACACACACACACACACACACACACACACACACACACACACAATATCAAGTTGCTCATACAGTATACCTGTGTAATACAGTATGATGCCATATACAATGTCCATGTGTGAACATAATTAGCAAAATCACAAATCATGATATTAACCCATTCTTTGCCACCACTTTGATCATCCTAAAATCATCCTCTGCCAGCGCTATTTGTCTATGGAGATGTTCACCTTCTTTGCAGGGCTATAACTTTTTAAATTGTATTGCTAAATTGACATTACTATGGCCCATTCAACATCAATTATCTATCGTTCAGGATGTAGGAACGTTTTACTTTTTCATTCACACATTCATACTAAAATACCGTCTAGAGTATAAATATGTTTTTATCGTTTTCTGCAGTATTTCATAGAACGTGAGATATAGGCATAAATGCATATATTAGATTATCAAATGCAGTTTGATACCGATCAACTAGGGATGGGTACCGAATTCGGTACTTTTGAGGTACCGAACCGAAACACGTCGGTACTACCGAGTATCGAATCAAGTGAGAAACCACAAAAAAAAAGTATAAAAAAAAAAAAAAAAAATTTTAACTTTATTTTTTAAACTTTATTATTTTTTTTTTTTTTGCATTTATCGCTTTTCTGGTCAAGCATGACCGACAGAAACAGGTTGAAATGGGATGTAGAGCAGGGGAAGACATTCTGAGAAATGACGGCATCGAACTCGTGTCCCCCAGATCCGTGACGAGCACGGTTTTCCGCGACGCAGAAATAGCGCCGAGATATGCGGTGAGCTACGGGAGCTCCCTACTTTTTTCTTTTCATGTCAACGTTCACACGCACAATATATGCTTACCTAGGATTTGACTTGATTCAACAACAAAGCAGTCGGAGCAATGACAAGCCGAAAACTGTCGAAATTGTAGTTATTTGAAGTTTGGATTTTTTTTTACGACCGAGGTAGGTAAATTAAATTTCTTGAGACTAAAGTACCGAAAAAAGGTACCGTTGGGTACCGGTATCGATTCACAGGTACCGGTTCAAATGTGAAAGGTACCCATCCCTACGATCAACGTTATATTAAAAATTTCAACTGTACATGGTCCTAAACGTTATGACTTATCATCTGCGGGTGAACGGAGGGGGGGGGGGTCGTTTATAATTCAATGACCGACGTTAAATGATTTATGTAGTATGGGTGATATATTGATCAGAGCAGTTTGTATCGAAAATGATAAAGAAAAACACTGAAACTCACCCCAGTCTCCTCGTAGCGTTGGGCGATGAGAGTGGAGCAAACCGATCCCAATTATGGGATGTTGATCGATGCGATCCATTTCCGGTTTGTATATTACTAATACACGTCCAAATCATGTTGATTATTGAGTCATGGCAAAGATCCATATCGACGGTGTCTAGAGCTGCCGCGGTATTGATGTTTTCCTTACCGCACACATTTGCAAAATATTTCCTACCGCCGCGGTTTGAATGCATTTTTTTTTTTAGTAGTAGTCTACTCTTTATAGCATATAGCCTGCCTCTAGTCTAAATGTCTATCTTTAGAGGATTACTTTGCAGCATGAATATTGTTTGGGATTCGGCAAGCACGCATTAGTTATTGAAAGTGAAACACGGATTCGAAGTTTCCCCTCTGGTCGTGCGCAGTTCACTCGGTGTCGCGGGCAGGGGTGGTTACCCCTAACCCCCCCGACCCTTTCTTATTATTATTACTATAAAGTTACTACTTTATAATAAAGGCATTCGTTTTGTGGCATTAACATTATATAGTTATACGTTCAATAACATCAGCGTATTTACCGGACCATAGCAAGGCAAGGAATACTCTATTCATATCTCAGTTCCTTTCTTTGCTCAGAGCGTGCTGAGTTGTCCCATTCTGCGGTCTGTTAATAAAGTTTTCAATCAGACAAGTGTATAGAACGAAGGGCTTTTATTATAACATTCGTTGCAGACAGTAAAATCATTATGTCTCGTTTAGTACTCCTGAGGAGCGATGATAGTCCACTCCGGCGGAGAGTTAAAGCTAACGTTATTAGCCGTGTTGTGATGAGCTGACATTCAGGAAGTAAAAACCTAATACGCGCTTGCCGATTGGTGGTAACACACTGCATGACGCTACAACGTGTGACGCGTCTCTCTTCTGACCAATCAGTGGTCTGCAATGTTTCACGTGACTTTTCTGGTACCCAATAGGGTCGCTTGGAACCTCGATCGAGGAGTAGGGTATATCTGCAGAGCCGCAAGCCCAACGAGAGGAGGGTAATTTATTATTATTATTATAAAAAACAGCGGTGACGCGGTATTCAGCCTACTCTGCGGTGGCCGTGATGTAACAGCGATACCGCGGTAATGCGGTAATCGCGGCAGCTCTAACGGTGTCTGTATTGAGCCCCGGGACGATAAGCGAGTGGCCGGACGAAAATAGGGGACGGACCGAGCTACAATGGGCACTTCCGGTTTGGCAACTCGCCGATCGGCCACCAGGTGGCGGTATTGAAGCATTGCAGAGTTGTGATGGCTCAGACAGCATCAGCCAAGACTCTGTGGGTGAAATATGAATACCATGACGAAAATATGAAATATTGATCTCAAAAACGCCTTACGGAGTTATTGGCAGACAACGCATGGCGGAGAAACCCGCCTTAACGCGTGATTGGCGGAGAATGGGTTAAGACATGTTGTCATTGCAGTGTTTTTTTTTTAACCAAATGTACGGCTGCACACAATCACACAATATCCATGGTAACAATAATGGTTTTGAAAAAAAAAGAAAAGCAGAAATGTCACACAATAGACACTTTTTAGCAGAAAGTGCAGAGGCAGTTTGCAAGAAAGACCACACACACACGCATGCACACACAAATTAATATTATGCAAGATTTTGCAGGTAAGGCCAAGTGTTAATTGATCATTGATTCATACTGTATTGGTAAAGAGGGCAAATATAGCAAAAGAAAAAAAGAAAGGTACCAAAATACGATGCCCATGAAGCCAAAACAACCCAAATAAGCGTGGATGTATGAATATTCCTAACCTGCAAAATGATTCCTCCATATAATATCAGCGATAGTCATTGGTGGGCCACCGGCTGGGTGTGGTTTACCTTTGTCATGGTCTGTCCTTATCATATCCATTAAGGAATTCTCCAATGTGTGCAAGCTAAATGCATCAAAGGGCCGATTCCGGTCCTGCAACACAGAAGAAACAGAGAGAGAGGGAGGGAGGGAGGGAGGGAGGGGGAGGGGGAGAGAGAGAGAGAGAGAGAGAGAGAATTGTTAACATTTGTTTAAACAGCTTCAACAAGACGAGGACATCGTGGGAACACGTTCCTGACAGGTGAACAAACAAACATGCATATATACATAAGACACAAACACATACATACAACATTAAGTTTGGGACTTCTGCAAGGACATGCCTGTCTGTCAGCTGTATTACCATCAGTGATGGGAATAACGGCGTTACTAACGGCGTTAGTTTTTTCAGCAACGAGTAATCTAACGGATTACTCTTCCAATCTTAATAACGCCGTTACCGTTACTGCCAAAAAATGCGGCGCGTTACTATGATTGAAGCTGTATGAGAGGCATACTGTTCTTCCTCGGTTAGTGGGCAGCACGCGATTGGCTGAGGTTGAGTAAAATGTCATGGTAAGCCAATCAGAGGTAGAGGTGGGCGGGTGTTCGAAAGCATCCAGAGTCTGACACACAGCGACAACACAAGCAAGTTCAGTCAACGTGAGACCGCGGGTCCGTGTACGTTTTGACAGTTTGTTTGGCGAGCCCAAATAATCCAAAACGAATCCAACAAACAACACAAGCGAGCAGTCAACGACAGACTGCGGGTCCATGAGCGTTTTTTGTTCACTCTTGTTAGTTGTGTTGCAGCGCAGGGCACTGCAGTAGTGGAGGCTCTACTCTGCTGACATAGTGCTGCACTTCCTGGTTTAATAGCACAGTCTTCAGGTGCTCAGAGATATATATATATCTGTATGTCATGCATGTCTTAAATGTCATGATTAGATTTGTTTAGATGATTAGATTAGATTCTTATATCTGTATGTTGTGTATGTCATAAATGTCATGAATTGAAAATGGGGGACCCTGATGTAAACAAGACGAAAGTCTTTCTCTGATCTGCATCCCCTTAACAATTGTGTGTATTGAGCTGTACTGTACCCATTCTGCAATCTGTTAATTAAAATGTTCAATCAATCAGTATATGTTATTTATTTTTGGTATAGTGCTTAACAAGCATAATTTAATGTTGCCCAGTTGTGGCCTGTTGAGGGGCAATACATATAAAAAGTTCCAAAACATCTATTGTGTTTGTATTTGTATGATGATCCACTATATAAACATAGTAATTATAATATCTACATACATGGCATTTGATTGGAGGCTAGTCTCACTTTGTCCCACAGCAACATTAAAATAGTTTCGATTTGTGTATGTTTGTGTACTTGAAAGTAACGCAATAGTTACTTTCTGAAGTAACTAGTTACTTTTATAATTTGTAACTGAGTAAGTAATTTAGTTACTTTTTGGAAGAAGTAACTAGTAACTATAACTAGTTACTTTTTCAAATTAACTTGCCCAACACTAATTACCATACCCGGTAAGAGTGGAGGGCCCGTCTGTCAGCTGTATTACCATACCCGGTAAGAGTGGAGGGCCCGTCTGTCAGCTGTATTACCATACCCGGTAAGATGGAGGGCCCGTCTGTCAGCTGTATTACCATACCCGGTAAGAGTGGAGGCCCCTATTCTGCCTGGGGCGCAAGGAGACTATCACAACAACTATCATCAAACCATGGGAAACTTGCACACATATACATTTGCATTTAGCTTTGCGTGTTGAAATTCTGGTTGGGTACCTTGCTCAAGGCCAGAGCAATGCGGTGGAATAGTCAGCAGCACCGTGCATGTACCAACAGCACCCCGCCATCATGTGTGACAACAGCTAGACAGGCTGGAGTAAACCGCCTCTGCAATCTCAGCCAATCTATGCTAATATTAATTTATTTGAGACCAGACATTAGTCAACTGAAACTAAAATAAGTGTGTGTGTGTGTGTGTGTGTGTGCGTGTGTCAAGTTGTCAACCCTAAGGGGCCATGTGGGTTTCAGTTGCCATTAAAAAAAACAGTAGGATATGCATGAAGGCTACCCCTCATTTTGACAAGGCATTCAGTGAGGCATTTTGAAGAGTAGATCTGCACCTATAAAATCAGACATGTGAAGAACCCCAAGGACCCATCTCAGCCCCCCCCCCGCCCCCAAACCCACTTGCTGGGAGGCCTGGAGCTATTTTCTACCGAAAGCACGGTGCTAGGGGTTGTAGTTGAGCATTAAAGAAACACGCCAACATAATGGGAAATGCACTTACATCTTCTCCAGAGTCAGACAAGAAGATAGATACCAGCTAGCCTAGCTTAAAGGATAACTCCACTATTTTGGGAAATTAGCTTATTTAACATCTTCCCTGGAGTTAGACAAGAAGATGCATACCTTTTTTGTCTCTGTGCGTGCATTTTAGCTTTGGGAATAGATGCTCCGTTAGCATAGCTTAGCTTCATCACTGGAAGTGAGGCAGGACAGTAGCCTTACAGTGCCTTACAGTGTATTGCAAGGTCTGACATTGACCAAACTTGATATGCATGACCTTGGTGGGCTCTAGGTCAACTCCTGAAAAGGGGGTCAATGTCAGACTTTGCAATCAAAAGTTAGGGGGCTAATAACCCTTGCCATAATTTCAGTGCGCCCCTAACTTTTGATTGCAAGGTCTGACATTGACCCCCTTGAAATTACAAACATATCAAAACAAACTGGTCAGACTACTGCTTGACCTTACTCCTAGAACCCACCTCACCCCTGCCCACTTTGACAACCTAGGATGGCTTAGAGTAGACGACAGAGTAGTACAGCAACTTGCAATGGGCCTGGTCTACAAGATACACTACACCACGAAGGTACCCATGTACATGTCGAAATACTTCCCAAAGGTCAGTGAATACCACGATCACAACACCAGAGGGAGCTCTACAAATCATGTTAAACCCAGATTCGGCTCAAACAAGGGACTAAACACGTTTAGCAATTATGCCACATCAATGTGGAACGCCCTACCCACAGCTGTAAAGGAATGTGAATCACTACCCACCTTCAAAACCTCCTCAAAGAGCACCTACGAGAGACTGCAATTCGAAACTGGCCCCTGTAAATGTCCTAACGCAACCCCCTCCAATGTATAATAAATGTCCTATTAAACCCAATAATACACGAGACCCTCTTCTTGGGACCAAGTAAGGTTTAGTCGATAATCCAATGTACAGTTACCCCCCCCCCCCCATCTCCAATGTAGTTCGCCCCCCACCCCACCTACCCAACCCCCCCTTCCTACCAACCTCCTACCTACCAACCTCCTCCAATGTACAGTTTCTTCGTCAAATGTATATACTCTCTTTTTTAAGACTCTTCTTGTATCAAAACAGTACTGTATTTGTAAATCTGGTATGTCATAAATGTATAGATGTAGCAGTACTGTCTATCTGTATGTCGTACTATGTCATATATGTTATGATGAATTGAAAATGGGGGACCCTGATGTAAACAAGACAAAAGTCTTTCTCTGGTCTGCATCCCCTTAACAATTGTGTGTATTGAGCTGTACTGTATTGTACCCATTCTGCAATCTGTGAATAACATAATCAATCAATCAATCAAGCTGATCCGTAGCCTCTACCATTCATTTGTGCTAAGCTAGGCTAGCTTGCAGTCGGATAGCTTTCTACTGAACGCACAGAGAGGAAATTATTGGTATCTATCTTCTGGTCCGACTCTGGAGAAGATGTAAGCGCATTTCCCATGATGTTGGTGTGTCCCTTTAAGGGATTCATATGAGTTGTGTGACTAGTATTATCTGGTGTGTATGTAAATTCACAGAACCTCTTAGATGTGGAGTTGATAGTGAATATTACACAAAATGATCATTCTATCTTAAACCAAGGACTGATGATAAAATGTCTATGGGCCCTCTCTAGGCAAATGAACGAATGACAATTGCATGTGTGCTAAAGGTGTGGGACTGAGAGCCATCTGGTCAGTGTGGCAGGGCAGGCTGAATGTGAGAGAGCTGGAGGTAGAGGGGCTGGAAGCCTGGCAGGCAGCTGTGTCCTGTGGCCACTACACTGGCCGGGGACACACATTGTTTGCACACCAGGGCTATTGTCGCGCATTCGGCTGAGCATTCAAAAGCGTTATTCCCCCCCTCTCTGGATCCGGCAGCGCGGGCCGGCGGCGTAGATAAAAATCTGCCCACTTGGTACAAACGGTAAACACTTAAAACGCTGAGCTTTTCGTTTTCCCCCCTACCCTCTGACACGCGCATGACCACAGCAGGGGTGCAGGGGTGGGTCCGGTGAAATTACCTGAGGAGAGCCACATCATACAGGGTCGACCAGATGCGTTACTGTTACATTAATTGACCACACATGTAAGCCTTAGGACATGTGGAATGCAGGCCAAGGTTTGTCAATCTCAACTACTGCGTATAATATACTTCAAATCAGGTGACCATTATATGTCTGTTCAACAGGGTAAGTGTTCAACAGGTTGTGAAGCAGATTGGTTCCATTCTGATTTTCTCACAAGTGAGTTCTGTTGAAATAGGGAATTGGTTTAAGTGTAAGCAGCCGCGAAGACAAAGAAACAAAAACAAGATCATCACAGCTTAATGAAACTACATACAAGGTTAAATGGGTGTTTCCTCAAAAACGACTGCAGGTTGAACGACATTTAACAGACAGGCTGGTGAGATCAAACAAAAGAGGATACAAGCAACGCGGGCCGATGTGGATACATTCCTCCTAAGGCCTAACAAAAATAATGGTTGGTTTCAGGTTGCCGACCGACCCTGCCGATTTAGGTGCGACCCAATATATTTTATGAGTTTTAAAAAAAAATTATATATTAAAAAAAAAAAAAACGTTTTTTTTTTTTTTTAGAATAAAGTTTCATAGAAATCTTAGTCAAACATTTAGTATTATGGATATTAAACATGCTGGCAGAGTACATGCATCCATGTTGTTGTGAACATGTTAACCCTTTCACTGCCACACGACAGCCGGTTAACCCTTTCACTGTGACAATACAGAAGGTTAGCCCTTTACTATCACACAACCGACGGCGATGCTCCATCATTAGCATCATTAGCTCCGCATCCGCGGAGCTAATGATGCTAATGATGGAGCATCGCCGTCGGTTGTGTGATAGTAAAGGGCTAACCTTCTGTCGTGTGGCAGTGAAAGGGTTAATTAAATAAAGAAATTCCCTATCCATAGTTGCCGTGGGAAAGAATAAAAAAAAAAAAAAAAAAAAAAAAAAAAAATTCCCTACCTACCCATGGCCAAACTGACAACCAACCTGAAACCAACTATTATTTTTGTTAGGCCTAAGGAAGAGATGCAAAGGGCACTGGGTTACACACCTTCAAACCGGATGAAACCCCTTTTTGCATAACCATCGGCCTACATTTGACTGCGGAACTTTTCAATCACCTCGTTCAACTCCCCCCCCCCCCCCCCCCGACATCCCATCTGATACGAGATGATGGATAAAGGTTCGGGGGCCGCCACACGGCCGTCAGGCGGGGGCCTTAGTGAGGTGGTGCTCATGTGACTGTGCTCTTTAAGCCTCACACGGACATGTTAAGTTGAATTCCACACATTGTTGGCCCTGCCAAGCAGCTGCCGACAACAGGCGAGCATGAGCACATGCCTCGAGCACATGGGACTCAAGTCTGCCCCTGCATTCATGTGCAAGTTAGATGGAATCTTGAAGGGGATGGGGGGGGGGGCTGGGAGAATAAGAGGTACACCTGGGGCATCGCTGGTTGTCCAGAGGTCAGGAGGACGGGACTGTTGTGCCCGTCTCTCATCTGGCCTGCTCGGTGTAGTTTAGTTTTTATATTTTTTATTATTATCCCCCCCCCCCCCCCCCCCCCCCTTTTTCCGATTTTTCTCCCATCCCACGGTTTAGTCGTTATGCCAATTCCCAACCCCCTTCCTGGTTGTTGCGCACTCCCCCCTACTGTTGGTCCGGGAGGCCGGAGACTGTCACATGCTTTCCTCCGACGCATGTGCAGCCAGCCGGCAGCCAGCCTGGCAGCGCAGATTCTCACCGGGAGAGTGTAACGTGTGGAAGGTCACACTACCTCCCTCCAGATCCTACCCTCGCTGTGCAGGCGCCCCGACCGAACTGTAGGGGTCGCTGTCCACAACGCCCAGGACCCACCCATCAGCTTTCCCACCCCTAACACTGCCAATTGTGTTAGTATGAATATGAATGGCCAGCCAAGCTGATAGCAACGCCGAGAGCTGGATTCGAACCCAGCGTCTCCAGCGTTGATGGCGAGCGCCTTGCCCACTACACCACCTAGCCTCCCCGGTGTAGTTTAGTTATTTGCGTGGGGGTTTCACTTCTGCAAACAGGCCACTCCGCACAGCCTGACCTTGTGTCCTTACTAGTGATAATAACTAGCTCTGCCCGAGTTGGCCGAGTCCAGAGAAAGAAGAAAAATAGACACAGAGAGGCTCACCAGAGGAAACTGAGAGGTAAAGGGGGAGAGGGGGGTATATGGAAAGACAGACACGACTCAGACAATCGTTATCTCCTCACCGGGCTATATGTTTCCAGAAGGCTGGAATTTCACACTGCACTAGGCCCGGCGTTTTGTTGGCACATGTTGTCCCCTCTGCAACAGTTTAGCATTTTGGCCCATGCTCTGCGGGGCTCCCTTTTGATTGGGTGAACAAACACTCCTCTTCAGTAGGCAGTAGGGCACGTTCACCTTATTTCTCTGGTTTGTTTTTTAGTCACGCAGTCCATGACTCAACATGAAGGCAAACACATGACTGATCAAGAAAAAAAAAATAATTGCCATAGTGTGCTACTGTTTTTATCAGCCTACTCTGGGTAAAGTCGCAATTAATGTAAACGTGGATCAATGCGGTAAATGTATATCAATATAATGTACACAACATAAACGTGGTTGTTGTCCACACTGCAGTGCTGTTGATTTCAGATTAACCTTATGGAATCTGAGATATGTAATAATAAAGCAAGTTAAATGATTATGCTTGAGAAAGGTATGGTGAAATGTGATAATAATGGCACCACCTCACTCCTTCCCCTGGATGCCGGGCACGGAAATGCGCTCGGCCAACATAAAACACTGTATTGCATCGGGACTTTTTTTCCCCTTTGCTATCATTTAAATCAGGGGTCGGGAACCTATGGCTCTTCTGGTGACAGCATATGGCTCCCAGAATTTTTTGAGTAAAAAAACAATAATTTTTATTTTTATTTTTTTATACTTGTGTTATTTCTTAATAATACTGTGTCATTTTAAAGTAAACAGAAATTAGTTTTGAAGATACAGCTAATAGTATCTGTAGCTGAAGATATAGCGAGCAGAGCTGGCGAGGGAACACAAGTGGACAGAAATTAAAAAAATCTTCAACCTGAAGACCAGCTGATTCTTAAAACTTGGAACGAGCTTCCTGTGACATACAACACAATGCAGCGTGAGTATTGCCGTATTGACCATGTTTGGCTCTACATTATGCATGTGGGCAGTCATTCTCGCATATGAGGAACATTAAGACCAACCTACGCTCACGTTTAACTGATGGAAGCCTCAACGCCTGCATGAAGCTCAACCTCACCACGTATGAACCAGACTACAAGGCCATCAGCAATGCCATGCAGCACCAGAAGTCGCATTAAAAGTAAGACATATTTAATTTATTATACGTTAAAAATACTATATGGCTCTCAATGAGATATATTTAGAAATATTTGGCTTTTATGGCTCTCCCAGTCAAAAAGGTTCCTGACCCCTGATTTAAATGGTCACAAAGTATGATGACAGCACGAACACAAAGCGGTGCACTGGTCTGAGATCAGGTTTACTGCCCGCCCACTAGACCCGCCCACTAGTCCAAAATAAGCCAATCGAACGCGAGTACCGTGTCCTTTAAACACCCCCAGAGTGAGCTGGCAATACGAGAAGGACATTTAACCATTTCGTGCAAAACGGCTGTCTATTTCAACTTTGCTCGAGTCCTTCAACTATGTCAATCGTTGAAAAATAACAACGATACATATATCTAATAAACAGTTTCCCCCCCGACACATATCGTCTCTAATTGCATAATGCTCAAGACGCGTACAGACAAGACAGCTCTGTTGACAGCTATATGGCACAGCAGCGTAATCACCAGAGCCATTCTCACCAGTGCTGCGGAGGCTTTTCTATTAATGTTAATATCTTCTGCCGTGGCATATTATGACATTTCAAAAGGCCCTTTATACTTGCAAGACATGATCCACACCCCCAGCTGAAAATGGCTCTGAAGGTCATGTCCTACTACTACTCTATAATAACAACATAAATTCACCTAAGGAAAGGTATAAATAGGACTTTTCCGTTTGGATATCCACCAAATACTATTCCTAAATATCATATTAACGACTAGCCTTTTGAATTACCATACATCAATAATACGTTTAAAAATATATATATATTTAGGCTAGGCCTAGCCTAGGTATTGGCCTGGGCCTATAGAGGCTATAGTAAGCTGATACTGGAAAATATTCAGATTACCTGGAAAGGCAGTATATTGTTGCTGTTGTCCGTCCTAAAGGCGCTGTCCTCCATCCAGGACTTGGGGGTGATGAGGGGACCAGCTCTTGGGAATTTCGGGGGTGCTATGACGTTGCTTTGACTTTGATAGGGCTTCTTCATAGGAGACATGGGGTTCAGAGGAGACGGCGCCCCGACACCGACACCACCGACCCCGCCGCCCTGCACAGCTCTCCGCGGGTCCCTGCCTGCCTGCAGCCCGCTCCAGGGGTTGGAGGCTGTGCTCCAAGCGGCATTCTGATGATTATTCCAAGCAGATGACGAGGCGGGAGAAGAAGACGAGACCTTGCTGTTCATGATGGTCTGATAAGCGTTCCTCTGCGGGAAAGGGCCTTGTTGGTTCGGGCTGACAGGGGACCTCCTCTGCTGGGGCTGCTGCTGCTGCTGCTGCTGCTGGGCTTGTTGCTGTTGATGCTGCTGCGACTGAGCCAAGCCGATCTGGGGCGAGAAATTACCTCCATAGACGGGGTTGACATGGTGGGGAAAGTTCTGGAAAAGCATCGTTCCGTTCACCGACGGTATTCCTTGGAAAAAACTATCGTCCACCGCGTTCGTGGTGGTTCCTCCTCCAGTGGACCAAGTGCTCCCGAACGAGGAGGGGGACAAGGTGCCACCGGTCTCCTGCGGCTGATGGAAGCTCAACCCGGGCAGGATCGGTGACTCCATCGTCGGTACTTTCTCTGAAGCTGCTCGGTGGGTCACAGACGATGAAGGACTACTATCCTCCGATGATGAAGGGGGTTCCGATGAAGGGGTCGTCGGGGTAGAGGAGGAGGAGGGAGGGTCTACGTGTGTTGGATCTTGCTGATGGTGGTGTTGGTGAGGCTGGGCTTTGTTTTTGTCCATCAGTAAATCATCCTGCATGGTTTGCTGAGCTGAAACGGGGAAAAACAGAGACGATGAGTTATTATTATTTAGGATATCATAGACTAATAAACTCGCCGGGCTGTTGTTACTATATTTGAGCGAGGACAACTTCGACAAGGATCTGTTAGAAGAAGAACCACCAGCCAATTGCACGGCGTATTCGTGATGATCACCCATTTAGCCGAAAAGAAAATATATATAAAAGACAACCAGAGTGATTAATAAATGTCCACAAATTATAGGCTGGTCTTGTTCACCCCTTTCTGCTCAGCGCTGGACAGATGAATGCGGAGCCGATATTCACCAGAATTCGCCACGTCTCGGTTTCCTTCAACGCAGGAACTCCAGAACTGCAATGTGAAACTGATTCTACTGGTTTTTTCAAGGACCTCCCCTAGATATTAATTTGCATACGTCAATAAATATAAAGCCTATACAGTTGTCCTTCCGCAAGGTTAAGACATTCTACCCTGACCCACCTTGCAAAACACTAACACTCACATCCCTTTTCAACAAACTGACTTATAGCCTCAAATTATTTCTTTGCGACAATGCAGTAGAATGTGACGCACTTTGTCAGTGCGCTTGGGTTATTTTACGAGCCAATATTGTATGATAAGGCTATATTATATGCAATCTATCCAAAACCTACACAATTGTTTCGGATTACCACAGAAATGATAAAGGCTGCTGCATTAAGGTGACGATGACGACACGACACATTCTCTAGCCAAGGCTACAACAGCATAACTGAAAGCTCCATCATGTGACCTCACATTTACTCTGCACTTTTAGAGACCCAACGCCTCTCTAAATCAATCAACCAACCAAATCAATCATTCAATCAGTAAGGTTTATTTTTATTGGTGTCCTTTTCAGTTTGCATTGACCTGGATGAGACGACACTAGTACAGCAGCTGTATAATTTCCCATTTAACATGCTGTTATATAGGCACACATCATATTGCATGCATGCATAGTGACAAGCCACTACATTAAAACATGTAAAGCTGTATATAGAACGCTTAATTTATCCTATTAGTTTGGTTACTTAAGTTCTGATTGTTGTCGGAACCTGGCTTCAAGAAAGACAAGTCTAAATAGACTTTGCTTTCTAACATTCATGATGAACACCCAATAAGCTGTCCAAATATTGTCCTGGCTCAAATTGTTTGCTGGTATACTATAAATGTAACTTTGAAGATAGTCGTAATACTAGCCTGCACTGCGTCAGTTAATCCTTGTTTTCTCCTCGAAGACTTTCCAAGGTCATCAAAGTAGCCCAGTCATAATAATAGGCAACTAATATCCATTGTAAAAAATATATGACTAGAATTTGTCCCTCATATATGCATATTCTTCGCGTTTCACAAGGCGCTATACATTCATACAGCTGCCTTGCCTTGAAATCCCTTTAATCCACACTGTGCCACACACAAACAAGAAAACAGCATGCACACACCGTGTCGCTTTTCTGCCTAACGTGAGATTTAAGTTACCTTTATCGTTCACCTTTTGAGGCTCTGTAAATAAGGCTATTTCTGTTTGCCTCGTCTGGATTTAGATATGACAAACGAGCTACCCTTGTGCCGAGGTAGTAGCAGTTGCCTCAACAGCTGATTGACTGCGGCGCATGGATGATGCAGAAGAGGCTATGGGATTTGTAGTTTCTCTGTATGCTTCGTAACTACATAGAGATGGGGTGAAGCATCCATCTGCAACATGACCACCTATAGCTATTATCATTAGACATTTAACATTTAGTCAATCACTAGTTAGTTAGTTCGCCTCTCTTTTTCTCTGTCCCCCTCCCTTTATCTCTCTCTCTAACACCCACACACACGCACACGCACACACCCACACACACACGCACACACACACACACACACACACACACGTCACACACACAGGACCAGTAAGCCTTGATTTTTTGATTTTGTATTTTATTTGTGCGCACATGGGGGGGGGGGGGGGGGGTTGGGTCGGCTAAATGAGCTAATAGCTAATATTATTATAAAAAAAAACTAATATGAAGCAATTCAGGTAGCATCATGCGCCACAACAAGCGAGTTTGCACTTGATTGGAGATGGAATGCCAGAGTCTTTCAAAATAATATTTAAATAAAAAACATCTTACCGTAATAAGAGGTGTTCTGTAGCCATTTGTGTATCTTCATGGTTGTTGTCTTTCAATATGCCTTCGTACCTCCTAGGTAGATCTGTCTGTGCGGTTCGGGAAATTAATTTGATATTGTTGGCATTTGGCAACATAAGGGAGGGGGAGATGATTTCTGAACTACATATCCCAGTCATATGACGCGTCCAGCCTCTGTTGCTGTTGTTGTTGTGATGACGCGGCACGTCTCGTCGCGTCGTGCTCATTGACGTCGACGACGTCACGTCACCTCAGAGAGACGGGCTGTCAATGGAGTCAAGCTGCTACGGCGATGCGATACTATATTCATGACAAACACAGTATTGGTCGATATAAACGGGATTCTTACCAGAAAGAACACATCGGACACGTATCGACGTGCTTTGGAGGATCATGACCGCACATGCATAGCTTTATAGATGCAGTAAGTGGCTAACTTACAGCTGACGCTCCGTGTCAACACAAAGGCCTGCCCTGCAGCGAGCTAGCCACTCAAAGGCACATCTGAGCTACGTTCCACCACTTGACAGAGCCTGCGTCCTGTGCTTTAGTTAGCTAGCGACGTTTTAAAGTGTGTTCTGCTTCACTTCGAGTATGGCGGAACAGGGTGCCGTGGTAATGCAGCAGAATTTGGACAGGTGAGTTCAAGTTAAAGGCTAACCAGCTATGTTCGCTCCTGATGAATTGAAAATGGGGGACCCTGATGTAAACAAGACGAAAGTCTCCCTCTGGTCTGCATCCCCTTAACAATTGTGTGTATTGAGTCGTACTGTATTGTACCCATTCTGCAATCTGTTTATAAAGTTTTCAATCAATCAATCAATCACGTAGGCTACTTGCAGTTTATTTTGTGCCTACTGCCTATGTCTAATTCATTGCATTGATTGATTGATTGATTGAAAACTTTATTAATATTGCAGAATGGGTACAGTACGGCTCAATACACACAATTGTTAAGGGGATGCAGACCAGAGAAAGACTTTCGTCTTGTTTACATCAGGGTCCCCCATTTTCAATTCATCAGGACATATTATGACATACATGTGCATGTGCATCTTATCCCTCCAGTTCAGGCCCAGGCCAAAGCCACATTCATCACAAACATTGATTAGCTGAGTCTTACTTTCCCAGTCACCCCACGCCTCTATTAACTCCCCATGCAGTGACAAATAGCCTGGTTTAGAGTAGACATTGTGATAGCCTGTAATAAACACACAGGGCCACATTTATTAAAGTTTCTTTAGCACAAAATGTGCTTACGGCCAAATCCAAGCCAATGTAATAAGTCACTTAAAATGTCTCAACATTGATGTTAAAACCAATTTATACCATAACCAAAGTATAAACACTATAGATATAATTTTCATCTTTTATATGATATTAGAAAGGAATCTAGGATAAAGTCCAAGCACATTTTGATGAATGAGACACAGTGAGGAACTTTATTATTAACTCTGTCTCTCTCTTTCTTTTGAGAGCCATCTCCATAGAAAGATTATTAACTCCGTGTCTCTCTCTCTCTCTCTCTCTCTCTCTCTCCCTCCCTCTCTCTCTCATATATCCTATCCTTCTGATATGCACCACTAACCACTTACTATCTAAAACATATATGGCTATGCATTGCCGCTACATTAAGATATGGCAGAGGAGCAGACTGCCTGACAAGTTCAACACACACTTTGTCAAAGGAGAGATGGAATCAAAGGTGTCTAATCTTAACCCTAATGAGCACACTCTGAACCGAGAGGGGGAGGTTGCTGAAATCTTTTGGCAGTGTCCTGGTGGAGGAATCCTCATCGTTACTTGTGTTTATCTGTCGTGGTGGGTAATTTGTTACATTTAAAAAAGGGGGTGCCTGGCAGGGTGCAGGTAAATGATTGTTGTATTCATACATATTTCTTTCCGTAAAAAAAACATGCAAGGTGTGTTCAGTAACTACCAAAAAGGATCTCTCCTCATAATTGTCCCAGTGTGTCTCTTCTTCTAACCAATCTAATCTTATCCTTTAGACCAGGGGTCCCCAACCGTTTTTGAACCAAGATCTACTTTTTAATTTACCACCTAGCCGAGAGCTACCAGCCACGGTCCAATACTATTTTGGAGGCTCAATCAGAAGTTGGGGTGTGTTTACGGTTTTGCCAGTCTGGTCTGGGCCCTATTCCCCGTAACTGGTTCAACTAAGTCGATCAAAAGTCCCATTATCCAGATTCAATTAACCCGATGTTTGAATCCGGGCTTTCCCTGTTCCTCGAACGCTGATGTCTCGTTAATTCGAACCAGACTTGATACTCAGGATAATTGCGCGCGGCCGCCTCACCTGAAAAGACAGCAGGTGTCGATCGCAGAAATCCTTATTTTCTAACAGCATTGATTGATTTTTATTTATTTTTTTGGTCTACTTTTTCTTCCCATTTTCTATTTTTCTCCCTTCCCCAATTTCGTATTGTCCAATTCTACCCTCCCCTGTCTCGAACGTTGTTAGGCCATGCCTCCCACAAGCCGGCTGCAATGTGGACGAAGCCTTGCATCACTTGTCCCCTCCGGTACTCTAGGAAGCAGCCGTCGCATCTTTTCACCTGCACAGCGCGATCTCTCAGCGGCGAGGGTCTGCATGGGAGGGACAAGCCGCCCTCGTTGCTTCCTGATTCTACTGCACAGGCGCACCAACCGACCTGTAGGAGTCGCTGTCCACAACGTCCGATCCCCACCCATCAGCTTCCCACCCCCTAATACTGCCAATTGTATTAGTATGAACGACCAGCCAAGCTGATGGCAATGCCGAGAGCTGGGCTCGAACCCAGCGTCTCCTGCGTTGGTGGCGAGCGCCGTGCCCACTGCGCCACCTAGCCGTGATTGTTTTTTTTTTAATCTACTTTTTCTCCCTTTTTTTCTCCATTTTTCTCCCATCCCAATTTAGTCGTTATGCCAATTCCCCCTCCCCTTCCTGGTCATTGCGCGCATTTGCCCCCCCCACTTGCCGGTCTAGGGAGCCCTGAAGTCTATCACATGCTTCCTCCGACACATGTGGAGCAGCGTTTCCGTTAGAACATATTCGTGCCGGTCTGGATGTCCTGCAAGATTTCTATCCCCGGACATATTCGAGAAATGCCGGTCAGCCTGGTTTTCCTTTTTACCGGCTGAATGCCACCATCGGCGCCAATGTTAACGTTAATATCGCCTAATCTATGTTTTAAATTATGGCTATGTGTCTAATCTGCCCATCGCATTATCAAAGACTATTTTCCAGTCGGTGCTGTCAAGGCTGTTTATCGCGTCGTTGCCGTTTCAGAGCAGTTAGAAAAGCCCCCGTTTTCAGATAAAAAACAGCTCTTTCTGGAGCATTCTATGAAAATAGTCTTTTAGTGGAATATTCCACAACGTTGATATTCGTCGGCCTTTTTATGAATCGTTTTCAAATAAACGCTAGATGATCAATATTATACGTGCACGCAAGCACATTACGGCCGCGCGCGGATAATCGCCCTGTTGATTTCCTCTCGGACTTTTAGTGAAACCGAAACAAGAAGACATTTCACAAAACAGCTTATAACTTCATCAAACTTACTCTGATTATCCTAACACTGATAACATAGAGTCCTTACCTGACATCAGATGGTATCCAACTGGTATATTCCAATTCCTGATCACCATTCGAAAAAATCGATACGTGTATGGATCCAACGCGATACTGTAGAACCTCATGATCAGCGGGGATCTGAGGTTCCAGAATGAACTGTGTCACTGGTAACCCTGGCTGGATCAGTGAACTGGAAAATGTGGATATAATGTCGCACCTCAGCCAGGAGAATTAAACTTTCCACTCGGGCCTGAACGCTCGACATTTCTGTTTCTGTTTTCTTTCACCACGGCATCAGCGGTCTCTGTGGTGGGCAGACAGACAGGCTCAAAAAAAGAAAGAAAAAAAGATTCACATCCGAGCGGCGCCATCCGCGCTTTATCAGCGTGAAGCAACATGTAATGATTGTTTTGTTCATCGCATAGGCTATTTAATTTGAGCCTATTTTAATACAATTCAAATAATAAAATTGTGCTTAGAGAAATTATTTTCACCGGACATTATGACCGGAGATATTTAAATATTCGGACTTCAACATATTTTGCCGGTCAAAAACCGGTAATTACCGGCTAACGGAAACGCTGATGTGGAGACAGCCAGCCGCTTCTTTTTCACCTGACAGCGAGGACTCTCACTGGGGAGGTATAACGCGTGGGAGGATCACACTACCCTTCCCAATTCCCTCCCTTGCTGTGCAGGTGCCCTGACCGACCTGTAGGAGTCACTGTTTACAACGACCAGGACCCACCCCACGGCTTTCCCACCCACTGACACTGCCAATTGTGTCAGTATGGATGGCCGACCAAGCCGGAGGTACCACTGGCAGTTGGATTCGATCCCACTGTCTATGCGGTGGTAGACAGACGCTTAGTCCGCTGCGCTACCCGGCCGCCCCAATTGATTGATTGATTGAAAACTTTATTAACAGATTGCAGAATGGGTACAAATTACAATACAGTACGGCTCAATAGCCTCGCCGACAAATTAAATGCATAATCTATAGGCTAATTTTAAGTCCCTCATTACCCCAATTAATCAGATTATATTTCTTGCTGGCAGTAGGCTTAATGGAATGAATTCGAATGAGTTCAACTCTTTCAGAATAAGTAGATAAAAACAAGCCCAAAGAGTATCTAATTGATACAAATTAATAGATACTTATGAGGATATCTGTACTGTATGTGCTTAGGTATCATGTACTATATAAATACATGGTTTTCAAGGCGTGACCCCCGAAATAACGTGTCAGAGAGGGAGTTGGAGGCTATACAGTTTCACTATTAATCAGGTCTTAATCTTTTTCGGACATCATCCATACATGCATTGAATTGATTAACCTTTGGTTTATACCAGTGACACCAGTCATGTTAATCACCCTCTTGTTCATCATCAGATAACAGTGCTTGAACAGATAAATGCATTTTCTCAAATTCATTCATCAAAACGTCAAAAGCTTGCAATTGCTCATTCATTTTCTCAAGTCACGTCCACGTCATCAAATCTGTCAAACAGCGCATCTCATCCTCAGACATTTTAATCCCAGTTACAATATCACAATAACGTGAGTGACAGTGATACAATTCAACAATCCACATATTCAGATTCGTCGTAATTCACATCCACAATCCACACATAGACGCTTCAATGTATGCTTGAATGAAACACAATCCGGGCGCTCCGTTCATCCACAGCCGAGAATATGAAACGAATCAGAGCCAAACGGCCGATAGGTTTCATTCATTAAAAATATCCCGCAGGATTCACATTTGCAACGATCCGTTATTAAAATAACCACATTGTGTGTGTCGCGACTCGCGAGCGCCGTATCCGTATAACTATGACGTGCATTATTTAGGACAAAGTAAATCCATAGGCTGAATATGATTTATTATCAGCTTTTTAGGTATATTATTTCACATTTCAAAAGCCCCCTCTAGAATAAACGAAGCACAAAAACATAATTCAGAATGGTATAATGGGATCTAGACTGTGAGGATTATTTCAGGAAGGGAGCTGGCATTTATTTGCGAGGGCGTGGCCATGCAGGTTATCCAGCTAACTGAACTTAACCCTGCACTGGAGCAGGTTCAAACATTCTGATCTGTTGCCATAGTGATTTAGACAATCGCGCGTCGGGGAACGGAACGGTCTGGCTTAAGTCAAGTTATCGACCAGTGTACGAGCTTAAACTTTATTTGTCCCAGACAAATGGGAGAAATTTCAGTCAAATATTATTTGTTTATTGAGCTTATTGCAGTGAAGTTATACCCAATGCTTAATGCGCATTGGCAATCAATACAGTCACTGTTACCAGTTACCAATGTAATAATTAACATACATTACCTCCACTCTGTCTGCACTGCAGCAGCTCTCTCCACTCATGGAACAGCAGACTTCTTGAGTATAAAGTGTTTTGGTCCATGTAGTAGGGCTGGGCGATATGGAAAAAAATCATATCACGATAACGATATGATAATGTTATCATATTTCTCGATATCGATAATTATCGAAATTGTTATAAGTATAAAAAAAAATAGAAATTTAACTTTTCTTTTTTTTCTTTTTTCTTTTTTTTAAACAGATGTATGTTTATTTTGCAGCAATTCTTTGTCGTTGCCGCCATCTTTAGTGTTACATCCCCTCACACTCCAGTTCTCAGGCTGCAGCTGGTTTAAAAGCGAAAGTAAACCGGCTTCTCTGCTGGCTGTGGCTCCAGGGGAGTTGAACAGTTCTGGCTCTGCTAGTTTATTTTCGATCTTTTGGCGCTTTTTTGGTGGACAAACCACCGCACATGTGCACCGTGACTCGTGACTTGAGTCTAGTTCTGCTAGCACACATAGCCTACTGTGTACAGACGGTTTCAAACTGTATTTAAAATTTAAAATTTTAAAGTTTTAAAACTGCCCTGTTGCAGGTCACAAAAAAGAAAAAAACTATTTTTCGATTTTTATTTTATTTCGATATTCGATATCGATTATTAAAATATATCGCGATATTTATCATTATAGTTATATCGCCCAGCCCTACCATGTAGCACATGCTAGCCACAACTTGTGTCTGTCCCTATCAGTAGTAGTCTATGAACACTATGTGATCATGTTGTTGGTGCAATTTGGAAATGCACAAACACGAACCATGGTTTTTATCTTTTAGATAACGCTATGCTAGTTGTATTCCAACGCAACAAACTTTCTGTGGTAACGTTAATCTTCTCCAGTCTGATGCTTCCAGCTTCCACTTCGTTGTTCGTTTTCCTGCTGGCTCACACACATACTTCACAGGATTTCAGATTTCAAGATTTCAGTCGCATAAACGAGCACTTTTAGAGGACAACGTACATTACTTATTAACGACGGACATTATGACTGGAGAGATTTAATATAGTAATCAAAGTGAGCTAAGTTGTCCTGATTGCGGTGCTGCTACACTCTCATTCATGGGCTCACTTGGAGTGGCTGAAAAATTTGGCATTACCGGTACAGTGTTTGGCTTAATATCAAACTGGTTTGATCGACCCAACCCTAACTGCCACCATGGCAGTTTGGTGGGCACTGTGATGTGATGTCATATCATACCAGCTACCCTACCGTTTTACAAATCACAAGGGGTGGGAGTCACCAGCAACTTCACCATTCAATGTGATTATGAATTATTAATAATGCAGCATTTATTTTTTCCTTTTTTGATCCCTTTCACTATGATGTGATTTAAATTACTCATATTTGTTTTTTACACAAGCTCACTTTACTATATTCACGCTATGACAGCACCCATGGTGATTTTTCTGGGATGGTTACGTTTTCTGATTCAGAGCTCTAAGCCCTACATTTATATGAAGCTCATAGATGTAATAGCTCAAACTAAATTCATTGATGATAGGCCAACTCCAAATAACAAATTCAGGTCCAATTTCAACATCTTAAGGCCATCCTATACTTGCTTTTGAATAGGGAGGTGTAGTGTAGAGCCATATGAAATCCGTTTTATTATTTTCCAAATTCCATTTAACTTTTTACCAAATTACGTTTTTTTCCGTTTTAATATTTCAGAATTCTGTATTTAGCTTTTTATGCTCATTTTACCATCAGAAATAGTGTCTAATAAGTGGGAATGAATAAATGTCCACAATTGAATAAGATATAACAGTCCATTTAATGTTTTTAAGTGCTGCAACTCAGAAATACAGTTCAATTTTACACAATATTTTTCAATTAATATTGTGACAAAATAAAAATACACATTTCAAGTGTAAACAATAGATACAGCTAGCTACTACTGACATTATCACAATGACAATGTTAGCCTAGCTATATCTATTATATTGTGATGAAATATAGTAATGCATAATTCAGGCACCTTTAGTTTATTTTGTTTATAAAGGACGGTGTATAATGACAATCGTTTGCATTAAACAAATGGATGGGTGCACTAGATTTAGCAAGAAGCTATCATTTCCATCTATAGTCCTATGTACTGTAACGTTTCATAGCTATTTAAGTTTATTTAGATTATAAAGGGCAGTGTATAATGACAATCGTTTGCATTAAACAAATGGATGAGTGCACCAGATTTAGCAAGAAGCTATCATTTCCATCTATAGTCCTATGTACTGTAACGTTTCATAGCTATTTAAGTTTATTTAGATTATAAAGGGCAGTGTATAATGACAATCGTTTGCATTAAACAAATGGATGGGTGCACTAGATTTAGCTAGAAGCTATCATGTCCTAACGTTATAGCTATTTAATCACAATAGTGTCGCAAGTGTTTTTGCGGGTCCAGTCCAGGGAACGTTGACAGAATTTGCAAAACACATTATCACCGGAGGCATAAAAGTCATTAGGATACTGTTCTGCTCTGAATTGAGGGCTTATTGCAGAATTTCTTAGCTTCTTGACGATGTTAACACTGAAGCAGCCAGACGCTTGAGCACCGCTGTGTTGTGTGTAACACGCTATAGTGTCCCCGCCTCCCCGGTCGCGTGTGCACCAAACGTTCCACCCAAAAACGGAATTTCAGTCCAGATTAGGCCAAATTCTGCAATATTCCACGTTTTGCAGTTGATTCCATTTGTATTGGTTAATTCCGCGATTCCGTCCGCGATTCCGTGAACGCGGATTTCATATGGCTCTAGTGTAGTGGTTACATCATTGTTGTTTCCGGCCGGTCCACCTCGCTTGAAATTGCAATGTATTTCCAATGGACACATTTCTAAATCGTCTCGTTTAAATCAAATAAAGCATGAACATTGGCATGGTGTAATTTTCTGTTTGTATTCATCCACAATCTATAGCTCAACATGAAACAATTCGCAATTAATCGTAAAATAATTACGTATTATTTTATTTCAACCAAAAATACAATAACAATAATGTTAGTGATAGAAGGGAACTCATTTTGTGCGAAATGGAAAGCTTGCCCAATGTTCATGAGGCAGAATTATTACAATAGCCGATATACAGGTGCAGCTCGATAAATTAGAATATCGTGGAAAAGTTATTTTATTTCAGTAATTCAATTCAAAAAGCGAAACTCTCGTAGAGTATAGATTCATTACACACAAAGTGAAATATTTCAAGCCTTTATTTGTTTTAATTTTGATGATTATGTCTTACAGCTCATGAAAGCCCAAAAGTCTGTAATTTTCTTTTAAATAGATGTATTTTTCTTTTGTATATAGAAATGTCGGCCTTCTGAAAAGTATGTTCATGTATGTTCACTCAGTACTTGGTTGGGGCTCCTTTTGCACAAATGACTGCATCAATACAGCTAAATATATAGACTTTTCCACGATATTCAAATTTATTGAGCTGCACCTGTATATTTCCCCAATGATAAATCCCTATACGGGTGGACCGTGCAGGAAACGAAAGTGACGTCAAACTACACCTCCCTATACATGTCCACAAGAGGGCGGAGCCACATATCCTGCATTCATTTGGAACACTTTGTACACGTCCTCCAAAATGTACACTACGCAAGATGCAATGACACGTGTCAACGGTGGGGTCAGTGTGGATGTGACCGGCAGGTCAGCAGCTGACTGAACAAACTGAAACTATAACAACAATGGAGGAACTACATTTGGAAGATAATCCACAATTACTGGCATTTGTAGAACATAGCCAGTATAATTTAGTCAGCACTGTGTTGAATGATTCTTCTTTGTATTCAGTACTTTAATTTGGTGGCTGGATTAAAAACAAGTCATAGATGCGAAGCATTCTTGCATAGATGGAACCGGTTTTACACAAAGTGTTATTCCTGTGATCCGCCACTAGGGATGGAGTGGATAAGTGAGTGACTGAATCAGTGACTGATGAATGAGTGAGTTAGTGACACTTTGCTGCTCATAGAGGTGCTTCACATATTCAATATGGAATAGTCCCTCACAAGCCAACTTGCTAACATAATCCTTGTGTATGTTTTGATATCTAGACTGTTCTTATAATTCCAAAACTAATACTTACATATTATGCTACAGACAGTATGTTATTGATAAGGTCACAAGCTAGAAATGTAGTGTTTTCCCCCTGATTGCAGCACGGTGGGAGAGTGGTTAGCACTGCTTCCTCACAGCAAGATGTTCCTGGGTTCGAACCCCGGTGGGAGGCCTTTCTGTGTGGAGTTTGCATGTTCTCCCTGTGTTTGCATGGGTTTTCTCCCACACAAATACATGCATTTTAGGCACTAGGTAGGGACTACAGATGAAACCTACTAGCATGTAGGGCAGCAACAAAGGTGAACCTTTGGATGGTACAGGTGTGCTTCAGGCCCAGGCTTTCAGTTCTCTCTCCACTCTTTAGGGAACAGTAATATGTCTTTCCAACATTTTACCTACTGTACCGCTGCACATAAATTTGGCATTTTCTTTTGAAAGTGGTTAACCAATGGTTACAAGCAGCCATGTTGGAAGAAATAGAACTACACGAACATTCCGTGTATGGCCTCTTGGGAAAACAACCAAAAGCCACAACCTAGCCTCTGCAAACAATAGTGGCAAAATGCTACACGGTTACACTATTTTAGTTGACACTAATGTTGTAGCCTTGTGACTAGTGTTGTCACGATACCAACATTTTGATTTTGATACAGATACCCGCATAAGTATCATGATACAGGTTCTAAAACGATACCACGGGAAAAAAACCTAAAACATCAGGATATAATATTAGATGACAGAACATGGAACATTCTTTATACAGTTATTTTTTATTAATAACATTTAAAAGTTTCTAGTATCTCAACCCTACTGTGACATCTTGGGCCTGGGGTTCACATTTTCCTTCAAAACAACAACAAAAACTGGGGTGGAAGGAGTCAGCGAAGAGTAAAAAAATGTAGGAAAACCAGTTTCTCATATTTTTTCAGCATTTATCTTTGTGGAGTAAAAACAAAGTCGGTAAGTGCATCGGGTGCGACTGAAGCGCACAGGTGAACTGTTTCCCTTGAAATAGAAATTGGCATTAGATGGCTTGCACAGGATATAGCCGAGCATACAGAAATAGGCTTTCTCCATGGCACGTGGCACAGAGCTCTCCTGTCAACATTATCGAACTTTGGACTTGAGAGTGAGAGCGTTTCACTACGGCAAAGGGGTAGAGTAGCAGGTGTGAAAGAAGAGAAGCCGGGAGGGGGTGGGTGGGTGGATTTAGTGAAATGTGCCACTGCTCCGTCTGCATGCTGCTGTCGTGTGGCAGGTCTCCGCGTGAAGGCAATAACCCTGACTGTGTTTGAAGAACAGATAGCAGGAAGATGTATGACATGTTCCCCTGGTCCTGGGCGGTTTGTGTACCCAGCCTCTATCGGAGTTGAACATAAGGCTCCACACAGACTCTTATCTGGCCGCGCCACTGGCAGCTAGGTCTGTCTCTCTCTCTCCCCCTGCAATGCGGTGGTTCACATTTAAATCCTGCCTAACCTTTTGATTGGCTCACCAACCAAGCTCCTTGATTAACTCCTCTTTTCGCGTTGTTGGCCAGATCATGGTATCTCTTTCTTTACCCACCAAGGCTATATTCTCCTTCAACATGGACGAGCACAAGGCGGGTAGGTGCAACGTAAGGAGGATAGTAAAAGAGGCAAGAGGCGATACAGGGATAAGGTGTTCAAGTTCAAGTTTCAAGTTTGTTTATGGAACTTCAGGCTGATTCCAGAGGTAGGTGGCAGGGCCTCACAACGATGACAGATTACAAAGGCACCCCCCCATGCTGAATAACTATATCTCCCTGGCAAACAAACTCGATACCTTCATCTGTTCCTCCCTCCCCAACACCTTTGACCCCCTGCAATTTGCATATCGCCCCAACATGTCCACGGAGGAACTATGTGAGAATGCTATTTATTGACTACAGCTCAGCATTCAATACCATGCATAGTCCCCTCCAAGCTCGTAGCCAAGCTCAGAGACCTGGGCTTGAACTATGACATCTGCCAGTGGGTCTTGGACTTCCTGACGGGAAGACCCCAGGTGGTGAGAGCAGGCAACTGCACCTCCTCATCCATCACTCTCAACACAGGTGCCCCCCCAGGGCTGTGTTCTGAGCCCCGTCTTCTACTCGCTGTACACACATGACTGTGTGGCACAGCGGAACAGCAACACAATTATCAAGTTTGCTGATGACACAGTTGTGGTGGGCCTGATCTTTGCAAACGACAAGAGGGCCTACCTGGGAGAGGTAGAGAACTTGGCGCTGTGGTGCCGGGAGAACAGCCTCTCCCTGAACGTCAGCAAAATGAAAGCGATGATTGTGGACTTTAGGAGGGCGGGGGCCAGGGACTACAGCCCCCTCAGCATCGACAGGGCACCGGTCGAGAGAGTTTTAAGTACCTCGGAGTCCACATATCCGAGGACTTGACATGGACCACACACATTGACAGTGTAGTGAAGAAGGCACGGCAGCGCCTCTACTTCCTTAGGTGCCTAAGGAAGTTCAAAGTGAGTCAGAAGATCCTTAAGAACTTCTACTCATGCACAATAGAGAGCATCCTGACTGGTAACATCACCTCCTGGTTTGGGAATAGCACCGCACACGACCGCAGCAGACTACAGAGTGGCACGTTCAGCCGAACACACAATTGGTGGGCTTCCCACAAGATTCAAGATTCCTTTATTGCCACACAACCAGGTTGGTGGTATTTGTGATCGGTACAGAGTGTATTAAGCTCTACACAGTACATAAAACTGGAACATAGATACATTTACCCCCCCCCCCCCCCCCCCCCTTCCCAGGAATGGATACATAATAATACAGCACAACATGATACAATAAATACATAAATACAGCACAGCACAACATAACACACTGAGTCTAGTCCATCAGGTCAGGAACTTGGTTAGTGTAAGGGGGAGAGGGGGGCCAAGGGATCTGAAAATCTATGGCTATTTCTGTGGTTTTGGAGGTGTTGAGCAGGAGATTGTTGATGCAGCGCACCATCTCGCTGCTCTGTCCACCTCTCGCCGGTATGAGGACTCGTCATTGTCTGTGATCAGGCTGATGATGGTGGTGTCGTCTGCATATTTGAAAATGTTTACTGAGCTGTCCAGGGAGATGAGTTGGTTGGTGTAGAGGCTGACATGTGAGTGGATTTTGACTCCCGCTCCTTCCCACTCCCACAGAAATAATCCCATCCCATCCCAATCCCAAGTGAGAGTTTTGAAAAAATCCCACTCCAATCCCACTCCTGTTTACCAATCCTGCTCCATTTTTCCTTCCTCAGTATAAAATATGCAGTACATGGGTCACATGACATCATGTCTGTAGGGCTGTACGTTAACTTTTTTTGCACATAGCACTGGTGCTACAGAGGTTGATAGTTTTGTAGCACAGGCCAAAATCTTGTAGCACAAGTATAAAACGTGTTATATTTGTAACAGTCAAAAATTTGCCTATTGTATTTGTGTTATTTAGTTGCAGTGCCATGTTTGGCTGTCATTTTCATGCTGACAAGTTGACGTCACACAGCCAGACATGTTACGTGTAAGGAATTATGGGATTTGGTGTTGGGTGTACTGTATGGACTCTACTAGGGGTGGGAATCACCAGTTTCATCACGATACGATATCGATTCTTTGGACAACGATACGATATTTGCCGATATCACAAATTCTGCCACGATACGATGCAGGTGCCTGCAATCCATATGAGACGATATCATAAGCCCATTAACACAATCAGTAACATTTAGATCAACTCAAAAAAGGTTACGAAAATATAATTTGAAAAAAAATTATTGAGCTCTTCCAGACATTTAAATGAAAAACAATCAATTGTTTTTAATACAAATAGACCTGTTCACTGTAAAGTGCCACGTTTTGATATATTGAGCTTTAAACTTGAAATAACTAAGTTTAATTTTTTGAAACTCACAACACAACCTAAAACCCCTGCCTACCTCCCTCTCCCAACGGTTCCTAATTTTTTTTATGTTGCATGATCATGTATACATTTATTATGTATTATATTTGTTGTGTTTAAATATCAACATTATCTGGCCATCCTCAGTAAATACTATCAAACTCCTTTGACCTCACTACTTAAAATCATTGACGTAGAGAGAGGGACAGAGAGAGGCTGAGGCTCCCCCGCCCCCTCCCTTTCCTCAGTTTTCTCTGCCTCTGAGCCAGGTTAGTTTAGTTACCGGTAGCAGCTAACTAGTTAGTTTTGGTGAGGATGCAAAGCATGTAAGATGCATTGGAAGCGTTGCGGGGAAAAACAGGCAGGGACTTATTTCCTGGTCGCAAAATGCGCAGCGCACTCTTAACATAACATAGCACGCTGTTGTTGTTGGGCTGCCGGAGCTGCGCTTGGGAGGAAATGAGACTAGCCACAGGATTTTCAAAATAAGAGTATCGATATGAACCGAACGTTGTTAGCTGCCGGAGCCATAGATATTATGGCTGGAGCTGTGCTTGGGCGGAAATTAGACTTGCCACAGGATTTTCAAAATAAGAGTATCGATATGAACCGAATGCCTATCGCACGGGTGCTAGTGCAGTAAATTCATTCATCGCACAGACCGATTTTTTCATAGCACGCTGTACAGCCCTGATGTCATTGTCTGCCTTAGTTAACTATAAAACCACCAAACATTTACATTATTTAGTGATGCACCGATGTATCACTCCCGTCCAAATCCTGTTGATTTTGTTGTCATAGTTCCCACTCCCTTCTGCTCCCGTTGACTTTTACTCCCGGTCCTGCCCAATCACGGGATTCAAAGTGAAATTGATTCCCATCCCGTGGGAATCCTGTGGGATCCACGGGAATCCCGAAAAGATGTCATCCTCTAGTGTAGAGGGAGAAGAGCCAGGGGGAAAGGACGCAGCCCTGCTGAGGGGCACCAGTGCTGATAATAACCAAATACCACTACCGGAGTCTCATGGCCAGTACAGAGAGACTCAGAATGAGCTTCTATCCCCAGGCCATCAGGATGCTCATTGACTCCATGTAACAACCCATCATCTACATTCATTGCACACACATCCACATGCATACACTCACTTTTAAACAAACACTCACCTTAACCCTTTGGACAGGAGGCCAAACCCGAGATAAGTTGGGTTAACTCGCCATGCTCTGGGGTTTTAATCGATATTTCTTTTATTCGCTATATCCATTAATTTTTCATCCATCCAGCCTGACGTTATCATTGGGAATGGGTCTGAGCTCGCAAAGGGCAAATACCGCCGCCTATCGTCTCCCGGATGGTATTGCACATCATTGGAATCCCTCTGGCTGGGGCTGTGCATCAATCTAAGAAGTCCGGTCCAGGTTTTCCTTCTCGGGCATGCAGTATCGTTATAACACATTAACTGGGGACACTCTGAGCAGCGTGGATTATGTGTTTTGGATATATAACGTTGGATCAATAAACGCGATCAATATTTGGAATGGCGATCAGAAATTGGATTAATCTTTTTGCAGGACATCAGATGTGAGGTAAGGACTTTAGGTTACGAATCTTGGGTTAATCAGGTGTTCCTTTCACTGCCATCGCAGCGTGTGTGTGTGAGGTTCGTGCCAACCAAAGTGCGGAGAAGCGATTTTTCAGACCCCGCTTCTGTTCGTGCACGAGGACACATATAATATCGATAATCTAGCGTTTATTTGAAAACAATTCATAAATCAAGCGACAAATGGCACGATTTCTAACTAAATACATTGAAGCTCGATTTGCTGGAGTTTATTGAGATGAGACGGAACGCTCTAGTAGAAATATATTGATATTCATCACGGTATAAAACGGAAATGTATGTATGAAAAAATTATCTGTTTCGTGCATGTTGACTGGAAGCAACTCATTGACGATAACCATGTTTAGATCTATTGCTATTATATTTAATATATTTTAAGCACTCGCAAATAAGTCCTATCCTTATTGGATAAAGCACTGGCGCTAAAGGGCCACAGTGCCCTCTGCTGTTGGTGCCGGAAGTGTTAACACTCACTTTAGACACTTTACCACTACATTATATTTATCCATTATTAAAGAGATTTGCACTACATTCATACCTCATTTGCAATTGCACCTTACCTCAAAGTTTTGTACCACATTTTCTGCGGTACCTCACTGTGTTTACACATTTTGTACTCACTGTACTTAGACTGTATCTAGGTTGTACTTTAGATTGTATATTGTATATATGATGTATATTGATTATTGTATATTCCTCTTTACCAGTGTTAATTTTGTCAACGAAAATTATGACTATATGGTCGTCAACGAAGCTTTTTCCCCCGACGACAACGAGACGTGACGTCACGTTAATGTAGATCATGTGACACTAACGTGACTAAATTATTTATGCATGATCGTTTATTACATCTGAGGACACAAAAATGTACTTTACAAAAACCAACTACTACGTGTGGAATTTGTACAGTAGGTCCCAGTGAGATTGCAATCAGTGTGTACTGTGTATTTATTTACACTATCCTATTGTTGCTTTGTTGGTTAAAAATAAATAAAAGCAATTTAAATCAGAATATGTTCCATTCCATGTCTGACTATTTCTGAATCTATTGACCATTTCAAGGAATGTTTGGTTACTATTGGGCTTCTAGCCTTATACAGAACTTATTGTGAATCAGCTGATAGGGTTTTGGCTAGACTATAAAATTGCATTATTTACAATATAAAATTACTATTATGTTTTTTAATGAAAACTAGACAAGAATTTCATCTGTTTTCTGCGACTAAATCTAGACTAAAACAAAAAAGACAAAATCGAGACTAAAACTGACTAAGACTAAAATGCTCAGACCTGTAGTTGACTAAAACTGACTAAACGAAAAATAAATGAAGGTGACTAAATATGATAAACGAAAAAGGAGCATTTGACACATGTCTAAGACTAAAACTAAAATGGCTGCCAAAATTAACACTGCTCTTTACTTACTTTTTATTAAATTTTTTGCTTAATTTTTACGTTATTACTTACTTTTTTTTACTGTATGAAGCACACTCTCAGGGGCTCATACAGAACCAAGCATTTCACCGTAAAGTATGTGTATTTTATTGTGATATTTAATAAACAAACTTGAAATTTTAACCTGAAACCTCCACATTGTAAGATGGCAAAAGGTCCTTTCCCTAGACAGGGCTGGGCCATATGGGAGGAATATCTCGCCAATCAACAGGTTTTGTAGACTTGGATAATGTAGAGACTAGAGTCGCATGATGGGTCTAAAACCTGAGACCGATCAAACGGAAGCCAAATGGCAAGTCCCAGCCTGCTTTTCCCCTACTTTTCTATGCATGTGTTAATAATACACAAGGGCCGCCGCAGAGCTTAATAGCTTGTGGAAGTACACAAAGTTGTTATGGAGCAGCCTGAGAGTTTGGACTATTCAAGGCTGAAGTGGCAGTAAAACACACAGGAGGCTAGACCTGACCTGTTGTAAATAAGGACCTAGATACAGACATCCGTCAGTCCATAGGATGTTTGGCGGTGGGCGGAGTCAGACTAGGGGCCGGTCTGTGATTGGAGTAGAGGCGGCCAGACATGCAGAAGTCCCCAGGACCCTAAACCTCCTTTAAGATCTTTGTGATGCCAGGATCCGGTTCTCCTGTGCTCTGCCTTTGTGCCGTGGAACCTCCAGTTTTCCCACAGTCACGTGATCTCCGCAGAGTGAAAGGAGCCTTTGTGGAGTTTGGGGCTTAGGCCCTTCTTAGGAACCGGGTAGCCTGACTCGTGAGACGATGAGAAAGTAGCAGCACTGCCACTGTCGTGCTCATCTTTGTGTACAGTGTCAATCACACAGTCACCCTCTAGAGAGCCCACCACAACCACACTACCCTCTCCTGTGGGATTGACTTCATTACACCCGTTTCTGAGGGTGTCAAAATGTCACTCATCTGCAAAGCAATATGTAGCCTCTAGTGTTGGAAAGGAGTTGCTGCTTTAATGCCTCATGCCGTGTCATTGTTTAGTTGGATCTGGTAGTTCCTCAGTGCAAGTCTTCATGTTGTTTTGACCTTGACAGGTTTTTTTTCCAAATTCCGTTTTCTTCCGTTTTAATATTTCAGAATTCTGTATTTTGCTTTGTACGCTCATTTTACCATCAGAAATAGTGTCTAATAAGTGGGAATGAATAAATGTCCACAATTTAATAAGATATAAACAGTCCATTGAATAGGGATGTCTTAAATACTTCGAAGCTTCGAAGCTTCGTTCGATGGGCATGGGATTCGAATATGAAAATAAAATTTGATTATTAAAAAAAATTAATTATATATATATATATTTTTTTTTTGTTGTTGTGCAAAATCAACTCTGCCTCTCTTTGTTAACTACAACAAGCAATGCTGTTTGTTATTTAAGATGAGGTCGGACTTGGCACTGACAGATTTGTGTTCATTGTGCTGCCTTTATAAAGCCTCAAATGACGGCTTACAATATTTCATGAAAGCAAAGTGTTTCGTTTGTCTAAGATTTTAAAAGGTTTAAACTTTACAGCACTGACAAAGTTGAACAAAGTGCTGTACAAGTCCCACAACATAAAATAAACAAAAGAAAAGAAAAGATAAATATATATTTTTTTTACAGTTGATTCCATTTTTATTGCTCAATTTCGCGATTCCGTCAACGCGGATTCCATATGGCTCTAGGCTTCCCCCCCCTCCCCCTTAATTGATTTTAAGGGGCATTTCTTTGTATTTCTGGGGGCGCTGAGATGTTATGATGATAAATTGTATTAACACATTCAGGGCCATTCGATTAGACGGGCCCCACTCTAGGACGCCAGCTTTTCATTACAAGTTTTCACTGTGCGTGAGGTTGTTTGTAGAGCTAAATCTATATTTTATATTATTGCTATGTGTCCAATGTCAATTGACAGTATAAACCTTCCCTTAAATATGCCATAAAGAAATATCTTTTTCATCTATACGTTCCCGTTTTATAGCGTCTTGAATACAAGCGTTATATCGGAATGGTCTGGGATAATTCCTGCAAGGCTAGTTATAGGGCGCTAAGCTAATAACGTTAAATCGATTGGCGTTTTGTCCCTACACAAGCTAGAGTTAAAAATCAAAATGCATATGATCGGTATCATGTTCCACCATGAATGCATGAAAGGGGGGGGGGCGGGGGAAGTCGTTTCTGATTATTGATTAGTTATTACAACAACATACGCTGACCGGGTGGATGGCTATGAGAACAAGGCCCGATCAGGCTGAAATCAACGTCAAATCGCTCTTACCTGTGGCCGGTTGGATTCCAAAAAGAATTTCCCAGTTATTTGATCCCCATCTGGTAGATCGATATGTCCATTGGCTGATGCTATATTCCTTTACTGCATAATGAATTCGGCATCGCAATAAGTATTAGTGTTGTCAAAAATATCGAAGTATCGATACATATCGATACTGAATATTTAAAACGGCTTCGATACTCATTTCCCGAAGTACCGATACTTTCTGCAGTATCGGTACCAGCTGGCGAGTGTTCTACCGCAGGTTGTTGACCCGCTGTTCAGAGCGCTCAGCGCGCTTGCTCCCCGGCTCCTCCGAGTCCAGCCCTCCCCTCACAGAGTCACAGAGAGCCGTCTTCTTCAGTTAGTAAACAAACATTTTAGCTGAAGATGGTAAATGCAGAGCCTCCGCAACTTGTGCTTGTGGATAAAGAAAACAGCAGAAGTACTGTTTGGAGGTACTTCGGGTTTCAAGTAAACAACGAAGGACAAGCTACAAATGCCCCAATGATATTTGCAAGCTGTGTTAGAGCAGTGCCAGCGCCGATCTCCATAAAGAAATGAGAGGTTCGTGACAGCTGCTCTTTCAACATCACTGTGACTGAAGCATTAAACCATTAACTCTAGTTTAATACATGATACGTTGTCTACTGATGGCGCATAATATCAACAGCTGATTCGTTAACGTTACAGCTACCAGCTAACGTTAGCTACTGCTAGCTCCGTTAGCTTAGCTGGCTACTTGTATAATTACTGCATGGTAACGTTAACGTTTAAACGTTATGTCGAGGTCATACAATACTACAGTCGACATAAGGTTAACGTTACCCCGTTTCCATCAAGTGTTTAAATAGCAGCAATCTTGTTGAAAATGTAACGTTACTAAAATGCTCCGAGCATAGCCTCTCTCTCTCTCTCTCTCTCTCTCTCTCTCTCTCTCTCTCTCTCTCTCTCTCTACCTCTCTCTACCTCTCTCTACCTCTCTCTACCTCTCTCTACCTCTCTCTACCTCTCTCTACCTCTCTCTACCTCTCTCTCTCTCTACCTCTCTCTACCTCTCTCTCTCTCTCTCTCTCTCTCTCTCTCGTTATCTTTAAATAAAAACGAAACTGTTACTAACTGTAATACAAACAGTTCAGTTTGTCAGGTACATGCAACACAGATTACAGTGTTTACATCTGTCTGCTTGAGAAAATACCATGTTCTGCATTTGCAATAAAAATTATTGAAGTGAGATGAACAGTTATTTTTAAATGTGTGATCTAAAGATAAACAAAGGGTTTTAAAATGGTTATATTTATCTTCTCTTATAGTACCAGAGAGAAGCTAAATTTGAAGCTAAATTAGTTTAAAAAAAAATATATATATATATATTTTTTTAATATCGAAGTATCGATACTTTTCAAGGTATCGTATCGAAGTCGAAATTCCAGTATCGTGACAACACTAATAAGTATTCCAGGCGATCTGGTGAAGCCATAGCTTCAGGCTAACAGAAAAGTCCACTCAGAACGAAAAAAAGTGACACCAGGTCTGAAACAAGGATTACTGCATTCTTGAGACAGCGCCACTACCAGGATCTGGCCGGTACTGCACTTTCCGAGTCCCAATATGCCTTTTCCAGCCAAAATACAGCTCTGTCACATTGAGTAGGAGGATATTAACACTATGGTCGCCGATGACGTGTTTAGACGTCATTCCTAGCCATGCTCATTCTGCCGAAGACGCCGTAACTCGTCTTTGATATCAATATTTCAAAAATCTGTGATCGAAATCATATTTCCCCTCCGGAGCCCTGAGATACACTGCAAAGCTCCACTCAACTCTCTAGCGGTTCAAGAGCGCCATCTGGTGGCCGATCGGCAGATCGCCAACAGGAAATGACTCGTCGAACCGGAAGTGCTCATCCATATGTTGTCCGGGCACTCGCTATCGTTAGAGAGACTCCGTCTTGACACAGTGAACATCGATTGGTGCAAATAACTCGAAAAAACAACATGATTTGGACGTATATACTATTATACAACCTGGAAATGGATCGGGCATTTCTCCATCCCATAATAGAAAAAATTCTGTTCCACGCTCATCTGCCAGCGGCGCGAGGAAGCCACGGTGAGTTGCAGCGTTATATTCTAACGTGTTCCATATAAACTGCTATGATGACCATATGACCCACACTGGATGAATCATCTAACGCTGCCCACGGAATTATAAACGAGCCCCCGCCCATCCGGTCATCATCAGATGATACGTAGTAACTTCTAGAAGTACATCCAGTTGAAATTCTTTATCTCGCACAGATTCCTACCAAACTGTATTTGATCATCAATATAATGCATTTAGGGCTATAAATCACGTTCTGAAGAAAGCTGCAGAAAACGATAAAAACATACTTATACTTTAGACCGTATTTTAGTATGAATATGTGAATGAAAAAGTATATCGTTGCTACACCCTGAACAATACATATAGGACATTGAATGGGCCATAATAATGGCAATTTAGCAATAGAATTTAAAAAGTTATAGCCCTGCAAAGAAGGGGAACTTCTCCATAGACAAATAGAGCTGGCTAGGGATGGTAAATTATGAATTTGAACCATGGCGATCAAAGTGTTAAAATGGAATAAAAGCAAAAACAAGTTAAACACGTATATACGTGGTTGGCCTTCAAGCGTCTGCTCCCAATAACGTATATATCAGGGTTTCCGTTAGAAAAAATTGTTGCCGGCCTCAGTGTCCGGTAGATTTCAATCTACCGGTCAAATGAGAGAAATACCGGTCAGAGTTTATTGAGCTTAAAAACAATTGATAGGCAAAAGAATGACAACAAAACAAAATAATGACATCATCAAGGCATGTAGATTTATAATATTTTTACTTAAAACTAGGCTACTTTTGCGTATAAAGTCATTATATTCCAAATAAAATAAGTCCCGAGACTCGTGCTGCTGCCGACTTTAAATCAAATAGGTGTCTGTGGGCAGTCGCCCGACATTAATAAACAACAGTCTGTTATAATCACATTTTTATGAGCTAACGAATTCCGTTATATTTGACATTTGTATTAATTATATCAAGCGAAGAACTGAGAAATTTGGCAGAGAGAGACGGCAACATTATCGTGGGTTTGCGTGACAACTCTCTCTCTCCACCTCCCAATGACTTATTTGCGAGAGTATGTCGATGCAGAGCAGCAGATTCAGCTGTTATTGGCTCTTTTCTGGGGACCGCACAGCAGCGCCCCCCACCCAACATTGAATTGCAAATGGCTGAATTGGAGTACTGCTGGAGTACTGCACTGTGCTGCTGCTGCTCCGGCTCTGCAGCTTCACAAAAGTTTGCACACCTAGCACTAAGCTCTCGCTGACAACGTCGTTGTCATTATTAGAAGCAACGATGAAACAAATGTAATGATTGTTTCGTTCATCGCATAGGCTATTTAATTTTAGCCTATTTTAATACAATTCAAATAATCAAATTGTGCTTAGACTCAGGGAATTATTTTCACCGGACATTAAGACCGGAGAGATTAAATATGTCGGACTTCAACAGATTTTGCCGGTCAAATACCGGTAATTACCGGCTAACGGAAACGCTGGTATATATACGTGGATGGCCCCGAATGTGTTAAGCAACACACACTTAACCATATGCCAGTTTATGGCTGCAACTTTCTTGACGGCGCAAAGCACTGTATTTTTACAAACACGTCCACACCGACGGCTCCTCTCTCACTGGTCTTACGGCAAGCTTTACAATACAATTATGATCTGATCACCTTCCTCCTTCCTTGACCCAAAAACCCTGTCCAATCTCCATGCCTCCACTGTACTCGTATTTACGTCTTTGTTTGGTGGGGCAACCTTTATCTATTTTTTTCGTTAGGGTGAGAAAGCGTGTCGGTCATCGGTCTTCCTCCGCATCACTCGCAGCAGTGGATTAACTATCAGATGGTGGGAGGGACTTTGGGTTTGATCACACAGGATTGATAATAAACCACATCTTTCACTCATCAGTTAAATTAATTGTGGCATTATATTTACTTTGGCTATGTTTGATAATTCAACGTTAACGCCTCCAGATATTTTCGTAACATGAAGAAATATTGAATGAAATTGTCTAGGGCATTTTATGCCCCCCCGCCCTTAACTAATGTTCGAGGGCATTTTCGCCCCAAGCCTCTGTTAATTTCTGAAACCCTAACGGACGTATTTGCCTGCATGCTTAACCCGCTCTTGAGGTTTCAAAGAAGTCTCATGGCATGAGGTAGATTAAATAGATGAATGGTGTGTGTGTGCGTATTACCAGAATCACTGACGTGCAAATGTTGGCTGCACCTGTTATTGTGTCGTGAGTTTGACATACCATTATGTTGTAAACATCCTATTTCCCACACACAGTTTTGTCAATCGCCAGTGGGTTGAAATTGAATTGCTTAACCTGCAGTAGGGCTGGGCATCAATTTCGATTAACGTCCTCGATTTGATTTTGATTCAATATCGATTAAATTAGGCTTCATGGCGCTGGTTTCAGGAGGCCAGCACCTGCCATTGTTGTCAAAAGATGTCATTTGGTCAACGGGAGTAGTTCAGCAGAAACTGCATGAGGCCAACTAGAGACTCCTGCAGGACGGGAGGCGCGGTAGGAATAATGTTATGAGCGGAAAATCTTCACACGTCGATGTCATCCACTGAAAAAAAGCCAACGATTTAAAAGATGAATCTTGAGATTTTAAGAATTGATTCAATTCAAAATTAAGTGATTCAATGTAATAAAAACCCCAATCCTTCCCCCCCCCCCCCCCCCCCCCGGTCCCTAATGTGTGCAGGCCTAGTTTTACGTGATTGTCTTGTCTCCGTGGGAGCCTTTTGTGACGTATGGCTTAGCCTTATCTGTGTTGCTGAGCGGAGGCCGGGGGCCGCGGTGAGCTGCAGATTAAGGTTTCGTGTGGAGGATAGCATTTCGCCACCGTTGTATTGGGGTCTGTCGTGCGGCGGGGCCGGGTTACAGACACAGGAGCCAGTGAATCTGCAGGAGCGTCACATTTTGTTCTCCACTACGGCACTCCCATGGAGGCGTCCGGCCACTGTTCCAATCAGCATCTCATCCTCCCGTTTCGACCCTCGCATTCTGTCTCTCTCGGATTGGCTTACCTCCAGGCTGCTGTGTGGTCCTCATTTAGAATTTTAGCCTGTCGCTGCTGTGTGGGAGAACGGTTTCTCCATCGGTTTTGGCTATCTTACAAGTAGCCTGTGTTGCTAGTATTTTAGGGGCGACAGTGGCTCAGGAGGTAGAGCCTGTCGTCTGGTAGTCGGAAGGTTCCCGGTTCGATTCCCGCTCCTTCTGGGCAGTGTGTCGAAGTGTCCTTGAGCAAGACACTAATTAATAGGGGTGGGAATCGCCAGAGACCTCACGATACGATACTATCGCGATACTTGCGTCGCGATACGATACGACTAAATATATCGAGTATTGCGGTTTTAAATTTTTTTTTATCACATTTAATTTATTACATTTTTTCAACTTCAAAGTAAAACTGTCAACATGTTTTATCTAATAAAATAAAGTTCAGTCTGTTCATCTCACTTCAATAATTTTTATTGCAGAACATTGTATTTTCTCAAGCAGACAGATGTAAACACTGTAATCTGTGTTGCATGTACCTGACAAACTGAACTGTTTGTATTAGTCATATTCCAACGTAACTGAATGCACATGTGTGTGGACTACTGTACTATTACAGGTATTGAAATGAACAATGCAACTTCCTTATAAAAAAAAAAATGATTTTTTATGAATAATTAAATATCGATACTTGGCGTCCCTGTATCGATACAGTATCGCCACGCAAAGTATCGCGATACTACTACGTATACATTTTTTCCCCCACCCCTACTAGTTAACCCCTAATTGCTCCTGATGATTCAAGAGTTTTATTTGTCACATACATACACGAGACATGCAGTGAAATGTAGGTGGCCATGCCCGCCTCAATTGTGCAAAAATACAAGTAATAAAGTAGAATAGATAATGAAATAGAATAGCAGGTTGGCACCTTGCATGGTTGCGTCGGTGTGTGAGTGAATCATGTGAGGAACAATATTGTAAAGGACGTTGGATAAAAGCACTATATAAATACACCTTTTACCATTTCTCATTGAAACAACAGGGTTATCACAAGCTAATGAGCTAGCTTGTGTTTAGTGGTAATCATTGGTTTGACTAACATTATTCATTGGTTTAAGGAATGCTAACAGTGCTAACAACACTTTTTCAGTTAGTTGAAGTGCCATCACTTGGGTGTGACATCACTACGTGACTTGTATCCTGGGGTACAAATTTGATTCAGTCTTCATTTAACTAGGCTAATAGATCAATTAATTGAGATATAGTCCCCTCTGAATGGACAATGTGATTGAAGCTACGTGCTCTGTAGAATGGAAGGACAGATAATATGCTACATGGATAAATACTTGTTTGCTATTCCCCTCACAGGGTTATCAAACATAGCGTAGCCATAGTCGGTAACACAAGTAGGCTAGATGTATATTGTGTCAAGTAGCCTCCTTGAGCAAGGCACTTAAAACCCCAACCACTCTGGCGGAGTTGCTCAGTGGCCAACCGTGTCAGACTGCAGCTCCCGGGTGTAAATGTGTGGAACTGTGTTGAGTGTGAAGCAGGGCGATGCTGCAAAAGCGCGTCCGTGCTCGGCCAACCCACCCTGGGTAAATAACGGCAGTAGTAGTAGTACCCGTGCTCGGCCAACCCACCCTGGGTAAATAACGGCAGTAGTAGTACCCGCGCTCGGCCAACCCACCCTGGGTAAATAACGGCAGTAGTAGTACCCGCGCTCGGCCAACCCACCCTGGGTAAATAACGGCAGTAGTAGTACCCGCGCTCGGCCAACCCACCCTGGGTAAATAACGGCAGTAGTAGTACCCGCGCTCGGCCAACCCACTCTGGGTAAATAACGGCAGTAGTAGTACCCGTGCTCGGCCAACCCACCCTGGGTAAATAACGGCAGTAGTAGTAGTACCCGTGCTCGGCTAACCCACCCTGGGTAAATAACGGCAGTAGTAGTACCCGTGCTCGGCTAACCCACCCTGGGTAAATAACGGCAGTAGTAGTACCCGTGCTCGGCCAACCCACCCTGGGTAAATAACGGCAGTAGTAGTACCCGTGCTCGGCCAACCCACCCTGGGTAAATAACGGCAGTAGTAGTAGTACCCGTGCTCGGCCAACCCACCCTGGGTAAATAACGGCAGTAGTAGTAGTACCCGTGCTCGGCCAACCCACCCTGGGTAAATAACGGCAGTAGTAGTACCCGCGCTCGGCCAACCCACCCTGGGTAAATAACGGCAGTAGTAGTACCCGTGCTCGGCCAACCCACCCTGGGTAAATAACGGCAGTAGTAGTAGTACCCGTGCTCGGCCAACCCACCCTGGGTAAATAACGGCAGTAGTAGTAGTACCCGTGCTCGGCCAACCCACCCTGGGTAAATAACGGCAGTAGTAGTAGTACCCGTGCTCGGCCAACCCACCCTGGGTAAATAACGGCAGTAGTAGTACCCGCGCTCGGCCAACCCACCCTGGGTAAATAACGGCAGTAGTAGTAGTACCCGTGCTCGGCCAACCCACCCTGGGTAAATAACGGCAGTAGTAGTACCCGTGCTCGGCTAACCCACCCTGGGTAAATAACGGCAGTAGTAGTAGTACCCGTGCTCGGCCAACCCACCCTGGGTAAATAACGGCAGTAGTAGTAGTACCCGTGCTCGGCTAACCCACCCTGGGTAAATAACGGCAGTAGTAGACGTACCCGTGAGAGGATGAGGTTGCCACGGGGACGGGAGACGAGAGAAAGGAAGGTTAAGGTTTCCGTCAGAGACTCGACTTCGCCACGCGGCCTCCGCTCCGCCCCGCCGCTGGCCGAGTCACCCGAGCGCCCGACCCCTAGGCTCCTCTCCCCTGCGTCCTCATGTTTTATTCAGCGCCACAGAGGTATTGGAAAAATCGGGCCACGGCGAGCAGCCAAGCAACCCGAGCGAAGCGCCCAGGCTGAACACGCCGTCTTGCTAAAACCTACCGGGAGGCTCTCTCCGACTCCCCTGCAGACCCAGTAACGGAGCTCACCCAAGGCTGAGGACAGTGGTGACAAGGCCAGAGATTTGACATGCATTATTCACCGGAGGGAGCAGGCAGGCTGAATTATACATGGCGTATTGTGGGGAGTCACTACAACCTCACCCCTCTCAGCTCTCCCCTCACAGGCCCTGCTGTGGGTGAGGTAGGCAGGGCTGGGTACAAATTATACATTTTAAAATAGTTTTAAATGGAGTTTTGTAGCACCAAAAAAAGTATTTAATTTATTTTTGTATTATTAATAATAATTAAAACATGTGTATGGCTGTTATTTTATTTAGGAAATAAATACATTTAGTATGATTTGATCAGAAGAGGTAATTGTGTATTGTATAAATCAACCTTTATTCAACAAAGGTATCAAAAGAGTACAAACTATTGAAATTGAAGTATTGAAACTAGTATCAGTGATTCCAAATCATACTTTTGGATAGGGCTGTCTTAAATACTTCGAAGCTTCGTTCGATGGGCATGGGATTCGAATATGAAAATAAAATTAGATTATAAAAAAAATATATATATATGCTTTTTTTTCTTTTTTGTTGTTCAACAAAATCAACTCTGCCTATTTGTTAACTACAACAAGCAATGCTGTTTGTTATTTAAGATGAGGTCGGACTCGGCACTGACAGATTTGTGTTCATTGTGCTGCGTTTATAAAGCCTCAAATGACTGCTTACAATATTTTATGAAAGCGAAGTGTTTTGTTTGTCTAAGATTTAAAAAGGTTTAAACTTTACAGCACTGACAAAGTTGAAGTCCCACAACATAATAATAATCTTTATTTTTTTATTATTATTATTTATTTTTAATCTCGAAGCTTTAAATTAAAATCGAAACTCTTCCCCCGAAGCTTCGCATTCCAAAAAAGCCCTACTTTTGGATGATGAAACTAAAAGAAAAGTGAAGATGCAAGAAGTGAAGATGGCAAGAGGGTGAGAAGGTGGCATAGTTGCTACAGTGTTGCTGCCACTGGGTCATATTGTTGCTGCCACTGGGTCATATTGTTGCTGCCACTGGCTCATATTGTTGCTGCCACTGGCTCATATTGTTGCTGCCACTGGCTCATATAGTTGCTGCCACTGGCTTATATTGTTGCTGCCACTGGCTCATATTGTTGCTGCCACTGGCTCATATAGTTGCTGCCACTGGCTCATATTGTTGCTGCCACTGGCTCATATTGTTGCTGCCACTGGCTGGCTCATATTGTTGCTGCCACTGGCTCATATTGTTGCTGCCACTGGCTCATGTTGTGTGTAATGTGGTCTCTCTCAACAAGGACACACAGTGTCATAGATGCCAAGCATTCTCGTATATATTGAACTGGTCTTAAAGGGGACATGCATTGCTATTCCTAGCACTATTTGGGCAACTTTACACAATTCCTGTGAGTCTATGGAACACCTCTGTAAGGTTTTATTTAGGGGTGCACCGATGTATCGGTCGGGTATCGGTATCGGCCGATAAGTGCCTTGTTGACTGCAATCGGCCTATCGGCCGATAAGCTCGAATGTGCCGATGGCAGTAGCCGATAAATATCCATCAATTTGTGTAGCGTCAAGACAAAAAAAAGTTCACTCGCGACCTGCACAACGCCGTCCCCAGTCCCCCCCACACACACACACACACACAAGCTACTGCATCAAAGTTATTACTTATGATTAACAAGGCATTCGTTTTGTGGCATTAACGTTATATAGTTAGTGTTACACGTTCAATAACATCAGCATATTATTTACCCGAACGTAACAAGCGTTCATACTAGCTCAGTTCCTTCCGTTGCTCATAGAGCCCTGAGTTTTACCCATTCTGCAATCTGTTAATAACGTTTTCAATCAGACACATGTATAGAAAGGCTTTGTTTTATTATAACATTAGTTGCAGTAAAATCATTATGCCTCATTTAAGTCATCCTGCGGAGCTAAAAGCTAAACGTCAGCCGCGCCGCCATTGTTGTTGTTGTAGAAAAGCTCTCGTCAAAAATCAATGGCGGACAAAAGCCGAAGTAAAAAATGTATACGCGCTTGCCGATTGGTGGTAACAGCAGAGGCGGGTGCAAGCGGTGTGTGACGTAATTGGCAGAATCGACTGTCAATCAAAATTTCATTGGTTGAGACAATAGTCACTAGCTGCAGCCCAGCAGGTAGACCATGCTGGGAGAACTAGTATCTAGCTGCCTGCAGCCCTGCAGAACATACTGGGAGAGAGATAGTGCTATTTCTTGATGTTTCCTTTTTTTAAGTAAGTAAAGAGGCCTATGTTCATATCGGTGAGTACAATTTGTAACACAAATATACAGTAGTTTCATATAATATATATATATATTACAAAAAAAAAATATTACAAAAAAAAAAAATTTAAAAAATATTTAAAAAAAATGTGTTGCCACAAATATCGGTATCGGCCGATTGTGTTAGTTGAACTATCGGTGGCAAATTTTCATATCGGTGCATCCCTAGTTTTATTCATTGTTTTATATTTCTAATCACGTACTCAAAAGCCCCATTTTTCTCACTTTCAATTTCATGTTGGCCTGGCTCCGCCCATAAGCACTTTGAGTGACAGTCATCCACACAGTCAGAGAGAGAGAGAGAGAGAGCCCTTGTCTCTCTCCCTCTCCCATTTGAGGAAGTCACTGTGCGCTACAGCCATAGACGGGGCGTTAGTTATGCGAATCGAGACAGACGACAGCGTGGCGCGTGTGTGTATGTGTGCTCTGTCGCGAGGGTGTATCTGTTTCTCCCTCTCTCTCTCGCTCGCTCTCTGTCAAACCCTGTTTGATGAAGTGTCTGGTTCACTATGCGCGCTACAACCACAGAGCCAATAGGATCACTATCCGCTCCATCCTCGCCTCGTTACGTCACGATGCGAGTCAAATCAGAATGACCTAATTAAATCGAGCAGGAAATGGTCTGAGCTGAATGAGAGCAATCCGCCAATATGGTATTTAGAGACACAGACACATTGATACTAACTACTATTACTATAATACAATGCTAGACACTGAAAAAGCCATTTATAATGCATGTCACCTTTAACACAAGGTGCCATGCCTGTCTCTCTCCTCCAAACCAAAGCCAAGAGCGAAACACGAGTCAGAATTGTCTGTAACTTAAATACTTAGCTAACGTACCTACAGTATAAACACGGCTCAGAATGTCAGTAACTTAAATACTTAGCGAGCAATCAAAGCGGTTGCATCACGAAGATAAATTACAACGTAACTCTAAGTAGCAACTAAATACATGCCGTACGGTAGGTGAACTGAGCTCTCGCTCTCTCTCTCTCTCTCTCTCTCTCTCTCTCTCTCTCGCTCTCTCCCCCCCCCCCCCAATGGAAACACTTAATGTAGTGTTCATACCACAGTCCGTTTGGTAGATTTCCCTCAGTGTAATTTTGATAATGTTGCCATGAGACTCACGTTTCTGGAATATTAATTACAACTGCCACTGGATGACTTAACAGGAACCCAAAACATATCCAAACAATACCTTTGCCAGTGTTATACATAACATGAGAACATTATAAAGAATTCTATGGCAGCTACTTTAACACATTCACGGCCATTCGATTTCCCCATCTAGCTCTAGCTGGGCCAGGTTTCCATTACATAGTTTCACTGTGCGTCATCTTGTTTGTAGAGCTAAATCTATATTTTATATTATAGCTATGGATACAATACCATGGTCATTTGACAGTAACTATCTTCCGTTCAAGATGCAAAAAAGAATAAAATTTTTCATGAATACGTTCACACGTTATCCCGTGGTGAATATAAGTATAATTTCTGAATGATCCGGGCTAATTCCTGGGAGGCTGGTTATAGGGCGCAACGTGAATTCTACTAAAACCATTGGCGTTTCGTCCCTGGACACGCTACTATTTCTAAATCAAATCTATATAATGGGTATTATGTTTCATCATGAATGAATGAAAGGGGGGGGGGGGTCGTTTCTGATTATTTGATTGCCAGTAACGTCATTCGTTATTACCACGACACACACCGATCAGGGGGATGGGTATGATAACCTTGCACGATCAAGCTGAAATTGACATCAGATTGTCCTTACCTGTGGTAGGTGGTATTCCAAAAAGAATATTCCAATTATTTGATCGCCATCTGGTCCATCCTATGTCCATCTGGTCCACGACATAACCCACCACAACATATGGATCGGGGGTCCCGAAAATGATTCAATGCGATCGAGTGAAGCCCTAGGTTTCCCATTACTAGAAAAGTGCGCCAAGAGCGGTTTAAATGTAGCACCCGGTCTGGAACAGGGTTTACTGCACTCTCGATACTGCCTAGTGCCTAGGCATCTGGCCGGTACTGCACCTTCAGAGTCCCAGTATGCCTTTTAACGACAACTGACATTGAATAGGATATTAAAATAGAAAAAAAGGCAAAACGATCCAACATTTTTGGCTGTTAACCGAAAGTGTTAGGTAGATCAGACAAACATTAAAGAATGTAGATTAATTCTATGTTTTAAGGTCTATGAATGGGATGGGTTAAAGGCCCAGCTGAAAGCAGCCTATAGCTGACATTCTGATGAGACACCACAGCTGATGAATGGGTCATGTGTACAGACGGCGTCTGTGGAGAAAAGATTATTTCATACTTCCTCGTGAGTATAAGAAGCCTGCAAGGTCCCTCCATTCTAAGCATACCTGTTATTGTTTTCACAAAGAGCGGAAATAGAACAGCGAGCTGTAGATAAGCCTTTTTTGGTCAAAGGCGTTCTGCTCTGCTTCAAAACACTTCTTATTCTTGGACATACTGCTTATGGTCTTGTCCTGGCCGAAGGCTAACAGTAACTCAGGATACTGTTGATAAGTGAAGAATCCTGGCTCTAGTAGCACTATTGAATAGTCCTGACTGAGGGTTAAATGTGAGTTAACACCGTCACAGATGGCGTGTCTCTTGATTTGTGTGTGATTGGGAACTCATTGCGTGTGTTCTATTGCCTGGATAATATGACATATTGACATATTATCCAGCCAAAATTATTTTTGTAAAATGTATTAGCAGAAACGTCACAGTAGCATTAACTCATTCAACGCCAGTCACGAGTATAGTCGGGTTAACTAGCCAACCGTTCAGCGCCAATCACGAGTATAATCGGGTTTTAATCATTATTTCTTTTATTAGCGATATCCATTCATTTTCATCCATCCAACCGGATGTTATCGTTGGGAATGGGTCTGAGCTCGCAAAAGGGCAAATACCGCCGCCTATCGTCTCCCGGATGGTACTGTGCATAAAAAAAAAGTCCGGTCCGGGTTTTGCTTCTCGGGCATGCAGTATCGTTGTACCACGTTGACTGGGGGGACTGGGAGCAGCTTTCGATTATGTGTTTTGGACTATAACGTTGGATCAATGGACGCGATCGATATTTGGAATGGCGATCAGGAATTGGATTAATCTTTTTGCAGAACATCTGCCGTTGGCGCTGAGCAAGGCATGGATACGCGATTTTTCAGCCCGCTTTTGTATCATGCATAAGGACACATATACTATCGATAATCTAGCGTTTATTTGAAAACTATTCATAAATCAGCAGAAAAATTACAACGTGTTTTGTGTATTCCACTAAAGGGCTATTATCGCGTATTTATCTGGAATTACTAGAAATCTCAAACTATACTCTTATTCAAAACGGTATAAAACGGAAATGTACTGATGAAAAAAACAATCCGTTTCGTACATGTTGACTGCAAGCAAGTCATTAATAATAATAATAATAGATCAAATTTATATAGCGCCTTTCATAGAACCCAAGGTCGCTTCACAATCAGGACAAAAAATAGGGCAAGGAAAATAGGGGGGGGTATGAGGGAAGGTAAGGGATAATGGACCTAATCTAATCTAAACTAACTGATGGGGAAAAGCCTTGGTGAAGATGTGTGTTTTTAGATCAGATTTGAAGGTGTCCAGGGTTGGGGCGTTGCGAATTTCGGGGGGGGAGAGAGTTCCAGAGGGTAGGGGACGCCACGCTGAAGGCTCTGTCCCCAAAAGTCCGTAACCTGGTGCGAGGGATGGAGAGGAGACCCAGATCAGAGGATCGTAGGTTCCGGGATGGAGTGTACTGGTGGAGGAGATCAGACAGGTATCGGGGGTCGAGGGCATGGAGGGATTTGTAGGTGAGGAGCAGGAGCTTGAAGGTGATGCGGAACTTGACTGGAAGCCAGTGGAGGTGGATGAGGGTGGGGACTGGGGGTGATGTGCTGCCAGGGGTCATTGATAAGCGACGGGTGTATTAGACCCATAGCCATAATCTTTATTTTTTATTTATTTTTTATTCTCTCTTTCTCCGATTTTTCTCTGTTTTTCTACCCGTCCCAATTTAGTCGTTGTGCCAATTCCCCCCCTCCCCTACCTGGTTGTTGTCCACATGTTCTCCTACTGGTCAGTACAAGGGAACCCTGAAGTCATCCGCACGCTTCCTCCGACACCCGCGGCGACAGCCAGTGACTCTTTTTTCACCTGGCAGCGAGGACTCTCATTGGTGAAGTGTAACGCGTGGGAGGTCACGCTGCCTTCATCAAGTCCTGCCTCCGCTGAGCAAGCGCCCAGACCTGACCTGTAGGCGTCGCTGTCCACAACGCCACTGTTTCCCACCCATGAATTGCCCTCCCCCTAAGCCAGCCAAACGAGTTAGTATGACGATCAGCCCAAGCCTCAAGCAATGCTGACTCCGGGAGTTGAGACCGCAGCCTCTTGCATTGGTGACGAGCGCAATCTCCGCTACGCCACCTGACCGCCCCCATAGCCATAATTTAAGATATATTTTAAGCACTCGCAAATTTCCCCGTCCTCCCATTGATTAAAGCGGTGGCGTGCTAGCCCTAATTTGGTCATATGGGCATGGCGGTCAATGAGTTAATGATATCCAAAATGTAGTCTCCCTTTACATTTACATTTAGTCATTTAGCTGACGCTTTTATCCAAAGCGACTTACAAGTTCTGTACGACGGTCATCAGGAAGGATACAACTCTATCAGCTGAGTAAAAATATTCATCAAAGTGTTGCGTGTTACAGTGTAGGTTAGTTTATTAGGACAAGTGCATGACAGTAAGGTTAGTTAGGGTTAGAATCTTTTTTTATTTTATTATTTCAGATAATGGTTGAAGAAGTGCGTCTTTAGTCGACGGTGAAAGATTGGACGGGATTCGGCTCCCTTTACAAACACTGCAGCGGGGAGGAAAACACCTTGATCACTGTCTCTTTTAATTTATACCATGGTTTTATGGGAGGTATGTAGATTAAACATTGTTTAATTCATCCATTGAAATGGCAACTGTTCAAGGTTCAGTGTAATTATGTAAATGAACATGTAAATGTCACACACATGGCCGCAGCTGGAAGCTGGTCGAAGGCGGCAGTCCTTGAGTGCATCTCCTAGTAACAGGCTTAATTGAATGTGAAACAGGCTTAAAGGTCGTTTGAAATGAGGACTATGTACATTGAGCTGCAATGCATACAGATAATGTGGAATAAGCTAAGATTTAAAATAAAAATCCAAACTAACTTCACCATAGTAGAGAACTCTCATGTATTAGGTGTTTTCCGCTCACTTTTGTCCTTTTCCTGGTGAACAAGCATAACATGACCTACAAATTCCCCTCAAACAATTGACAACTGGGGAATATATAGGTAGTTAGGTACCAGCCATCTTCTGCTAGCTTCTTGGCAAAAGGACAGAATTGCACTCTAAAAGCCACACTCCTACTTAGAGAGCAGTTGGACGAACATCTCTGCCCAAAGAGGAAGTAAACTAACAATTTTTTTTTGTATTCTTGTATTATTTATTTTCCCTCAACATATTGAATACATAATATTATATGAATTGATCCCCCTGTTACTTTTAGCCTACTGTACAAATATGTAAACCGAAAAATTGTTCAATGAAAATGTTTAAATTATTTCGCTGTACGTCTGTGCAGCGATGTTTATTTGCTGATGATGAACGCGGCTATAAAGGAAAAACTATTTCCTTACGCAGAAAATATAGTCTTGTTTACTTTTCTGATATCACTGTATAACTCAAATCAATGTTCAGACAAGCTCAATAGTTGGTTACCGAAAAACCTCAATTGATTGGGCCTTTATTTGCTTCAATCACTGAACTTAACCAGACAATATTTGGGACAGGCCTTTTAATTCCTTTCGCACAAACCTCGATCAGCAAATTGTTTATTTAAACCAATAGGAGTATTATATAATTAGGCAAACAAATTACACATCAATTAAAAATCATTCATTTGATCTTGCTCCGAGAGGCGTTAGTGAATGTAGAGAGAAATTAGACTTTATTTTCAGTTGTCTCTCGCTGTCCAGTTCAGCACCACGGACAGCGCCCAGCTGCCTACACACACACACACACACACACACGCGCAGACACACACACACACACACACACACACCACCCCCCCCCCCCTCCCTGTACAGACAGACTGCAGTGCTGGCACAGGCACACTGTCTCAGATGGACAAGCAGGCTCCACTAGCTTGGCCAGGTTGGGCCACTGGGGAATTTATTTCACCAGAGATTATGACCCTGCAATATAGTTTACTTTAGCTTGTAATACGCTTCCTCCCCCCACCACGCAGTCTGGCTCTTTTTCCCTCTTCCTTAGACAGTACCTACTCCGTAAATGTAACGTTTGAATGTAAATAAAAATAAATAAATAAATAAATTGCTTCACAGTGTCAATGATGACCTGATAAACAATTAATGTAGACCTGGCTTCTAATCGTAGTATATGGGACTCTTGGGGCTTTTAATTTAAAGGGGCAGGGCTGTACGTAAACTTTTTTTGCACATAGCACTGGTGCTACAGAGGTTGATCGTTTTGTAGCACAGGCCAAAATCTTAGTAAGTATAAAACGTGTTATATTTGTAACAGTCACAAATGTGCCTATTGTATTTGTGTTATTTAGTTGCAGTGCCATGTTTGGCTGTCATTTTCATGCTGACAAGTTGACGTCACACAGCCAGACACGTTACGTGTAAGGAATTATGGGATTTGGTGTTGGGTGTACTGTATGGACTCTACTAGGGGTGGGAATCACCAGTTTCATCACGATATGATACAATATCGATTCTTTGGACAACGATACGATATTTGCCGATATCTGCCACGATACGATGCAGGTGCCTGCAATCGATATGAGACGATATAGGGCTGGGCGATTAATCGATTGTATCGATTAATTCGAATTAATGATTTAGGATGATTTTGATTTTCTTTATCGATTTTCATAAAAAGAAATTTAAAACAAGATTTTTTTCCCCCAAGGGTCATCTTTTATTTTACAAAAAGTGATGTTTGGTGAAAGTTAGATTTGCACTTTATTAATCCCAATAGGGAAATTCATTCTTGTTTGATGATCAAGAGGCACCTTTTATTTGTTTTAAGTGAAGTTTGGTGAAAAAGCAAGTTATTGCACTATTAATCCTAATAGGGAAATTCATCTTGGTTTGATCATTTGTTTGTGTCAAATAAAAACAAAGGTTATTTGAATGATTTCCTTGGCGTTTCTAGTTTTCAAGAGAAAAGAAAATCGGAGATTCTTTTTTAGGCCATATCGACCAGCCCTAAGACAATATCATAAGCCCATTTAACACAATCAGTAACATTTAGATCAACTCAAAAAGGGTAACGAAAATATAATTTGAAAAATTTATTTAGCTCTTCCAGACATTTAAATGAAAAACAATCTATTGTTTTTAGTACAAATAGACCTCCTGTTAGGGGCGGCTAGGTGGTGTAGTGGGCAAGGCACTCGCCACCAGTGTGGAGACGCTAGGATTCGCGTGTTCGAATCCAGCTCTCCACATTGTTTTCAGTTTAGCTGGTCGTCCGCAGTAATACACATTGGCCGTATTACGGGGAGGGAAAACTGAAGGGTGGGGATCGAACGTTGTGAACAAGCGACTCCTACAAGTCGGTTGGTGCGCCTGCGCAGTAGAATCAGGAAGTGTCGGGGGCAGCGTGAGCCTCCCACGCGTTACTCCTCGCCACTGAGAGATCGAGCTGCGCAGGTGAAAAGATGTGACTGCTGTTACCTCAAGTACCGGAGGGGACTTGTGCTATGTATGACTTAGTCCACATTGCAGCCGGCTTGTGGGAGGCAAGAAACCGCGTTCGTGACAGGGGAGGGTTGAATTGGATGATACGAAAAATTGGGATGGGAGAAAATATAGAAAAATGGGAGAAAAAGTGGATAAAAAAAAAAAAAAAAATAGACCTCCTGTTCACTATGACTCCCTCCCCGCAGAACTCCGCACCGCCCCAACTCTGGACTCATTTAAAAAAAAAAACTCCTCAAAACCCACCTCTTCAACTTGGCCTTTAACCCCTAACTTTCTCACTTTATATGTATATGTTGTGTCTGTCCACTATGTTTGTTAATTTGTCATCCCCCCCCCCCCCCCCCCCCCCCCCCCCTATGTAAAGCGACCTTGGGTCCTCTGAAAGGCGCTATATAAAACAAAGTTATTATTATTATTATTATTATTATAAAGTGCCACGTTTTGATATATTGAGCTTTAAACTTTAAGTAAATTTTTTTGGAACTCATAACACACAACCTAAAACCCCTTCCTCTCCCAAACCATTCCTGCAATTGTTTTATGTTGCATTATGATCATGCATACATTTATTATGTATTGTATGTTTAAATATCAACACAGCGGCCGGGTAGCACAGCGGACTAAGCGGCTGTCTACCACCACAGAGCCAGTGGGATCGAATCCGGCTGTGGTGCCTCCGGCTTGGCCGACCGTCCATACTAACACAATTGGCAGTGTTAGCGGGTGGGAAGCCGGCGTGGGTGGGTCCTGGTCGTTGTAAACAGCGACTCCCACAGTTCGGTCGGGGCGCCTGCACAGCAAGGGAAGGATCTGGGAAGAGGTAGTGTGACCTTCCACATGTTACTCTCCCAGTGAGAGTCCGTGCTGCCAGGTGAAAAGAAGCGGTGGGCTGGCTACACATGTGTCGGAGGAAGCATGTGATATGCCTGCCCCACCCCCTTCTAGGGGTGGGCGATATATCGAGTATACTCGATGTATCGCGGATTGTTCTACCCGAGATGTAGTACTGTACTATATCGCGAACATCGAGTATTTAGTTTATATGGTGCCGCCCGCGGCTGAGAGACACTCGCAGTGCTTTCCTCGAGAAGGGACGGCGGAGCATAGGCTAACGTTAGTGTATTGGTCCCGAGTGTAGCAGGGACGGCGGAGCTATAGGCTAACGTTAGTGTAGTCAGGGCTGTACAGTGCGATATAATGTTGCGGTTGTAATTTCATTAGACAGACCAGCGCGGACCTTTAATAACATGTAATTTAATTGACACGAGCAATGAGCTAACGGTAGCTGCTAACCAAGGTATCCATTAGGATTATGCTAAGCTAACTAGCGATAGCTGCTAACCCTGGTAAACGGTCAAAGCGGACTCCACAAGACTAGTTCCATTCGTGAGGAAATGGGGTGGGTTATATTGACAACGCTTGACAACAGCAGTTTAAACATAACTTTGTGGCGATAAGAAAGTAGCGAGCCAGAGACGTGGTTCGAGTTGAGGTACTTTACTTCTCACTCACATAGCATTTAGAAATAACAACCAAGTTAACCCGGAACCGGAAGTGGTATTTAACCTGTCCCCTAAACAGTAAAACCCACACTCTTAAAGGCACAAGCCCACCTTGGTGAATGTCTCTTAATATAGGTCACCACAACTTCATATTTATTAGTTATTCGTTTCTGTATATCATTCAACTTCCATCTCCGTGTGTCTCCATCTCTTCCTGTTTACATTCGAGTGTGACGTCATCACCTACGGCAGCTTAGACGATCAAAACGCGAACCTAGAACAAACCCCGAGGGGGGGGGGGGGGGGGGGGGGCTGGCTGGCTCTCTTGTTCATTCTCGCCCCCTCGCTCTCTCTCTCTCTCTACATTCAATTATTTAAAGTAGCCAAACGTTACAGACAGTATAAATACTAACTGGATAGTTGATGATATAAACATTTAATTTCATTATCTGAAATATTCTAAAAATCATTATCTGCTATAAGCCATTATACCTTTGTGTGTGATTATTATTTTCTCACAGTAGGGTGTGTATATATATATACATATATATGTGTGTGTGTGTTTGGCTAAAGTGGATAGAAAACACAGTACTGTGTAAAAGTCTTAGGCACCCAAGAGTTTTTATATAAATTGTCTTAGATGTAAATAATTTTTTTTATTAGTGTGTCAGTAGACTACTCTTAGTACATTTTCATTAAATTATTTTTTAAAGCATCTTCATGGTTTAATAATGCAAACATATGTTGCAGGGACTTATTATAATCATCATATTGGCGTGACTGTATGCATCAAAGGGTTAAATCAAGCATTTTTAAGTGATTTGGAGGAAATGTAAAAATATCGCGATATATATCGTGTATCGCGATATAGCCAAAATATATCGCGATATCATTTTTGGCCATATCGCCCAGCCCTACCCCCTTCCCCAGTCCTCACTCTGCTTGTTAGCTTACGCTAACGCAGTGCTTCTCAAACTTTTTCTGTCAGGCCCCCCTTTGGCGGACCAAAATATCTTGGGCCCCCCCCCCCTCGCCCCAACAAAATAGTCATGAAATGGGCCATGTTTAAATTTATTGAAATAACACCTTCCCTCACGAGAGCCACCTTGCCTCGCTGTGAAACAGCACTGCAGAATGGTCAGCTCCCATCTCCTCACACAGCACAGAGAACAGGTGCGCTTTCAGGGGTCGGGTTTTGATGAAATTTACCACGTTTATAACTTCTGTCAACCTCATTCAGCTCAGGGCTAAGCTGTCTTGACGCTGGCGACTCTCTGTGAATTTACAGTGCGTCCATTGCGCGTTTGGCGAGACCCCCTTGATGAGCGACTGTAGCCCCCTCCTTTTCCCTGCCATGGCCTGCGCACCGTCAGAGCAAAAGCCCACACAGTTCTCCCATTTCAGTCCATGTTCTGTCAGGTAACTGTCAATAATTTTGAAGAGCTCATCAGCTGTCGCTCTGTTTTTGACATATTTGCAAAACAGCAGATCTTCACTCAGTGACTGGGAATTTACAAAGCGAACATAGGAAATAAGCAAACAGTCTTTATTGCTGTCAGTCTTTGACAAGGCAACACGCATGTCATCCTCAAGGCTCAACTTGGCCCTATATTTTGTTTTCAGAGCTGTCATGGATGAAAAGCCAGCTTCACACAGATATGTGGTGCTGAATGGTATCAACACCTTAACTGCTGCATCATGAGATACTTGGTACTCAGCACCACACTCTGAAACTAGCTCTCCAGGTGGTATCAGATGAGATTTTAATGAGTTCTTCCAAGAGTTTGGATGGAGATGTGTCAGGAAGCTTTGTCTCAATGTTGTCTGTAAAGTTTTTTTTTATCGAGAGTAACTTGGTGATCCTTTTCTGTGTTTTATTAAATAATGATTTTCAGTTTTGAGAAATGGTCAAACTTATCCAAATATGGCATTTCCATGGAGAACAGTGCAGCTGCAACAGATAGCACTTTAGTGATAATTATTTGTAATTATATATATATATATTTTTTTTATTATTATCTCAAGGCCCCCCCTGTCATGCCTCTGCGCCCCCCACTTTGAGAAACTGCGCTAACGTAACGTTAATTTCGGTCTTTAACACGACGTGGTCATAAAGGAATGGCGAGGATTGCAAAGCATGTTAGGCCTAACAAATTTTTTTTGTTTGGTTCCAGTTGCCGACTGACCCTCCCGATTTAGGTGTGACCCAAATTATTTCATGAAAAAAAAAGGAAATTTTTTTTACAATAAAGTTTAGTTAAATCTTAGTCAAAAAGTGCAGTCCATGTCAATAATGAGAATATATAAAAAGCAAGTATTTCACAATATTTGCACAGCTCTCTGACGTCAGGATATTTAGTGAGTAGTATTTAGGGGTGGCATTTTTAATACTACTACCTTTGTACATTGTACTTTTGTAGTACAGGGTCTTTGTATTTTAACCTTTAGTATTATGGATATTAACCCTTTCTCTGCCACGCTTATATCCATCCTTATACCGTCCTCTGCCAGCTCTATTTGTCTATGGAGATGTTCCCCTTCTTTGCAGGGCTATAACTTTTTAAATTGTATTGCTAAATTGACATTACTATGGCCCATTCAACGTCAAGTATCTATCGTTTAGGATGTAGCAACGTTCTACTTTTTCATTCACATATTCATACTAAAATACGGTCTAAAGTATAAATATGTTTTTATCGTTTTCTGCAGCATTATGCAGAACGTGAGTTATAGCCCTAAATACATATATTGGATCATCAAATGTAGTTTGATACCGATTGACGTCAGATAAGAAAATTTCAATTGTACAAGGTCCTACACGTCATGCCTCATCATCTGCTGGTGGGGGGGGTTTATAAGTCCGTGGCCGACGTTAAATCATTTATTTAGTATGGGTGATATGTTGATCGGAGCAGTGTGTATGTTTAATAATAATCAAACACGCTGAAACTCACCGCAGCTTCCTCGTAGCATTGGGCGATCAGCGTGGAGCAGAAAGTTCGCTATTATGGGATGTTGATATATGCGATCCATTTCCAGCTTGTATAATACTATATACGTCCAAATCATGTTGTTTATCGAGTTATTCGCAACGGCAATGGGGGGGGGTCTGCTGCTGATGGAGACTCAGTGTTCAGGGTAACAGAGCATGAGGTGAGGCGGACCTTTAAAAAAGTGAATATCAGGAAGTAGGGGTGGACGGTATAAACGGTATACGGTATAAACGGTATGAATTTGCTCTACGGTATGGATTTTGACTATACCGTGTAACGGTAGTGCAGCTCTAAAATAGCAATGACGTCATGTAACCACAGCGCGACTATTTCAATCGCATTTGCCCCTAAAAATAGATCGAATCAGTCATAGATAATAGATATGTGCAAACTGGAAAAAGTTATTTAGGAGGCTTCGCGCAGTGGGCGCACTGGGCGTGTCAACACGCAATTGTCATTTCATAATAAACACATATCACCGCGGCGCACAGCAAGTTTCAATTTCAGTTCCTGGCATTTTTAACCAGTGGAGAAAGGTAAGAGATCTTACCTATCGTTTTTCTTATATGAATTATTCTACGTTAATAAAACATACCTGGTGATCAACTACAGTTTGCTGTAAACATTATGATATGTGTGTAGTGTTATGATAACGACGGGAGGACGGCTGCAGCAGTGGATTTGCGAAATAGCATGCAGCTGCAGAGCCGCAGAGCCAGTGGCTCTTTCAGGTCTGGTCACAGGTCCGCTCAACAGCGCCCCCCCCCCACCAAACGGCTGAACGACCTGAAAGAGCCACTGGCTCTGCGGCTCTGCAGCTATTATGCTTCTAGCAAAATCCAGCCCCGCTGTTTGCAATGGGAGCAGCACGGAGTCTCGACTCTGGACTTATTTTATTTGGAATATAATGACTTTATACGCAAAAGTAGCCTAGTTTTAAGTTAAAATATTATAAATCTACATGCCTTGAGGATGTCATTCTTTATATAGCCTGTCTATCAGACAAAAAAAATTATTCTAATGGCAACACTGATACCGTGATATATACCGTTACCGTCTATGCTTCAAATTATACCGTGATATAAATTTTAGACCATACCGTCCACCCCTATCAGGAAGGCAGCAGGACCGGACGGCATCCCCGGCCGCGTCCTAAAAGTCTGTGCCGACCAACTGGCCCCGGTATTCACTGACATATTTAACCTGTCCTTAGAACAGGCTGTCATCCCCACCTGCCTGAAGAAGTCCACTATTATCCCTGTACCCAAAAAATCCAAGCCTGCTTGCCTCAACGACTACCGCCCTGTAGCTCTCACCTCCATAGCCATGAAGTGCTTTGAGAAGCTAGTAAAGGGCTACATCTGCTCCTCCCTCCCCATCAACATGGACCCCCTGCAATTTGCATACCGCCCCAACAGGTCCACGGAGGACGCCATAGCCCATGTGCTGCACACAGCAGCATCACACCTGGACAAGAGGAAGGGGAACCTAGTGAGAATGCTATTCATCGACTACAGCTCGGCATTCAATACCATAGTCCCCTCCAAACTCATAGCCAAGCTCAGGGACCTGGGCTTGAACTATGACCTCTGCCAGTGGGTCTTGGACTTCCTGACGGGCAGACCCCAGGTGGTGAGAGCAGGCAACTGCACCTCCTCATCCATCACCCTCAACATAGGGGCCCCCCAGGGCTGTGTTCTGAGTCCCCTCCTCTACTCCCTGTACACACACGACTGTGTGGCTCAGCGGAGTAGCAACACAATCATCAAATTTGCTGACGACACAGTGGTGGTGGGCCTGATCTCTGCAAACGACGAGAGGGCCTACCTGGAAGAGGTCAAGGTCCTGGCGGGATGGTGCCAGGAAAACAGCCTCTCCCTGAACGTCAGCAAAACAAAGGAGATGATTGTGGACTTCAGGAGGTCGGGGGTCAAGGACTACAGCCCCCTCAGCATCGACGGGGCACCGGTTGAGAGAGTGAACAGCTTCAAGTACCTCGGAGCCTACATATCCGAGGACTTGACATGGACCACACACATTGACAGTGTTGTGAAGAAGGCACGACAACGCCTCTACTTCCTCAGGCGCCTAAGGAAGTTCCAAGTCAGTCAGAAGATCCTTAAGAACTTCTACTCATGTACAATAGAGAGCATCCTGACTGGCAACATCACCTCCTGGTTTGGGAATAGCACTGCACAAGACCGAAGCAGACTACAAAGAGTGACACGTTCAGCCGAACGCACAATTGGAGGGGGGCTCCCCACCCTCCAGAACATTTACAACAAGCGGTGCAGGGGCAAGGCTAAGAGAATCATTAAGGACTCCAGTCACCCGAACAACTGCCTCTTTGAACTGCTGCGGTCAGGCAAGCGATACCGGAGTCTCAAGGCGAGCACAGAGACTCAGAAGAAGCTTCTATCCCCAGGCCATCAGGCTGCTCAACGAACAATGAACACTACACAACAACCATCAAACGCACATAGCACACACATCCACACGCACACACTCACTTTAAACAAACACACTGTAGCACCCACTCCCCACACTTTATAGCACACACTCACTTTAAACAAACACACTGTAGCACCCACTCCCCACACTTTATATTTATTGATAAAGGATTGCACTACAACTCGTACACCTTACTGTAAATTGTACCTAAATTGTACCTCATCCCATTTCTGCTTTGCACTATATAGTATTGTATATTAGTACACTGCATAGTATTGTATATTATATGGTAACTCAGTTACGTCTATTCTGCAGCGAACATTGTACATGTCTATACTGAACACTGACCTCATTTTCTACTTCTAATTTACATGCTATACTATGTTATTTGATACTTATCTTGTCTAGCACAGTCTCTGGAGCGTAACAGTAAGAAGCATTTTGTATAAAAGTATTCTGTACTTCTGTATGACAAAGGATTGCACTACAACTCGTACACCTTACTGTAAATTGTACCTAAATTGTACCTCATCCCATTTCTGCTTTGCACTATATAGTATTGTATATTAGTACACTGCATAGTATTGTATATTATATGGTAACTCAGTTACGTCTATTCTGCATCGAACATTGTACATGTCTATACTGAACACTGTGACCTCATTTTCTACTTCTAATTTACATGCTATACTATGTTATTTGATACTTATCTTGTCTAGCACAGTCTCTGGAGCGTAACAGTAAGAAGCATTTTGTATAAAAGTATTCTGTACTTCTGTATGACAACTATTCTTGAACCGTTGGAGAGTTGAGAGGAGATCAACAGCAAGTCTCAAGTCTCCGTGGGTGAAATATGATTGCCATGACAGATTTTTTAAATATTGATCTCAAAGACGCTGTAAGACGTCATTGGCAGATTACGCATGGCGAGGAATGACGTCTAAAGTCGTCCTTGGCGATTAAAGGGTTAAACATGCTGGCAGAGTACTTGCATCCATGTTGTCGTGAACATTTTAATTAAATAAAGAAATTCCCTATCCATAGTCGCTGTGGGAAAAAATTAAATAAAAAATAAATTCCATACCTACCCATGGCCTTAACTGACAACCAACAGGAACCAAACAATTTATTTTGTTAGGCCCTAGATGCATTTGACCCATTGCGGAATAAAACAGCAGGGATTTGTTTTGAGTCGCGAAATAGGCACACTAGCCTTGCTATGTTGCAATGTCCTTGTTTCAGACGCTACTGCTGTGCTGTGGAGCCGAGCAAATACGACTCCACGGGATTTTCAAAATAAGAGTATCGATATGAACCAAACGTTGTTAGCTGCCGGAGCCATAGATATTATGGCTGGAGCTGCGCTTGGGGCGGAAATGAGACTTGCCACAGGATTTTCAAAATAAGAGTATCGATATGAACCGAATGCCTATCGCACCAGTGCTACTGAAGTAAATCCATTCATCGCACAGACCGATGTTGCTGTAGCACGTGCAACATATATCTCTCACTGTACAGCCCTGAGGGGTCATGTTTTGCTTTATTTTTCACTATTTGAGCAATTTTTTCACAATTCCTGCGAGTATGGAACACATCTGTAAGGTTGTTTCCAATAAAATTCATTGTTATGTATTTTTAATCAAGTACTTTGGTGCAACATTTTCTGCCCTTGCTAAGTCCAAGCTGTTTTTGGCTGGGCTCTCCGCCCATACTCGCAATGCACTTTGAGTGTCAGTCACCCACCTGCACTGGCAGTAGGGATGGGTACCTTTCACATTTGAACCGATACGGTACCGGTACCTGTGAATCGATACCGGTACCCAACGGTAACTTTTTTCTGTACTTTAGTCTCAAGAAATTTAATTTACCTACCTCAGTCGTAAAAAAAAATCCAAACTTCAAATAACTACAATTTCGACCGTTTTCGGCTTGCCATTGCTCTGACTGCTTTGTTGTTGAATCAAGTCAAATCCTAGGTAAGCATATATTGTGCGTGTGAACGTTGACATGAAAAGAAAAAAGGTAAAAAAAAAAAAAAGGGAGAAAAAAAATTCTATCTCTCGGTATCTCACTTGAATCGATACTCGGTAGCAGGGTTTCCGTTAGAAAAAATTGTTGCCGGCCTCAGTGTCCGGTAGATTTCAATCTACCGGTCAAATGAGAGACATTCCGGTCAGAGTTTATTGAGCTTAAAAACAATTGATAGGCAAAAGAATGACAACAAAACAAAAGAATGACATCATCAAGGCATGTAGATTTATAATATTTTTACTTAAAACTAGGCTACTTTTGCGTATAAAGTCATTATATTCCAAATAAAATAAGTCCCGAGACTCGTGCTGCTGCCGACTTTAAATCAAATAGGTGTCTGTGGGCAGTCGCCCGACATTAATAAACAACAGTCTGTTATAATCACATTTTTATGAGCTAACGAATTCCGTTATATTGGACATTTGTATTAATTATATCAAGCGAAGAACTGAGAAATTTGGCAGAGAGACGGCAACATTATCGTGGGTTTGCGTGACAACTCTCTCTCTCCACCTCCCAATGACTTATTTGCGAGAGTATGGCGCTGCAGAGCAGCAGATTCAGCTGTTATTGGCTCTTTTCTGGGAACCGCACAACAGCGCCCCCCACCCAACATTGAATTGAAAATGGCTGAATTGGAGTACTGCTGGAGTACTGCATTGTGCTGCTGTTGCTCCGGCTCTGCAGCTTCACAAAAGTTCGCACACCCAGCACTAAGCTCTCGCTAACAACGTCGTTGTCATTATTAGAAGCAACGATGAAACAAATCATGTAATGATTGTTTCGTTCATCGCATAGGCTATTTAATTTTAGCCTATTTTAATACAATTCAAATAATCAAATTGTGCTTAGACTCAGGGAATTATTTTCACCGGACATTAAGACCGGAGAGATTAAATATGTCGGACTTCAACAGATTTTGCCGGTCAAATACCGGTAATTACCGGCTAACGGAAACGCTGCTCGGTAGTACTGACGTGTTTCGGTTCGGTACCTCAAAAGTACCGAATTCGGTACCCATCCCTAACTGGCAGATACCTTTGGTGGAGAGAGAGGGAGAGACAGATAGATAGGGAGAGAGGGACAGAGGGAGGGAGGGAGGCTCTCATACACGCGAGGCGTCAGCAGCCTGGCTAATTTGTGTGTGCGTGTCTCTGTGTGTTTTCATGTGTGTGTGTGCTGACGCATGGTTCTGTGGGACTAATTAATTTTGCCCCGGGGGCAAAGACAAGATTTACCCTCGTGAATATTATTGCATGGATCGGGGCATGGCCGGGTGTATTGTTCGGTTATAACGGTTAGCCTCGAGCTAGGCTAACGTTACGTTAGCCACAAGCTAACTAACTTTAGCCGTGAGCTAACTAACGTTAGCCACGAGCTAACGTTAACTAACTTTAGCCGCGAGCTAACCTAACCGTGGAAACAAACGCTCACAGCGAAGTAACTCCACGACACCAGTTCCATTTGGGGAAGGGGGTATATTGACGAAGCTTGACAACAGAGGTTGTGTCTGTCTGTGTAAAATAACGAGCCAGGAGACTAGAGCTGTCCTGTGTGTGTCAACTGAGTCTGTTTACATCCTGGTCCCTGCTGGGACGTAACGACTCGACACAACACTGGTGGGAGGTTTATATAACATTCCCCATTCCCTTGTAACACTTTTTTTTTGTTGATAACAGTTACAACATTCCTTAGTGCAAATTATTATTAATACAAGAAACCCCATAAACGTCCTTATTTAAAACCCTAATAATCTTTTCTGTGACTTTTCCTTTTTGATAAAGTCTAGTGCTGGTTGAGCATATGCATACTTTGTTGATGGCCTTTGTCTATAATGTGGCCACAAAAATAGAAAGGTTTAACCATTTAGTTTGTTTGCACTAAGTTAATACTTTGACAAATGTAGCCTATATTTCAGTCTGTTCGTCTTTGTGTGCCAAACATTATTTAAGGCAAACCGCTGTAAATTATATATTTTTTTTTAAATAAATGAGAAGCATGTTTACATTTTGAGTGTTATTTTTTTTTATTATAAAAAACAACGTATATCGAACCGAGCCGAAGACCGTGACCACAAAACCGTGATACGAACCGAACCGTTGATTTTGTGAACCGTTACTTCCACCCCTAGCTCTAAAGCATGTAATATATATATGTATTTTAACCATGAATTTAGTTTTAATGTTGGATTCTCAATTTGTATGCAGTTGAGTGTACACAGTCCTCATTCGAAACAATAAAAAATCTTTCGCATAGCCCCTTTAAGCAGTATAACTCCCAAGACATAGAGCAGTAGGTAGTGTTTCATCAATTATTCACACCTAACCTATGGATATGTTTTATCGGCGTGTGCCACTCTTCAATACGAATATAACGAGTCCAGAATTCTTGGGTGCCGCCACATACAGTGCGGCACTGGGGCGGCGAACCATCCAGCCAATCCCACGCCGATGATTAATTATGGAATAGCAATATAATGTCACAGTCGGAGATGGGCTGCAGTAAGGTCAGGGAACTGGGACATCTAATATATCCTCCCAGATGTTGGACGGTGATGGATGCCGCCTTCATTTTTAATGGTCATTCATTCACCCCTGCAACCAAAAACCAATTAGTCGGGAGGATGCAGAGGTGCTTTGTCTGTGGAGGGAAGCATAGCGTACCGGGTCAAGTGTAGTAGACTCCTCTTCCGTACGAGAAGAGGCAAACGTTTTGAAACGTATAGTTTGCTTAGAGCAGCGGTCGGCAACCTGCGGCTCCGGAGCCGCATGCGGCTCTTTAGCCAATCAGCTGCGGCTCCCTGGCCCAAATTATTTATTTATTTTTGTCTTATTTAGGAGATAGATGTCATACTGTGACACTGAAATGAAAAAATATTTCATCAACTAAAATATTTAGTCAACAAAAATATTTCATCAACTAAAATATACAGTACGTCACACCCCGCGCCTCTCCCTGCCGTCTGCAAGTGGCTAACCTTGATTTTCCGACCCCAGTAAGCTAACCATGGATAAATCCAAAAAAAGGAAAGTCTGAGGAAAATAGAGGGTTTAATTCAGCGTGGACAGATTCATTTGCTTTCACGACTAACGATGCAGGCTTACCTGTATGCCTGATATGTGGTGCGAAATTTGCGAACAATGAAAAATTAACTTTTTATTTTATAGATTTTCCACAAATAAGAGAAGGACTCAAATAGAGCTGCATAGTTCAGGGTTTTATTTCAAAGTAGGTCTACAGACACCAGTGTTTTGTCTCCTCTTCTGTGTTTTATTTAAAAATAGGTCTACACAGCCAGTATTTTTTCTCCTCTTCATAAGAGTTTGAGGTTTTCCTTTGTTATAACAGGTAAAAACTAGTGATGCACCGATGTGAAAATTGTGGCCGATACCGATAACCGATATTAATATTGCTGTTCTGGCCGATACCGATATTTACCGATGTCGATATCTCTGTATAGAAAAGAAAAGATTTTTTATGATAATCAAATAAAGAGCTATTTTCCAAAACGCTAATTATTTTTACTTTTGTAACTTATTTTCAGAAATGACATATTTTTTTATTTTTTTAATAAATATCAGCCCATATCTTTATCGGACCGATACCGATGTGTAAAAAAACTGCCATATCGGCCGATATTATATCGGCGGCCGATAGGCTTGGGCGGTATGACGGTATGACGGTATACCAGGGTATTTAGAAATCCCGACGGTATTGAAAATCAATACCGTCCGTCACCGTCAAAATCACAGATGCGCTTCAGTTTCTATAACAGTGAAACGGAGTTTTGAGTGTAGTGCACACATGCGCCAGCAGAGGGCGAGACCAGTCTAGTGGAGCGAGTGGGTCACAACGGTGTTCACGTTTTACGGTAATGTTGCAACAGTGCTGTGAAAATACCGTAAAGCGTTGTGACGAGAGTTGGTGTGTGTTGTTGTGGAGCAAGCAAATAATCCGTCTCTTATATGTGAACTAAAGAGTACAAGGTTTACACAACAGCCCCCACCCGCCTTTTTATTGTATTTGTACCGTCCTGTACTATCCGCTGTCAGCTGTTTATCTCTCTCTGTGAGCTACTGAGCTTGATTAACTAGCGTTAGCTCTGCGGCTAATCTTAGATTACCCTGAACTAAATCAATGACTAGGTTATAAAGCATTCGAGTAGTTTTCACTGCACATAGAAGTAGCCAAACAACGGGAGCATTTCGGGAGCATATGACCAAAACCCAGACAATTTCTAGCCCTTAAGGAATCAAATAATCTGCCATGGCTAGGCTAGATGCTAACGCTAAAACGGTGCAGGCTTAGCTGACGATGATTTGTTTACTTGGTAACACGGGTTGGGTATGTAATTGTCAGGCATTTAAAGCTAAATGTGGGGTATGCTTGGGGATATATAAAACGTTATACACTGTGTTATCTCCATTTTAAGGGTAAATGGGTTGTGCGGCTCCCTGAGCATTTTATTTTGTGGGAGGGGGGAAAAGTGTCTCTTTTGATAGTAAAGGTTGCTGACCCCTGGCTTAGAGGGACCTTCAGAATGTATGCGTGCGTGCACGTGTGTGTACAGGATACAGCGTAGGAGGAGACACAGGGAGACTGTCGGGATGCTTGCATGTTGATTAATGCCCCGTTATTGCATACTCCCTCCTTGGATGCGAGTGAGCTAGCTCACATGCGATGGGGGGGGGGGTATTAAAATATGGCTCCGCTCCAAGACACCACATCTGTCTGGATGTCACACACCAGGGAGGCTTGGTCTACTCGCTCTTGAATCCACCCTCCCCTTTCCTACATACATTTGAACTCGGTGGCCTATTCGACTATCACTTCACAGGGTGGACATGTCGCATTTTGGGTTCCTGTAGGGATGGGATTTTTATGCTAAAAGCAGTATGCTGGTGAACATGGCTTAAGCAGATGGTTGCTGGCAGTCAGCTGTATTAAAATGAAAGGGATTAAAAAGCTACAGGGGGTAGTTCTATCTACACCGTACAGCTGGTGTATTTAACAACTTCAAGACAACTCTACTGCAGCATTACACCGCTGAGTAATAATAACCAAGCAGGAGACGCTGCCACATGTTTCTGCTCTTGTCATCTTTGAGATGGCGATACGCGCTGTCAGGGAACAAACTTAACTTTTTGACTTACCAGCCATTTGGCTGGTAGATTTTAAAAACGACCAGCCGGGCAGACTTTTTACCAGCCAAAAATCCAATTAGTATTTATATTGTAACGTTTGGCCACTTTAAATCATTGAACAGAGAGAGAGAGAGAGAGAGAGAGATAGATAGATAGATAGATAGATAGATAGATAGATAGATAGATAGAGAAGGCAAGCCTGAAAACCTACCTGTTCAAAAAGGCCTTTGACTGTTAGCTTTTAATTAAAATTTTATTGCGCTTTTGTTTTTAAATTGTCTGTTTATACTATGTTTTTAATTAACTATGTTCTATTTTTATCTTATTTTTATTCTGTTTTTTTTTTTTTTTTTTTTTAACTAATAACTATTTTATTTCTATTTTTTTAACTGTTTTAACCATGTAGTGTAGCACTTTGGGATCCCAGTGAACAAAAAGTGCATTACAAATCCAATCTATTATTATTATTATGTGTGGCTGCCACCCTGGCGGACATCTGTGCTCTACTGAGTGCACCTTTCTAGTCTAGAGAGAGAGCGCTGATTCCCCGTAGCTGAGCAGGGTTGCATTTTGTCAACACAAGTTGGAACCCTGGAGGAAGCGATATAAGGAAACGAATTGCTCCGCTAATCGCTCATGTTGACCCCGCCCTCAAGTCGCTCTCCGCTCGCTCACCGCTCACCTTGAATCGAGCGCTCCCCGCGCCACATCGCTCGGCAGATTTTTAATTTTTTTGGAGCATGGTGTAAATTAGCTCAAACTACAACAGTCTACACCCCCTGGGCTCCTTAACAATTGTTTGTATTGAGCCGCATTGTAATTGTACCCACAGGTTCACCCTTCTCATTGGTTGAAAATGGCCTTCATGTTTGTACATCGCCATCTGTTGCTTTGGCATTGTACTACATGTATATTACATCAGTGTTAAACCACTGTGAGCGGCCTGGAGGGAGTGGATTGGAGCGGAGGAGAAGCGGTAGATGCAGTGTATTTTGTTAGCCGCCAGGTGGCGGGCAGATCTTAAATTCTAATCGCCAAAGAATAAATCTACAAGTCAATGGCGCTGGGCGTGTAACTATTTTGTACCCTGCGCGCTGTGAGGCCAGCGTGGCTACAAACGAGGCTCGGGACGGCCCTCTTTACACCCATCAAAGAGTTGTCAAGCAATTGCTTGACTTAGGCCTTGTCCAGACTAAAACGATATTTTTTTGTATCTACTTTTTCTCCCCATTTTCTATTTTTCTCCCTTCCCCAATTTCGTATCGTCCAATTCTACCCTCCCCTGTCTCGAACGTTGTTAGGCCACGCCTCCCACAAGCCGGCTGCAATGTGGACGAAGCCTTGCATCACGTGTCCCCTCCGGTACTCGAGGAGGCAGCCGTCGCATCTTTTCACCTGCACAGCGCGATCTCTCAGCGGCGAGGGTCTGCGTGGGAGGGACACGCCGCCCCCGTCGCTTCCTGATTCTACTGCGCAGGCACACCAACCGACCTGTAGGAGTCGCTGTCCACAGCGTCCGATCCCCACCCACCAGCTTCCCACCCCCTAACACTGGCAATTGTATTAGTATGAACGACCAGCCAAGCTGTTAGCAAGGCCGAGAGCTGGGCTCGAACCCAGCATCTCCAGCGTTGGTGGCGAGCGCCTTACCCACTGCTCCACCTAGCCGCCCAGACTAAAACTATTTTGATCTTTTTCGTTTAGTTTTCATTTAAAAAAAGGTTTCCGTAAAAACGAAACTGTCTCAAGATAATAAGTGCGTGCCACAAATTTACAAAATAAATGTCTTTCCTGTTTTTAGACGTCGCTCTTTTATTTTGAAAACCCCCGACCGGAAGTGTTATAGTGTAGGGTGACCATTGATTTCCAAAAAAGAGGACATAGCGTGGAATAAACTCGCCGAAACGGTAAAGTGTGCCACGGGCACGCCGTGATTCCGAACCGAATACGTGTCTCGAATTTGCTCCCACGCGGCGCGCAAAATCGCGCAAGTCTTGTTTACATCACGGTCCCCCATTTTCAATTCATCATAAATGTACAGTTCCCTCCCCCTTGTATATATTTACTGTATGTCACAAATGTAACAGTACTGCTTTGAGGTCTTTCTCTGGTCTGCATCCCCTTAACAATTGTGTGTATTGAGCTGTACTGTACCCATTCTGCAATCTGTTAATAAAGTTTTCAATCAATCAATCAATCCCGCAGTGCAATACTCCAATTCAGCCATTGGGTGGGACGGTCATGTGACCCAAATCAGCCAATGGAAGCGAGGGTCCTTAAAGTGTGGGTCCTTAAAGTGTTGCGGTCCTGAGATTGTTGGTGCTCTCGTCCTGCAGCTGGATACTATTGCCTCACAGCGCGGCCGTCAGCGCGCGGCCCAGAGAGCGCCGTTGGCTCTGCGGCTCTGCAGCTGCATGCTTCTCCGGGAGTCCGGTTGGATAATGCCATGTAAAAAGTCGCATGCCTGACATATCGGCATGTAACTCGAGAACCGAGGCACGGATTTTGGCGATCCAGATGGCATTCGAACGGCAACGAATAGCGCTTTAATTCGGTAATTTATATGTTCGGCGAAAAATGCAGCCCCGAGCCTTCAGATGCTCGCAAAGGGCCGTGAAACTGAAACTGAAACTGAAAAACAGTGAAACCCCGGACATTTCGATGAATTAATAAACCCCCCCCGGACGCCCCGGACAGGGGAGTGAAAAGAGGACATGTCCGGGCAAAAGAGGACGTTTGGTCAGCCTATTATAGTGTCTGTTGCTAGCAGCTTAACTTGTGTCGGCCGGTTCTGTGCTTTTTCAAGCTAACGTAACATTTTCCAAAGGAGAGAGACCGCGGCTCACATGCAGCTCAAACTACCTGTTGGAATAAATTAATTGATTGATGTTTAACTTGTCCCTGTGTGTGTCCAGTCATTTCCGACTAGCAAACTTTGTCATAACGTTACCTCAGGATACCACTGTCTATTGTATTTAGTTGGTTAGCTATTTAGCTAATGTGGATAGCATTTTGAATAGCATCAAAGCTACAGCTTTATTTACTAAATTATGGAGGCTTTTTTTTTTCTTTTTTTTTTTGTCTTTTCCCCCCTCCATTTTCCTCCGATTTTCTCCCATCCCAATGTTAGTCGTATGCCAATTCCCAGTCCCTTCCTGGTCGCTGCGCTTTTACCCCCCACAGTCAGATCATTTGGGAGAGTGGAGGCTACCACGTGCTTCCTCCGACACACGTCCAGCCAATCACCGCTTCTTTTCACCTGGCAGCGCGGATTCTCATTGAGAGGGCGTAGCGTGTGGGAGGACCACACTATCCCCCTCACGTCCAATCCGCGCTTAGCAGGCGCCCCGACCGAACTGTAGGAGTCGCTGTTTACAACGACCCGGACCCACCCCGCCAGCTTCTCCCACCCTCTGATACAGCCAATTGTATCAGTGCAGACGGCCAGCCAAGCTGGTGACAACCCCGGAGCTGTGAGCTGGATTCGAACAGGCGAATCAAGCTCACAGCTCCGGGGCTGGTGACGAACGCAATCTCCGCTCGACCACCTAACCGCCCATATTATGGAGGCTTTTTAATCGTCAAGGTAAGAGAGGATTTGTCATGATCAACTGAAGGCGTATGCTATGGAACAATATGTGCTTGGGGTTTCATATTCACGTCGCTATAAAATGACAACCTACCGATGGATTCTTTTTCCTTTAAGCCATTTTGAAGGGACGGTTTATGCACTCAATTGACAATGAGAATGGACAGATGGCAACACTATAAAGTAGATATAGCTGTTAGAAAACCCACATGTTTGTTTACATTCCCCGGTCCTCTAGCCACTAATTAGACTAAGCCCATCAGTCGTCAAAGTGTTAAGGGAGATGCGTGTGAGCATGTGTGTGCGCCTCGGTTGGGAGTGTGTACAGCAGAGCCCCGCTCGCTTCAGACAGATAGAGAGAGCACAGCATATGTAAAGCTGTAAAAGCCCGATCAAGCTCAATAGCATTAGCTGTACATGTCATTGTTGTTGTGATGTTTTCACACGCGGGGTAAGGGAGAGGTGGGCTATCGCGTCATCGGTTTAGGAGAAGACGCGTATCGCTTGTAAAGATGGTGACGCAATGGGGGGCGTCTTCAGAATTGCGCACTCTGGGAGCTGGTATCAGAAAGTACCGTCTTCAGGCTGCCAGAACGCAGTTCCGTGTGGCAGAAAGGTGCAAATGATCAAATACTTTGCCTAAAACAACCAAAATCGTAAACTTGACGGCGGAATGATTATGAATAGTTTGCAGATTTTGTTAGCTTTGACTTTAGTTTTCTAAAAACCTAGCCTTCATTTCAATCAGGGTCACACTGTGTGGTAAGCAGGTTATCTGGTTAGCATAGTCTTTCTTCCCTGTCGCTGTTCGGAAGCAGCTCTCTTCCCTCGGCCTGTCAGTCAGTGCCACTGCCAACGGGGATGAGCTCCATCTTAGGTTTCTTGTTAGCAGAGTGTTCATGGCTTTGGCCTGCATTTGATGAGTGCAGAGGCTGTATGCTAGCCGTTCCCTGTGGATATGGACTGTAATCAGTCACGTGTAGTTGGGTGGATGCACAACGGGCAGATAGGACATGTGTAGCGGCGTGCTCTAGTTCTCAACATCGTTTTTGGTCTCCTGAAGATCTCTGTCGTCTGCATTTTTACTTACGTCTTGAATCGGACAAAGGACACCGAATTATATTTCGAGACCACAACTGCAGTGACTCATCTTTACCTCCCTGGCTTTTATTTGTAAAATTGTTTGTGTTTATGGCGAGATGCGCAGTCGGCCCTGTGGTCATGAAAGGGACGTCCCTGGCCTCTTTTTTCACCCGTCAATGAGTTGTCGATGGAGGCAGGTGTTCGGAAAGCAGTTGCTTGGCTTGAGCTTGATGCACCACTAACACACGTTTCAAACCATGCGAGCATCCTGCCGATAGTTTCCATACAGGCCAAATACAATAGTGGCCTATAGGAATGGAATGTTTTCCACCAAAAGTATTCATGACCATGAGAAATGCCAAATTACCTGCATGCGACTGGTCTGATGTATACACGATCACGCTGAAACAATTAGACATGCACCAGTCACCTAGCAGGACGCTGCCCTTCTGAATACCTACACATATAGGCTGTCAACACATAGCCACAACTTATCCAACGCATGTGCATATAGGAACACACTCAACACGACAACTTGCCAGACCATCGTAGCTTACAGGATTCTGATTTGAGTCCTTATAAGATCTGCACACTACATGCCAAGTGCCTTTTATAAAGATCTGCCAGTTGACAAAGATATTCCATTGAGTTTTTATCTGTGTGATGCAGCTCAGGAGGTAGAGCGTCGTCTGGTAATCTGAAGGTTCCCGGTTTGATTCTGGCTCTTCCCAGCAGCGAGTTGAAGTGTCCTTGAGCAAGCCACTTAACCCCCTAACTGCTCCTGATGAGCCGGTTGTCACCTTGCATGGTTGCCTCTGCCATCAGTGTGTGAATGTGAGGCATAAGTTATAAAAACGCTATATAAGTCCTTTTACCATTTTTACAATGAAAAGTGGTTAACTGAACTTGGTGATCACAATGCTGATAATTACTTGTATACTATTTCTATATATGCTTTAATCTATACTATGAATTCAAACTCGAAGATGTATATCACCAGCTTTGAAAGTGGGTAAACTATTGTTACAAAACAAATTTTAGCGATGCTCCGATATTGATATCGGATATCGGCCCCGATATGACTAAAATAGCTGGATCAAGTATAAAATCGGTTTAAATATTAAAAATAAAAAATTATAATAATAAATACAATTATAAATAACAATACAGTACATTTATATCTGTGTTCATTTGTTACATTTTGTTTCACTAAGTTAGGAAAGTAATGTTTTAAGTCCTGCCTGATGTTGCCTTGCACAAAAGAATGATCCCAGTCTCTTCCACACAGTGAGGCATACAGTTTATTAATTGAACAATGGGTATCGGATCGATACCCAAAGCCCAGGTATCGGTATCTGGACTGAAAAAGTCGGATCGGTGCATCCCTAGGGAGAATGTGTGCATCCTGGTCGCAGGCTCTGAAGCGGACATGAGGGATGCAGTGTTTCCCACAGGATTTTCAGAGACTATGGGGGGTGAACCTCCGACCATCTAGGGGGTTGGTACCATGGTAATGGGAAGGTTCCCAGTTTGATTCCCGCTCCGTGTCGAAGTGTCCTTGAGCAAGACACTTAACCCCTAACTGCTCCCGATGAGCAGGTTAGCACCTTGCATGGTTGCCTCCGCCGTTGGTGTGAGAGTGAATGGGTGAATGTGTGGGATACGTTGTTAAACAATTGGGCCCAGGACATTTGTAGCATGTTGTCCCCCTTCTCTCTACCTGGTTTCCTGTAGAGCCATATGAAATCTGCATTCACGGAATGGTGGACGGAATCGCGGAATTGACCAATAAAACTGGAAACGACTGCAAAACGTGGAATATTGCAGAATTTGGCCTAATCTGGACTGAAATTCCGTTTTTGGGTGGAACGTTTGGTGCAAAGCAAACATGACCGGGGAGGCGGGGACGCTAGAGCGGCCCGGGTTACACACAACACGCAGCAGTGCTCAAGCGTCTGGCTGCTTTGATGTTAACATCGTCAAGAAGCTAAGAAATTCCGCAATAAGCCCTCAATTCAGAGCAGACTTTATGCCTCCGGCGATAAGGTGTTTTGCAAATTCTGTCAACGTTCTGTGGACTGGACCCTCAAAAACGCGTGCGACACTATTGTGATTAAATGGCTATGTAACGTTAGGACATAGGACTATAGATGGAAATGATAGCTTCTAGCTAAATCTGGTGCACCCATTTGTTTAATGCAAACGATTGTCATTACACACTGTCCTTTATAAACTAAATAAACTTAAATAGCTATGTAACGTTACAGTACATAGGACTAGATGGAAATGATAGCTTCTAGCTAAATCTAGTGCACCCATCCATTTGTTTAATGCAAACGATTGTCATTATACACTGTCCTTTAAAAACAAAATAAACTAAACTAAAGGTGCCTAAATTATGCATTAATATTTCATCACAATATAATAGATATAGCTAGGCTACTGGGATTGTCATTGTGATAATGTCAGTAGTAGCTAGCTGTATCTATTGTTTACACTTGAAATGTGTATTTTTATTTTGTCACAATATTATTTGAAAAATATTGTGTAAAATTGAACTGTATTTCTGAGTTGCAGCACTTAAAAACATTAAATGGACTGTTATATCTTATTCAATTGTGGACATTTATTCATTCCCACTTATTACACTATTTCTGATGGTAAAATGAGCATAAAAAGCAAAATACAGAATTCTGAAAACGGAATTTGGGAAAACATAAAATGGAATTTGGAAAATAATAAAACGGATTTCATATGGCTCTAGTTTCCTGTCACTTACTGTCCTATCCCCAATAAAGCAGAAATGCCCTAAAAAACAACAACATATCTTTTATGAATTGTAAAACGATTTGGATAAAAGCGCTAATAAATGCAGTCCTGCTAGTCTAGATGGGTAGATCATCTAATCATCTAATGTGATATGCATGTGTCACCTGCTTGCCTAGATGGGTAGAATATCTATCCATCTAGTAGGGTAGTTAATAATAGTAGGGTAGTTAATTATATTGTATATTGTTTACACTGCCTTTTATTCTATTTAAATGTTTATTTCTCCTTCTCCTTTACTGTATGTCTTCTACCTGTACCTCCCCTCCCCCCTCCCCATGCTGCTATGATACCGAATTTCCCCAAGGGGATCAATAAAGGAATATCTTATATCTAATGTGATTTATGCATGCGTCACCTTCTTGTCTCAATGCCACTATCGTCATTCCCCCAAGTACCATGGCCTCTCCCAACACTTAACCTTCCAGAAGTGTCCCAAGCCTGATCAAAGCCTGAAGCCAGACTTGCGCGTCTAAAAGAGCTTTGTTTTTGGTGACTGCCCTCCTTTCCTCCCAATGGGATGAGATTATATTTCTCTCTTGTCTTTCTTTCCTCTTTCTCTCCATCTGGCTGTGGCTTTGGACAGTGCTGCAGTCAGAGGCGTTTTGTCTTTCCTCAGATGTAGGAGGATTTTAATTAATAAATAGCTTTATCCAGATCAGCCTTAAGCTGCCAGCGTGAGCGCACCCACACACACATTCACGTGGGCGGCTCACATGACCTTGGCAGAATGATTATGAATAGTTTCCCGATTTTGTTGGCTTTGACTTTCGTTTTCTAAACGCCTTCATTTCACATTTCAGTCAAGGTCACACTGTGTGGTAAACAGGGTATCTGGTTAGCATAGTCTTTCTTCCCTGTTGCTGTTCGGAAGCAGCTCTCTTCCCCCATCCATCTTTGCTCCATCTTAGGTTTCTTGTTAGCAGAGTGTTCATGGCTTTGGCCTGCATTTGATGAGTGCAGAGGCTGTATGCTAGCCGTTCCCTGTGGATATGGACTGTAATCAGTCAAGTGTAGTTGGGTGGATGCACAACGGGCAGATAGGACATGTGTAGCGGCGTGCTCTAGTTCTCAACGGCGGTCTTGGTCTCGACCACATTTTGAAGGTCTGCAAAGACCGGCTTTGTAACAGGCTTTATATTTAAAATAAATATTTTTTTGATATAACTACTATACTAATGCTTCTGTTTATTAACAGCCTATTCGCACATACAGACCATCACATATCACCATACAAGTTATTACATACTGTATAATTTGCCCATCAGTGACAGATTATGACTTAATTTAGCAGCAGTAAGGTCGACACTTCCGTTTCATTCTGCTCACTGTATTGAGCCTTTTGTAATCTATTTGTATTTCACAATGGTGTAAATGTTGTACCATCACTATGATGGCAGATCAACACAATTACCGGCATGATGACCTTGAACTGGACTCTTGATCTTGACTTGGTCTTGATTTGAAATCATACATGTACTTCATACACGCCTTGGTCTTGACGCAGACTTCATATGCTCTAGTCTTGGTCTTGACTCAGACTTCATAAGCTCTAGTCTTGGTCTTGACGCAGACTTCCAACGCTCTAGTCTTGGTCTTGACTCAGACTTCATATGCTCTAGTCTTGGTCGTGACTCAGACTTCATACGCTCTAGTCTTGATCTTGACTCAGACTTAATAAGCTCTAGTCTTGGTCTTGACTCAGACTTCATATGCTCTAGTCTTGGTCTTGACGCAGACTTCATACGCTCTAGTCTTGGTCTTGACACAGACTTCATATGCTCTAGTCTTCGTCTTGACTAGACTTCATACGCTCTAGTCTTGGTCTTGACTCAGACTTCATAAGCTCTAGTCTTGGTCTTGACTCAGACTTCATACACTCTAGTCTTGGTCTTGACTCAGACTTCATACACTCTAGTGTTCGTAGTTGAGAGTCAAGACTAAGACTAGAGAATAGCCTAATTAACAATTCTAAGAGCCGAGATACAGTGTACGGATGCACCAATCCGATACCCGGTATCGATATCGTCCTGGTACTAGTGAAATCTGATGGATCGGTATCAGCTAAAGATGATCCATGACCCGATCCATTTCCAGATTGTTGTAACGTGTCCTCCGTCCTCCATTAACCCTTTGTGTTCGCTCTGCGTGTAACTGTGTTCCAGGAGCTGCTGGGTGTGCTTCGCCACAGACGAGGATGACCGCACGGCAGAGTGGGTGCGCCCGTGCCGTTGCCGTGGCTCCACCAAGTGGGTCCACCAGGCGTGCCTGCAGCGCTGGGTGGACGAGAAGCAGCGGGGCAACAGCACAGCACGCGTGGCCTGCCCGCAGTGCAACGCCGAGTACCTCATTGTCTTCCCCAAGCTGGGTAGGCTGCAACTTTTTTCTGTACTTTAGTCTCAAGAAATGTAATTTACCTACCTCAGTCGTAAAAAAAATCCAAACTTCAAATAACTACAATTTCAACCGTTTTCGGCTTGCCATTGCTCCGACTGCTTTGTTGTTGAATCAAGTCAAATCCTAGGTAAGCATATATTGTGCGTGTGAAAGTTGACATGAAAAGAAAAAAGTAAAAAAAAAAAAAAAGTAAAAGAAATAAAAATATTCGGTATCTCACTTGTATCGATACTCGGTAGTACCGACGTGTTTCGGTTCGGTACCTCAAAAGTACCGAATTCGGTACCCATCCCTAATCCTAACAGGCCTGTGATTAGACGACGGTGGAAAACCTAGAATAGCCATTGTGGTGGATAGGCCTGCCGCGATAAGCAATAAATCGATTAATTGCCGCGATAATTAAAATGAATGCAATGATTTTGACGGGCGCGATTAATTGCTATTTGCGCGTTTGTTTTAATGAGGCGGACCCAGTGCCCCTTGTCAGTCACTGTCCGTGTTGGGAGGCGGGCCGCTGGCTTTACTACAGAGCACAGCACATTGTGTCTATTCTACTAGCATTAACGTTACTCATACAAACAGAGTAAACACAGTTTTCAATCAATCAATCAACAACAACATTAACGAGACCCTCGTTGTGTCTATTCTGCTAACGCTAACGTTACCTCTCATTGTGTCTATTCTACAAGCGTTAACGTTAGCTAGGCTGTCTATGCTAACGTTAACGAGCATTAGACTAACAAGCTGTAACGTTACCAGTCGCGTCTATTTGCTAACGTTAGCATTAGGTAATAACCGGTTTAAAATGGATGGTGATTACCTCACGTTGTGTCTATTCTACTAGCATTAACGTTACTCATACAAACAATCAATAGCGAGTTATATTGATCACGCTATGTACGATAGCCATGCTAAAACGCTAGCACAACATTAGCACCTAACCTAACAACAAGCCTTAACAAGTCAGCGATCTTTTTGCGAGACTAAACTCTCCGCTCGGTGGCAAATTGTGTTGATGTCGGTTTTGTTTAATCAATAAATGAGGCAGAATACACAGTGACTGTATCCTTTGTTTATTGCACTTGTGCCTGCTGCAAACATAATGATTATGAAATCCTAGAGACGCGTCTCTATTCAGTGGTCTGCAGTGTTTCACGTGACTTTTCTGGTACCCAAAAAGTACCTGAAATAATCACAACAATACTTCCGGTCCGGTCGGTGGGCTTCAAAATAAAAGTCTTAAACACCGGAAAAGACGGAGCGGTGGGCTTCAAAATAAAAGTTTTGGGAAATAAATGTCTCCAAAAAAAAAAAAATTCTCTAACCGGTCGCTATAATATCGCTTATCGCGATATTTTCGGGGGCAATTAATCGCCCAGCAAAATGTGTTATCGTGGCAGGCCTAGTGGTGGATCATCAATTATATTGTAAACAGATCTTCTGATCGATATAGGTTTAATAGCTAAGAGACACACTGAGGAAGAGAAGGAGACAATGAGCTTAACCTCTTAACACATTCAGCGCCAATCACGAGTATACTCGTTATTGGCCGACAAGCGTTGAGCGCCAATAACGAGTAAACTCATTGTTGGATCCTTTGATATTTTTCCTCTGATCCCTGTTCTAAATCATCCGGATCATTCTAGCCGTCCCTGGCTCGTTTGTATACATTGGAATTGCAATGCCGATCGAATATCACCAGGTGGCAGTATTGTCTGTGTCTGAACTGGAATTGCATTGGCGTGGATACACGTCTTCCTTTAAAAAAAAATTGGTAATGGCTCCTCCTGCTTGAACAGAGATTCACATTGATCGCCTCGAAATTCCGTTGCCTAAGTGTATTTTACCATCGAAACGTGTATAGACATATACACTGGTAATCACGATGGCGATGCGATCACTTGGAATTATTCTTTTTGGATACCTTCTGGCTAAGGTAAGGTATATTCTATGTCTATTTTACAGAACCTGAAACGTGTTTTTCTAACGATCACAGTTCTGTGTTTTACCGGACGTAAAACATGCTCGGCAAACACGATCACAGTTTTGAGTTCAAAGCTGGCCTTCTAGTGGCAGAGATGGGAATTAAGCGTGGCGCTGAAAGTGTTAACAGGCATTTTTTTACTTTAACATGAGGACTGCATACTTTTTTTTGCAAAGCTTAGCTTCTTACTTTTCTTTTCTGTTTATTTTTGGGCTTTCTGTATTTTTCACCCATCCCAATTTAGTCGTTATGCCAATTCCTTTCCTGGTTGTTGCGCGCATTGTCCCACTGTTGGCCTCGATACATGTGGAATCGCCAGCCGCTTTCTTTTCACCTGACGGCGAGGAGTTTTACTGGGGGAACGTAACGCGTCGGAGGTTCACGCTATTTCCCCCAGATCCCCTCCCTGCTGAACAGGGGCGCCTGACCTCATCCTTGGGCGACCGACCAGTAGGAGTCGCAGTTTACAACGACCAGGACACACACCCCACCGGCTTCCTACCCGCTAACACTGCCAATTGTGTTAGTAGGGACGACTGACCAAACCGGAGGTACCGCTGACAGCTGGATTTGATCCCTTAGTCCACTGTGCTACCCAGCCGCTCCAGCTTTATACTTTATACTTATAGCACATGCATGAGCCTGGTCTCTTGAAAGATAACATTCTGATGTTACTAATGCAAAAAGGAAAATCACTTTTAGTGCTAATGAAATAGAGTTACAGAGGTCTGAACTTGAGTTGAACTTGTGTACTCAGATTTTTTGTAGTGGTTGCAATATAAAAAAGAAATATATAAAAAAGAAAATGGGTATAAGCTGGAAAACACTGCGGTTCCATAGCCTGATGTAGTACAGGTCCAAATTTGATAAAAATCCGTTCAGAGATGGGTCTTTGAGAGACGTCGGAGTAAAACCGACGACAAAAGAGAGAGCTTTCCAAAATCCATTTCCTCATCCACCACTGTGTGTTCTGAAGTCTGATTCACTTCTGGTTTTCGCTCGTCAAATTTCACCTAGTTCCCTTATTCGCATGTGGGGTATCGTTGGCTACAACGCTGACCAATCATCGCCATCAGCGGATGATTGGCAGTTCTGGAGTGTCTGGAGTCCGGGGTGGTCATCTGACACGCAACGTGTAAAAAGACGCTCACCTGACATATCGTCATGTAACTCTAGAACCGAGGCACGGATTTGGTCGAGTGAGGTGAGTGACGTTCGAACGGCGATAAATGGATCTTTCGAACACTATATTATATGTTCGGCAAAGAAATGCAGCCCGAGCCACTAGACATGTGCAAAGTGCCGCGACTTTCGTGTGTTCCGTGCACGGGCATGACTGCCCATTCCCGGGCCCCCACCTGTTAAAGGAACCCGCCAACATTTTGGGAAATTAGCTTACCGTCTTCTCCAGAGAGACAAGAAGATAGATACCAGTTTCCTCTCTGTGCGTTCAGTATATCTCAGCTATCTGGCTGCATGTTAGCCTAGCTTAGCACAATGAATGGAAGCGGACATGTACGGGTAGCCTTCAGGAGAGGTGTCAGTTGGACAATGCGTAGGCTACCCGTACATGTCCACTTCCATTAATTTCCCAAAATGTTGGTGTGTTCTTTTAAGTATAGAGAGGGGTGGGGGCCGTAGCCCCTGGCCTCTCACTTATGTGTGAACTAAGCTATTGTTTGGGGCAACCAAAAGGGATTCCTCGACACCATGCATGGAACATAAAGGTCCACAAAGCTTTAGAAAAAGTCATGGAAGTCATGTTATTTTCAAGGTCAAGCTCAACTGTAGCTTTATCTTCATGCGATAATGAATTTCGCTGGCTAGGCCTGTGTCCCTGGCACAAATTGTAGTCCACAAAGTTATCTAGAATAAAACATTCGAAATAACGAAGGATATGTCTCTTTAACACTTTGGTTGCCTAAGGTTAAATTAATGATATACCATAGATTGCCAGCGCTATTTGTCTATGGAGAAAGTCCCCTTCTTTGCAGGGCTATAACTTTTTAAATTCTATTGCTACATTGCCATTATTAGGGCCCATTCAAAGTCCTATATGTATTGTTCATTGTGTAGCAACGTTAAACTTTTTCATTCACATATTCATAGTAAAGTATGGTCTAATGTATAAGTATGTTTTCATCTCTTTCTGCAGCTTTCTCCAGAACGTGATATATAGCCCCAAATGCATTATATTGATGATGAAATACAGTTTGATGGCAATCAGCGCGATATAAAAAATTCCAACTAGACGTACTTCTAGAAGTTACTACACGTCATCTGATGTTGACCGGATGGGCGAGGGGGCGTTTATAATTCCGTGGGCAGCGTTATACCAATCATCTAATGTGGGTCAAATGTTGATAATATCAGTTATTATCGAAGACGGTAACGTTACACGCTGAAACTCACCCCAGTCTCCGCGCGCCGTTGGGCGATCATCGTCGAGTAGAAATTTTATCATTATGGGATATATTATTACCCGGTCCATCTCCAGCTTGTATAATGGTATATACGTCCAAATCATGTTGTTTATCGAGTTATTGGCAATCGATCGCTATGTAGAGTGACGAGCTAGAGTCACGGGACATGTACCGAGTGGCCGGAAGCAATACGGACGTCTAGCAAAACCTCTAGTGCGCTTCCTGTTAAGCGCTTGCGCCGATCGGCCACCAGATGGCGCTCCTGAACCGCCAGAGAGCTCAGTGGGTCCTGCTGGTGAATCTCAGGCCAGCGGAGGGACATTATGAATCCGATCGCAGATTTTTGAAATATTGATATAAAGACGACGTACAGCGTCCCCCGGCAACTTTAGCATGGCCAGCAAAGACGTCTAAAGACGCCCCCTGGCAGTCAAAGTGTTAAGTCAAAGAAAAGTCATGAATTATATTTTTTTATTTTTTTTTGTATATATTTTTTTTGTATCTCTCTTTCTCAGATTTTTCTCTGTTTTCTCCCCGTCCCAATTTAGTCGTTGTGCCAATTCCCCCCCTCCCGTACCTGGTTGTTGTGAGCATGTTCTCCTACTGGTCGGTACAAGGGAACCCTGAAGTATCCGCACGCTTCCTCCGACACGTGCAGCGACAGCCAGTGGCTCTCTTCTCACCTGGCAGCGAGAGCTCTCATTGGTGAGCTCTCATTGGTGAAGTGTAACGCGTGGGAGGTCACGCTGCCTTCCTCAAGTCCTGCCTCCGCTGAGCAAGCGCACAGACCTGACCTGTAGGCGGCGCTGTCCACAACGCCAGTTTCCCACCCACGGCTTCCCTCCCCCTAACTCAGCCAAACGAGTTAGTATAGCGATCAGCCCAAGCCAAGGCAATGCTGACTCCGGGAGTCGAGACCGCAGCCTCTTGCATTGGTGACGAGCGCAATCTCCGCTACGCCACCTGACCGCCTCAAATTAATTAGATTTTTGAGGATGTGTAGGAAAATAAACAAATGCTTTGTCAGCACAGTGATTGCATGACTGTCCGTTTTGCCAGGCAGCTCTACTGAGAAACCCGACATGTTTAGTAATGGATAGCTGTGAGTCATCAAATGGTCTCAATTAGTGTCCCTCAAAATGTCATGACAACCCCCCCCCCCCCCCCCCCCATTCTCCTCTATGGAAGCAAATGAGTGCCAGAAGTATTTGAATTTAATCAGACACCGCATTTATAGCATTGAAAATAATAACTTTGAAAACATGTATCTGAATTTTTTCAGACACCGCATTTTTGTATTTGAATTATTTCAGACACCGCATTTATAGTTTCAGACACCGAATTTATAGCATTGCAAATAAATACTTTGAAAATCATGTATCTGAATTTCTTTGCTCCGAATTTACCTATGCGAAATAAAAATGCAGTGTTAATAAAACAATTCTAATGCATAATTGCGGTGTATATAATTCGATGTCAAAAATTCGATGCATAATTGCGGTGTATGGAATTCGATGTAAAAAACCAACATCCGGGTATCCAGCTGCAGAACCACAGAACCACCACAGCAGCAGCAGGCTGAGGCCCCTCGCTTCCATTGGCTGATTTGGGTCACGTGATTTGGGTCACGTGACCGTCCCACCCAATGGCTGAATTGGAGTATTGCACTGCGGGCATTGGCTGATGCACTGCGGGATTGATTGATTGATTGATAGAAAACTTTATTAACAGATTGCAGAATGGGTACACGTGACCGCCACAGGCCCTGATTGATTGATTGAAAACTTTATTAACAGATTGTAGAATGGGTACAGTGACCGATTGATTGATTGATTGATTGATTGAAAACTTTATTAACAGATTGTAGAATGGGTACAGTGACCGATTGATTGATTGAAAACTTTATTAACAGATTGCAGAATGGGTACAGTGACGTCACAGGCCCGGATTGATTGATTGATTGATTGAAAACTTTATTAACAGATTGCAGAATGGGTATAGAGGTGTATAGGTGCGAGAGGTGTGATAGGTGGGATCGGTGTGCTAGGTGGGATCGGTGTGATATGTGTGAGAGGTGTGATAGGTGTGATCGGACACCTCTCACACCTATCACACCGATCCCACCTATCACACCTCTCACACCTATCACACCTATCACACCGATCCCACCTATCACACCTCTATACCCATTCTGCAATCTGTTAATAAAGTTTTCAATCAATCAATCAATCAATCAATCCGGGCCTGTGACATCACTGTACCCATTCTGCAATCTGTTAATAAAGTTTTCAATCAATCAATCAATCCGGGCCTGTGACGTCACTGTACCCATTCTGCAATCTGTTAATAAAGTTTTCAATCAATCAATCAATCGGTCACTGTACCCATTCTACAATCTGTTAATAAAGTTTTCAATCACTCAATCAGGGCCTGTGGCGGTCACGTGTACCCATTCTGCAATCTGTTAATAAAGTTTTCAATCAATCAATCAGATCAATCAATCAATCCGGGCCTGTGACGTCACTGTACCCATTCTGCAATCTGTTAATAAAGTTTTCAATCAATCAATCGGTCACTGTACCCATTCTACAATCTGTTAGTTTTCAATCAATCAATCCCGCAGTGCATCAGCCAATGCCCGCAGTGCAATACTCCAATTCAGCCATTGGGTGGGACGGTCACGTGACTCAAATCACGTGACCCAAATCAGCCAATGGAAGCGAGGGGCCTCAGCCTGCTGCTGCTGTGGTGGTTCTGTGGTTCTGCAGCTGGATACCCGGATGTTGGTTTTTTACATCGAATTCCATACACCGCAATTATGCATAGAATTTTTGACATTGAATTATATACAACGCAATTATGCATCAAATTTTTTTTTGGTGTTGAATTGAATTTTATTATGCATTCGAATTGTTTTATTAACACTGCATTTTTATTTCGCATAGGTAAATTCGGAGCAAAGAAATTCAGATACATGATTTTCAAAGTATTTATTTGCAATGCTATAAATTCAGTGTCTGAAACTATAAATGCGGTGTCTGAAATAATTCAGATACAAAAATGCGGTGTCTGAAAAAATTCAGATACATGTTTTCAAATTCAGATACATGTTTTCAAAGTTATTATTTTCAATGCTATAAATGCGGTGTCTGATTAAATTCAAATACTTCTGGCACTCATTTGCTTCCATACTCCTCCACTTGCTAATAGCGAAGTGACATTACAAAGTGATTTTCCACACAAAATGGAATCGCTGCTGAAGAGGTTCTTTGAGGGAATTCTTAATAGGTACCGGTTGTTGTTACCGTACTGCAGTTGTGCTCAGTGACTCAGGTTTTTCGATAGCGGGGGTCCAGTACGACTGCTCTGCTGCTGTGAGAGCCCTTCATTCTGTCTTGACTGTGGCACGTTTATTTACTCCAGTGCCAGTGCGTACTAGGTTCTGTGGTGATCTGGGTAAATATCCCTTTTTTTCAACCTGACCAGGAACAGAACAGCCCGCTTATTATACCACCTCAAGGCCGACGGACAAACCCGGCAGTTTAGAGAAGCGCCTGCTCTAAACACAGCCGGCACGTCAGAGTGACGGGGGCTCCAATTGTTTCCAAAACACACCGTCCCACCAGCTACACATGTCTCAGTTTCTCTCTCTAACCCCTTTTCCATCACCATGGAACTGGTTCCGTTCAGGTTCATGCACATAATTTTTTACTGTTTTGACTAGGGACGCCCCGATCGATCGGCCAGCGATCGGTATCGGCCGATATTCAGTATAAATGTGAGATTGGGGAATTCCGATAATGCTTTGTAGTCGCCGATTGCGAAAACCAATCGATGACGCGAGCGAAAAACATGATCCAGCGGAGTTGGAATCTCGCTGTCTTCTCTCCTACTACTACTGCAGTGCACACCTCCCCTTCCCCTCACAGACCTGTCTTGTCAACAAAATCCTCATTCACTCCGAAGATGGCAAGAGTCCTAGCCTCCGCAACTAGCTCCTTTTTCAACATCACTGAAGCATTAAACAAAATGGCCCAGTAAACTATTCACTTTAGTTTAATACATGAGGCGTTGTCTAATGTTATCTAGCTGGCTAGCTACTGATAGCTCATAATATCAACGTCAGTGATAACATCATTGGCATTCATTTTTGCAGCTGTTGGCTAGCGGTGGCTAACTAGCTATCGTTCTTCCGTTGGCTAACGTTAGCTGACTAGCTATGGTTTAAACAAAATGGCCCAGTAAACTATTCAGTTTAGTTTAATACATGAGGCGTTGTCTAACGTTATCTAGCTGGCCAGCTACTGATAGCTCATGATATCAACGTCTGATAACATTGGCATTCGTTTTTGTTTTGCGCAGGTGATTGATTGAATGAAAATTGTATTAACAGATTGCAGAATGGGTACAATACAGTACGGCTCAATACACACAATTGTTAAGGGGATGCAGACCAGAGAAAGACTTTCGTCTTGTTTACATCAGGGTAGGGCTGTCGCGGTAACTGCATCACCGCAATCCCGCCGTGTGTCAAGGCACCCGCGGATGGAGAACAGACAACCGCGACAACTGTGGTAAAAAAAAAAGGGTGTCATTTTTAACTCAGTTCATTTAATGACGAGACGTCCGTTTTCCTGTAGCATGGGCTAACTTCACGTTTCCATACAGTTTACAACTCACAGATGAAATCAGGATTTATTTTCATATCCCGGACTTGAGCCCCCAATGTATACCTTTTCCTGTATTAATCTGAACCGTAGTGGATAAGTAGAGTATAGGGGAGCGTTCTCCTAACTCCAGGGCCGAAGTGCCGGTCATGTAACTTGCTCAATGTTATTGACTAACGTTACACGCAAATTAAGTGCTGCCTCTCTCTACCGTTCCCGCTACACTCTGACTACATCAACGTTTCCCTAATCCCTACTCTCACTTCGTTAACGTTATGATAGCTATTATGATCTGTAATGTCAACTGGATAACGTTAGCTTTGTTTGCAAAACGTTCGCTATCTATAGTGTTAGCTATAGGCTAGCTATCTATAACGTTAGCTATTGGCTAGTTTCCCCCAATGATGAACAATGACAAGTTGTGATATTTAACTAGCTATGTATGTGCATTCAAATTCACTAACGTTAAAATAGTGTTATAATAACGTTAAATGTTCGCTCAAATAATGTTAGTTTTAAGTTGGAGAAGGGATGTGTGGGCTGCTTGCGTAGACCAGACCAGAGCCATATCTACAGTATATATCCCACAACGCATCACTCTTAAAGGAGCAGGCAACACCCTAATCTACTTTTATCACATTTCAGAATGTTGAGGGACAAATGGATAGATTATCAAACATGTTTAAAATAGTTTCAGGACTCCTACGACCTTAGAATTTGTCTAATCACGATCGCGGGTAAACTCTCATGTCTTAATAATAAAAAAAATATATACAGGTATATTAAAAAAAATGTTTTAAGTGAAAACGTATTATTATTATTATTTTTTTTAGAAATGCGGTACCACCGCATCCCACTGTGATTAGCCACACACACAACCGCGGTGAGAAAATGTCATACCACGACAGCCCTACATCAGGGTACCCCATTTTCAATTCATAATGAATTGTAAGTAAGGTTGCAATTAGCACCGTGCAATCCATTCTTTGTGGATCTAGCCCATGGTGTGGCTCATTTTGACAAACATTACTTGTAGTGCAAGATGGGAATAATAGTTTCCACACGCTGTAGTTTATTACACACTAAACATCGCACATTTCCAAGATAATCCAGTCTTTTTGTAGAGCGAGGATCAAAGTAAAAAGATCAAAACGATCCAAAAACGTAATATCTCATTTTTGCCACTCAACGCTTGTCGAGCAAAAACGTGATATCTCATTTTTGGCACTGAAAGTGTTAACGTGGAAGCTCAGACATGAACACCAACAATGTAACTTTCGGAATTAATGATTTTGTTCCTGGAAATAACATTAGCCTTCTGCGACTTGCAAATATCTAGCTGATGTAAGGGCGACAGTGCCTCGGGAGGTAGAGCAGTCGTCTGGCAATCCTGAGGTTCCCTCTCCTCCCGGACAGCATGTTGAAGTGTCCATGAGCAAGTAGGGCTGACCTTCGAAGCTTTTTTTGGCAATCGAAGCTTCGGGGCCGAGCTTCGATTTTAATTTGAAGCTTCGAGAAAAAAAATAAAAATAAAAAAAATAATTTAATTTTTTTTTTAATAGTTTTTTTTTTCTTTTTTTTTTTATCTTATGTTGTGGGACTTGTACAGCACTTTCGTAAACGTTGTTGTTTTTAAATGTGCTCTATAAATAAAGTGGGTTGGATTAATTAATTAAGTAGCCCCTTTCGTGACTGACGCATCCAACAAGGTTTCACTCGGCTGTGTGATTTAATTCAAGGTGGATCGCTGTTGTCGTTTGAACAACTACAGATTTCATGGGAACTACCAATCCCCCAAATCAAGAATGTTTAAGATGAATGAAGTAAGATTTTGATTATTTGAAATATGGCCTGTGTAGACTAAACTATGCACAGAATTATGTCAGTCTACAAGGTCCGGATTCTACATGGTCCGGCAATGTAGACCTTGTAGACTCCACTACAGACCAATTATCAGTGAATGTTCATGCATTTTTAAGAAGGGCAACTTCCACAAAAAAACAAAGAACTCACCAAAACATCTCAGTAGCACCTTATCTAAATGTTATATTTCATATATGGAGATTCATATTTATTTATGTATTGCATGCATTTCTACATTTTATTTCCTATTTTGTTTATTCATCCCAGTATCTTTCTTTCTTATGTGTGGAATTCTACAAGGTGCGCGCACACACACACACACACACCTACACACACACCTACACACACACACACACACACACACACACACACACACACTTACATTTAGTCATTTAGCTGACGCTTTTATCCAAAGCGACTTACAAGTTCTGTACGACAAGACAGCAAGAAGGGTACAACTCTATCAGCTGAGTAACAATGTTCATCAAAGTGTTGCGTGTTACAGTGTAGGTTAGTTTATTAGGACAAGTGCACGGTTAGATTTTTTTTTTTTTTTTTTATCATTTCAGATAATGGTTGAAGAAGTGAGTCTTTAGTCGACGGCGAAAGATTGGACGGGATTCGGCTGTCCTAACTGGGATGGGTAGTTCACACACACACACACACACACACACACACACACACACACACACACACACACACACACACACACACACACACACACACACACACACACACACACACACCTACACACACACAAATCGAAGTAAAAAAAAATATTTTGATTTTATTTTTATTTTTTTACTTCGATTTTTTTTTTAATGTTCGAAGCTTGTGCCATCGAATCGAACGTTCGAAGCTTCGAAGCATTTAAGACAGCCCTATGAGCAAGACACTTAAGCAAGTAAGCAACCCCTTACTGCTCCCGATGAGCAGGTTGGCACCTTACATGGTTGCATCCGCCGTCTGTATTTGAATGTGAGTGAATGGGTAAAATGTGAGGAACAAAATTGTAAAGTGCTTTGGATAAAACCGCTATATAAATGCACTGTTTAACATTTTTGTTTGGCGGGGGGGGGGGGGTTCGATTAGTATTTGAATAGTTCCCAGTGACTATCAAATAGCAATTTAGTGAGCTTTGCCAGTCCCTAGTTCTGAACCCGTAAAGTCGGTTCCCATTTGGAACCAAAGATTTGCAGGTTTTACGTAGACGACATCAGTGGGCATGTCATATTCTGCAGGTTGGACAGAGAAGGCAACAATGGAAAAGTCAAGTGAGGGACGCCCGAGTGGCGCACCGCATACAGCACTACGGTGCAACACGGCCGACCCGGATTCGACTCCCGGGCCCGGTGATCTCAATCAATAAAACCTACAAAAACATAACTTGTCCGAAAGGACAAGTAACATTTAAGAAAAGTCAAGTGAGAGATCGTCAGGAAATAAAAGAGCGTGCTGTGGTCTGCCCACAAAACCCAATGCTTGATGACAATTTGGTCGTCTCCCGAGTTTCAGAAAAAACTAGAAAGCAACACAAGAAAGATTGAGCTGTATGCCGAACTCGTGGAAAAGTTGGCCAATGCTGGGTTCACTCCAACGCAAGAGGAAATAATAAACGAACCAAAAAAACATTTGGGGATTAACCACACTCAAAAGAATTGTTGTCAAGAAGTGGCCTGACGCCCGCCGTTGATGACGCATCCTTGATTACAATTGTTCCGTTCAAAGCTGGTGAAAATGCAGGCTGGTTTGCTAGAAAGCACCAAGGTTCCAAGAATCCTGAACGGAATCGGAACGGAATCTAATTTGGTGAAAAAGAGCTATAAATCACACCGCCCCATTTTCGTACTCCCTTGCAGCTCTGGCTGTTTTTGTAATGATATTAACCGTACCCTTTTGTGTCTCCTTGTCATTTGAAATATCCAATCTGTATGTAAATCTGTTTCTTTGTCTGATTATTGTGTGTTGTCACTGTAGGTTAGAATCAGACAGATTGGAAATGACACTAGCGTACATGTCGGTGTCACTGTACCTAACCTCGGAGAGAGGAGAAGGTACTATCGAAGAGCAGGAGCTGACCAAAAGACAATGTAGGTGTTTGAAGGTGGCCTGGCAAACTGGTTCAGGTATTGGCCTATTTATAGTGGGCCTGGCTGTGCCATCAGTCACCTTTGCTGCTATAAGCACTAGATGCAGCTAGGAGAGAGAGAGAGAGACAGGAAGCACTGGGATCAGGACATTTGTTCCCTGCAGCATTTAGGTCAATGGATAGATCCAGCATTGACAAATGCTGTCATTGGCCAAGTACAGGACGGCACCACTGATGGTTAATTTTTTCCAGGACTCTGTCACATCCTATGACAAGCAATCAAGAAGGGGTTCACTGCTACCTCTTTTTCTCTACTGATCCCAACCAGTGTGTCTGGTACCACTCTGATCCATTATGGTTACTGTCTGAACAGACTTGGAACATTAGTTTCTGGTCATTGGACAAAGAATATTATGAGATGGTGAGATTATTTCTCTCCATTAGAAACATGTTACATTTGGGTCAAGTAGTAGGTTTTGGGTACTGGGTAAATTCTCAAAAAAATTATTTTTGGCCTAATATTGATAGCAATATTGGTTTCAGTGCATCCCTACCAAGAATGTCAAGAGAGGTGAATTTAGTGCACGTGAACTAAATCCAATGTGGCTATGATTCCACATCCTTTCTCACTACACTTTCCATCTGAAGCAGCCCACATTAACTGGTTCAGTGAGAATGCCACAACGTCAGCAGGTCTAATCCATCACATATAGCCCCAGGCCTATCTCTGCCATATGTAATGGAGGCATTCAGCATTGCTTAGCATTTCAGATGGTATTGACCATGCATAAATCCATATCGGGGTGGAGCCAGGGGGGTTTAAGTGGCAGGTTTTGTGAATGCCATCAGCGATTCCACTAGTCCTTCAGGGATGCTAGAAGCAGTGAATTGACCCATCTCAAAACCCACCCTCTTTTCTTGATCCTCCAATCACAACCGTTGCCTCCGTCTGACAAGTTTGTGTTTGAGGGTTTGGGATAGGCTTGTTTCATTGTGAAGCTTCCTCATTCCACTCCTCTGTTTTTAAATAAAGATGTATGCACCATCTAGGCCTATACTATGATCCATTATGCAGGGCCAAAACATTACAAGCAAGTAGCTTTTTTCTCTTCCAAGTAGCACATCACAAATTATTGAAAATACCTACATCTACTTTCCATCTCAAGTTGTCCATGACCTTCATTTTAAGCATCGACGGGGCACCGGTCGAGAGTGAACAGTTTTAAGTACCTCGGAGTCCACATATCCGAGGACTTGACATGGACCACACACATTGACAGTGCAGTGAAGAAGGCACGGCAGCGCCTCTACTTCCTTAGGTGCCTAAGGAAGTTCAAAGTAAGTCAGAAGACTTGTGCACAATAGAGAGCATCCTGACATCACCTTCTGGTTTGGGAATAGCACCGCACACGACCGCAGCAGAATACAGAGAGTGGCCCGTTCAGCCGAACGCACAATTGGAGGTGGGCTTCCCAATCTCCAGGACATTTATAACAAGCGTTGCAGGGCCAAGGCTAAGAGAATAACCAAAGACTCTAGTCACCCAAACAACTGCCTCTTTGAACTGCTGAAGTCAGGCAAGCGCTACCGGAGTCTCATGGCCAGTACAGAGAGACTCAGAAGGAGCTTCTATCCCCAGGCCATCAGGATACTCAATGACTCCATGTAACAACCCATCATCTACACTCATTGCACACACATCCACATGCACACACTCACTTTAAGCAAACACTCACTTTAGACACTTTAACACTACATTATATTTAATTATTAAAGAGATTTGCACTACATTCATACCTCATTTGCACCTTACCTTAAAGTTTTGTACCTAATTTTCTGCATTGTACCTCACTGTTTAGTTTACTCATTTTACTCACTGTACTTAGATTGTACCTAGGTTGTACTTTAGATTGTATATTGTACTGTGTATATGTATATATTCCTCTTTACTTACTTTCTTACTTACTTTTTTTTTTACTACATGAAGCACACTCAGGGGCTCATACAGAACCAAGCATTTCACCGTAAAGTATGTGTATTTTATTGTGACAATTAATAAACAAACTTGAACATGAAACTTGAAGCTGCCTGGGGCAGGAACAAACGGCAACATCTCCTTTGCAACAGCAGGCAACACTTTATGGGAAATTTGGTCTCATCATTAGGCTACCAATTGTTTCTACAATGGTCTTATTGGTTTACTGTAATTATACCAAGGGATCACAACTAGTGGCTTTAATTATACATAATGTATTTTATTTTCTTAGAAAAATGTTCTGTAATCTTAAACTTAGTTTATATGTTTAATGATTTAATGTTCTCACACACACAATAGTGGTTGACCGATATGGGTTTTCCAATGGCCAGTGCCGCTACCGATATTTAAACAGATTTAGACAGAAAAGTGTGGAACAAAAAAACGAGATCATTTGAAAATTCTGGTCTCAGACCCATCTTCGTGTTGACTGAGAATGATTTTTTTTTTTTTTTTATCCACTTTTTCTCTTTTTCTCCCATCCCAACTTTCGCTGTGCCAATTCTTCCCTCCCCTGTCTTGGACGTTGCTCGACTATGCCCCCCACTGGCCGGTTGTAGGGAGGATAGAAGCCTTGCATCACGTGTCCCCTCCGATACACGAGGAGGCAGCCTGTCACATATTTTTTTTTTTTTTGTGACCAACTTTTTATTTTGTCTTTTTTTAAAACAAGTTCAGAGGAAGGACATTCACATCAGCATTTCATATTAATTCACACAGTGGCATACAAAGTGTCTTTTCAGTATATATTGTCCGTCAGTATATTCATATACTGTGTAGCCTGCCTGTTGCAGTTGTGACAGTCTTTTCCTCCGTTCTGGCGGTCCTGTGGCTGCGAGACAGCCCAGGTCGCTTCTTAACCCCCCTCCCAGCCCCCCGGGTTTGCATAGACATTTTAGGAGAGGGGGAAACCTTGATGCATACATGTATAGGATACTCTTAATTAGAAAAGAAATCATAATTATGTTTGTTAGATAACCAAGTAATAGGGAAAAATACAATACAATTTAGAAACAACCACAACAAATTATAGCCGTAAACAGAAAAGGAAAAGATAAATGGAAAAGATAAATGGAAACAACAGCAACATGGTTTTTGTTCATTCTCTGGTGTCAAGGTACACGTGTTCAACCTAGTGGAGTACTGATTTTACCTTCTGGGCCGCGGTAAGTAATATTTGGATTGATTCTGTCCTTGCTCCCTGTGCTCTAGCACTGGATGCCTCTAATCTCAATACTTCGTAGAAGGACAGTTTCCAACGGTAAATATTGAGACTATGGGGTGGTTTCCATCTCATTACGAGCATTTTCTTTGCTGCCGTTAAACCGGCCAGAAACACTCTCTTTTTGTGAGGTGTTAATTTTAGAGATGAATCATCATTTAATAATAAAATGTGTGGCAAACAAGGTATGTTTATCTCTGTTATATTAGTGAGAAATAATGCAACCTTGGCCCAAAAAGCGAGTACTCCTGGACATTCCCACATCATATGTATGTATGTTCCTATAACTTTTTGCGGACATAAAGCACATAGAGGACTTTGTAATATTTTTATTTGACAGAGTTTCCTGGGTGACAGATAAAATCTTTGTATCATTTTGTAATGAGTTAATTGGTTATTATAATTACGAGAGGTTAGTGGAATATTATCCCATACATTCTGCCAATTTATGCAGGCATTGTAATTCTTTAAGTCTATGTTCCAGACAGTGGTATTACCTGTAGTTCTGTTTAGTTTTCCTTGTATTTTATTATATAACCCAGAAACAAAACCATTTTTAACATTTATGCCATTCACTATATTCATTAAAGGGTGACCTGGTAAAGGCTGATTCCATGGGACACCATAAGTGCGCATTGCAGTGCGTAACTGTAAATAAAAAAAGAAGGATGTACTAGGGACATTATATATTTGTTTGAGCTCTTGAAATGATCTGAGACCGTATTCACTGTATATGTCAGATAGTTTGTGAATACCTTGTCTTTGCCAATTGGGAAATGTAGCTGGTTTCCCTCCCAACAGTAAGAAGTTGTTATCAAAAATAGGGGTATCTATGTGCCATTTTGTGTTCCACTGTCCCGTTTCGGCAATATATTTCCAGACGTAAATTGAATGTGCTATAATTGGGCCGAATTTAGTACGGCAAAAGCTTGGGGATAGACCAGAAAAGAGTATATCTTTGAATGTATATGGAGATACAATGTGCCTGTCACATCTTTTCACCTGCCAGCGCGGACTCTCATTGGCGAGGTGTAACGTGTGGGAGGCTCACACTACCCCCGCCATTTCCTGTCTCTGCTGTGCAGGCGTCCCCCAACCGACCTGTAGGAGTCGCTGTCCACAACGTCCAGATTACCACCCATCGACTTCCACCCGCTAACTCTGCCAATTGAGTTAGTATGACGGCCGGCCCAAGCCGGAAGCAATGCCGACAGCCAGATTCGAACCCGGTGTCTCTTGCGTTGGTGACGAGCCAATGTCCGCTGCGCCGCCCAGCCGCCCCTAGATAATGACTCTTCTATAGCTTTGAACCAGTATAACATGTTTAATTCGCTATGTATGTGAACATGTGTTTCTCTGTCACCGTCATAATCCTAATCATTCACAATCCTAATAATTCACTCAATGTGATTGGGGCCAATGCTGATGCTGGCTCCATTGACAAAATAGCAGGTTTACTCTCAGTATTCTGATTCTGAAATTATTGTTATGGGTGACTTTAATCTTGACTGGTTGAGTAATACTTCTAGTTACCTCAAGGAGGTAAGTGGTAACCTAAACCTAACTGAGCTGATTACTGAACCCACTAGGCCAAATCTGAAAGATAACTCTAGGTCAGGGGTTCACAAACTTTTTCAGCTCGAGACCCAAAAGAGAAATTTGGTGTTTCCCCGGGACCCAAACTTACAAAAATACATCATGAATTGCCATAACATACATGATACATTTATAAACTACTGATAAAGAACACAACAAACCATGAATTAAAAATGTATATGAAATGTATTTATTTCATTATAAAAGTACATCACAGCAATAATAAAAAAAATTGCGTAATACGTTTCTCACCACCTCATAAAATACGTACATACAATTTTGTAACACTTTTAAATTAACAAACATGTTCTACTCCTTTCTATTTCTCACCCCTTTTTCAACTATCTATTTCTTACCCCCTCCCTCTGTCCCTCAACCTTAAACCCCAACATTGAGCAACATTCTGATACATTTTTATGGACTTATTTTAAAATTCTACTGACCTGACATGCTAGAAGGAGTATAATATTTCATCTATGGCACAATGAAATCTAATGAGAGGTATGTGGCTGGTTGAAGTTTTCTGAGGTCATGCTGAGCATTTAGTCTGTTTCTGTATTTGTTTTTCAGGTATGCTAGAGTAGAACACCCAGATTCACATAAGTATGTGGAGCCAAACTGAATCAACACATCTACAGCTTTCCTAGCCAAGCAGGAGAACTCTACCTGCTGGAGATGAGCAATCAAAAGATTTAATCACATATCATAGAATTGTTCAGATAACTTAATATATAACGTTTAGAAACAGCAGCAGTCTTTCAAGTGTATTTAAAGGTATGTGCTTGTTTGTCAGGTATATGTACAGAGATCAGTACAGGTAGTGCAGGAATACTTGCATGATTGACAGCCTTTATGGTGATTGTATTCCATTGGATGTCCTTTTCTGTACAGTTGCACATTGCTGTACTCCATTGCTGTATGGGAGTTTTCCGTTATTTATCATGTTTTCAAACTCTCTTTGGGTGTTTGCAATTCATGGGAAGTATATGTCTCTGATATCTTGGTACAGTGGGCAGGTTGTTAGAAAGTACTTAGTTGAGAGAGGCTCCGATTGAATCCGGGACACAGACATGCAGCCAATGTGACTGACAATGGCTCTGTTCGTGGTCACGAATGGATTCCAGCTTCATTGATTTACTACAGATGACAAACCTGTTTGTTTTTCTTTTCGACATACTTGCAGCACACGGAACATCTCATAACAGCCCAGCATCATACTACTGTAGCCAGTCTCTTAAAACACCGCTATCTCCAAACTACCACTCCCCTCGAAACTTAATTTTATTCTGTGGTCCCGCTCTCGCTGCCGCAGTGGGTTTTATTTTTAGCGGCCGGCTTACTCCTTCCATAGTTACACATATTTGTAACCGATTTAACGTTATTAAGCTAACGTTAGCTAATCGTTATAGCAGCTAACGTCGGGACAGAAAGATAGCGAATGTGACGTCGGTAAACAAGCCATCAAGCTCACGTTTGATTGGTTAGAATGGTCACTGTCAACTGACTCACAAGGCACAAGTGTACAAACTAGCGAATGTACAGAAAAGGGACATTCGGGGAGGGGGGATGAGGAGGGATTTCGAGCCCTGTGTTATGCATTTTACTCTGCCAATTGGCGACCCAATAAACGGGTCCGCGACTCTAGGTAATGAACTTTTTAATTGACCTTTTGCATAGCGATGTTCAGTATACTTCTGAAATCCAGTCATTTCAGTCATTAACAAACATGAATTTAGAATAAAAGATAGAGTAACCCCATGGTTTACACCCAAATTGTCATCTTTATTTAAGGAGAGCAAACAGAGCCTGGCCATTGGCCAGACACTCTGGGGATCTCATTTAGCCTAATTAGATGCACATCATCTGTGAGGAAGGCCAAATCAAATGTATTACTTGGACTTCACTTCATCACAATTTCTTATTCAGATCCCACAAAAGTTTGGAAGGCAGTCAATTCTAACTTTTCCTACACATTTCAGATTTAATGATTGCTTAGTATCTGAGCAGAGGGAGAACTGCTTAGCTTTTAACAGACATTTTGCCGATGCTGGCCTGGTCATTTGTTTGATGATAATTGTGCGGGCCCGCTCTTGGTGTTCGTAGTCATGTGCACACTGTGGGGCGTGCCTCTTGGTTTTCCTTTCAGCCTTTCTTTACTAGTGTTGTTTTTGAAGCCAGGAAATGATAAATTGGCTCCTTTTTTCAGGCTAGCTGCTCTATTAATTACAGACCAAATAACCCATATTTAATTGTCAACAGACAACAGTACATGGAAAATGGCTCATGTATCTCCATTACATAAAGGTGGAGTTAGAAGTGATGTAAACAATTATAGACCAATCTCCAAACTGTCCCGTCAAGCTACAATCCTGGAATCATTGTTAAATACCAACCAAAGTGTTTCTCTTAAATCACGCACAATCCCAGCCCATAGCTGTCAACATTGGGATTTTAAAACAAGGGTGATTTCCCAGCGAGGGAGGGTGGGGGGGGGGGTGAAGTTTTTTATTTTTTATTTTTTTGGTGAGTTGTTTCTATACAATTCACTTATATGACATTTAGGTATGACACAGGACTACAAAAGCATTCAGTATAGAAATGTGTCAACAGATAGCAGGGAACCACAATATTTTGCATACAAATTATGCTGAGCAAGGACGGCTGATTGGCGCAGTGGGCAAGGCGCGTTACTCCCACGCGTTACTCCTTGCCACAGAGTTCGAGCTGCTGCAGTGAAAAGATGCGACAGGCTGCCTCCTCGTGTACTGGAGGGGACACGTGATGCAAGGCTTCTGTCCTCACTACAACCGACCAGTGGGAGGCATCGTCTAGCAACGTTCAAGACAGGGGAGGGAAGAATTGGATAATACGAAATTGGGATGGGAGAAAATTTTTAAATGGGCAGGGGAGAAAAAGTGGATCAAAAAAAATTATGCTGAGCAGAATGTAATATCATAACTTGTCTATAATTTTTCTTGCAATTGAGCCAATTTTCATTAGGTACGAACCGTACCTAATGAAAATTGGCTCAATTGCAAGAAAAATAAGGTGTGTGTTCAACAGAATGTAGTATCAAAAACACGTTCACAAAAAGTATGGGTTACTGAATGCTGAACTGCACTGTTATCACTAAGCCATTGTAAGACCTTACCTGTGTCCCTGTATCACTTGACTTTTTAAGGCCCAACGTTCTGATTATTAAATGTAAGACTTTAAGAATCCTGAAGAGATTGGTATCAGCATATTCCTTGTGATCTCTAGTTTCATATGATAGCATCATTTTACATTTTAAATCGAGCCTACTAGAGCCCGCAGGATATGGTAATGTCGACGGGGCGAGATATTGTCCGATACCAATATTTAAAAAGCGGCCAATATCGCTAAACACAATCGCATCACACTTGTTTCCATGCTTCATTACAAGGATTTCTCTATGGTCCGTTGTTTTTGGCAAGCTCCTTTTATCTCATGAGTCAACCATGAAATGTAGCCCAGCCCAGGAGGTTCTGTGTTTATTTCAAGCCCATCAGCTGCCCCCCCAGCCCCCTTCCACATAGCAGCCAGCTCTACAGTTTGTTTGTGTTCTTTGCTCGTGTCTTTGAATGCTCTAGTGGTTTGGCCAACGGCAATAGAGCAACAGTGATGGATGAGCCAATGGTTTATTTGGGAAGGGGAACCTCCTCTTGACTGTGGCCGCCGATGGTGTCCTTAGAGAATGGTGTAGTGGGCTCACACCAGCATCACTCATCATTATACAGGGTAGGACATTCAGACCAGCCACCGGTCAAGTGCTGGGGACTTTTGTCTGTGGCTGGTAAGTTTGTCTACTGGACACTTTGGCACACTATTCTCCATTCTGATATTCCATTTGGCAGGTAGAATAAAGCAGCAATAATTATCCTGTGAATTATTAATCCACCAGCCACTCCTGCCCTGCCCTGTATACAGCCCACCAGAGGCTTGCATTACCTTTTGGATCTACATCCTGCAATGGTACCTTTAAAACTCACTACCTTAGTATCCACTGGTTAGTTGAAATCCTTAATGACCAACCATTTCACCCCTGTCTGCAGTTGCTTTTAATTGTTTAATTGATTGACTTTTCTTGTTTTTTTTCTTTTCTATTGTGTGCTGTATATTCTTGACACCATTGTAAATGAGAGCTTGATCTCAATGATCTTTTGAGATCAAATAAAGATGAATGAATGAACTGAATTTGCCTGTGCATAAACAAAAAGAAGATAGTCTTTCAATTTACAGAGAGTGAGAAGCTGCATTGGGAATAGGCTACATCATGTCAGGATGGCTTCCTGTAGCAGGAAGCGTTGAGTGCTGCTTTCCTCAGCGAGCCAAGGTCTGGTCAGGTTCAGTGCAGTCCTCTGGTAATCCTTCAGAGAGAGAGAGAGAGAGAGATGGACAAGTCATGGGCAAGTCATGGGCAACAGACTGAGGATGGGGGAAAAAATGCATGGCCTGGAATAGGATTTGGCCGTGTGCGTAGAGAAGGGGAATTGGGAAAGAGGAGGCGAGGGAGGTTGAGCTATAGCGCGACGGTGGCTGGCGGAGGGAGGAAGACGCAGGTGTCGTCTGTCCTGGATGCTCCCCCTTCTACCGGGGGAAAAGGTTTGGTGACTGGGTTGATTAAAGTCCACATTGGTGGATGACTAGAATGGTTCCCGCTTGGCACCGGCAGACAAACGGAAGAGAGGGAGCTGTGGAGGCATGCTGCAGGCTGTGTGGGAGAGATGGGGATGAAAGGATGAAATGAGGCCATGGGAGGGAGGCGAGGGGAGCAGCTCATCAGGGAGTGACGGAGCAGAGGAGAGGAGGCGAGTGAGGCTGCCGCTGGTGCACTGCTGATGAATCACTAAAATCTCCAGCTCCCAAAAATAGCCGCCGACCGATGACACGGACTACGGCCGACCAATCTGGGAGCTCCATTAGCAGTCTGGCCAGCGGTTGAGCCACCCCACCCCGACCCGTGCCGTCCCTGCCCCTCCCAGTACCCGATGTGTCCCTGTGACTTTTACGTAACACGCACAGTGCATCATTAGACTTCAGGGCTGATGCCGGCGGGGGGATGTTTGCAGATTATAGAGAGGAGGATGCGTCTCTGACGTGTCCCTTTCCAGCTGATCACGGCACACTGACATTGTTAAGACAGTGTAAGGATAGTGGGCTAATGTTACATCTGGGCTAGTGACGTGGGCGATAATGGCATCGGTTGTACACCCTCAACTATTAGGAGGTGCTAAATGAGGCTAGCAATGTAGCAATTTGTATAACATAAAGGTCGAGAAGTCATCAATATTGCACCTTTCTCAGTCTGGGTTTTTATTTGTCCTTTGAGGTGTGAATATCCCCCAGTCATAATAAACCTGACAGGGCGTGGGGCAATTGTTCTGCGTTAGTGCACTTTAAAAGTGAGCAAGGAGACCAGCACTCTCTGTTTTGCTGCATCATTGCTGCAGTCCTTTTTAATGCTGCTGTTTGACTTTCCCTTCTATCTGTATTACGGCTGTATAGACACAATGGTTTATAGTGTTTATGCTGTGCTATATAACACAGAGAAAGAAAAGCACTTCTCCATCGGTGATGACATGAGCGGTTTCACATCTTGTGTTTTTTTCCCCAGCAACTTTAATCATACTCATCATCATTCGCGGCTTTGTGATGATCAATGTGGGTGATATAACGGCAAGTGTCCTGGCAGAGACGGAGACGGGCACTGCTGTTTGGGAGCTGACATGTAGTTATTTCCTCTGGCTCACTTCTACAGGCTTGGTAGGCATTACTCATGTTGGCCTCTCCCAGCAGGCTAGCCCTCTGCCTACTGCAGGACCAGATAGCGGATGATGTGGAGCCATAGATCACCATTTTCTATTAACCTGCGCTCCAAGTGTGCTCAGTGATTTGCAGTACGGTCCGAGAGGGGGGGGGGGGGGGGGGGGGGGTTAGCTGTGACGCGCCTCCCTCTGATAGCCACACAGAGAGCTGGCTGACTATGCCATCCTGGCTGTTTCCACCAGCAGCTGCTGCAGAGACAGAGGCGGCCTATCTTGCTCATTTAGCTGCTAGTATAAATGTGAGGACGCTGTGTCCTTTACTGCCACTCTGCTGAGAGAGAGTAAACAAACCAGGTGGAACAGTGTGCCAACCTGCATATCCGCCAGCATAGGAAGTGGGATAGAGTCGCAACTTTACCCTCCCTCATGCCCCCCCCCCCCCCCCTCCTTTTTAATTATCTTAATTATGGAATGTGCTGCCAGCGGCGGAAATGAATTGCCTAGCTTTTCATCCTGCCATGATGGCCATTAAGGCCGACCTAGTTCCCTCTGGCCGCTATGGCGTAATGCTTAGGCAGGGAGAAAGCGGAAGGGATTCCGACGCCGTCATCAAAATATGCTGGATTAATGGGCACAAGCGGCACAAGATCAATCGGGTTGGCAGACGCAGGTGCACTAAAGCAGAACCCTGGAAAGTGTCAAGGTTCTGGCAGCATCTAAGAGGACCACTATGTTCAGAACTACTGGCAGCGTGCAAGATGACCACTATGTTCAGAACTAAATACAAGATTCAAGAGGTTTATTCATCACATACATACACAAGACATATAGTGAAATGAAGGTGGCCATGCCCGCTTCGATTGTGCAAAAAATACAAGTAATAATAATAGAATAAAAGAATAAAATAGAATAGAAATAAAATAAAATAGACATGATAAAGATCAAATACAAAAGGCAATGAGTCCTATGTACACTTTCTATACAATATACAGTTCTGCCCTATGTCACTATGCTATCCTAACTATACTATACAAAAACATCCAGTTATGTTTTGTTTTTTTCCCTTTAACTCATTCACGGCCACTAGCTTTCACCATCTGCACTGTTTCTGCGCTTATATACGTTTATATATATGTTTTTGGATTGTGTTTCCTTTTTTTAAATTTTAATATTCTATTCAATGTCACAGACATGTATGTTGCCGTTAAAAGGCATACTGGGGCGCCGAGGGTGCAGTACCGACCAGATCCTGCTAGGTGGCAGTATCGAGAGTGCAGTAAACCCTGTTCCAGACCGTGTGTTACATTTAAACCCCACCGGGCGGAGATTTTTAGTCCAGGGAAGCCTAGAGGTTCACTCGATCATGAACAATTGAAACGTGTCCAGGACACTCGATGCATGTGTTGTGCCGGATTATGTCGTGGACCAGATGGACACCAATACTGGAAATCGAGATCAAACAATTGGAATATTCTTTTTGGAATAGCCCCGATCAAAGGTAAGGACTAACTGACGTCAATTCCACCTTGATCCTGCAATGATTTCATATCGATCCGACTGATCAGCGTGTGTGGTGTTCAAAACTAATGCTGTTATGGCAATCAAAGCATCAGAAACACCCCCCCCCCCCCTTTCATGCATTCATGATGAAACATAATACCTATTATATACATTTGATTTGGAAATAGTAGCGTGTCCAGGGATGAAACGCCAATGCTTTTAGCAGAATTCACGTAGCGCCCTATAACTCAGCTTTTCAGGAATTAGCCTGGATCACTCTGAAATTATACAATATTCGCCACGGGATAACATGCAAACATATACATGAAAAAATTTATTCTTTTTTGCATGTTCGACAGAAGATACTGACTGTCAAATGACTATAGTATTGTCTCCATAGCTATAATATAGAATATAGATATAGCTCTACAAACAAGGTGACGCTCCCCTATCTTTAAAGCGTGGCCTAGCTAGAACGGGATAAGGATAATGGCTGGCGCTGAATGAGTTAATGACCATTTTAGCTATGTTTGCAGACCCATCGTGTGTTCTGTATTATAGCTATGGAGACAACAGTATGGCTAATTTTACAGACATTGTTCATAGTCCATTACTGACTAATCAGCTAATTTCTACACACTGTAGTTTGTTACACGCTAAACAGCGCCCCATTTCCGGAATAATCCAGTATTTTTCCATAGATCGCGGTTTCCCTGAAACCCCAAATACTCTCAAATCAAAGGTATATAACATGTACATATGTACCTTAACGAAATCCTCAATGTTACACAATTCCTGTGAGTCTATGGAACACATCTGTAATTTCTTAAAAAAAATGCATTGTTTTGTATTTCTAATCAAGTACTCTAAGGGGCCGTGTCCACAGATAGCGTTTTTTTCAAGGTGGACCGCTTTGAAAATAAAAAATATGCATGCCCAGAGCGTTTCCAGAGCGTTTTTCCAGAGTTTTTCATTACACATTTAATCCATTTGTCCGACACCACAACAATTAGCCTCTCATCTGCCATTTCTTGTGTATTTAGTTGGAATGATAGATAGAATAATTTGCAGTGTGTGTCGATGTCGAAATAATTTGATGTAGCCTATACCGTAGAACTTGGACTTCAATCTGCTTGAGTCTCGCGGCTCCGCCACTTGCTCGATTTTGATTGGTCGGTCGAAAAAAGTGACCTTGATGAGCGGCGCTCCTCTCAAAGTTGAACTATTTCCAACTTTATGCGCTGGGAGCGCTCCGCCCAAAAACGCTAGCCGCAGAGAGCGCTAAAACGTGAGGCGCGGCGCTGGGAAAAGGAGCGCGCCTGTCGCGTCTTTAGCATAGAAATGAATGACAGAAAGGAGCTGGCAACTCATAAAAAGCTGGCTGTGGACATGGCGCCTAAAGCAGCATTTTTCCACTTCAAGATTTCAAGCTGTTTTGGGCTGTGCTCCGCCCATAAGCGTTTTGAGTGACAGTCACCCACAGTTTGCACTGGCAGACAGAGAGAGACATAGAGAGATTGAGGGGGATACTAATTAAGTTTGCCGCCGGGGGGGGGGCATAATCCCACGGGACAATGCATTGGTAACTTGTTTCAAATGACAATATATACCCCTGTGAATATTATTGCACGGATCGGAATATGGACGCGCGCAATGATATTTTGCAGCAGGTTGACCGTGATATGCGAGTACTCCCGACTGTGTGTGTTTCCCCGCTCGCGCGTTTGGGAGTGTGTGTGAGCCTAAATGAGAATTAGAGACGGACCCCATTGATGCAACCCCACATTGCTAGAAAACAATGCTAAACACTGGAAAAGGCCATTTATAAGACACAGGACCTTTAACACTTTCAATGCCCAAAACGTCATATGACGTTTTATCAGCCCCCCCCCCCCTGAATGCCCACGACGACAATTATCGTTTTATTTTTTTTATTAGCGATCTGAATTCATATTTCATCAACCGAGTCTCCCGTTGGTACACCAGCTCCTCCAGCAGCTCAGAATGGAAAAAAGCGCCCCTATCGTCTATCCCTGAAAACTGCACGTCAGTCGCTTAGACTGACCTGGGATCAGTGATATGTAGAGGCGGGGCCAGCTGGCTCCCTGAGCTGTGGCAAGCCGTCTGCTCAACATGGAAGTGATCGCGCGACGGGAATCAGCCTGGAATATATATTCACAGTAGCCAATCGATAGTAGACAGTAGTGATCGATTTTTGGAATGGCGATCAGGAATTGGAATGATCTTTTTGGAGAACATCTGATCTGAGGTAAGGAATCTATTTGACCAGTCTTGGGATAATCAGAGTTGTATTCGCTGAGATCTCAGCGTTTGCCCTATATGTGTGTGTGTGCACGCGATCGCTTTGAGGAAATCAGAATCGATTTTCAGCTTGCGGCCCCAGCGTGCATACGTACACATATACTATCGATAATCTAGCGTTTATTTGAAAACTATTCATAAATAGGCCGAAAAATGACAGTTTTTGTGTATTCTAGAATATTCCAGTACAGGGCGTTTATCATGGAATCTTTCAATTTTCCTTAAACGAGGGCTTTTCAAAATGCTATAAAACTAAAATGAACCGATAAAAAAACAATCCGCTTCGACAATGTTGACTGGAAAATGAGTCATTGATAAGCGACGGGCAGATTAGACACATAGCCATAATTTAAAACATAGATTAGGCGTTATTAACGCTAACATTGAAGTGGATGGTGGGCATTCAACCGGTAAATCAAGATTAAGCTTGGGCTCTGAAAGTGTTAAAGTGACATTTTTCCTTTCCTTTAAAGTGACCTGTGGTGTGTTTGTGTGTGAGAGAGTGCAGATGTGTGGTGTGTGTGTTCATGTGTGCTTGTGTGTGTAGAGATCAGTGTTCAGAACTACAGGCAGCGTGCAAGAGGACCACTATGTTCAGAACTACTGGCAGCGTGCAAGAGGACCACTATGTTCAGAACTACAGGCAGCGTGCAAGAGGACCACTATGTTCAGAACTACTGGCAGCGTGCAAGAGGACCACTATGTTCAGAACTACAGGCAGCGTGCAAGAGGACCACTATGTTCAGAACTACAGGCAGCGTGCAAGAGGACCACTATGTTCAGAACTACAGGCAGCGTGCAAGAGGACCACTATGTTCAGAACTACAGGCAGCGTGCAAGAGGACCACTATGTTCAGAACTACAGGCAGCGTGCAAGAGGACCACTATGTTCAGAACTACTGGCAGCGTGCAAGAGGACCACTATGTTCAGAACTACAGGCAGCGTGCAAGAGGACCACTATGTTCAGAACTACAGGCAGCGTGCAAGAGGACCACTATGTTCAGAACTACAGGCAGCGTGCAAGAGGACCACTATGTTCAGAACTACTGGCAGCGTGCAAGAGGACCACTATGTTCAGAACTACTGGCAGCGTGCAAGAGGACCACTATGTTCAGAACTACTGGCAGCGTGCAAGAGGACCACTATGTTCAGAACTACAGGCAGCGTGCAAGAGGACCACTATGTTCAGAACTACTGACAGGCAGCGTGCAAGAGGACCACTATGTTCAGAACTACAGGCAGCGTGCAAGAGGACCACTATGTTCAGAACTACTGGCAGCGTGCAAGAGGACCACTATGTTCAGAACTACAGGCAGCGTGCAAGAGGACCACTATGTTCAGAACTACAGGCAGCGTGCAAGAGGACCACTGTGTCAAGTCAAGTCAAGAGTTTTATTTGTCACGGCATACAAGCAGGGTGCGATCCAGGAGGGGAGCCCGGGGAGCTATAGCTCCCCTAGATCAGACATCAGCTCCCCTGCAAACTTGATTTGCGATTTTTTGGGGGGTCTCTAAATTACTGAAAATAAATGCTACTTTTGCCATGCATTTCTCATTTTTCTGTAATTTTCTGTATCATCATCGTGTATAATAATAAACGTATGCTATTTTGGATGTATGATTAATGATTTGCGCACTAATTCACACGTAATATGGCAACATGCATGCTATTCTTGCAATTACCATTCGGTGCGCGGCGGCGCTACAGCCTGCACGGCACTGTCGGCACACATCAAACTTGACCCGTATGTAACCTGTGCTGTGGCTGTTACTTGTTGACACAGACAGTGATCGTTTTGACAGCCAGTAAAATGTCTAAACGAAAACAAGTAAGCCTAACCAATTTTGGTTTCACGAAGACAGTGAAGCTGACAGAGCAGCAGGAGGCGGGAATCGGATCATCTACAGGCGCAATTACACCTGCGGCTGGTGCCGCTCCGGTGGCCGTGGGGACTATTATTAATATTACAACGATCGGTGACGGCGCCGAAGAAGCTGGAGATGGGGGTAAGTCAGGAGTCTGAGAGATAATCATCTCTATCTAACTAAATAGATATTTTTTTTTATCATGGAATGTGCTGTGGAAGCCCCGTCCAGACGGCCGGACGGTAAGTGAGTTGTCCTGAGCGCGCCGCGCACCCCCCCCCCCCCCCCCCCCCGACGCGGGCTCACCCAAAGATCTTGCTATGGATCGCACACTGCATACAAGTATACAATGAAATGCGGGTGGTCTTGCCCGCGACGATGTGCAATACAGTGGTCGTACAACATATAATAGAATCCAATAAAAAACAACATTGTGCAATAAACAGGTAACCGGTAACATGGTGTGACATCTCGGTATCTGTACATAGTTATTTACAGAGCATATAGGACATGCTAGGTAGCTTTAGTAGTGCAATACACTGTTCCTGTTATACTAGTTTAAAGTGGCCTTTCCTCTTGGCCGTAAGTGTGCGTGTGTGCGGCATGAGTGTGTGCCCGCTCTTGTTAAAGTGTTAAAGTGGCTGCTAGTGTGTGAGCGTGCACAGTGTGCGTGTCGTGTGTGTGCTCATGTGTGCTTGTGTGTGGATAGTTCAGTGTTCTGTGTTCAGTAGTTCAGTGTTCTGTGGCACTCAAAGTTCATTGTTCAAGGCTCTGATGGCCTGGGGGAAGAAGCTGAGCCTAAGCCTCTCCGTCCTAGTGGCTGGGGTTCGCAGGCGTCTGCCTGACCTCAGCAGCTGGAACAGGCTGTTATTGGGGTGGTGGGGGTCTTTCATTATCCTGCAGGCTCTGGATTTGCACCTCTTGTTGTATAGAGCCTGCAGGGGAGGTAGCGCAATACCCGTGGTACGCTCGGCTGAGCGCACCACTCTCTGTAGGGCCTTCTTGTCCTGTGCCGTGCTGTTTCCATACCAGGCAGTGATGTTTCCGGTCAAGATGCTCTCTACAGCTCCTGAGTAGAAGGACTGGAGTATCTTCCCCGATACTCTGAACTTCCTTAACTGTCTCAGGTGGTAGAGGCACTGCTTCGCTTTCTTTTGACCATGTCAGATCCTCTGAGATGTGGACCCCCAGGTACTTAAAGCTGCTCACCCTGTCCACGGTAGCCCCGTTAATCATCAGCGGTGTGTGTGTCTCCTGCTGTCCTCTCCTATAATCCACGATCAGCTCCTTGGTTTTACCAATGTTCAGGAGCAGGCTGTTGTCCTGGCACCAGCGTTCCAGTACCTCAACCTCCTCCCGGTAGGCCTTCTCGTCGTTGTCCGAGATCAGCCCCACCACCACCGTGTCGTCTGCGAACTTCACTATGGAGTTGGAGCTGAACTTGGCAGCGTGCAAGAGGACCACTGTGTTCAGAACTACAGGCAGTGTGCAAGAGGACCACTATGTTCAGAACTACTGACAGGCAGCGTGCAAGAGGACCACTATGTTCAGAACTACTGACGGGCAGCGTGCAAGAGGACCACTATGTTCAGAACTACTGGCAGCGTGCAAGAGGACCACTATGTTCAGACCTACTGGCAGCGTGCAAGAGGACCACTATGTTCAGAACTACTGGCAGCGTGCAAGAGGACCACTATGTTCAGAACTACTGGCAGCGTGCAAGAGGACCACTATGTTCAGACCTACAGGCAGCGTGCAAGAGGACCACTATGTTCAGAACTACAGGCAGCGTGCAAGAGGACCACTATGTTCAGAACTACTGACAGGCAGCGTGCAAGAGGACCACTATGTTCAGAACTACTGGCAGCGTGCAAGAGGACCACTATGTTCAGAACTACAGGCAGCGTGCAAGAGGACCACTATGTTCAGAACTACTGGCAGCCTGCAAGAGGACCACTATGTTCAGAACTACTGGCAGGCAGCGTGCAAGAGGACCACTATGTTCAGAACTACTGGCAGCGTGCAAGAGGACCACTATGTTCAGAACTACTGACAGGCAGCGTGCAAGAGGACCACTATGTTCAGAACTACAGGCAGCGTGCAAGAGGACCACTATGTTCAGAACTACAGGCAGCGTGCAAGAGGACCACTATGTTCAGAACTACTGGCAGCGTGCAAGAGGACCACTATGTTCAGAACTACTGGCAGCGTGCAAGAGGACCACTATGTTCAGAACTACTGGCAGCGTGCAAGAGGACCACTATGTTCAGAACTACAGGCAGTGTGCAAGAGGACCACTATGTTCAGACCTACTGGCAGCGTGCAAGAGGACCACTATGTTCAGAACTACTGGCAGCGTGCAAGAGGACCACTATGTTCAGACCTACTGGCAGCGTGCAAGAGGACCACTATGTTCAGAACTACTGGCAGGCAGCGTGCAAGAGGACCACTATGTTCAGACCTACTGACAGCGTGCAAGAGGACCACTATGTTCAGAACTACTGGCAGCGTGCAAGAGGACCACTATGTTCAGAACTACTGACAGCGTGCAAGAGGACCACTATGTTCAGACCTACTGGCAGCGTGCAAGAGGACCACTATGTTCAGACCTACTGACAGCGTGCAAGAGGACCACTATGTTCAGAACTACTGGCAGCGTGCAAGAGGACCACTATGTTCAGAACTACTGGCAGCGTGCAAGAGGACCACTATGTTCAGAACTACTGACAGCGTGCAAGAGGACCACTATGTTCAGACCTACAGGCAGCGTGCAAGAGGACCACTATGTTCAGAACTACTGGCAGCGTGCAAGAGGACCACTATGTTCAGAACTACAGGCAGCGTGCAAGAGGACCACTATGTTCAGACCTACTGGCAGCGTGCAAGAGGACCACTATGTTCAGACCTACAGGCAGCGTGCAAGAGGACCACTATGTTCAGAACTACAGGCAGCGTGCAAGAGGACCACTATGTTCAGAACTACAGGCAGCGTGCAAGAGGACCACTATGTTCAGAACTACTGGCAGCGTGCAAGAGGACCACTATGTTCAGAACTACTGGCAGCGTGCAAGAGGACCACTATGTTCAGAACTACAGGCAGCGTGCAAGAGGACCACTATGTTCAGAACTACTGGCAGCGTGCAAGAGGACCACTATGTTCAGAACTACTGGCAGCGTGCAAGAGGACCACTATGTTCAGAACTACTGGCAGCGTGCAAGAGGACCACTATGTTCAGAACTACTGGCAGCGTGCAAGAGGACCACTATGTTCAGAACTACAGGCAGCGTGCAAGAGGACCACTATGTTCAGAACTACTGACAGGCAGCGTGCAAGAGGACCACTATGTTCAGAACTACAGGCAGCGTGCAAGAGGACCACTATGTTCAGAACTACAGGCAGCGTGCAAGAGGACCACTATGTTCAGAACTACAGGCAGCGTGCAAGAGGACCACTGTGTCAAGTCAAGTCAAGAGTTTTATTTGTCACGGCATACAAGCAGGGTGCGATCCAGGAGGGGAGCCCGGGGAGCTATAGCTCCCCTAGATCAGACATCAGCTCCCCTGCAAACTTGATTTGCGATTTTTTGGGGGGTCTCTAAATTACTGAAAATAAATGCTACTTTTGCCATGCATTTCTCATTTTTCTGTAATTTTCTGTATCATCATCGTGTATAATAATAAACGTATGCTATTTTGGATGTATGATTAATGATTTGCGCACTAATTCACACGTAATATGGCAACATGCATGCTATTCTTGCAATTACCATTCGGTGCGCGGCGGCGCTACAGCCTGCACGGCACTGTCGGCACACATCAAACTTGACCCGTATGTAACCTGTGCTGTGGCTGTTACTTGTTGACACAGACAGTGATCGTTTTGACAGCCAGTAAAATGTCTAAACGAAAACAAGTAAGCCTAACCAATTTTGGTTTCACGAAGACAGTGAAGCTGACAGAGCAGCAGGAGGCGGGAATCGGATCATCTACAGGCGCAATTACACCTGCGGCTGGTGCCGCTCCGGTGGCCGTGGGGACTATTATTAATATTACAACGATCGGTGACGGTGCCGGCGCCGAAGAAGCTGGAGATGGGGGTAAGTCAGGAGTCTGAGAGATAATCATCTCTATCTAACTAAATAGATATTTTTTTTTATCATGGAATGTGCTGTGGAAGCCCCGTCCAGACGGCCGGACGGTAAGTGAGTTGTCCTGAGCGCGCCGCGCACCCCCCCCCCCCCCCCCCCCCCCCGACGCGGGCTCACCCAAAGATCTTGCTATGGATCGCACACTGCATACAAGTATACAATGAAATGCGGGTGGTCTTGCCCGCAACGATGTGCAATACAGTGGTTGTACAACATATAATAGAATCCAATAAAAAACAACATTGTGCAATAAACAGGTAACCGGTAACATGGTGTGACATCTCGGTATCTGTACATAGTTATTTACAGAGCATATAGGACATGCTAGGTAGCTTTAGTAGTGCAATACACTGTTCCTGTTATACTAGTTTAAAGTGGCCTTTCCTCTTGGCCGTAAGTGTGCGTGTGTGCGGCATGAGTGTGTGCCCGCTCTTGTTAAAGTGTTAAAGTGGCTGCTAGTGTGTGAGCGTGCACAGTGTGCGTGTCGTGTGTGTGCTCATGTGTGCTTGTGTGTGGATAGTTCAGTGTTCTGTGTTCAGTAGTTCAGTGTTCTGTGGCACTCAAAGTTCATTGTTCAAGGCTCTGATGGCCTGGGGGAAGAAGCTGAGCCTAAGCCTCTCCGTCCTAGTGGCTTGGGTTCGCAGGCGTCTGCCTGACCTCAGCAGCTGGAACAGGCTGTTATTGGGGTGGTGGGGGTCTTTCATTATCCTGCAGGCTCTGGATTTGCACCTCTTGTTGTATAGAGCCTGCAGGGGAGGTAGCGCAATACCCGTGGTACGCTCGGCTGAGCGCACCACTCTCTGTAGGGCCTTCTTGTCCTGTGCCGTGCTGTTTCCATACCAGGCAGTGATGTTTCCGGTCAAGATGCTCTCTACAGCTCCTGAGTAGAAGGACTGGAGTATCTTCCCCGATACTCTGAACTTCCTTAACTGTCTCAGGTGGTAGAGGCACTGCTTCGCTTTCTTTTGACCATGTCAGATCCTCTGAGATGTGGACCCCCAGGTACTTAAAGCTGCTCACCCTGTCCACGGTAGCCCCGTTAATCATCAGCGGTGTGTGTGTCTCCTGCTGTCCTCTCCTATAATCCACGATCAGCTCCTTGGTTTTACCAATGTTCAGGAGCAGGCTGTTGTCCTGGCACCAGCGTTCCAGTACCTCAACCTCCTCCCGGTAGGCCTTCTCGTCGTTGTCCGAGATCAGCCCCACCACCACCGTGTCGTCTGCGAACTTCACTATGGAGTTGGAGCTGAACTTGGCAGCGTGCAAGAGGACCACTGTGTTCAGAACTACAGGCAGTGTGCAAGAGGACCACTATGTTCAGACCTACTGGCAGCGTGCAAGAGGACCACTATGTTCAGAACTACTGACAGGCAGCGTGCAAGAGGACCACTATGTTCAGAACTACTGACGGGCAGCGTGCAAGAGGACCACTATGTTCAGAACTACTGGCAGCGTGCAAGAGGACCACTATGTTCAGACCTACTGGCAGCGTGCAAGAGGACCACTATGTTCAGAACTACTGGCAGCGTGCAAGAGGACCACTATGTTCAGAACTACAGGCAGCGTGCAAGAGGACCACTATGTTCAGAACTACTGGCAGGCAGCGTGCAAGAGGACCACTATGTTCAGAACTACAGGCAGCGTGCAAGAGGACCACTATGTTCAGAACTACAGGCAGCGTGCAAGAGGACCACTATGTTCAGAACTACAGGCAGCGTGCAAGAGGACCACTATGTTCAGAACTACTGGCAGCGTGCAAGAGGACCACTATGTTCAGAACTACAGGCAGCGTGCAAGAGGACCACTATGTTCAGACCTACTGACAGGCAGCGTGCAAGAGGACCACTATGTTCAGAACTACAGGCAGCGTGCAAGAGGACCACTATGTTCAGAACTACAGGCAGCGTGCAAGAGGACCACTATGTTCAGAACTACTGGCAGCGTGCAAGAGGACCACTATGTTCAGAACTACAGGCAGCGTGCAAGAGGACCACTATGTTCAGAACTACTGGCAGCGTGCAAGAGGACCACTATGTTCAGAACTACAGGCAGCGTGCAAGAGGACCACTATGTTCAGAACTACTGGCAGCGTGCAAGAGGACCACTATGTTCAGAACTACTGGCAGCGTGCAAGAGGACCACTATGTTCAGAACTACTGGCAGCGTGCAAGAGGACCACTATGTTCAGAACTACAGGCAGCGTGCAAGAGGACCACTATGTTCAGAACTACTGGCAGCGTGCAAGAGGACCACTATGTTCAGAACTACTGGCAGCGTGCAAGAGGACCACTATGTTCAGAACTACTGACAGGCAGCGTGCAAGAGGACCACTATGTTCAGAACTACTGACAGGCAGCGTGCAAGAGGACCACTATGTTCAGAACTACTGACAGGCAGCGTGCAAGAGGACCACTATGTTCAGAACTACTGGCAGGCAGCGTGCAAGAGGACCACTATGTTCAGACCTACTGGCAGCGTGCAAGAGGACCACTATGTTCAGAACTACAGGCAGCGTGCAAGAGGACCACTATGTTCAGACCTACTGGCAGCGTGCAAGAGGACCACTATGTTCAGACCTACTGGCAGCGTGCAAGAGGACCACTATGTTCAGAACTACTTGAAAGTGTGATATTTCTTCCCCCGTAAAGTGAGGAGCTTAAATGTGCCAACATTCTAGGGCTGGGCGATATAACGATAACTATAAATATCGCGATATATTTTAATAATCGATATCGAATATCGAAATAAAAAAAATCTAAAAATCGTTTTTTTTTTTAATGTTTTTTATGTTTTTTTTTACCTGCAACAGGGCAGTTTTAAAACCAGAGACAGTGGACAGACTTGTCTTTCTTGCCTGCAACTTAAAGTAATGGCTTTGCTTGTCCAAATGACAATACTGACCAAATTGAGATTTATTTTTCTCTTGTCCATTTATTTTGTTTGCTTTCTAATTTAAAATACAGTTTGAAACCGTCTGTACACAGTAGGCTATGTGTGCTAGCAGAACTAGACTCCAGTCACGAGTCACGGTGCACATGTGCAGTGGTTTGTCCACCAAAAAAGTGCCAAAAGATCGAAAATAAACTAGCAGAGCCAGAACTGTTCAACTCCCCTGGAGCCACAGCCAGCAGAGAAGCCGGTTTACTTTCGCTTTTAAACCAGCTGCAGCCTGAGAACTGGAGTGTGAGGGGATGTAACACTAAAGATGGCGGCAATGACAAAGAATTGCTGCAAAATAAACATACATGTGTTGTTAAAAAAAAAAAAAAATTATACTTATAACAATTCGATAATTATCGATATCGAGAAATATGATAACATTATCATATCGTTATCGCGATATGATTTTTTTCCATATCGCCCAGCCTTACAACATTCCTCTGCTTCCTTTATATCCGGCGTTGTCTAACTAGTGGACATGTTTTGCTGCAGTCCTGGGAAGAGGAAGGACTCCAGCATTGGACAGAAATGTCTCTCAGCTTCACAGCTTTCTCCAGGAATAGCACATCGCTCACTGAAGGCATTTAGTTGCTTGAAATGAAAGTGTGCTGCTAACGTTGACTGACTTATTTACCACTTGTGGCAGGCACTAATAGGTAATCACTTCAATACAGCCTGGCTAACCAAGCAACTAAATAAAACCGGTCTTATTTACAAATTGCACATGGCGCATGAAGCTGTAACTTCAAAATAACCCTTGGAGCTAAGAATAATCCTTGAAAAAACCACCACTTTTTTATACTTTACTGGTAGACTAATATGCGCTCTTTGCTCAAGTGTAATATGCTCAGTGAGATATGTAAAATGTAGGATAGTACTGGTCAGGCTATATTGTAACTGTCAGTCTTTGCTAGTTTATGCTCTTGACAAACTACAAAAGGGTTTAGTGTGTTCATTATTTGTAGTTTGTAGTCCAATCCAATCTAACTTTATTTATAAAGCGCTTTAACAGCCACAGGGGCACAAAGTGCTGTACAGAGGGAGCATATTAAAAGACTATAAGCAGCACCAAAAAAATAGATAAAAGAACAAGAGTACTGAAAAGAAAAAGAAAAAAGGTAAACATGGGCAACAATTTTCTTTTAAATAGATGAGAGTACTTAAAAATATTTAAAAGCAAAGGACACAGTAACAAAACGATACAACAATAACACAATAAAACAATAAGATCATAAAATCACAAGCTACATGGTGTCGAAAGCCAGAGAGAAAAGGTGGGTCTTAACACATTTAGTGCCACGCCCCTTTGACCATATGGGCTAGAGTGCCAATAAGGAAGTCAATGGGAGGTCGGGGAAATTTCCGAAGGCTTAAACTATATCTTAAATTATGGCTATGGGTCTAAAACACCCCTCGCTTATCAATGACTTGCTTGCAGTCAACATGTATGAAACGGATTGTTTTTTCATTGGTACATTTTTGAATACGAGTATAGTTTTGGAGAATTCTAGTAATTCCAGAGAAATTCTGCGATAATAGCTCTTTAGTGGAATACACAAAACACGTTGTCATTTTTCGGCTGATTTATGAATCGTTTTCAAATAAACGCTAGATTATCGATAGTATATGTGTACTTGTGTAAATCTATTATCCATGACCTGGTCAGCGCTAACGTCATACACACACACACACACACACACACACACACACACACACACACACACACACACACACACACTGCGATGGCTGAGAAATAAAACATCTGATTAACCCAATACTGGTAAAATAGAGTCCTTACCTCACATCAGATGTTCTGCAAAAAGATTAATCCAATTCCTGATCGCCATTCCAAATATTGATTGCGTTTATTGATCCAACGTTATAGTCCAAAACACATAATCGAAAGCTGCTCCCAGCCTCCCCAGTGAATGTGGTAACAGATACTGCTTGCCAGAGAAGGGAAACCCCCGGACCGGACTTTTTTTCTGATGCACATGCCCACCCAATCCAATCCAATGATGTGCAATACCATCCGGGAGATGATAGGCGGCGGTATTTGCCCTTTTCAAGCTCAGACCCATTCCCAATGATAACGTCAGGCTGGATTGATGAAAAATGAGAACTCGTCATTGGCACTCAACGCATGGCGAGTTAACGCGACTAATCTCATCGTTGGCACTCGATGTGTTAAGGAGGCCTTTAAAATGGGGCAGTGATGAGGCCTGCCTAATCTGCAGTGGCAGCTCGTTCCACATTTTGGGAGCGACAACGGAGAAGGCACGGTCCCCCCTGAGCTTACGCCTAGTTGTAGGAACTACTAGGAGCAGCTGGTCAGCTGACCTGAGAGAGTGGGAAGGTGCATAGAACTGCAACAGCTCAGAGAGGTAGCGTGGGGCAAGGTCATGAAGAGCTTTAAAAGCAAATAAAATAATTTTAAAATGAATCCTAAAGTGCACGGGGAGCCAGTGGAGTGAGGATCAAATCGGTGAGATGTGGTCATATTTACGAGTGCTAGTTAAAAGACGTGCAGCGGCGTTCTGCACCATCTGAAGGCGAGCAACCGAGGATCCACTCACCCCTATATAAAGTGCATTGCAGTAATCCAGCCTAGTAGTCGCAAATGCATGGATTACTGCTTCAAAATGCTGCACCTGTAGGATGGGCTTAATTTTGGCCAGCTGCCTCAACTGGAAAAAGCTTGATCTTACCACGGCCCTGATCTGGCTGTCAAATTTAAGGTCCGGGTCAATTTAGTAGTGGTTCTTTTCACTCAGGATTGAGTTCAAAGTCTCACTGCTCACCCACCAATGCCTCTACGGAAACGCCCCCCTATACCTCAAAGAACTCATCACCCCTCACTCCTCCTCTCGACATTTCCGCTCTGGCCAGGCAAACCTCCTCCAGCGCCCAAGGACAAATCTCTGCACTATGGGAGATCGGGCTTTTTGCTCTTCCGCTCCTAGTCTGTGGAATGCTCTCCCTGACTATAGAGAGCACCACAGACTGTGGATGTTTTTAAGAAAGGCCTCAAAACTCACCTTTTTAGTAGAGCCTTCTGTTGACTTTTTATCTTATTTTTAGCTCCACACATTTTGTTCTTTTACCAATTTCTTTTATCAGTTTTATTTATTCTATGTTACTCTATGTTTTAGTCTTGCCTATTTTTATATTCTTTCTTTCTTTTATTCTCGCTAGTTTTAAGTTCTTTTAACTGTAGCGCTTTGAGATTTGCCCCGCAACTGTAAAGCGCATTACAAATGGAATCTATTATTATTATTATTATTATTAAAAAAAATATATATTTATTAGTAAAACAAATAAAATAAAATACAGAATAAAAATAAGATAAAAATAGAACATAGTTAATTAAAAACATAGTATAAACAGACAATTTAAAAACAACAGCACAAGACTATTTTAATAAAAAGCTAACAGTCAAAGGCCTTTTTGAACAGGTAGGTTTTCAGGCCTGCTTTAAAAGAGTCCAGGCTCTGTGGTGCCCTCAGCTGGATGGGGAGGCTGTTCCACAGGCCTGGTGCAGCCGTGCAGAAGGCTCGGTCACCTTTCTTGGTGTTTACAGTTCTTCCCCCTCCGTCACAATTCCTGCTACACATTCCAACTCTGTCCAGCCCCGCAATGCCTGGCGTGCTTCTGCTCTGGTATGCCAGAGAGGAAGCCAGTTCATTTCAGCATTTCCGCATAGCGTTGTTGAGGTCACCCCATCCTATTGCACTTGAAGAAAGGTGTGTTTGAGTTTTCCTCATCACCTCCAATGTGGCTTTTCTCTTGATGGGAGAATAATGGTGGTGTTACTGTAGTGTGGGTGTAGGAGGACAGAGAGGGTTAGTGTTGGTGTAGGAAAACAGAGGGTTAGTGTTGGTGTAGGAAGACAGAGGGTTAGTGTTGGTGTAGGAAGACAGAGGGTTAGTGTTGGTGTAGGAAGACAGAGGGTTAGTGTTGGTGTAGGAAGACAGAGGGTTAGTGTTGGTGTAGGAAGACAGAGGGTTAGTGTTGGTGTAGGAAGACAGAGGGTTAGTGTTGGTGTAGGAGGACAGAGGGTTAGTGTTGGTGTAGGAAGACAGAGGGTTAGTGTTGGTGTAGGAAGACAGAGAGGGTTAGTGTTGGTGTAGGAAGACAGAGGGTTAGTGTTGGTGTAGGAAGACAGAGGGTTGGTGTAGGAGGACAGAAGGTTGGTGTTGGTGTAGGAGGACAGAGGGTTAGTGTTGGTGTAGGAAGACCGAGGGTTAGTGTTGGTGTAGGAAGACCGAGGGTTAGTGTTGGTGTAGGAAGACGGAGAGGGTTAGTGTTGGTGTAGGAAGACAGAGAGGGTTAGTGTTTGTGTAGGAAGACAGAGAGGGTTAGTGTTTGTGTAGGAAGACAGAGAGGGTTAGTGTTTGTGTAGGAAGACAGAGAGGGTTGGTGTTGGTGTAGGAAGACAGAGGGTTAGTGTTGGTGTAGGAAGACAGAGAGGGTTAGTGTTGGTGTAGGAAGACAGAGGGTTAGTGTTGGTGTAGGAAGACAGAGGGTTAGTGTTGGTGTAGGAAGACCGAGGGTTAGTGTTGGTGTAGGAAGACAGAGGGTTAGTGTTGGTGTAGGAAGACAGAGGGTTAGTGTTGGTGTAGGAAGACGGAGAGGGTTAGTGTTGGTGTAGGAAGACGGAGAGGGTTAGTGTTGGTGTAGGAAGACAGAGAGGGTTAGTGTTTGTGTAGGAAGACAGAGGGTTAGTGTTGGTGTAGGAGGACAGAGGGTTAGTGTTGGTGTAGGAAGACAGAGGGTTAGTGTTGGTGTAGGAAGACAGAGGGTTAGTGTTGGTGTAGGAAGACAGAGGGTTAGTGTTGGTGTAGGAAGACAGAGGGTTAGTGTTGGTGTAGGAAGACAGAGGGTTAGTGTTGGTGTAGGAAGACAGAGGGTTGGTGTAGGAGGACAGAAGGTTGGTGTTGGTGTAGGAGGACAGAGGGTTAGTGTTGGTGTAGGAAGACAGAGAGGGTTAGTGTTGGTGTAGGAAGACAGAGAGGGTTGGTGTTGGTGTAGGAAGACGGAGAGGGTTAGTGTTGGTGTAGGAAGACGGAGAGGGTTAGTGTTGGTGTAGGAAGACAGAGAGGGTTGGTGTTGGTGTAGGAAGACAGAGAGGGTTGGTGTTGGTGTAGGTGTAGGAAGACAGAGATGGTTGGTGTTGGTGTAGGAAGACGGAGAGGGTTAGTGTTGGTGTAGAAAGACAGAGGGTTAGTGTTGGTGTAGGAAGACAGAGGGTTGGTGTTGGTGTAGGAAGACAGAGGGTTAGTGTTGGTGTAGGAAGACAGAGAGGGTTAGTGTTGGTGTAGGAAGACAGAGGGTTAGTGTTGGTGTAGGAAGACAGAGGGTTAGTGTTGGTGTAGGAAGACAGAGAGGGTTAGTGTTGGTGTAGGAAGACAGAGGGTTAGTGTTGGTGTAGGAAGACCGAGGGTTAGTGTTGGTGTAGGAAGACAGAGAGGGTTAGTGTTGGTGTAGGAGGACAGAGGGTTAGTGTTGGTGTAGGAAGACAGAGAGGGTTAGTGTTGGTGTAGGAAGACAGAGGGTTAGTGTTGGTGTAGGAAGACAGAGAGGGTTAGTGTTGGTGTAGGAAGATGGAGAGGGTTAGTGTTGGTGTAGGAAGACAGAGAGGGTTAGTGTTTGTGTAGGAAGACAGAGGGTTAGTGTTGGTGTAGGAAGACAGAGAGGGTTAGTGTTGGTGTAGGAAGACAGAGGGTTAGTGTTGGTGTAGGAAGACAGAGAGGGTTAGTGTTGGTGTAGGAAGACAGAGGGTTAGTGTTGGTGTAGGAAGACAGAGGGTTAGTGTTGGTGTAGGAAGACAGAGAGGGTTAGTGTTGGTGTAGGAAGACAGAGGGTTAGTGTTGGTGTAGGAAGACAGAGAGGGTTAGTGTTGGTGTAGGAAGACAGAGGGTTAGTGTTGGTGTAGGAAGACAGAGGGTTAGTGTTGGTGTAGGAAGACCGAGGGTTAGTGTTGGTGTAGGAAGACAGAGGGTTAGTGTTGGTGTAGGAAGACAGAGAGGGTTAGTGTTGGTGTAGGAAGACGGAGAGGGTTAGTGTTGGTGTAGGAAGACGGAGAGGGTTAGTGTTGGTGTAGGAAGACAGAGAGGGTTAGTGTTTGTGTAGGAAGACAGAGGGTTAGTGTTGGTGTAGGAGGACAGAGGGTTAGTGTTGGTGTAGGAAGACAGAGGGTTAGTGTTGGTGTAGGAAGACAGAGGGTTAGTGTTGGTGTAGGAAGACAGAGGGTTAGTGTTGGTGTAGGAAGACAGAGGGTTAGTGTTGGTGTAGGAAGACAGAGGGTTAGTGTTGGTGTAGGAAGACAGAGGGTTGGTGTAGGAGGACAGAAGGTTGGTGTTGGTGTAGGAGGACAGAGGGTTAGTGTTGGTGTAGGAAGACAGAGGGTTAGTGTTGGTGTAGGAAGACAGAGAGGGTTAGTGTTGGTGTAGGAAGACAGAGGGTTGGTGTTGGTGTAGGAAGACGGAGAGGGTTAGTGTTGGTGTAGGAAGACAGAGAGGGTTGGTGTTGGTGTAGGAAGACAGAGAGGGTTGGTGTTGGTGTAGGAAGACGGAGAGGGTTAGTGTTGGTGTAGAAAGACAGAGGGTTAGTGTTGGTGTAGGAAGACAGAGGGTTGGTGTTGGTGTAGGAAGACAGAGGGTTAGTGTTGGTGTAGGAAGACAGAGAGGGTTAGTGTTGGTGTAGGAAGACAGAGGGTTAGTGTTGGTGTAGGAAGACAGAGGGTTAGTGTTGGTGTAGGAAGACAGAGGGTTAGTGTTGGTGTAGGAAGACAGAGAGGGTTAGTGTTGGTGTAGGAAGACAGAGGGTTAGTGTTGGTGTAGGAAGACCGAGGGTTAGTGTTGGTGTAGGAAGACAGAGAGGGTTAGTGTTGGTGTAGGAAGACAGAGGGTTAGTGTTGGTGTAGGAAGACAGAGAGGGTTAGTGTTGGTGTAGGAAGATGGAGAGGGTTAGTGTTGGTGTAGGAAGACAGAGAGGGTTAGTGTTTGTGTAGGAAGACAGAGGGTTAGTGTTGGTGTAGGAAGACAGAGAGGGTTAGTGTTGGTGTAGGAAGACAGAGGGTTAGTGTTGGTGTAGGAAGACAGAGAGGGTTAGTGTTGGTGTAGGAAGACAGAGAGGGTTAGTGTTGGTGTAGGAAGACCGTGTTGGTGAGTTTGGTCACTGCTCTTGTTTCTTCCACTGCTGATGACAGAGGAGAGCAGACAGATAATGACCCCTACTGGACACCACCCTCAGGACTTTACACTTAACGTTCTTGGAAGAAACTGGTGATTAACAAGTTCAATATCCTACAACAGGTTGCTTTCAGCCGAGCCATTACATGACCTCATTCTGTTTTGTCACTAAGGAAATGGCCCCAGACGGGAATACCCTCCTGTGATGCCTTTGTCGAGTATTGTTTTGCGTCATCTTTTATCTTTTCTGAGGCACATAAGTATGTCATGTGATAAGAGTTGGTTTGGCAGGTTTGGTTATTGGAAGCATTGTGCTAGTTATGTCCCTTAGTGATGTATTAAATGGACTTTGTGATATTCAGAATTTCAGTTTGTTGTTTTTGTTTATTTTGTCACAACATGTGGAAACAGGGTTCTGTATTATTGGCACTTCAATCAACCAAAACATGACATGTCAACATTGTTAACACTTTGGCGGCCGCACTCTTGCGGCGATTTATGCCTCAGAGGACAGAGGTTTGTTTACAAACCAATGTACTTTCTAAGAGCTATATATATAATTTATAGTATTGCTATCTGTCCATTCTCATTGTCACTTGAGTGCATAAACCGTGCCGGCAGCATTTCTTCATTAGTCATCGGATTCTGGTAGATCGATATGTCCATTGGCTAATCATAAATCCCATTATTCCAGGCTGATATATGCGTTCCGTAACGTGATCAAAGATGGAGGGTCTTCGTTTGGAATCGAGGCTCATATGATCCGCCCACAGACTGTAAAAGATTTTTTATTTTTTTTTAAATCCCCTCAATGATAGGGGAGCGATGGAGCGATGAGCGATGGCGCCCCTAAGCGGATCTGGCCGGTATTGCATGTTTCGAAAATCAAATATGTGGGTAGGTCATGGATCTCAATCGCGGACGTTAATAGCATTATAAATATGGAATAAAACAATAACAACTTGCCACGGCTATATACGTGGCTCTGGTCCACAACGCATGGCACCGAAACACGTATATACTCATGGACGGACGGCATAGTGTTAACATTAGAGCTGGGCCGTTAACTGCGTTAACGTGCTGCGTTAACGCTATACTAGTATCGCGCGATAATATAATTAACGCATTAATCAAACTTTTTTTAATTTTTTTTTTTTTTAATTTTTTTTTTTTTTTTTACCTTTATTTACCCAGGGTAATAATAATAATAATGACTTGGATTTATATAGCGCTCTTCATGACACCCAGAGCGCTTCACAGAGTCCATTATTCGTTCATACACAGTCATACCGGTGGTGGTAAGCTACAATTGCAGCCAGAGCTGCCCTGAGGCAGACTCACGGAAGCGTGGCGAATAATCAACGCCTACGGCCCCTCCGACCACCACCAACATTCATTCACATGTATACACATTCATACGAGGCAAGTAGGTTAAGTGTCTTGCCCAAGGACACAACGGCAGTGGGATGGACATGGGCTTGAGCGGGATTCGAACCACCAACCCTTCGATCATTGGACGACCCGCTCTACCCCTGAGCCACGCCGCCCCACAGGGTAGGTTCGCTGAGCACAGATGCTCTTTTTCAGGAACGCCCTGCTTCACATTCACACAGTTCCATTCACACCTGGGAGCTGCCCAGTACAACCACAAACACCATTGGCCACTGAGCAACTCCACTGGAGCAGTTGATTCAAGCCATGTCACATAGTTCAAGTTTGAAATTATTCTTTCTGTTTTGCTCCTGAGAGTGTGCTAGATACTGTACTGTACTGGTAATATTATTTATTTGTGTTAACTTCTGAATAAAACAACTTATTAAACACAAGTACATCTTATTGAACATTATTTTGATATTTCATTACCAATTATCAAAGCAAACCAGCTTTAACAGTCTGTAATGCATTTTGGAAACGGGAGATGGGCTCATGGTGTAATGGGCCACCTGGCCTGAGAAACATAAGGAGGAAAGAAAAAGTAAGGACTTACTTCTGGTCATTATTTGGGTAGAACACACATATTTTGAATGCCTTCGGCAGTTTTTTTTTTAGTTTTTTTAGCCATTTTAATCTAGATTAATCTAGATTAAATCCAGGATTGCAGATAGATTAATCTAGATTAAAAAAATGTATCTATGCCCACCTCTAGTTAACATACATCACCAGGCACTTGTCACATTATGGAGAAATGTTTCTTTACTTGTCCTTCAGCTAACCTAAAGATTGTTAAGATCGATAACATTCCTATTTGAAACCAACAGGTACTGCTAGCTGCAAACTAGCAGTACCTACTCGTTGTTATGAGGTGAATGAGGATTCAAATAGTTTGTCCTAGGAAAGCAACAGCTGTGATTGGAGTATCATGAAAAGAGAGGGCAGGGTTTGAAATATGTCCATTAAGTAACTTACATTTTTCAGATTCAGACAACTTTATTGATCCCACGTGGGGCAATTCATATTGTAGCTTTGCACGGGTAACAAAAACAAAAACATCTCGACGACAACACAGCAACAACAACATTCAATGCTATACACAGTCCAGTAAAAGTTAAAACGGACAACTACGGTAGGTGTAAAAGGCTACTTAAAGTGACTACTGTCTGTTTTTAAAAGTCTGATAGCCGAGGGGACAAAAGATTTAGCGTAACGGTTGGTCCTACTCAACGGAACATCATAACGGCGTTATTTACAACGTCATGGTGCTCCTTTTGACCCATTCTGTCAACTCTTTGTCCTCCCCAGGTCCTGTGGTGTACGTGCTGGACCTGGCTGACCGCCTCATCTCCAAGGCATGTCCCTTCGCTGCCGCTGGCGTCATGGTGGGCTCCATCTACTGGACGGCTGTCACCTACGGTGCCGTCACCGTCATGCAGGTCAGCCCACCATCTCTTCTCAGCACGTCACCAGCCTCTCTTTAGTTTTACTGCCTTTCCTCTCCTTAGTTCCTCCTTTCTCACGTTCCTTTATTCTCTTGTATTTGCTCTGTTTTTGGATAAGAAATGCAGTCAAATCATTTGAATAAATTAATTCAAGTGAAACGGGGGAGAAATGGAAATGACATGCAGCGTTCCGGTTCCATTCCGTTTACTTCCACATGCTGCAGTCATTTATGTGCCAGGGTCTCGTTTCCCCAAAAAAGATCATCGTAAAATCGTACGTAGCTTCTTGCACTTGTGGGCTGTTTCCGAAAAGCATTTGAACTGAAGACGCTCTTAGAAATAGAGGATGGTAGATGAATGAGTGCTTCCTACCACTCATAGAAGCAGGAAAGAGACACTCACTCATGTCACCTGCTCGAATCATCGCAAGCTGGATGTTAGTTTTTCTTATTTCTTATTATATGAAATAACGTTTAAAAAATACAGTTGAATAAAAAGTCTTTGCATAATGAGGGAACCATGAAAACATGAATAAAACACTAAATAGGTGCAACTTGAGTGGTGATCAGAAGAAGGGAATACAATATTTTATTTTCTTATAGGTTATTGTGCATCGACTGCAAATATGTCTCCATCCTCCTCCTCCTACACTTGGCCATGTGAGGCGCCTTCGCAGACAGCAATGTTGTGTGGCATAGCTACAGTAATGACCGCACAGCACTGTGATGGAGACAGCAATGTTGTGTGGCATAGCTACAGTAATGACCGCACAGCACTGTGATGGAGACAGCAATGTTGTGTGGCATAGCTACAGTAATGACCGCACAGCACTGTGATGGAGACAGCAATGTTGTGTGGCATAGCTACAGTAATGACCGCACAGCACTGTGATGGAGACAGCAATGTTGTGTGGCATAGCTACAGTAATGACCGCACAGCACTGTGATGGAGACAGCAATGTTGTGTGGCATAGCTACAGTAATGACCGCACAGCACTGTGATGGAGACAGCAATGTTGTGTGGCATAGCTACAGTAATGACCGCACAGCACTGTGATGGAGACAGCAATGTTGTGTGGCATAGCTACAGTAATGACCGCACAGCACTGTATGAATCTGGGGACTAACGTATTTTAAATATCTAATTTAGATCATTGATAGTAGGCTTGGGCGGTATGACGGTATTAATGTATACCGGGGTATTTAGAAATACCGACGGTATTGATTTTCAATACCGTCCGTCACCGTCAAAATCACAGATGCGCTTCAGTTTCTATAACAGTGAAACAGAGTTTTGAGTGTAGTGCACACACTGAGTGTAGTGCACACACGCGCCAGCAGAGGGCGAGACCGCTCTAGTGGAGCGAGTGGGTCACAACGGTGTTCACGTTTTACGGTAATGTGTCATGTCAGTAATGTCAGTAATGTCAGTGCTGTGAAAATACCGTAAAGCGTTGTGACGAGAGCAGTGTTGTTGTGGAGCAAGCAAATAATCCGTCTCTTATGTGAACTAAATAGTACAAGGTTTACACAACAGCCCCCACCCGCCTTTTTATTGTATTTGTACCATCCTGTACTATCCGCTGTCAGCTGTTTATCTCTCTCTGTGAGCTACTGAGCTTGAATAACTAGCGTTAGCTCACGTTAAGTAGCGTTAGCTCTGCGGCTAATCTTAGATTACCCTGAACTAACTAAATCAATGACTAGGTTATAAAGCATTCGAGTAGTTTTACTGCACATAGAAGTAGCCAAACAACGGGAGCATTTCGGGAGCATATCACCAAAACCCAGGCAATTTCTAGCCCTTAAGGAATCAAATAGTCTGCCATGGCTATAGGCTAGATGCTAACGCTAAAACGGTGCGGGCTTCTACCGGTGCAGGACTACCATTCTGAGAGCTGACGATGATTTGTTTACTTTGATGAAAATGAAAGTCATACCGTCAAATACCGTGCACCGGGGTATTATAACATAAAGGTTTGCCGGTGTGAAAAAAAGGATACCACCCAAGCCTAATTGATAGGCCAAACCATATGACCGCCACATCCAATCAAATTTCAGAAAAAACACATGATAAACAGATTTGTCATGTCGATAAACAGATTTGTCAAATCACTGTCCGATTTTTTACCAAACTTTTTTTTTTATAAACAAAGTTTTTTATTCAAAGATTACATTTACATTCATATCTTGCATACAGATGTCATGTCCTTTGTTCTTTCCTTACTGAATATCCCTCCCTCCCGCCCCACCCAGAAAAATAAAAAAGACCGTACAAAAGTAAATAAATACATACAAAATAAAATAAGACAAATACAAAATGTGACATTAGGATCCACTTTAACGGCAATATGGTACTCTTAAAGGATAAGTATATTTGCTATGGATATAATGAAACATAAGTGCAACTCCAGGTCCGATACACAAGCCAGGTCGTATGACCCTAAATACGTGAGGTGGGAGATTAAATAAATACACGCCTACTGTCCCCAACAACCCCAATCAACAGGTAAGCCCACTCAGTGAAAACTGTCCCCCCCCTACATGGCACTCGACATAACTTCAGTCAGGAGGAAATGGATCTATTCTATCTACATATGAGATTAGCGGTTGCCAATGTGTGTAGAATTTATCCGCTGATCCTCTAATTGTAAATTTAATTTTTTCCAGTTTTAGGAATGACATCACATCATTCAGCCATAATCTGGATGATGGGGGAGGTTCTGCTTTCCAATGCAAGAGTATCCTCCTGCGGGCAATCAGTGAGGCAAAGGACACTACATTGTATTGTTTTTTGGTCAAGATCACATCCTCCTCGGGGATCCCAAAGATATTTTTTACCAAACTTGACAAATATGTTTGTCTCACAATAGTTTCAAGTTTCTTTAATAGTTGTCATACAGAAGTACAGAATACTTTTATACAAAATGCTTCTTACTGTTACGCTCCAGAGACTGTGCAAGACAAGATAAGTATGAAATAAAATAACATAGTATAGCATGTAAATTAGAAGTAAAAAAAAGTGAGGTCACAGTGTTCAGTATAGACATATGTACAATGTTCGATGCAGAATAGACGTAACTGAGTTACCATATAATATACAATACTGTGCAGTGTACTAATACAATACTATATAGTGCAAGGCAGAAATGGGATGAGGTGCAATTTAGGTACAATTTACAGTGGGTGTACGAGTTGTAGTGCAAATCCTTTATCAATAAATATAAAGTGTGTTTGTGTGGTTTAAGTGAGTGTGTGCGTGTGGGTGTGTGTGCTGTGTGCATTTGATGGTTGTTGCATAGTGTTTATTGTTCGTTTAGCAGCCTGATGGCCTGGGGATAGAAGCTTCTTCTGAGTCTTTCTGTGCTCGCCTTAAGACTCCGGTATCGCTTGCCTGACCGCAGCAGTTCAAAGAGGCAGTTGTTCGGGTGGCTCGAGTCCTTAATAATTCTCTTAGCCTTCCCCTTGCACCGCTTGTTGTAAATGTTCTGGAGGGTGGGGAGCCCCCCTCCAATTGTGCGTTCGGCTCAACGTGTCACTCTTTGTAGTCTGCTACGGTCTTGTGCAGTGCTATTCCCAAACCAGGAGGTGATGTTGCCGGTCAGGATGCTCTCTATTGTACATGAGTAGAAGTTCCTAAGGATCTTCTGACTGACTTGGAACTTCCTTAGGCGCCTGAGGAAGTAGAGGCGTTGTCGTGCCTTCTTCACTACACTGTCAATGTGTGTGGTCCATGTCAAGTCCTCGGATATGTGGGCTCCGAGGTACTTGAAACTGTTCACTCTCTCAACCGGTGCCCCGTCGATGCTGAGGGGGCTGTAGTCCTTGACCTCCTGAAGTCCACAATCATCTCTTTTGTTTTGCTGACGTTCAGGGAGAGGCAGTTCTCCTGACACCACTGTGACAGGTTCTCTACCTCTTCCAGGTAGGCCCTCTCGTCGTTGGCAGAGATCAGGCCCACCACTACTGTGTCATCAGCAAATTTGATGATTGTGTTGTTGTTCCGCTGTGCCACGCAGTCATGTGTGTACAGGGAGTAGAGGAGGGGACTCAGAACACAGCCCTGGGGGGCCCCTATGTTGAGCGTGATGGATGAGGAGGTGCAGTTGCCTGCTCTTACCACCTGGGGTCTGCCCGTCAGGAAGTCCAGGACCCACTGGCAGAGGTCATAGTTCAAGCCCAGGTCCCTGAGCTTGGCTATGAGTTTGGAGGGGACTATGGTATTGAATGCTGAGCTGTAGTCGATGAACAGCATTCTCACATAGTTCCCCTGCCTCTTGTCCAGGTGTGATGCTGCTGTGTGCAGCACATGGGCTATGGCGTCCTCCGTGGACCTGTTGGGGCGATATGCAAATTACAGGGGGTCCAGGTTGATGGGGAGGCCTGTGAAGTTCTGAGTCATCTGGCCTCATGGTGGCACTATTCTCCTAAAACGAAAAACATGAACTACTCCTCAATGGCTCGGATTAGGGGCGTGGTCAAAAGGTGGATTGAGAATTCGTCCCGTTTGTGGATATACCCACGGTCGACCACCGACCGCAAATGCCTGGTTTATTAATGCATACTTTCTCTGGCTTGAGCAACAGGCAAATCAATCAAAGAACACTTAAACATCACACGTATGCCTTTAGGCAATACTATGAGATCATAAGCTATTAAGCTCTACAGGCAATATAGAACTATTTTATAATGTAAATGTAAATTTTATTTGCTTCTCTATACTTCGTATGATGTAGCCTACAATTTATGACGTAGCTATCCACCTTACATCTCCATTAAAAAAAAACGGGCTCCAAGTCTTGTTTAGGGAGACGCATGTGAGGTCCAAGCGACCACCACCATCTCACCTCAGCATCACCCTGAGGTCCAAGCTGCCACCACCATCTCACCTCAGCATCACCCTGAGGTCCAAGCTGCCACCACCATCTCACCTCAGCATCACCCTGAGGTCCAAGTACCACCCCTATCTCACCTCAGCATCACCCTGAGGTCCAAGCGACCACCACCATCTCACCTCAGCATCACCCTGAGGTCCAAGCGACCACCACCATCTCACCTCAGCATCACCCTGAGGTCCAAGCGACCACCACCATCTCACCTCAGCATCACCCTGAGGTCCAAGCGACCACCACCATCTCACCTCAGCATCACCCTGAGGTCCAAGCGACCACCACTATCTCACCTCAGCATCACCCTGAGGTCCAAGCGACCACCACCATCTCACCTCAGCATCACCCTGAGGTCCAAGCGACCACCACCATCTCACCTCAGCATCACCCTGAGGTCCAAGCTGCCACCACCATCTCACCTCAGCATCACCCTGAGGTCCAAGCTGCCACCACCATCTCACCTCAGCATCACCCTGAGGTCCAAGCTGCCACCACCATCTCACCTCAGCATCACCCTGAGGTCCAAGCGACCACCACCATCTCACCTCAGCATCACCCTGAGGTCCAAGCGACCACCACCATCTCACCTCAGCATCACCCTGAGGTCCAAGCTGCCACCACTATCTCACCTCAGCATCACCCTGAGGTCCAAGCGACCACCACCATCTCACCTCAGCATCACCCTGAGGTCCAAGCGACCACCACCATCTCACCTCAGCATCACCCTGAGGTCCAAGCGACCACCACCATCTCACCTCAGCATCACCCTGAGGTCCAAGCTGCCACCACTATCTCACCTCAGCATCACCCTGAGGTCCAAGCTGCCACCCCTATCTCACCTCAGCATCACCCTGAGGTCCAAGCTGCCACCACCATCTCACCTCAGCATCACCCTGAGGTCCAAGCTGCCACCACTATCTCACCTCAGCATCACCCTGAGGTCCAAGCTGCCACCACCATCTCACCTCAGCATCACCCTGAGGTCCAAGCTGCCACCACTATCTCACCTCAGCATCACCCTGAGGTCCAAGCGACCACCACCATCTCACCTCAGCATCACCCTGAGGTCCAAGCGACCACCACCATCTCACCTCAGCATCACCCTGAGGTCCAAGCGACCACCACCATCTCACCTCAGCATCACCCTGAGGTCCAAGCTACCATCACTATCTCACCTCAGCATCACCCTGAGGTCCAAGCTGCCACCACTATCTCACCTCAGCATCACCCTGAGGTCCAAGCGACCACCACCATCTCACCTCAGCATCACCCTGAGGTCCAAGCTGCCACCACTATCTCACCTCAGCATCACCCTGAGGTCCAATCTACCACCACTATCTCACCTCAGCATCACCCTGAGGTCCAAGCGACCACCACCATCTCACCTCAGCATCACCCTGAGGTCCAAGCGACCACCACTATCTCACCTCAGCATCACCCTGAGGTCCAAGCGACCACCACCATCTCACCTCAGCATCACCCTGAGGTCCAAGCGACCACCACCATCTCACCTCAGCATCACCCTGAGGTCCAATCTACCACCACTATCTCACCTCAGCATCACCCTGAGCTCCAAGCTACCACCCCTATCTCACCTCAGCATCACCCTGAGGTCCAAGCGACCACCCCTATCTCACCTCAGCATCACCCTGAGGTCCAAGCTACCACCCCTATCTCACCTCAGCATCACCCTGAGGTCCAATCTACCACCACTATCTCACCTCAGCATCACCCTGAGGTCCAAGCTGCCACCACTATCTCACCTCAGCATCACCCTGAGGTCCAATCTACCACCCCTATCTCACCTCAGCATCACCCTGAGGTCCAAGCGACCACCCCTATCTCACCTCAGCATCACCCTGAGGTCCAAGCTACCACCCCTATCTCACCTCAGCATCACCCTGAGGTCCAATCTACCACCACTATCTCACCTCAGCATCACCCTGAGGTCCAAGCTGCCACCACTATCTCACCTCAGCATCACCCTGAGGTCCAAGCGACCACCACTATCTCACCTCAGCATCACCCTGAGGTCCAATCTACCACCACTATCTCACCTCAGCATCACCCTGAGCTCCAAGCTACCACCCCTATCTCACCTCAGCATCACCCTGAGGTCCAAGCTACCATCACTATCTCACCTCAGCATCACCCTGAGGTCCAAGCTACCATCACTATCTCACCTCAGCATCACCCTGAGGTCCAAGCTACCACCACTATCTCACCTCAGCATCACCCTGAGGTCCAAGCGACCACCACTATCTCACCTCAGCATCACCCTGAGGTCCAAGCTGCCACCACTATCTCACCTCAGCATCACCCTGAGGTCCAAGCTACCATCACTATCTCACCTCGGCATCTAAACTATTAAACATATGACGACAGGACTGGAGACTGGTGCCACTTTCTCAGAAACAAAACAAACTGCACATGAATAATGTAATGTTTTGTCCCTTTAGGTGGTGGGTCACAAGGAGGGCCTGGACGTGATGGAGAGGGCCGACCCTCTGTTCCTCCTCATCGGCCTTCCCACCATCCCTGTCATGCTCATCCTGGGCAAGATGATTCGCTGGGAGGACTATGTGCTGCGCCTCTGGAGGAAGTACTCCAACAAGCTGCAGATCCTCAACAGTATTTTCCCAGGTTAGTGTTCATCTCGCAAGACCTTAAAGGGGAACTATCTTATCAATGGCCTTTTTCAGTGTTTAGCATTGTTTCCTGTAGGGCTGACCTTCGAAGCTTTTTTTGGCAATCGAAGCTTCGGGGCCGAGCATCGATTTTAATTTTTTTGTTTTTCTATATAATTTTTTTTGTTTTTTTTTATCTTATGTTGTGGGACTTGTACAGCACTTTGGTAAACTTTGTTGTTTTTAAATGTGCTCTATAAATAAAGTGGATTGGATTAATTAATTAAGTAGCCCCTTTCGTGACTGTGACGCAGCCAACAAGGTTTCACTCTGTGTGATTTAATTCAAGGTGGATCGCTGTTGTCGTTTGAACAACTTCAGATTTCATGGGAACTACCAATCCCCCAAATCAAGAATGTTTAAGATGAATGAAGTAAGATTTTGATTATTTGAAATATGGCCTGTGTAGACTAAACTATGCACAGAATTATGTCAGTCTACAGGGTCCGGATTCTACATGGTCCGGCAATGTAGACCTTGTAGACTCCACTACAGACCAATTATCAGTGAATGTTTATGCATTTTTAAGAAGGGCTACTTCCACAAAAAAACAAAGAACTCACCAAAACATCTCAGTAGCACCTTATCTAAATGTTCTATTTCATATATGGAGATTCATATTTATTTATGTATTGCATGCATTTCTACATTATATTTCCTATTTAGTTTATTCATCCCAGTATCTTTCTTTCTTATGTGTGGAATTCTACAAGGCATGTAGGTGTATATGTGTTTGAGGATGATATCCTTCAAACAGGCAATAGTGATGATATAATTTGGGCAGTGCTGAGCTGGGTTACTTTCCTCCAGTGTATTTGTCCCCCGGCCCCACCCAATGGCCCCATGCGCACACACATACACACACACACACATACACACACACACACACATACACACACACACACACACACACACACACAAAAATCGAAGTAAAAAAAAATTGAAAAAAAATTCATATATATATATATATTTTTAACTTCGATTTTTTTTTATGTTCGAAGCTTCGAAGTATTTAAGACAGCCCTAGTTTCCTGGCTAGGTGGACTAATATTAATAGGATCTATGTCTCTAATTTTCATATTGGCGCATTCTTCCAATTATCCTCTCACAATATTCACCTTCTGAAAATGTGCATATCTGTGATGTCAGAGATTTCTCAGCTGCATAATAATGTGGCAGTTGGTGTGGCAGTTGCCACCAGGCCACACAGTGGTTGGAGCCCAGCCTCAAAACGGCTTAAGATCTTGAGGTAGAATAATGCTGTTTTTGAGTACTTTATTAGAAATACAAAACAATGATTATTTTTTTAAGAAAACCTTACAGAGGTGTTCCATAGACTCTCAGGAATTGTGTAAAAGTGCCCAAATAGTGAAAGAAATAGTAGTTATAGTAGTTAAATAGTTCCTTTTTAAATTCACCCTGTGTCCTTCTTCTGTGTTTCTGATGGACTCACTAAAAAGTGCATGGTGACATACTATATCTAGCTATATGTTTTGTGAACGTGTTCCTGTATAGAAAAGTATTTAATATTCTAGGATTATTATGCTCTTGATGGAAACTGAAATAACCTGGGGACTGCCTGGTCGTTAACATACATGGGTCACTGTGAATGTCAAGTATATAGCACTCTAAAGAATATAAAAACGACTTGACTAGTTTAAACTAGGAGCAGGCTTATAATAATATTTGTATGATTCTCAAGATAAAACACTTCAGAATCTTCAATATCACCGATATTTCAAGGGTCACTTATACTAGGGTAGTATTGGTATATCCTACCACCCTAGCCCACTCTGGGATAGGGTAGGAGCTCCATAATGCAGAGTGAGGGATGATGACTTTGTGAATCAGTGATGTATAGCTGTGGTGGTCTATGAGCACACAAACAGCCAGGCTCAGCCAGACCTCAGCCAGAGCGCACAGCCTTATCTACCTGCGAGATCAGCTGGCTGAGGTCTGGAACCTGATGCCCTCAACGCACGCGCCCTCCACAGAGTCCTTAGTTACCATGGCAACCACTCACTGCAGAGATACTTGTAACATTGCGGATTTTGCCATTCATTGATTATACCGGTGGACCATAGAGAGGCACACTGAGTGTTTGTAAGTAAGGCTGAGATGATATACCATTTGGAAGAATCGATAAATCGTGACAAAATTATCGATATAGATATATATATTTCTTTATTGTTTTGCATGTGATTTTTCTTTTTTTTTAAGTTTAAAATACTTTTTTCTTAAAGAGAAGAAAATCGACAAATGACGGCACTTATCGATTTCATGCAGTTATCGATAAGTGGTCTCAGCCTTAACTCATTGACCGCCGGGGATTAGTCATCGCCCTATGGTCGCATTGCCACACGTTAAAATATAGGACTGAGTCACCTTGTTTTAGAGCTAAATCTATATTTTATATTATAGCTATGGATACAATACCATGGTCATTTGGCAGTAACTATCTAACGTTCAAGATGCAAAAAAGGAAAAAAAAATTCAATCCATATGTTCCCGTTTTATACCGTGGTGAATATAAGTATGGTTTTAGAGCGGTCTAGGGTAATTCATGAAATCCTGAGTTAAAGCCCTATACGTCAATTCCACTATACACGTTGCCATTTCTTGCCTGTAAACGCTATTATCCCGAAATCAAATCTAGATCATCGCTATTATGTTCCATCATGAAAGCATGAAAGGGGGGGGGGGGGGGGGGGTCGTTTCTGATTATTTGATTGTCAGTAACGGCATTTGCATTGAACACTAAAAACGGTTATCAGCCTGATCGGTATGAAAGCATTGCAGGATCAAGCAAAAATGTATGTCAAATCGCCCTTATTATTATTCCAAAAATAATATTCCAATTGTTTGATCGCCATCAGGTATATCCAATGTCCATTTCGTCGACGGCATAATTCACCACAACATATTGATCGGAGATATTTGACGTGCTTCGATGGAACCGGGAGAACCACTCCCCTCGCCCGACAAGGAAAAGTGAAACCGGAGAGCTGTGGCCGTCCCACAGAGAAGGATACAAGGATAGAAAGGGTGCTCGATACCGCCGTCTAGCGTGATGCGGCCGGTATTGCACTTTTACATTCTCATGAGGATCCCCTATGTTAACCCCGAGTCCGTGCGCCTGTAATGAATAGAAATATCGAATAAAAGAAATAACGATCAAATAACGAGTATACTCGTTGGCGTTCAACGATTGGCAGCCAATAACGAGTATACTCGTCGATGGCGGGGAATGAGTTAATTGTAAGCTAAAAGAACATGTGCGTACATCTACTCTTGACCTCAGACCCCTGTTGCTTGTCTCCTGCTTAGGGATCGGATACCCGGTTCCTCGGATCCCGGCAGAGGCCAGCCCCTTGGCGGACCACGTGTCGGCCACGCGGATCCTGTGTGGCGCCCTGGTCTTCCCCACCATCGCTACCATCGTGGGCAAGCTCATGTTCAGCAGTGTCAACTCCAACCTGCAGAGGACCATTCTGGTGCTGGTTCAACTCTATCTTTATTCTATCTTTATTCCATATTATTTATCAGGGACCAAGTATAGGCTCATAAAGATATAAATTATAAACCTCTAATAAGTCACGAAATACACTCCAAAACGTTCCTGTAAACATGTTGTGACATGTGTATTTACCACGTGGAGATTATTTTTCTTTTTACATTTTCATTAAAAAAAAAAATTGCCAAACCACTGTTGCCTGGGCGCAGTGATTTCATCACCTCAAAAGCCATGTTTTTTTTTTTAAACTGGCATCACTGAGCTGAGGTCCACCCAGGCAGCAGTGGTTTGGCAAAACAAATTTCTGAGTATATAATATATACTCTGAAATTTATAAAAAAAAATATTATTATTTATAATTATTATTTATAAAAAAAACATTTCTCCACGTGGTAAATACACAGGTCACAACATGTTTACAGGAACATTTTGGAGTGTATTTCGTGACTGTTGGGAACTAGGCTACACTACTGGCACACCTACTTCCAGTGAATGACGCTAAGCTAGGCTAATGGAGCGGCTGTTCCCTAAGCCTAATGCATGCACAGAGAATAAAAGGGTATGTATCTGCTTGTCTAACTCCAGGGTAGATGGCAAATAAGATAATTTCCCAAAAAGTTGGTGTGTTCCTTTAACAACCCATGTTAGCCCCACACAAGAAACAACTGGGTTCCATAGTGTTAACAACCCATGCTAGCCCCACACAAGGAACAACTGGGTTGCATGGAGTTGTGCTACTGCAGCTCTGGCCAGAAATTCCTCTGGATTCTAGTTCTGGAGCGCGACCACAGCTAGCGTGGCTTGTAAAGATAAAACAACTGTAACGGAGGTCAGAAATAAAGGCATGTTCCACTACTGTTTATACTGTGTAGGTCACAAACATGCAGTTTTCACATCAAACACACATAGTCAAAAGATGCTCTTTCATTGTGTTTGTACACTGGTGGACTAGAGGCAGCATCAAGCAAAACAGCAGTGAACACGAGGAGAGGCTGGATTATAAGTAAATTTTTTACTAATCTTGTTAATCTGTAACCGACACAATCTAAACTCTGTGGGAATGCCTTTATTTTCATCGTGTGTCACGGTAGTCGTGAGCTTTGAATCATTTTTTATCTCTAAAAGCCATGCTAGCTAGTCACGCTCCAGAACTTGAGTACAGATTAATGAGCCAGGAGCATGATTCAGCTTTTTACATTTAGAATGTTTTGTGTGTCCCAAACTAAGCAACCGATTCTCCTTGATCACCCGCTTGGTGTGATTGGGGCAAATGTGCTTAGCTAGCTCTACTGCTAACATCAGTCAGTTCGCTGAATCACAAGCCAGATCCATCAGTCATACACATGGAGACAGACAGACACACAGACATATGCACCCCTCCCTCTCTGAGCAGGTGAAGACAGCAGGGTAACTGGAGCAGCAGGGTGGTGTTATATGAGCCGCCTTGCCCTCACTAAACACTCTGTTCTCCACGACTATGGCTCTTCAACACACACACACACCAACATTCTGTTTTCTTTGACCTTACATAACCATTAACAAAATCTCCTGTCATGTAAATGCTTGAGTGAAGGGCTCCAAGATATGAGCAATGTTAATAATAATAATAATAATAATCACAATTAGTGTTTAAATTGATCAAAATCCTGCCAGAAAAGGAAAGAATAGTAGTTTACATCAGAATTGTGTTGCTAGGAAACAGCTTGGGCCCAAATGTATTTCCTGTCAGCTACTGCATTAGCAAACACTGCAACAGGAAATCTACTTGGGCCCATTTAGGACTGTTTATGAAAAGTTCTATACTAAACAGGGAAAACCATCTAATCTATACACATTAATTTACTTTGATGTTGAGGTAATGGTGTGTTGTGTTGTGCCTACAGGGTGGCATTGCCTTTGTGGCGATCAAGGGAGCGTTCAAGGTGTACTTCAAGCAGCAGCAGTACCTTCGACAAGCCCATCGCAAGATCCTCAACTTTCCCGAGCAGCAGCAGGAGGAGGCCTGAGGCAGCTTGGGTTGTCTCACACTCGCACACTTAGTCCCGGGTGGTGGTGGTGGCTGAAGAGATGTACTGTATGACAGGAGGAGACCTGAGGCACCTTGGGTTGTCTCACACTTGCACACTTAGTCCCGGGTGGTGGTGGTGGCTGAAGACATGTACTGTATGGCAAACTCTTTGAGAAGAAACTTCTGGTCCAACAGACATCCTTCCTACGTCTCTTGCGTCCCGACTGACCACCGTTGACACCCAACACCAACCCCCCCCCCCGCAGAGTGATGATTAGTGGCACGGCCCACGTTTGTGCTACGATTATCGCCTCTGCGTTTCTGCGACTTCCAAGGCTTTGAGGAAGGCAGATGAGACTTTTGATGCAGACACAAGCACACGTGTAGTCAGTGAATAAATAGGTCGATACAAACACACAGAACTTTTTCTTCCCCCAGGAATGTGACTTGTTTTGCGACTGCCGGTGTTGCAGTCAGTGAGTTTGGATGTGTTTTGGTTTTTTCTTTCCTTTTCAACGAGTTTTGATGTTTTTTTTTTAAGAAGAAAGAAACCAGGGCCACGTGTAATTAGAACGTTTTATAATAATAAAAACAAGATAGTTTTTTAATGTTCATTTTGCAGATTTCAAAGTCTAGTTTATATTATGGAATGAGGAATATAGTTTTTCTTTGTTTATGAAATGTATTTTAAAGGTCACATATTATACTCTTTTGAACAAGTTAATATAGGTCTCTGAAGTCCCCAAAACATGTCTTTACCCTTCTGTTTCATTCCTGGTCCAGATGGGCTGTTTGTGTCTGTAGCTTTAAATGCAAATGGTTCATGTTTTTCCCAAACTACACAGAATGGCAGGGGAACCGGCTCACAAAATTCAGATAAAACTGTCAAACTAGGAGTTGCAGATGAAATATGAATTCAGACCCAACAATTACATATCCTTTTCCAGCATAAAATATTGTCAGAAACATATTTTAGTGAACCGTTCAGGTGGAAAAAGAGCAAGCAATGTTTATGAGCAAGTCGCCATCTAGAAAATCGAGGGAGATGCAAATCTGAACGGCTCGTCTAAAGGCACAGTTTCTGAACAGGCTGTGTGCATAATCTGACTTGGTTGTCTTATTTCACAGTTTGTGTGTTGGAACCATCAGAGACCCAAATGTTTGCACAAGCACTGAAAGTGTGTTTTTGCATAATATGTGACCTCTAAAGTGACAAATTATAGAATGTGTATGTAGAGGAAATGCTACATACCACAAAGCTTCTAGCACAGAGACATGTCACCTGCTCTTAACACTTTGAGTGCCACTCACGAGATATCTCGGGTTTTTAATAGTGACGTTGAATGCCACTCACGAGATTTCTCGGATTTTTTTTTTTTTTTTGCGATCTGAAAAATTATTGCATCACCCGAGCCTACCCGAGTATAGCCAAGCGGCGCCGGCGATCACTGTGGAAAAAAGCGTCCCCTGTCGTCTCCCAGATGACATAAGTGATTTTGGAATGGACTCAATGAAAATGAATGGGGGAAAAAATCCGGTACTCCACATTTTCCAGTCCACTGATCCAGCCGGGGTTACCACAGTTCATTCTGGAACCTCAGATCCCCGCTGATCATGGAGTTCTACAGTATCGCGTTGGATCCATACACGTATCGATTTTTTCGAATGGTGATCAGGAATTGGAATATACCAGTTGGATACCATCTGATGTCAGGTAAGGACACTGTTATCAGTGTTAGGATAATCAGAGTAAGTTTGATGAAGATATAGGCTGTTTTGTGAAATGTCTTCTTTCGGTTTCACTGTAAAAGTCAGAGAGGAAATCAACGAGGCGATTATCCGTGCACGGCCGTAATGTGCTTGCGTGCACGTATAATATTGATCATCTAGCGTTTATTTGAAAACGATTCATAAAAAGGCCGACGAATATCAACGTTGTGGAATATTCCACTAAAAGACGATTTTCATAGAATGCTCCAGAATTAGCTGTTTTTTATATCAAAATGGGGGCTTTTCTAACTGCTCTGAAACGGAAACGACGCGATAAAAAAACAATCTGCCTTGACAGCACTGACTGGAAAATAGTCTTTGATAATGCAATGGGCAGATTAGACACATAGCCATAATTTAAAACATAGATTAGGCGATATTAACATTGGCGCCGATGGTGGCAGCGCCGATGGTGGCATTCAGCCGGTAAAAAGGAAAACCAGGCGTGGCGCTCAAAGTGTTAACTCTTCCCACATGGCATACAGTAACTTGTGACTATTGCTAATGTACTCTTCATGATACTCCAATAATAATATCCTATCTATTGCGAACTTAGCTCCAACATGGTGACTGCAGAAAATAAGCTACAAGTAGTCTTAACTAGTGTGTTTTTAGACTCTACCATTACTTTGGAGTCTATTTTTTATACACATATGCCTTGAAAGTGTTCCAACGTTGAGTTCCTTTTTTGAGATTTATTGTATTTCTCCCTTTGTTGAAATGTTCCCCATGTGGTTTATTTTTAAGCCCCAGCTCCCTACAAGCTTGGGTCTGTCATGAGATTACTTTTAAAGAGATACAACTCTGCCACGAGAGATGACTGTAAAGAGATACAGAACAGAAGTCTGCATGGATATGGATTTTGAGGGACTTAAAAGCTTTGCAGCTGCGTGATCATCTTTCCGTTATGGAACAATTGCCATTATTTATTCCCCCCCCCAAGCTTCGGGTGACTCACATGATGCTCGATGATGCAGCACTTGTCATAGAAAGATGTGAAAACCTAGCTTCAAAGTGGAAGGTATTCAGAACGGCAGTGAGCCTGATCAGAAGCCTTTTTGGCAGTTCACCTCAATATTACCTTGTACACAGCATTGTTTTTTTTCTTTTATTTTTTAAGGCATTTCAGGCAAACTTCTGCTCTTCTTCATTTCAACCAGTGATGGGAGCATGTAGAACCAGTCTACAGTATATGATTCTTGTATAAAAAAGGCATGCCATACAACCAACCACTTGAATATTTAATGTACACACATCTCTCTAAGCTGTGCCTGCTGTCCTACCATGGTCCGCTCAGCTTCTCCAGTCACTGGAAAGACTCCATTATGCCAAAAGAATGACCGTCAAGTTTGTGTAAAATGTATTGTACAGACATTTTGCTTCTGAATTTAGTTTCATAGTCTGTGAATAAATGTATTTTTCCAAACTTTGGAAGTAGATGCCTTGTTGGGAGACGGGAAGAAACGTGCACTACAATTTCTCTTGAATAAAGACCAATAATTAGAACTTCCATTCAGTCATTTATTAATTAGAAACACAGGAAATAAATGATAATATAACTCAAAATACATCCGCATTCTGCATCGCTGGGCCGTGAACATGTCTTGAAGCAAGCAAAACTCAGCCAGCCAATCACAATCTTGTCAATTCCCAAAGACACTCTGAAATGAAAGTTTAGTGATTTGTTTAATTAACTCAAAGCCAGTTGTCTACTTCACTCTGTAAACTCAACATGGCCCACCCCATCCTGATGTCATGTTTACATCATTCTTGAATACTTGACATGAACAACTGATCGGTAAACCTGACATCCCACTCGAAAGCAGTGGCGTTTCTACCAAAGATACACTAGTCTCAACTGGAAATGTCTTTAGTACAGTATTAATTCATAAAAGGATCAGACTAGCTACAAAGTAAACCCATTAGTTTAAATTTGGTTGTTAAACATAGTAAAATGCTGGAAAACATTGAAGAAGCGTTCAGTACCACATAATCTTGACATACAACACAAGACTTCTTTATTCAAAATGTAATTTTGTTTTCACCCATCCTTCAAAATAAACATTTAATTAAATGCAGCATCACATGATGGAGCTAGGCCTGGAAGAGAAGGTCTGACGGGAGAGGGTCTCATAAAGCTGACGTTGCCCGTTTTCTAGAGTGGTTGGCAGCTCCAGCCAGCAGTGGTTTGACTTGGCAAGGCTGATAGCACCTGAGAGAGCAGGCCATGTTTACATGACCGAGATGAGTAGCCACGCATGGCCAACCACTCAGAATGGCCCCCTCTCCATGATTTAGGCTGGGAGGAAATCAGGGGGCCTGGGAGCACAGCGCGTAGACAGAACTGCAGTAACATGTTACTCCACAATGCAGAACACACTTTATTTTTTTCCATCCACAGCGCTTCCCAGGTCCAAATCCGTAGTTTATTGCTTAGGTAGAGAAGTGCATTATATATATATGTAACGGATGGTATCGTGAAGCGCAGTCAAGAAGGGCTGGGCAAGGCGCTCGCCACTAACGCAGGAGATGCTGGGTTTGAACCCAGCTCTCTGCGTTGCTTCCGGCTTGGCTGGTCGTTCATACTAACACAATTGGCAGTGTTAGGGGTGGGAAAGCCGGTGGGTGGGGATCGGACGTTGTGAACAGCGACTCCTACAGGTTGGTTGGTGCGCCTGTACAGCAGAATCGGGAAGCAACGGGGGCAGCGTGAGCCTCCCACGCATTACTCCTCGCCACAGAGATCGCGCTGTTCAGGTGAAAAGATGCGACTGCTGCCTCCTCGTGTACCGGAGGGGACACGTGATGCAAGGCTTGGTCCACATTGCAGCCGACCAGTGGGAGGCATGGTCTAACAACGTTCGAGACAGGGGAGGGTAGAATTGGATAATACGAAATTGGGATGGGAGAAAAATTGAAAAATGGGGAGAAAAAGTAGATAAAAAAAAGGACTGGGATGAGTAGCGGTGCCAGGATGGTATCGTGAAGCACAGTCACGAAGGGCTGGGGTGAGTAGCGATGCTATGGGTTAAACTCCCTCTCACATCCTCAAAAGACGCAGACACGTTACAAAGAAGTGAATTCACCTCTTGATATAGCGGTCTGTGTTGCTGCCCACGGTGTGAGAGACCGGGGGTTCAACTCCCACTCAGGGCATAGAAGTTTGAGGTGACGTTGTCACAACCGTTATATATATATATATTCAGGAACAAATCAGCTCAATAGGTAGAAGGCTCTCTTCAACTCCATTAAGACGTATGAAATGTTTGACATGATTCTTTTTGAGGTGGAAAAGGAGCTGCTAGACATTTATGCTGGAGTAAATCATTTGAATGTTTTTATTTGGTTGTTCCTCAAACCCCCAAGGTCGAGTTGAATAATGCCAGCAATCTTCTCCAAGTCTGACCCAACCCAAGTCTGACCCAAGACAAGGAGTGCTCACTTTCTAATACAGCCCAGCTAGAACCGCCCAACACAAACGGACTGAAGCCCGTGGAAAGGCACAAGCTACACTAAGTCTCACACGCAGACAGATATAGTAAGAAATTCACTCGAGCCTAAAGGAAGAAATGAATGCATCATGTTCTACAGCAGTCGACTTCATTCAAAATTAGGGGAAAAAATAACGACCATGAAAGCAATATGTGTTCATTTATGACGCCAAAGTACCAACATAAATGACAAACACTTAAAATAAGTTTTATTTCTTACCAATCTCTAAATGAAATCAAAAGCAACAAACCTGGAGGTCCCCCTGAGATGCTGTCTGGATGATATAGGACTATAGACGGCACTCAATTGACCGTATTCACACCAGTGGCCATTTTGCCCTTTTATGTCACGCTCAGGTTGGCATTCCTCTCAGCCGAAAGGAATGCCAACCTGAGCACGACATGAGAGCAAAAACATCGGCAGTGTGCATGCGGTCAAAGAAAGAAAAGGGAACATTCATGGACACGTTTTCTCCACCGAATGATCAATTCATAAACGGCTCCTCAAGAGGGTCCCAACATTTTACCAGTTTTAAAAACAGTTTCAAAACCGGTACAGGGCTTAAAATCCATCTACCATGAGGCTGATATTCTTCAGACGTACTTCAATTTGAATAAAACATTCCGCTATGCGGCACATGGAACTCTGTCTCTCTGTGATAACATAACAAGTCAAGGGGGGGGGTGCCTCGGAGTTCCATAGCAAAGATCTAACAGTCCAGCGTGATTCAAATGAAAAACAAACTACAGCGGTGGTGGAGCTAGTCTCCCGCACCTCGCAGCGCTTCCTCTCCATCATGCTAAACCGGCAAGTCATTCTCAACAAAGCAGCACGTCACTGTGAGTCATTCAGATTAAAACACACTTCCTATTCATTTTTAATAAGGATACTTATTAAGTACTGGTACTTAATAAGTACTTGTTTAACAAGGTATCTGGCTTTTTTTTTTATGCCATTAAAACGCTGTACTATACGGTCTTCTAGCGACAGTCTACGCGATACCGTGAATGTGAGTGTGTTGCATCTTCCTTCGAGAGGCTAGAATGAGGGGCAAGTGTGTGGTGTGACCTCTACCGTTTTATCACAGCTCTGACGACAACCACGGCTAAGTTTGGTGAATCAAACACACGTTTTCTTCCTCAAGCACCTCCTCCAGCCTGCTATTCATGCACACACGCAAACATACACACACACTTGGTCACAAACACACACGCACGCATGCAGGCTGTTCCCGACTCCAGGTGACTGGGTGGGGGAGGGAGGGGGTTATGGAGGGGTCAGAGAGAGGTCCCCCAGTGCCTTCCCAGCACTCCTGTACTGCTCTGGGCCTCGGGCCGGCCGGCCGGCCACAGACACACACACACACACACACACACCCACACACACACACACACCCCCTCTCAGAGCTTGGCAGCCATGAAGTTGATGTGGGGCTTGGCCAAAGGGAACAGCGGCAGGCTCCTCTTGAACTCAGTCATGTCCTCCACCAAGGTCGGCTGGGAAAGAGACATGTTGGCAAAGTGAGTGTTTGTGGTGTAACTCCCCATGGAGAAAGAGACATGAATTAACACTTCAACAGGAAGACATGGAGAGTATCATTGCTACCTGTGGCAGGGAGGGAGCTGGGGCCAGATTTACATCATTCTGGGCAGGGAACTCTCCCACGATGGGGCCTAATACAGACGGGACAAATCACATGTTAGCAATCTGAACCACGACACCAATCAGACAAGTTATCTCATGGTGTCACCAGTCATCAACCATATGAGCTACTCACAGGAATCCATCTCCCTAGATAGGACGTGTACAGACACTTTATGTCTCTTAGGGGCATCGATGGCCAGCAGGTCCTGCAAGGAGAGACAGTCGGTCAGGAAGAGCTCAGTCTCGGTACAGAGGATTACACTGGTAAAGAACACTGCCCCTCATCTGTATTCAGAGCCCATTCCGGTGACCGTAGCTATGATTGCCATCGATAGTGCATCAGAAATGCATTAGGCCTGTTCTGCATGGGGCCTGGAATAGTTTCTGCGGAGGTAAGATAAGTCTCTCACTGGCCGTGTCTCCTTGAAACATGCAGGCAGGCCGCGATGAAACCAGTCATTGTTACAGTTGATATGCTGGGAGCGTCCCGTCTGTGTCACCGCTATGAATAGAAGCAGCACAATGCAGAGGAAGACAGGACGCAGGGGAGGATGAGACAGGAGAGGAGACACAGGGGAGGATGAGACAGGAGAGGAGACGCAGGGGAGGGTGAGACAGGAGAGGAGACACAGGAGAGGATGAGACAGGAGAGGATGAGACAGGAGAGGAGACACAGGAGAAGAGACACAGGGCAGGAGACACAGGAGAGGAGACACAGGAGAAGAGACACAGGAGAAGAGACACAGGGGAGGAGACACAGGAGAGGAGACACAGGAGAAGAGACACAGGAGAAGAGACACAGGAGAAGACACAGGGGAGGAGACACAGGAGAGGAGACACAGGAGAAGAGGAAACGCAGGGGAGGATGAGACAGGAGAGGAGACACGGGGGAGGATGACACAGGGGAGGAGACACAGGAGAAGAGACACAGGAGAGGAGACACAGGAGAAGAGACACAGGAGAGGAGACACAGGGGAGGAGGAGACACAGGAGAAGAGACACAGGAGAGGAGACACAGGAGAGGAGACACAGGAGAGGAGACACAGGAGAGGAGGAGACACAGGAGAGGAGGAGACCCAGGAGAAGAGGAGACACAGGAGAAGAGGAGACACAGGAGAAGAGACACAGGAGAGGAGACACAGGAGAGGAGACACAGGAGAAGAGACACAGGAGAGGAGACACAGGAGAGGAGACACAGGAGAGGAGACACAGGAGAAGAGACACAGGAGAAGAGACACAGGAGAGGAGACACAGGAGAGGAGACACAGGAGAAGAGACACAGGAGAGGAGACACAGGAGAGGAGACACAGGAGAGGAGGAGACACAGGAGAAGAGGAGACAGGAGAGGAGACACAGGAGAGGAGACACAGGAGAGGAGACACAGGAGAAGAGGAGACACAGGAGAAGAGACACAGAAGAGGAGACACAGGAGAAGAGGAGACACATGGGAGGAGACACAGGAGAAGAGGAGACACAGGAGAAGAGACACAGAAGAGGAGACACAGGAGAAGAGGAGACACAGGAGAAGAGGAGACACAGGAGAAGAGGAGACACATGAGGAGACACAGGAGAAGAGGAGACACAGAAAAGGAGACACAGGAGAAGAGGAGACACAGGAGAAGAGGAGACACAGGAGAGGAGACACAGGAGAGGAGACACAGGAGAGGAGACACAGGGGAGGAGACACAGGGGAGGAGACACAGGAGAGGAGACACAGGAGAGGAGACACAGGAGAGGAGACACAGGAGAAGAGGAGACACAGGAGAAGAGGAGACACAGGGGAGTAGACACAGGAGAAGATGGGACACAGGGGAGGAGACACAGGAGACACATGAGAAGAGGAGACACAGGAGAAGAGGAGACACAGGAGAAGAGGAGACACAGGGGAGTAGACACAGGAGAAGAGGATACACATGAGAAGAGGAGACACATGAGAAGAGGAGACACATGAGAAGAGGAGACTAGGGATGCCCCGATCACGTTTTTTGCCACCGATACCGATCACCGATCGTCGTGAGCCATATCGGCCGATACCGATCCGATACCGATCGTTTTTGATTAAAAAGAAATTAAAAATTATTTTATATACGTTTTTTTCTTTTTTTTTTAAATAAAATATATATATTATATAATTAGACTTGTACTTGTATTATCTGCGAGACATCGCCACCACGCAACAAGTCAAAATGCTCGCTATCTGCAAACAGCTCCACTGTCTGTGTGTACTCTAGTAGCCTCCAGCTCCAAAAAGGATTCTCCGGCGCTGCAGCGGGACCCTATTGGTAACGTTATGCTTTGGTCATTTCACATTCAGCAAGCCCTCAGCTCGAATACGCATTCAATCAATGTTATAAGACATTGATATCAGGAGCTATCTGTAGCTACTGCTAGCCGGCTAGATGACGTTAAGACAACTATTTAGTTCAATCGGACATTTCGTTTTGAACTGTGAACTAACGTCAGCTAACGCAAGCTAACGCAAGCTAACGGAGATATCAACATGGACTACTAGACTTCCTGGGGCATTTGTTGATATCCGGAGCTATCAGTAGCTAGCCGGCTAAATACCGTTAGACAATGCCTACTAAAAGTGAATAGTTGACTGGGTAATTTTGTTTAAACAGTAACGATAGCTAGGTAGCTAACGTTAGCTCAGGTCAAATGCACTATCTAGACTCAGCAGAGGAGGTCCGCCTCCTCTGTGTTTACAAACTCTACACGGGTACGGGCGGGGCTAGGGAGGAGGAGCAGTTTGCAGGTCCTGTGCGTCTGAGACAAGCGAGTGAGATATCCACTTGATCAGTTTCCGCGATCGGCGAATATGACTAATTATCGGAATTCCCCGATCGCATATTTATACTGATTATCGGCCGATAACGATCGGTGGCCGATCGATCGGGGCATCCCTAGAGGAGACACATGAGAAGAGGAGACACAGAAGAGGAGACACAGGAGAAGAGGAGACACATGGGAGGAGACACAGGAGAAGAGGAGACACAGGAGAAGAGACACAGGAGAAGAGGAGACACAGAAGAGACACAGGAGAAGAGGAGACACAGGAGAAGAGGAGACACAGAAAAGGAGACACAGGAGAAGAGGAGACACAGGAGAAGAGGAGACACATGAGAAGAGGAGACACAGGAGAGGAGACACAGGAGAAGAGGAGACACAGGAGAGGAGACACAGGAGAGGACGAGACACAGGAGAAGAGGAGACACAGGAGAAGAGGAGACACAGGAGAGGACGAGAGAGGTGGCGTGTGGGACTGGCGAGGTTCAGTCGGCAGCCGGTCTGCAGTTTTCCATTTGTCTTTGAATTTCTTTTGCAAAAGCTGCATGGGCCTGAGAGGTCGCAGTGTGGTGGGCTGAGCCCTTTATGGGCATCTTTCCTGTGTACCTCAGAGGAGACCTCAATACAAGTCCTCTTTTAACTGGCTGCCGACACGGACGGCATGAGAGACGGAACATTTATAGAATGAGATCATATCAGTTAAGAAAAGACAACACATTTCTGTAATTTTTAAATCATTGTTGACCAAAACATTTGCTTTGTTGTACATACATAAAAATGATGCGAGATCAGTCAATTCAAACTGAAACTCGTCATGTCTGGTAATGTTATCATGGGAATACATTCCCTGAGGTCCATTGATGTCCCTACATACCAGGAACATGCTAATGGACCCTGTAGAAGTGGAGACATCTTCCATTTCCATTTACTTGGGTATATACTTTTAGGCGAATCTTCTGAAAATATGGCTAGGGCTTAAGAGGAGTTAGGATAACATTGCTATTTTGGAACTTAACACCCTATTGACGGTCTGTCTACCACGTACCCGACAGATAATTAGCCAGCTACAATTTCCCTGCAGGCTCTCACTGGGCTACAATAGCAGACAATGGGCAATCATAAATCCTTTTAAAAAAACAACGATAAATGTGCTTTTCTGGGATGGGAAGCACAGGGTGTATTCTTACTGGTCTCAGTGTGCTCTCCTGTGAAATGTAGAGCATGTTCTATGAACACATCGTTTACCCCTGTTCATTCCCTACACTATGAACACATCGTTTACCCCTGTTCATTCCCTACACTACACTATGAACACATCATTTACCCCTGTTCATTCCCTACACTATGAACACATCATTTACCCCTGTTCATTCCCTACACTATGAACACATCGTTTACCCCTGTTCATTCCCTACACTACACTATGAACACATCATTTACCCCTGTTCATTCCCTACACTATGAACACATCATTTACCCCTGTTCATTCCCTACACTATGAACACATCGTTTACCCCTGTTCATTCCCTACACTATGAACACATCATTTACCCCTGTTCATTCCCTATACTATGAACACATCATTTACCCCTGTTCATTCCCTACACTATGAACACATCGTTTACCCCTGTTCATTCCCTACACTATGAACACATCATTTACCCCTGTTCATTCCCTACACTATGAACACATAAGTTACCCCTGTTCATTCCCTACACTACACTATGAACACATCATTTACCCCTGTTCATTCCCTACACTATGAACACATCATTTACCCGTTCATTCCCTACACTATGAACACATAATTTACCCCTGTTCATTCCCTACACTATGAACACATAAGTTACCCCTGTTCATTCCCTACACCAGGGCTATTCAACTGGCGGCCCGCGGGATGATTCTGACCGGCCCGCCAAAGATTACATGATAATAATAAAAAAAAAAAAAAAAATTACTTTTTTTTCTTCGTGTCAACGTTCACACGCACAATTGAGCCAAAAGTCACTCAATTAATGACAGATTTCATTGATAAATTGAGGGAAAACTTTGCAAGTCGATTTGATGAATTTGACATGTCCAGAGAATTGATGCATTTTGTGAGCAACCCATTTGCCAATGTAGCTGCTATTTCCACAAAAGGACAAGAGTTCCTTGCATCACTTCACATTGATGAAGGTCTCCTGCAACTTGAAATAATTGACATGCAAGCATCATCTGCTCTGAAGCAGGCACTTGAGAATGAATCCACCACTTTATCCACATTTTGGATAAAGTGTATTCATGTCAACACATTCCCCAAAATAAAAACGCTGGCAATATCTGTGCTAACAATGTTTGGCTCAACATACACCTGTGAATCCAGTTTCTCTCACATGAATGCCATTAAAACAAGCAACGTGCCTCCTTGACAAATGAGCATTTGCATCACTGTTTGCGGGTAGCCCTCACTTCCTATGAACCCTCTTTCTCTGCCATTGCCCAGTCAAAGAAGTGCAATCTCTCTCATTAGATGTGTGTATGTAGGCTAGGCCTGTCTGCCCCCCACCCCCCCCCCTGATGTTTGAGAGTTAAGAGTGGACAATAAGTGCTAATAAGATGCTGTGATTTGCTGTTGTTGCACAGACATGAAGCACTTTTTCATAAGCTCAGCTGCACTATAAATGTGTTTTTTTGTTCAAGTGTTGATGTTAGAATGTTCAGATGCACATCATGCACTTGTTTGTTTTTTATTTTATTTTTATATTGAAATGTTGAAGAGGAGATGTTGCAGTTGTTGCACAGTCATAAATGAAGCACTTTTTGCAGGAGATGTTGCAGATGTGGCACATAAATGAAGCACTTTTTTTTTAAAGTATACTACTTTTGCAATGTAGTTAAATAAAAGTTGTGAAAATGTGGTTGCGTGTTGTGTCAAGTGTCCATATATTCATAGCACGGGGAGGCGCCGTGGCAGTCCGGCCCCTGGCCCCTTGGGTTTCTGACAATGTGGCCCCCTGAACAATTTAGTTGAATAGCCCTGCCCTACACTATGAACACATCGTTTACCCCTGTTCATTCCCTACACTATGAACACATAAGTTACCCCTGTTCATTCCCTACACTATGAACACATCGTTTACCCCTGTTCATTCCCTACACTATGAACACATCGTTTACCCCTGTTCATTCCATTCCCTACACTATGAACACATCGTTTACCCCTGTTCATTCCCTACACTATGAACACATAAGTTACCCCTGTTCATTCCCTACACTATGAACACATCGTTTACCCCTGTTCATTCCCTACACTATGAACACATAAGTTACCCATGTTCATTCCCTACACTATGAACACATCGTTTACCCCTGTTCATTCCCTACACACTATGAACACATCATTTACCCCTGTTCATTCCCTACACTATGAACACATCGTTTACCCCCGTTCATTCCCTACACTATGAACACATCATTTACCCCTGTTCATTCCCTACACTATGAACACATCATTTACCCCTGTTCATTCCCTACACTATGAACACATCGTTTACCCCTGTTCATTCCCTACACACTATGAACACATCATTTACCCCTGTTCATTCCCTACACTATGAACACATCGTTTACCCCCGTTCATTCCCTACACTATGAATACATCATTTACCCCTGTTCATTCCCTACACTATGAACACATCATTTACCCCTGTTCATTCCCTACACTATGAACACATCGTTTACCCCTGTTCATTCCCTACACTATGAACACATCATTTACCCCTGTTCATTCCCTACACTATGAACACATCGTTTACCCCTGTTCATTCCCTACACTATGAACACATCGTTTACCCCTGTTCATTCCCTACACTATGAACACATCGTTTACCCCTGTTCATTCCCTACACTATGAACACATAAGTTACCCCTGTTCATTCTATACACACTATGAACACCAGGGGAGGAAATTAGGCCACTTTACTCGCCAATTGCGAGTATTTTTTACGTTTGGCGAGTAATTCATGAAGAGCACTCGCCAGTCTGACGAGTATTAGTAATTACAAAACAAAACAAAAAAATCATTCTGCAATCTGCTGATTCGCTCACTGGCACAAACCGAACTCTGACTCCCCCCTTGATTCCTCCCATTTGCGCCACATAATAATCAGACCATAACCAATGAACATCATCGTTGTACAGATGCGCTCTAAGCTCCTCCAATGAACACTCATTTTCTAGAAGATGCCGCCCATCTAGGGGAAGTGGACAGACCACTGCGCGCAGACCTACAAACTCCTGCCACCGGCAGCCGGCTTGACAACGTAGACAAACTTACAAAAACACATCAGTGGATGAAAATAATTGCATGTAGAGTCGTCGCTTTCGGATATCAGTGCGGTCTGACATGGGGGCGAACAACAGCACGCGACGCGTCTCCTTCGAGTCGGATGAGAATGACAAGTCAACCAGCATTAGCCGGCTAGCTACCTAGCATGTAACAAGCTACCATAACGCGCATTCAACATAGTGGACGACTATACTGAGCGGCTTTGCTTAAATGCAGCCGAGTGACATTTTATTATTACCGGGGTTCCCCCCATATCACCACTCGCCCATATGCCCTTCACAACGGTGATGTTGTCATACTTGGCATTCAGAATACACCTGCTGAACCCCTAGCGTTGTCGATTCGGTTCCAATGTATTGTCATCTTACAGCACAAGTACAGTACAACCAGAATACATTTGGCATACAACCAGAGTGCAAATGTAACAAGTCAAGTTCAAGTTGTTTTATTTAGCTATTACATTACAGTGAAATGCTTGGTTCTTTCACTGCCCAACTCAGTCCAACCTAAACCAGCCCAACCCAGTATTGATTGATTGATTGATTGAAAACTTTATTAACAGATTGCAGAATGGGTACAATACAGTACAGCTCAATACACACAATTGTTAAGGGGATGCAGACCAGAGAAGGACTTTCGTCTTGTTTACATCAGGGTCCCCCATTTCAGTCCCGTTTGCTTAATGCCTTGTCCACTTCCTCCACACTCCAATATGCCCTTCAACCCTGCTCCTGTCAAACCTGCTCTTTCCATTCCCTCCATCATGTCCCCCCTTTCTGATGAATATTTCCTGCACTTAGAGTCAGACACACATTCCTAGTAGTTGAGCTGTGATGAATGAATGAATGAAAACTTTATTTAACAGATTGCAGAATGGGTACAGTACAGTACGGCTCAATACATGCAATTGTTAAGGGGATGCAGACCAGAGAAAGACTTTCGTCTTGTTTACATCAGGGTCCCCCATTTTCAATTCATTTTCAATTCATCATTCAGTATAACCTAGACCAGCCCAACCCAGCATCTTTCACTGCCCAGTTCAGCCCAACCCAGTCCAGAATAGTTCCCTCTTTCATGTTAATATGTGATTTAATGATGTAATATTTTGAAGAGTAGAGACAGTGTGATTAATTTACTATGATTGAAAATCAATTTAGACGAAGACGTACAAAGAAGTAATTATCACAATTAGCGATTTTTTTTGTCTGGTAAAAAATCTGTTTGGCTGGTAAAAAAAATCAGATACTCGCCAGTTGGCTGGTAAGCCAAAAAGTTAGTTTCCTCCATATCGTTTACCCCTGTTCATTCCCTACACTATGAACACATAAGTTACCCCTGTTCATTCCCTACACACTATGAACACATAAGTTATCCCTGTTCATTCCCTACACTATGAACACATCATTTACCCCTGTTCATTCCCTACACACTATAAACACATCGTTTTGTGAGGACATGATAATGCGGCTTCATTATTAATCAATTAAACGTTAGTTTCCTTGGCTTGTGCAGCCGACTCAACACACACATACAGAGTCAGAGAGACTAGCGTCTCAGTGTGGGTGTAGAGACGTGGAACACAGAGTCAGAGAGACTAGCGTCTCAGTGTGGGTGTAGAGACGTGGAACACAGAGTCAGAGAGACTAGCGTCTCAGTGTGGGTGTAGAGACGTGGAACACAGAGTCAGAGAGACTAGCGTCTCAGTGTGGGTGTAGAGACGTGGAACACAGAGTCAGAGAGACTAGCGTCTCAGTGTGGGTGTAGAGACGTGGAACACAGAGTCAGAGAGACTAGCGTCTCAGTGTGGGTGTAGAGACGTGGAACACAGAGTCAGAGAGACTAGCGTCTCAGTGTGGGTGTAGAGACGTGGAACACAGAGTCAGAGAGACTATTAAAAAGGTTAGAGACACGTCTCCATGGCGACTGCAGTGAGGTGGCTTTGTATACAACACAGGGCAGCCAGGGAGGACGTTATGCTACTCACTCTGTAGAACTGGGTAACGTTGTCTTTAGTCAATGTCTTCAGGTGGGCCACCTCAATGTTATCTGGAAAACAGTACAACGCAGGATTTTACCATCAACTTCAAGACACTACTGCGTTTTATAAAAATTCTAATTAGAGAGTAGGGGCTGGGTGATACGGCAGAAATTAATATGATAATATATATATATATAGCACATTATTTGTTCATATATGACAGAATCACATGTTAAATAACCCAATCGATGTTAATCACATTAAACGGCATGGTAATGTTGAGTGTCACATCAAACTAAAGTTTTATGTCATTCCCGCAAAGCAGTCAGATCTCATTTTGAGAGACATTTGAGTTAACGTGTTTATTGCATTAATTTAGACACCAGAATTACGCACCACAGTGTCCTAATTTCATTATAATATAATCCTATTGAAAGATGATTAATGCCAATATTGAATTATGGCCGAGCCCTAAAGGGGAGCATTCGATATGGCACCTAGCCTGAATAACAAAGCGGGTTATAAAACAGTAAAACGAGCCTCTAAATCCGGCCACATCCCAACACTATATCCTGTGGACAGACAGCCCACTGACTAATGACTTGTGCTGTGTGTCTCCCTGTGACCTTGGCGTTGAGTGTGTTGGCAGCAGCCCTCAGTCTCCTGACTCTCCTCCTCCAAACAATGAGAAAGTGCTATCAGTAATCGCCACCCTCCGTCCGAAGCCTTTCAACGGTGCTATCGCTCAGGGCTTTAGGCAGATTACCAGCGAATCGGCCACAAATCCATACTGGCGCTCAGTAGAGTGCCAGGGTACAGAGGGGTGCACTACAGGTGAAGATTATTCCCAGACTTAATCAATGCAAATTTGTGCAGCACCGAGTAACCAATCCCTTTCCTTCTCCATTCCTGGGAATGTCGATAACTTTCAGGGAATATCTGAAGAGGTGCAGTAACTCAAGCTCTTTATGATGCAAGCTGGATCAGGATGAAAGCCTCAATCTCTTCGCATTTGGACAAAATCCCGTTACAAGGTTAGCAGCTCACCTCTGTCGAAGTTATACTGCTGGGAGATGATTTCTCCCCAGTACTTCGCACACTCGGCCCCCAGCTTCTTGGGCTTGTCCAGGCGGCGAATGGCCAGGGCCTGGATGTGCTTCTGGAAGGCCTCGTCGTTCATCTCCTCGATGGACTTCTCCATGGTGCGCAGGAAGGCCTCCACCCTGGTCTCCAGGTAGTGGGGGGCCTTCTCCGACTGGATGATGAAGCGCAGGCCCTGGACCCCGTTGGCCCGCCGTGGCCCGCTGAACACGATATAGCCTGGGTGGGGTAGCATGGAAGAGATTAGGAACGTTACCATCATTTACCATCTCTTCAAAACTATGATCAGCCACTTAAAAGATCCACCCACTCAAAATGTTTGTTTAATGGTCTCCTCTTTGAGGCTTTGACTGTACAGATTGTTATTTATGGTTAACTCCTCTTGGAGGCATGGCTTTGACTATACAGATTGTTATTAAAACCTCTTAACAAGCAGGGAGAAAAGTAAAATTTTTGAACTTGAACTTGAGGACTGCATACTTTTTTTGCAAACCACAACAACATACTTTATACTTATAGCACATGCATGAGCCTGGTCTCTTTTGAAAGATGACATTCTGAAGTTTCTGAATTCACTTTTAGTGCTAAAGTAATAGAGTTACATAGGTCTGAACTTGAGTTGTAAAAAAAACTTGTTACTCAAGTTTTTCTGTAGTAGTTAGTAGTCCAGAGGTAGTATTTCCCCAGAAGGTGGTATGGCTTACAAATCCATACGGAGCCATAGCCTGAAGCCTTATGTAGTACATATCCAAATTTCATAAAGATCCAATCAGAAATGAGTGATTAGGAGTGATTTAGGTAAACTGTGTACAAAGAAAAACTCAGTTTTCTCATAGACTTCAATTCATTCGGCTGTCTTGCTCTTCCTGTTTTCGTGTTTCTTAGTGTTTTTTGTTTTTTTTATTTAGATCCCCATGTGGGGTATCATTGGAAAGCCACTCATTGGTTACAACGATCCACAATCATTTTCGAGATCGGATCTAGATTGACTGAACTACTCACTAGGGGTCGCCAAAGTGCCGGTTGCAAAAAATCCGAAAAACGTCCCATATGAGGGACGTTGCAGCTTAAGAGGTTCCTCTTGGAGGCATGGCTTTGGCTGTACATAGTTATTTGTGCATAACTTGTCACCGGAGCATCCGTTTCACATTCTTCCCTGGAGAGGGAGATCTTCTCTGTACTCGTCTGTACTGTCCTTGAGCAAGACACTTAACCCCTAGATGCTCCCGATGAGCAGGTTGGCACCTTGCATGGTTGCTTCCGCCATTGGTATGCGAGTGTGTGAATGTGAGGCATAAGTTGTAAAGCACTTAGGATAAAAGCGCTATATATATATATATATATATATATATATATGCAGTCCAGGGCGGCTGGGTGGCGCAGCGGACATTGAGCTCGTCACCAACGCAAGAGACACCGGGTTCGACTCCGGCTGTCGGCGTTGCCTCCGGCTTGGGCCAGTCATACTAACTCAATTGGCAGAGTTAAGGCCTCTACATGCTACAGCAACTGCAACACAACATCGACAACGCAACAGTGTTGCAGACACTCTGCCTTTATGCTTCTGCAACATCGACGCGCAGCCTATGTAACATTGTACCCCGGATGTAGCTAGGTTCCCTAGATAGATGAAACTTCCCTTCTCAACCAACTCATTGATAACAAGCAGAAAAAGAAGCATAATCTTTACTTCCGGTCGGGGGGTTTCAAAATAAAAAAGCGACGTCTAAAAGCACCGGAAATACGTTTATGTTGTACATTATCTAACGTTATGGTTCATGTTAACGTTAGATAATGTACAAAATAAACGTATTTCCGGTGCTTTTAGACGTCGCTTTTATTTTGAAACCCCCCGACCGGAAGTAAAAATGATGCTTCTTTTTCTGCTTGTGTATCCGGTTCTGTGTTTGTTGGTTTTAACGTTAGCTGTTGTATTAAATTAATTGATTGCTGTTTAACTTGTCCGTGTCCAGTCCTTTCGATTAGCCCCACCGTTCATTGTAAACAATGATGCATGTAATTATATTAACGTTACTGTGTTGTTGTAGCTATGCTAATAGATTCTGAACGTTAGTTGGGTATGATAGGGCACATACTAGGGCTATAGGATAACCACCGGTTAATTCGCGATTTCTTATTGGTTTGTCATGACAAACCAATTACATAATCCAACATGTGTAAGAAACTAACATATTCCAGTTAACGGTATATTTTTTTAATGATTCGTTAGGGCAAAATCAATACTTCCATTTGTATAAATTACATTAACTCGAGGATAGTATTCCTCCCTGCGGGACCAATATTATTATATGACAGCCCCGCCCCCATTCGCTAACCAACCAATCACTGCTACACAACATCATCGTACGGTTGTTCAGATTAGATTTTGGGGAGAGGTACGCAACATCCTCGCAACACACTCTACAACACCCTCTGCAACATGTTGCGTTGAAGTCGCGCTGATGTTGTGTTGCAGTTGCGTTGCAGTTGCTGTAGCATGTAGAGCCCTTTAGCGGGTGGAAATCAATGGGTGGTAATCTGGACGTTGTGGACAGCGACTCCTACAGGTCGGTTGGGGACGCCTGCACAGCAGAGACAGGAAATGGCGGGGGTAGTGTGAGCCTCCCACACATTACACCTCGCCAATGAGTCCGCGCTGGCAGATGAAAAGATGTGACAGGCTGCCTCCTCGTGTATCGGAGGGGAAACGTGATGCAAGGCTTCTATCCTCCCTACAACCGGCCAGTGGGGGGCATATGCAAGCAACATTCAAGACAGGGGAGGAGAGAATTGGCACAGCGGGTAATTGGGATGGGAGAAAAGTGGATAAAAAATATATATATGCAGTCCATTTATATATTTTCACTAATAGGTCGAACCTCTCGTGGTCCAATATGTGGTAACTTGACACCTTTAGCTTTAGCTACACAGAAAGCTCAGTAGGTACTGACATGGCTTGAAATAATATAAGCTTCAGACTTGGAATTCCTGGTAAATATCAATGGGTGCTTTTTGCCAATTTTCTAGTTACCGGTAGTTAGTTTACTGAACAATTTGGAGGTAAAACCATATTTATAAAAAATATTATTAAATACAGAATATCTTTAAAAGGTTTCAAATACATCTGTAGGGGATCTTTCAGATACATTTGACAATATTAACTTCATGATCACATATACACCAGGGCCCTCATTTATCAAGCTCGGCGTTGCTAATAAACATTTTAAATTATTTTTATAAACTGGTCAACATGGCTCAAAACGGCTTTAGCTGCCTGATGCCTGAAATAAAGCTGTGTTGACCAGTTTATAAAAATTATTTAAAATGTTTATTAGGAACGCTGAGCTTTCAAACCATTGCGTTTCTCTGTCCAAGACCCTCGTGCAACTGTGAGTACCTTTGAAATTTCTCTGAAGGACCAGTTCTTCAGAGTTAATTATGGGATTTTCCTATGGAGGAGCAAGGGACTGTAGATTCACTCGTCCAAACCCTGTTGGCGTGCAGCACAGTCACGAAAGGGGCTAGTCTAACCCCAGCCTCTGGTCTAACCCAGCCTCTCACCCAGCTGCTCTTTGGTGCGCAGTGTGTTGAAGCAGGGCTCAGAGATGATCTGACAGAAGAGCTCCAGCAGCATGTTGTCGTGGGTGTTCTGCATGTCCGTCTGGTAGTAGATCTCGATGCCACAGTTGTTGTGCACCTCGTTCCTCTGTTGGTACACGTACCAGCCACCTGACGCACAAAAGACACATGTCAAAAAAAGAAAGAAAAAGGGAAAATCCACACTAAAATTTAATTGTTTACAAAATACTGTACAGCTCACTCTCGATTTGTGAATATGAACAAGTCTCTCCTTGAGGAGAGTATCAGAGAGACAAGACATTTACTTGATGTCATCAAGAGACAGATCCTGGAAGTTACTCTATACCAGTGAATAATGGAACAAATAGTGCCTATGGTGGTACCATTCTTTGTGTCCAATTTTACAATGGAAGTCAATAGGGAATTCAGACAGGGAAAAAAAGTCAATGTACTTTCACTTGTAGTGACAGGAAGGTGATTTCTATTTGATTTGATTTAAAATATGGGATCTTTTGAGTGTCAATGAATTTACTGCAGGCTGTTGTAAGTGTCGGTACAGTGCAATTGGAGAGTTTAGATGGACAATTATTAAAAACTGGAGCTACAGTGTGCGGAACTTCTTTCATTGCACGGTTCAGAGGCCAGTGGTGAGACTCTCCAGAGAGGAGCAGACCACTTTGCTTTATGCCAACGTCACACTTTTCAGCAGTGGCTCCAAACTGAATCACTGCTTTTCATCTCCACCTTGACTTTAATTTCTGTCCTTCAGAACAGAAACTTGGAGACAAGCGGCAGCACAGGGAAGACCAGTTTTCTTTCCAATACGATAAGACTCAAAAGGTTTGTTTGAGCCAGTAAAGTGACCAAACATACTGGGGGAGACGAGCAGGCTGGGGGCTGTCGCTGCAGATTAACATCATGTTTATTAGGGATGCTCGATATTGGATTTTTTACCGATACCGATATACCGATATTGTCCAACTCTTAATTTCCGATACCGATATCAACCGATACATGCAGGGTTTCCCCCCCAAAAAAATTGAATAATTTCAGGTAATTAACATTACATATCTCTTGTTGTGGAATTAACACAACATTATGCATACTTTTGACAATAAATAAAATCAGAATTTGTTGTTACTTGCTTGCCTGGGTAAATAAAGGTTATAGAAATGTATTATAAAAAAAAAAAAAAAAAAATTTAGACCGATAGATATTTTCCGATATCACATTTTAATGCCGATATCGGCCGATAATATCGGTAGGCCGATAATATCGGACATCCCTAATGTTTATGTATATCATCCTAACGGAGATACCGGACTGTGCACTGGGGAGGGACTGACTGATGTCATCCCTTTCTCCTTAAAGGTGCTGAAAAGTACCAGAAAAGTGGTATTTTTTTTATTTGTTAAAATAAGTAGTCTCTACATGATAAAATAATAGCCCTACATTCCGATAGCCATCACTGATATAGTGTTCGATCAGTAACATGGGTCTCCCAGTACCTCTGCTCTGCAGTAAACGCAAAATAAATGTTCTGGTATCCAGTTCCCGCTTTATTCAATCAGGTGAGAGAACTCCTCACTGCAGAAATGGTCTTACAAAGGTAAGAAATAAAAAGCTAATGTTTCCTTAAAATAATAGTAGAATAATCTGCCAGCAAATTTGGCTTGACAAAATCTCTTGAAATAAGTGAAAGATATCTAGGGTTCTCTCTCCTGATTGGTTAAAGTGGGAAGGGATACCAGAAAATGTATTTTGCGTTTACTGCAGAGCAGGAGGGACTGGGAGTCCCATGTTACTGACCAAACACTCTATATCAGTGATAGCTGTCGGGATGTAGAGCTACTCAACACTTATCTTAACAAAGATATACCACTTACAGCACTGTTAAGATCCATCCTAGTGTTCTTCTCTCCTCTCGTCAACATCTCTGCTCAGAACACGCCGAGAGATCGGGGTCTGGAGGTTTTATTATGTGTGAAACTTCTGTTCAATAGACCCTTCTGCTGGGGGAGCTGTGAGTTAATAATGTGGGTATCATGTTTACGTTGCTTTAGTCCCCTTCTTACTCCTGCACCGTTTGACTGGCTGGACGTGGCTCTGGAAAGTCCCTCGGTGGGACACCGGATGTTTCCAGGTGGCCTCAGACAGCTCTGCCTTTCCTCTCCTCCGTGCTCCACTTTCCTAATGTAATCAGGAATGTGTGTGTGCGTGTGTATGTGACAAAAAAGAGGAAAGTGTGTATGCGTTTGTATCCAATGACGTCCATTTCCCCTAGCTAAGTGCCCCCGTCGCCCCGGGAGACGAGGTATGCTGAATGTACCGGAGCGGTCACACAAGCAAGAGGACAGGGGCCGTGGTGACGCGCTAGTAAGAACCCCTCCGTGGAGATTGCCATGGGAACGACTGGGCGATTAATCGATTTGATCAATTAATTCGAATGAATGATTTAGGACGATTTTGAAAAAATATAATCGATATTTAAAAAAAAAAATTAAAGTGAAGATTGGTTTTTGTGTCAAATAAAAACAAAGGTTATTTGAATGATTTATAGTTTTCAAGAGAAAAAAATCTATTAAAATCGTAAATCGGATTACATTTTTTTTTATAGATTTTATTTTTAGGCCATATCGCCCGGCCCTAGGAACGAGCACTTCATAGGATGGCGGGGTGACACATGGGGTGGGGGGGGGGGGGTGTAACTTGACCTACCATCCGGAACCTGCACCTCTCTGTAGCGAATCAGCTGGCTCGGGAGGAGGGGCTTGGTGTGAGCGTGCTCGATGAGCATGTCCTCCAACATCTGTATCATGCCAAGAGCAGACTAGAGAGAGAGAATATAATACAACATTTTAATCCCTTATAATAGATATAAGAGTATTTTAATCCCCTGCTTTGCTGACATATACGCCTTTCTAATCTTTAATCTGCGGCGCCTGTAGAAATGACATGACTAACCGAATCATCAAACAATCTTTTATTACTAGGACTGCAACATTCTGTCTGTGGGCCGTATGGAAGCAGAGGGTAAGGAGAGCTGGCGCACACCGCCATCTCTATGGCGACGAGATGGACCGATCACTCCCACCGGTGAATCCAATTCTCTCTCCGGCAGACCGTGACATTCCCATCATTAAGGTGGTATGACATTAAGGTGGTGTGACCGTGACATTCCCATCATTAAGGTGGTATGACATTAAGGTGGTGTGACCGTGACATTCCCATCATTAAGGTGGTATGACATTAACACTTTCCGTGCCGCGGGTCCGGTGCCCCGGAACCCTGTTCCACTTCAATGATAGCTCTCATATTTGCGAACGCATAAACTATATCTTAAATTATGGCTATGTGTATAATATGGCCGTCGCTTATCAATGACTTGTTTGCAGTCAACATTGTCGAAACTGATTATATATATATATATATATATATATATTTTTGTTCGGTTCATTTCCGTTTTATACCATTTTGAAAAACTCGTTTTTTGAAAGTTTCAGGAAAATATAAAGATTCTGTGATAATCGCGCTTTACTGGAATATAATGGAATACACAAAAAACTGTAATTTTTCGGCCTATTTATGAATCGTTTTCAAATAAACGCTAGATTATGGATAGTATAGGTGTACTTATGCACGCTATAGAAGCGGGCTGAAAAATCAATTATCCATTTCCTGATCAGCACACACACACACACAGGGCCCACGTTGATATTTCTGTGAAAAAAGCTCAGATTATCCTAAGACTGGTCAAATAGATTCCTTACCTCAGATCAGATGTTCTCCAAAAAGATTATTCCAATTCCTGATCGCCATTATAATGGATTGGATTTATATAGCGCTCTTCATGACACCCCAGTGACCCCAGAGCGCTTACAGAGTCCATTATTCATTCATACACAGTCATACCGGTGGTGGTAAGCTACAATTGCAGCCAGAGCTGCCCTGAGGCAGACTCACGGAAGCGTGGCATAATCATCGCCTACGGCCCCCCCGACCACCACCAACATTCATTCACATGCATACACATTCATACGAGGCAAGTAGGTTAAGTGTCTTGCCCAAGGACACAACGGCAGTGGGATGGACATGGGCTTGAGCGGGATTCGAACCACCAACCCTTCGATCATTGGACGACCCGCTCTACCACTGAGCCACGCCGCCCCACAAATATCCAAATATCGATCGTGTTTATTGATCCAAGGCAAGTAATCAGATGTTCCTATCACCTCCATCGGAGCGTGTGTGAGAGGTTTGCGCCGACCAAAGTACGGAGAACCTATTTCAGACCCCGCTGCTCTTCGTGCATAAGTACACATATAATAACGATAATCTAGCGTTTATTTGAAAACGATTCATAAATCAAGCGACAAATGGCACAATTTCTAAGGAAATACATTTAAGCTCGATTTGCTGGGGTTTATTGAGATGAGACAGAACGCTCTAGAAATATATTGATATTAATCACGGTATAAAATGGAAATGTATGCATGAAAAAATTATCTGTTTCGTGCATGTTGACTGGAAGCAACTCATTGACAACCACTGTGTTATTTAGATCTATTGCAATTATATTTTATATGTTTTAAGTACTCGCAAATAAGTCCTATTCTCCATTGGATACAGCGTTGGCCCAGAAGGGCATCAGCAGAGGGCGCTGTTGGCCCTGAATGAGTTAAGGTGGTATGACATTAAGGTGGTATGACATTAAGGTGGTGTGACCGTGACATTCCCATCATTAAGGTGGTATGACATTAAGGTGGTGTGACCGTGACATTCCCATCATTAAGCTGGTATGACATTAAGGTGGTGTGACCGTGACATTCCCATCATTAAGGTGGTATGACATTAAGGTGGTGTGACCGTGACATTCCCATCATTAAGCTGGTATGACATTAAGGTGGTGTGACCGTGACATTCCCATCATTAAGGTGGTATGACATTAAGGTGGTGTGACTGTAACATGCAGGGCGATGCTCTTGCCAACAAGAAGGTAAGCGAGACAGAGTGGGGGAAATATATTACAGAGTGTATCTGGGCAACAAGACCATGCCGTTCAATCAGTACAAACGCACCGAGACATCTGCTTCTCAGGCGCTGCCCAAAAACATTGACCGGCGTATCACCACCTTTACAGAGGAGACACACCGGACGCCAAAGCGCCGGGAGGAACGGTTTCCTTTCGCTGCCCTGTTTTTTTTTTATTATTATTATCTTTCTTCCCCTCCTTTTTTCCCGATTTTTCTCCCATCCCACCCTTCCTGGTTGTTGCGTACTTTCCCCTACTGTTGGTCCGGGAGACCGGAGACTGTCACATGCTTTCCTCCGACGCATGTGCAGCCTGGGGCAGGCCAACCTGGCCGCGCAGGTTCTCACCGGGGAGAGTGTAGCGTGTGGGAGGCCACACTATCTCTCCTTAGTTCCAACCCTTGCTGAGCAGGCGCCCCGACCGAACTGTAGGGGTCGCTGTCCACAACGCCCAGGACCCACCCTTCAGCTTTCCCACCCCCTGATACAGCCAATTGTATCAGTGTGAGAGGCCAGCCAAGCTGATAGCAACGCCGGGAGCTGGATTCGAACAGGCGAATCCAGTGTCTCCCGGTGTTGGTGACGAACGTAATCTCCGTGCGCCACCTGCCCCCCTCGCTGCCCCATGTTAACCAATCGTTCACACCGGACGCACCATCTTCAGCGATGGTTTCAGCGTCTGGTCTGTTTCTCTGCGGGCGCTTCTAGGTGCGATTGGAGCAGAATCTCTTGTTGACCGGCACGGAGGAATGGCTTCTGGTGTGAACAGAATTTACACTACACGGCGCTTCGCCGTGTGTCCCAAGGTCAAGGCAGTGGCTGCCGAAGGCTGGGACCTCGTATAAAGAGGGTGATTTGATCACAGGGATCTTATCAGAGGGGGTATCCGACATTCAACCTCTGTGACATCACTGGGAGGCTACAGGGGTGCACTAGTGACATAGGTGTTAAATGAAAGGTGTACCGCTTTAAACAAGGAAAAGAGACATGTATGCATCTAATAAGAAGAGGAAGAAGCTTTTCTAGAGGTCAAAGTGGCTTTACACTAAGGGGTGGTGGTAACCTCAATGTTAAATAAAAGGTGTACTGCTATATTCAGAATGAAAACAACAAACACGAATGCATTCAAACATCAAAGCATAGATGCCGTTTCTATCATAGTGCCTAAATATGACATGAAAGCTACAGGACTGTGAATTTGCAGATCCGTTGTGATGGAGAGATAATGCAAATTCCACTCTACTTGCTGTGAGGGAGAGAGAGAGAAAGAAAAAATAGCAACTTCAAACAAACCTCCTTGGTGATGTTGCCATGGAGAAGGGCTTCAATATGTAACCGTGACAATAGCTGAGGTATGAAGGCCTTGAGGCGCAGGAGGGTGACATCTGGAATACAGATTCAGACAGCAGCAATCAATCACAGAGCCATTTACCCTTCTTGCAATCAGGGCAGAATCAAAAAAGGTATATGGCTGCTGCCACTGTGTGTGGACACTGCTATTGTACAGCCTTCCTGTCATCAGAGCAGAAAGGGATAAAGTCGTTGGTCAAACACACGGACAGAGACAATTGCACACACACTTGCACATCGAATCACACAACCCAGACAAACACGCATACCACCAAAACGGTTCTGCCTGTGTGAGTAAGTTGGCCAATCTGAATTCACACAACGTCTGACCCAGATTCCCTGGTGAGAGGTGGACATGGGGCCAAGGATGAGCTAGTGGGGAGGAGGGGAGAAGATACCACACACACACACACACACACTAAAAGGCTACTGATAGTCTATGCTTTATGTAGATGGACGGACACTAAGACTCACTCTCACACACAGTCGGTTAACTGCTTGAGTGCCAAAAACTAAGATTCTCGTTTCTGTGCCCCGACGGTTCAGTGCCATAAACGACGTCTCTTTATATAATAATATCCGCTTGTCAGATTTGTGCACTGTGTGTTACTGCAATATCATAACTTCCTCCCTGCCACCGCAATGTCACCACGTTATCCCGTCCAATCACTAAATCACTGCCCAGTCCTACAGGGGATGCAGAGAGTGGACAGAGGGACAGAGACTGGGAGAGGACAGAAGAGACGAGTGCAGACAATGTGAGATTGGAGACGCCAGCAGAGAGAGGGAGAGAGGGGAGGAACAATGAGCAATAGGGATACGTTTGAGATGATAGGGAAGAATAGATGAGGGGGTGGATAGAGAGAGTGAGTGAGGGGGGGGGGGAGAGAGAGAGAGAGGCTGGAAATTGTGTTGCCCTCTGCCCTCAGGGGTAGAGCGAGCGAGTGCCATTGTCCACTTGTTTTTTCTTTTTGTTTTTTCTTTTTTTTATATTTTTTTTTATTATTGCAGAACAAAAATTATTAAAAGTCAGTACTCAACACACAATGCATAATGAAACTTTCAGTAAAGGTGGTTAAAATACATGCAAGTACAGAAACAAGATAAAATAAAAATAGTCTATAATAACATTTTAACCGTATTCAGTGTATATCCAGCGAAATTACAATTATATAAATGTTAGTATAGAATATACCCCTAATACCTATTTTCTAAAACCCTACACACATATGCTCCAGCTCGAACCCCCCCCTCTCGGACCCCCTCTTGGATAGTACCTCCATTATCCCTCACTCCTAACCAGACACTACCGTTATAAGCTAGCTTTTATTCTCTCCACCACTTCCACCCACATTGACATTTTGGATTCATTGAGACCCAGAATTCTTGCTGTAGATATTTCTTGATATATCACATCGAGATATGTAAGAAACCACACTTTCCGGCACATTTTTTCCGGTTGAAACCAGCGTGATGCGATCAGTTTTTTAGCTACTGTGATACCCGATAAAACCAATCTCTTTAATTGTGGATTCACTGCAAACTCAAAAACATCATTCAATAGTAATACCGAGGGGTGTACAGGTATATTCCAAGATACGAGTATTGATAATTGTTGGGACACATCTTTCCAGAATGCCTTAACTGGTGGGCAGTCCCAATACATGTGCATAAATGTTCCTTCGTCCCAGTTTGTACATTGGGAGCATTTGGAGTCTTGTTTAAGCCCCATTTTGCACAGCCTTATAGGAGTCAAGTATGTCCTGTGAATATAGTTCAGATTGATTTGTTGATGATCCGGGTTCCTTGATGTAAGTCGGACATTTGCCCATGCTTCTTGCCAATCAAAGTCATTTTCCAGGTCTTTTTGTTTTTTCTTGTAATTTTAATTACCGTACTTTTCGCACTATAAGACGCACCTGAATATAAGCCGCAGCAGCTCAATTGAATGATGTGTACATATATAAGCTCATCATCATTAGGTGGCTTCTTCATTCCGAAGGTTGCCTATCACTCTTCCAACCCATTCTGTCCCAACTTCTTCTCTCCAACTCCGCCTCTCACTCCACTCCAATCACAGACGTCGTCTACCCAGCCTCTTCTTGGTCTTCCACTTCCTCTCTTTCCATCCACCTTCCCCATCACCACCTTCTTGAACATCTCCCCGCTGGATCCTCTCAGAACATGCCCGCACAACTCCATCTTTCTCTTTTTCAACCTCTCCAGCAGCTGTCCTCCTTGCATATCCGCTCTTCTCAGTACCTCCTCATTCTTGATCTTATCCTTCCATGTTATCTTCAGCATCTTCCTCAGTGTCCACATTTCAAAAGAGTCTATCATCCTCTTTGCCTCTTCATTCAGTGTCCATGCTTCTGCTCCGTATGAAAAGACTGACATAACATACGTTTCCAAAATCCTGGTCTTCGTTTTCCAACTTATGTTTCTTCTCAATAATTCTTTATGGTTCCAGAATGCGCCCTTTGCAATTCCGGTTCTTCTCTTAATGTCCATGTTAGCTCTTCCACCTTCACTGATCCAGCTTCCAAGGTACATGTACTCCTTCACTTGTTCAAGTTTTTCTCCATCCATCTGTATTTTACAAACAGTTCCTGGTGTTTTTTCAATGATCATTACTTTAGTTTTCTGTGTTTAGCGACATTCCATAGTTTTTGCATTCGACATTCAGCTTATTCATCATGTCCTGTAGATCTTCTTGACAGTTACAGACTATAGCAGTATCATCCAGGAAATCATATATAAGCTGCAGGTGTTTTAATGTTTAATTACCATATGTAATTAGCATTGGGACACAATACTGTCGGACAAATAACAATAATTAACTCATTTACAAGTTGTATTAAGTTTAGCAAATAAGGGAACAGATAAATAACATTTCAATGCAGTAAAAAAAAGCAATATTTCGATTTTTACATTTTCGGGTTTGGTCACGTCGAGTCACATATAAGCCGCACCGTTATATAAGCCGCAGGGTCGAAACATGGGGGGAAAAGGCGCGGCTTATAGTCCAAAAATTACGGTATGTATATTTTCTGGGCCCCCTTTAGCTGTGGGTCTGGTGGTCGTGGGCTCGGACTGGGGGGGGCCGTGGTTCGGAGTCTCTGCGGGTCGAGGCATTAAAGAGGAGTGATGCTTTGGCTCGCGGGGGCGCCGGACTCCGGGTCCTCTGGGGTTGGGGTTCGCGGCTGCCGGGCCTGGAGATGGAGGGGGCTCAGGAAGCCCATTAAATAGTAAATGTTTTATTTTCCTTATACTTTGTGACAACTTATTTTAACTGGTTATGCATGTGTTCTGGGCCCCTTTGATTGTGTCTGAGGGTCGCGGGCTAGGGGTGGGGGGGGCCCTTGGTTCCGGCCCTCGGCGGGTCGGGGTGTTAAAGAGGCATGATGCTCTGGCTCGCTGGGGTGCCGGACTCGGGGCTCTCGAGGGTTGGGGATCGTGGCTGCGATGGTTGGTGGTGAGGGAGGGGGCTTGGGGTGTTAAATGTATAATCTGTCTAATTTATTGTCTAATCATTGTTGTGTTAGTAGATGTTTTTGGATGTCTTTTTATGTATTATTGTTATTATTGTGTTGCGAGTTGTGTTGTTTCATGTTTGAACATTTAAAATAAAAAAGATTTGATCACAAAAAAAAAGAGATAGGTCAACTCAGTTTGCTGCAAAGCCTCCTACTCCCAACACACCGTGATCTGCGTCACCACGAAGGATTAAACGTCAGTGTGCATTTGATCCGAGGGTTGAGAGGTTGAATTAAAAGCAAATGGGATCAAGCCAGAGAGAGACAGACGCAGAGACCGACGCAGATAGAGAGAGACAGATGCAGAGAGAGGGAGAGAGACAGACGCAGAGAGGGAGAGAGACAGACGCAGAGAGAGGGAGAGACAGACGCAGAGGGAGAGCGACGCAGATAGAGAGACAGACGCAGAGAGGGAGACAGATGCAGAGAGACAGATGCAGGAGAGAGACAGACGTAGGAGAGAGAGAGACAGACGTAGGAGAGAGAGAGAGAGTTGCAGAGAGAGACAGACGTAGAGAGACACAGACGTAGAGAGAGACAGATGTAGAGAGAGAGAGAGAGAGAGAGAGGGGCAGACAGACAGACTCACCATCGAGAGCCTCTTTGAGCTCATCTTTGGTCCAGGCTACTTCAGTCATGAGCAGGCGGAGGTAGTACATGGCATGCTGGTGGGGCTGTTCTGCCCTGAAGTTGTTCAGAGACCGCATGTACTGAGAAAGAGACAAGAGGTCAACATCAGTTCACTGACTGTAGCGCTCCTGGCGCGGCTAGAAGGACTGCAGTAGCAAACAAAAACTACGGCTGGACCCAGTGGAACTGACAAGAGGTTGCTCTAGTTGTTTCTATATGGGAAAAATAAAAGTTATAAATGTCTTAATGATTTATGAACGCTGGTGTACAATGAAACACCAAGGGTGTCTGAAAACTGTGTAGTAAAGGCCCCTTTTCAGTACACTGAATTTATACTCCCAACAAGTATACTCATTGCACACACAAATAACGGTCTCTATGGCAGGTGTGTTGGTGGCACAGAGCAGGCTAAAAGCGGAAGGAGAGCCGCAGACTGTTGCCTCTTGCTCATTATTATTGAATGTAACATTTCAGTCGGAGATGTCTATAGAAGGTCATTGCCTTATTGCAAATTATGACATTTTTCCTCCACAGAAAACCAAGTAAATCATGTAAACCAACAATTTGATAAGAGACTGTTTGGGTATTCATTGTTTGAATTGAGTTATGTTTGACATTTTAACGCAGCGCAATGTTGATATTTTTCAGTTTGCTACAGAATACAGCGAGGTCAGGAGCGGCTGGGTGGCGCAGTGGACATTGCGCTCGTCACCAACGCAAGAGACACCAGGTTCAAATCAGACTGTCTGCGTTGCCTCCGGCTTGGGCCAGCAGTCATACTAACTCAATTGGCAGAGTTAGCGGGTGGAAGTCGATGGGTGGTAATCTGGACGCGTGTTGCTTATTAACAGCGGAGGAGTGCAAGAATGTGACAATGTGACCATGTGACCGCGGCAGCGCGAGAGAGCGGCAGTGCGGAAATAGGCTGTCTATTGCCATTCTCTAAGACAAACGCTAACCTTAACCAGCTCCTTAACAGCGCCTAAACTTAACCCTTCTAACCTTAACCAACTCCGAAACAATGCCTAACCTTAACCTTAACCTTAACCATGCCTAACCTTAACCTTAACCATAGAAAGAATATTGCCATTCTCTAAGACAAACTCTAACCTTAACCAGCTCCTTCACAGCGCCTAAACTTAACCCTTCTAACCTTAACCAACTCCGAAACAATGCCTAACCTTTTTTTTTTTTTTTTATTGGTCTTTTTCCCCCTCCATTTTCCTCCGATTTTCTCCCATCCCAATGTTAGTCGTATGCCAATTCCCAGTCCCTTCCTGATCGCTGCGCACTTACCCCCCACAGTCAGATCATCTGGGAGAGTGGAGGCTACCACGTGCTTCCTCCGACACACGTCCAGCCAATCACCGCTTCTTTTCACCTGGCAGCGCGGATTCTCATTGAGAGGGCGTAGCGTGTGGGAGGACCACACTATCCCCCTCACGTCCAATCCGCGCTTAGCAGGCGCCCCGACCGAACTGTAGGAGTCGCTGTTTACAACGACCCGGACCCACCCCGCCAGCTTCTCCCACCCTCTGATACAGCCAATTGTATCAGTGCAGACGGCCAGCCAAGCTGGTGACAACCCCGGAGCTGTGAGCTGGATTCGAACAGGCGAATCGAGCTCACAGCTCCGGGGCTGGTGACGAACGCAATCTCCGCTCGGCCACCTAACCGCCTTAATGCCTAACCTTAACCATAACCTTAACCATGCCTAACCTTAACCGGCGAAAGAATACACGTTAAAAAAAAAAAATAAAAAAGATGGGATTCGAACTTGTCACCAACGGACCGCAGCGCTGCCAGGTGAGCTAAGCTTCGAATGAAAATCATCGCGGATTACGGCTACATAATACAGCGTCGGTTGGGGGACGCCTGCACAGCAGAGACAGGAAATAGCGGGGGTAGTGTGAGCCTCCCACACGTTACACCTCGCCAATAAGAGTCCGCGCTGGCAGGTGAAAAGATGTGACAGGCTGCCTCCTCGTGTACCGGAGGAGACATGTGATGCAAGGCTTCTATCCTCCCTACGACCGACCTGTGGGGGGCATATGCGAGCAACGTTCAAGACAGGGGAGGGGAGAATTGGAAACCGTGAAATTGGGATGGGAGAAAAATAGAAAAAATAAGGAGAAAAAAGTGGATCAAAAAAAATAATACAGCGAGGTCGACGGGGATGGTGCTCACTGTAAAGACGACACATGGAACAAAGTCTTCGCGGACACGGTCGGCAACGGAATATCATGTGTCCGGTGTGTCATTATGGGTCGCTTATCGACATCCAGGAGGGACTGCTCAGACTCGGCTTACCGCTTCCTTGATGATATCAAAGCGCTTCTCGTCTATCTCAAAGGTGGCCATCTTCTCCACGATCTTCTTCAGCAGAATGTCCTGCTTGTCGTTGTAGCCCTTCACAGAGAGCTACGGCCCCACGGGGCAGGAGAGAGGAGGGAGGGGTGGAGAGAGAGAGAGAGAAGGTGAGTGTGGCATCTCATATGGGAGCAGCACCATATGCTACAGTCCTATGTAGTAGTGTCAAAATGGCTGCATGTGTATATAAAGGGTGCCTGAAACAGCGATAGCGTTTCATCCACACTCGCTCTCCGTTCCCTTCCTCTGGGAGATCATTATTCTCCTCAGCTGAATGCTTGGTCCTGTCACAGAGTACAGAGAGGAGAGTGGCCCGCGAATAGAACGCAGCCATTATTCTAACACAGTGGATTAGTGTCCGAGTGGAATCCTTCAACCCTCAAGTCTCCCGACTGCACTGTCCCCTAGGTCATATAATGTAACATTACTCATACTGTCAGGTCTAGACAACAGGACGCCAAGATATCAGCCCGCAGAAAACCACTAACCTAAAATAAGAAGCATCACGTCATTATCTGCTGCAGTGCGTAACACAAGAGCTAACGGTAGTTTCTGGAGACAGACGCGCTGTGTTCACTCGGGCAGATGTGTAGATACGCGAATAATAATGAGCAGATGTGTAGATACGTGAATAATAATGAGCAGATGTGTAGATACATGTATAATAATGAGCAGATGTGTAGATACATGTATAATAATGAGCAGATGTGTAGATACATGTATAATAATGAGCAGATGTGTAGATACATGTATAATAATGAGCAGATGTGTAGATACATGTATAATAATGAGCAGATGTGTAGATACATGTATAATAATGAGCAGATGTGTAAGTAAATGTATGTAAATAAGAGTTATAAAAAAGAAAATAGAAGAGACACAGTCAAGGTTATTTGAAGCTGGTCTCTGCAACATCATCCAAACAGTCATGATTCAGCAGAAACTCCAGCTACACGGCTAGGCCCCTCCCCCCGACCAGTTAACTATAATCTCTTCCCCTTGAGCCCCCCCCCCCCCCCCCCCCCAGTCAGCCTCAGCACCACCGCTGACTAAGTCCATCACAAACAGCCCTCCATGATTACACAGACCCTGAAGAGAACACCATTCAGATGATATTAAGGCGAGAGAGAGAGGCGGGGAAACGTACAGGTCTGTGAAGACGCCACAACCGGGAAAATAACCATTAGTACCAGAACAATGCAGTGCATAGAGGTTATCATGCGACGTGTGAAAACGTGTTGGAGCTAGAGTTGCACTGTAGTGAGAGAAACACAACCACCACCACAAACAGCAGTCTGAAAGAGTGACAGGGAGGGAGGAGAGGTGCCTCACTTGCTTCATACATATATACAAACCGATTTTCGATTGATAATCTGAAGAGGAATGAGCCGGCATGAAAGCTAACCAAGTTGGCCAATTAGACATTAATGCTTTTCTGGATACGGTTCCATTTTTGACAAGCTTTTTGACTCAGCGGAAACGTGTCCATAAATATGTCTGAGGATCTGCGTTATTTATAAATATGTCTCTGAGGACCGGCTTTATTTTGGCTTTATTCCTGCCTGTCCTGGGAAGGACACCCATCATCTGGCTGACATTGGAACAAAAACTATACAAAATAGAAGTGAAAAGGATCGCAGGGGGGGGGGGGGGGGGGGGGTCTATAAGATGATGCAGACACTATGCCATCCAGCATCTCTTCCTCCTCTCCCTCTACCCTCCTGACCTCTGGACAGTGCCTATCTGAACGCATTAGTCCAGATGAGTTCTTTGGGGAGGGCAATCTGTGAAGTCAGACAAATTTGTGTCCTTGGGGGGGCGACGGCATTGTGTATGCGATAAATCAGACATGACATTCTAATGAGTTGAGGTAAAGCCTTTGTCCATACTGTATGCACCGGGGGCTGGGATCAATACACTTTCAGTTCAATCAATTAAACATCTTAACTCATTCTGCGCCAATGACGGAAAAAGTCGGGTTAACTCGCCAACCGATCAGCGCCAAAAAAAGTCAGGTTTTAATCGTTTTTTTTTATTGGTTATATCCATTCATTTTCATCCATCCAGCTTGATGTTATCAGTGGGAATGGGTCTGAGCTCGCAAAAGGGCAAATAACGCCGCCTACGCCTTCCAGCTGGTATTGCACTTGATTGGGAATGGTGTAGTTTCTTTTCTGGGACGATCCGAGCCATGCGGGCGGAGTTTAAATACTCAGGCGAAGTAGGCCTCAACAACGACGGCATGGAACAGTAACCCCGCCCGCCCGTTCATATGTAATGGTCGGTAATGTGTGACGGACCTCCACGAGCAGTATTTGGAATGGCGATCAGATAATTGGATTATTTCTTTTGCATTACATCAGATACAAGGTAAGAACACTATATATAAATTTGATCGTTGATCTGATATTTATTTCTACCTCGATCGACGCTGTCTCTGTGTGTGTGTGTGTGTGTGGCTGTGTGCCGTTGGGTGCAGGAGGTGGGGAGGGGGCGCCGCGGTCCAGGGCTCTTTTCATTCTTGCACGAGGAAGGATAATAATGATGATCTAGCGTTGATTTCAGGAAGATTCGATAATCAGGCGAAAAATGACGTGTTTAGTGTATTCCACTAAAATGCTATTATTGCGTCATTCCCTGGAATTACTCCGAAGCACCCAAACTATATTCATATTCAAAACGGTATAAAACGGAAATGTACAGATGAAAAAACTATCTGTTTCGTGGATGTTGACTGGAAGCAACTCACTGACAAGTCGACAGGTGTATTAGACCCATAGATATAATTTAAGATATATTTTAAGCACTCGCAAATCTCGCAGTCCCCCCATTGATTAAAGCGGTGGTGTTCTAGCGCCCTCTCGCGCATTAAACGATGGCGCAGAATGAGTTAATGATGGAACATTAATCCTTATGATAATACAACCCAAGTCATCCCACAACGCTTTTCCAGCATTTGAATTTGAAAAAGAAACTCCCACTTCTTGAATCAATCGACTTGATCCCAACTCCCCGATACATTTACATTTAGTCATTTAGCTGACGCTTTTATCCAAAGTGACTTACAAGTTCTGTACGACAAGTCATCAGCTGAGTAACAATGTTCATCAAAGTGTTGAGTGCTATGATACGTACTACTACACCCAAGTCAAATCCCATGAGGACCCAAGCAAGTGAAGCAACAAATGAAGCCAGGATGGGCAGGACATCCTGTAGCAAGGAGAGGCTCCGTCTGTCTACCCCCCTCCCTAGTACACACAAACAGGACATACATCACACAAACACACAGCGTAGCTGTGGAACAACCAGAAAACCAAACCAGCCCTGTACACACCAAGCCTCAAGCCAGGACCCCATTCCAACCCAACAGCCCCAAGGCCAGGTAGCGGACACCGTTACTTACGACGATGGCATTCATCCCTGAGGCTACGCCATAGACCAGCCCTGCCAGGCGGGCTGCATATGTATACTCTCTTAAATCATCCTTCATTAGCCTGAGCAACAGGTAAGTCATGTTGCAGTGCAGAGGGTCGGCGTATAGGTAGCGACTAATGGGGAGGGAACAAACAAAAAAAACAAACAAAAACAAAAAAAGAGGCATGTTTGCTACAGGGATGGAAAAAGAAAATAAAAAGAAAATAATAAAAAAGGACAGGACTCAAAGCCAGGGTGGTGAGAAGAGATGAGGGGAGTATGTATATGCAGCCTCACTGCCGGGACGGTGAACCGCTGCTACGCTGAGCGAATGCCGCTGCTAGTGAAGAGGACTAACCTAAACTACCAAGAGTACAGAGGTGTTCATTTCCTTTTCGGTTGAAACCTAATTTACCGTATTCGCCATTTTGCTCTCGATTCATGCTCGGGTCTTATTTTAAGCTCGATAAGTAATGGAAGCGGACTCCCAGCACGCCGTCCTCTCAGCTGTAATAACTCCAGTGAACGGTTCCGTCTTTTAGACCTTCAGCAGACCTTGATTTTAAAGTTGTTGTAAATAAGGAGACGGTGCGTCGCGGTCCTCTTTTATACAGGCTGCTGGATATATTGGATATATATATTGGATATATTATTTTATGCACCGGTCAATAACAAGACTCCAGAAGACGTGTAGAAGCCTTTACATTCCCGAGTTTCAAACCTCAATAACTCAATAACACCTTTTTGAGAAGTCATTATAGTCTGCGGACAGATGGTTGGAGGATGAGGGAAGGCAGGTGGATGGAGAGAGACAGAGAGAGAGAGAGAGAGAACTAGGAAGACGTGTCAATAGAAGACAGGGGCTAGACTGCAGGCCCCCCGGAGGCTGGAGGAAAGGGGTCGAGGACAGGCGGGTGACTTGAGGTTTGAAACGCACCATGAGGGGGCAGCTCGGGGGGGTTGGGGGTGATGTGAATACTTACATACATCCCATAGATGGTATTTTGGAGGTCATAGTTCAAGCCAGCTAGCTCGGCTGCATATGCATACTCGTTGAGGGAGTCCTTGAGGAGCTCCAGGTACAGATAGGCCATGTTACAATGCAACGGGTCCACGTACGCAAACGGGCTGCGGAGAAAACAGTCAGTGAGCAGTTAATCACAGAGAAACATGTTAAACAGCCAACAGGCACAATACTGCTCTCCCAAATCCTCCTTCGACATTAAACGGAAGCTTAAAAAAACACTAAGAGACTGGGGTTAGGACAGCAGGGAAAGCTTCTTTCAAAAACAACAAGAAGAAAAACACTAAACAGACTGGGGATAGCACTGCATGGACAGCTACAGTAAAAAAAAAAAACACTAAAATGCTATAGATAGAAACATTCTGCCATTAGATGTCGCACTAAAGCACCAGCGTATCATTTATCCAATCAGGTGTATCATTTATCCAATCAGGTGCATTCCTGACAACATGTAAACAACAACATTCACTTTGGACCCGACAAAGGTTTTTAACTCATTGGCTGCCAGCCATTAGACGGGTCCCGTTCTAGCACTGCCACGCTTTAAAAGATAGGAGTGCGTCACCTTGTTTGTAGAGCTATAACTATATTCTATATTATAGCTATGGATACAATACTATGGCCCATTTGACATCACCTATCTATCGTTCAATATGTGAAAAAGAATACAAAATTTCATCCATACCGTGTTATACCGTGGTTAGGCCTGCCACGATAACACATTTTGCTGGGCGATTAATTGCCCCCGAAAATATCGCGATAAGCGATATTATTGCGACCGGTTAGAGATTTTTTTTTTGGAGAAATTTATTTCTCAAAACTTTTATTTTGAAGCCCACCGCTCCGTCTTTTCCGGTGTTTAAGACTTTTATTTTGAAGCCCACCGACCGGACCGGAAGTATTGTTGTGATAATATCAGGTACTTTTTGGGTACCAGAAAAGTCACGTGAAACACTGCAGACCACTGAATAGAGACGCGTCTCTAGGATTTCATAATCATTATGTTTGCAGCAGGCACAACCACAAGTGCAATAAACAAAGGATACAGTCACTGTGTATTCTGCCTCATTTATTGATTAAACAAAACCGACATCAACACAATTTGCCACCGAGCGGAGAGTTTAGTCTCGCAAAAAGATCGCTGACTTGTTAAGGCTTGTTGTTAGGTTAGGTGCTAATGTTGTGCTAGCGTTTTAGCATGGCTATCGTACATAGCGTGATCAATATAACTCGCTATTGATTGTTTGTATGAGTAACGTTAATGCTAGTAGAATAGACACAACGTGAGGTAATCACCATCCATTTTAAACCGGTTATTACCTAATGCTAACGTTAGCAAATAGACGCGACTGGTAACGTTACAGCTTGTTAGCCTAATGCTCGTTAACGTTAGCATAGACAGCCTAGCTAACGTTAACGCTTGTAGAATAGACACAATGAGAGGTAACGTTAGCGTTAGCAGAATAGACACAACGAGGGTCTCGTTAATGTTGTTATTGATTGATTGATTGAAAACTGTGTTTACTCTGTTTGTATGAGTAACGTTAATGCTAGTAGAATAGACACAATGAGGGGTAACGTTAGCCCCACGGAGCTCCTGTGCTGTGCTCTGTAGTAAAGCCAGCGGCCCGCCTCCCAACACGGACAGTGACTGACAAGGGGCACTGGGTCCGCCTCATTAAAACAAACGCGCAAATAGCAATTAATCGCGCCCGTCAAAATCATTGCATTCATTTTAATTATCGCGGCAATTAATCGATTTATTGCTTATCGCGGCAGGCCTAACCGTGGTTAATATAAGTATAGTTTTAGAGCGGTCTGGGGTCATTCCCGAAATGCTGAGTTATAGCCTTATACGTCAATTCTACTATAACCGTTGCCGTTTCTTGCCTGGACACGCTACTATTCCCAAATCACATCTATATCATAGGTATTATGTTTCATCATGAATGCATGAAAGGGGGGGGGGGGTAGTTTTTTGATGCTTTGATCGTCACCAACGGCATACGTTGTGGAGTAACGTTACACACACGTTGCGATCGAGGTGAAGACATGGTTGGATCAACGCAGGATTGATATCATATAGTCCTTACCTTCATTAGGATGTACCCCAAAAAGAATATTCAAATTATCTGATCGCGATTCCCAGTATTGGTGTCGATCGTGTCGCCAACATAATCCATCACAACAGATGCATCGGAGGCATTTGACGCTTCTCAATGCATTCGGGATAACCGATCCACTCGTCTGACAAAGAAAAGTGCGGCCAAGATACAAGGTTTCAAAGGGTGCTCGATACCGCCGTCTAGCTGGATGCGGCCGGTATTGCACTTTGGCGATCTCAGACTCATTCCCTATGGCAGGGATCGGCAATAGGCGGCCCGCGGGCCGAAATGGGCCCGCCAGCAATAATTTCTGGCCCGTCAGGTTATTTTGAGAATATGATGTTTATTTTACGCGCAGGAAATATTCACTCGTTGTGACGCCAGAGTGTCTTTTGAAGCTGTATCTATCTATTCATCATATCTATGGCTGTCACTATAGCCAATTGAAATGCTAGAAATGGTCACATGGACTGGGAGAACCAATGGAATTTCACTTTCACTTCCGCGTTTGGGATGCCGGGCTGCCGGCGAGCGAACGTTTGCAAAAACAAAACAAACGTCTTTGAATAACTTCTTTGCAATGCAATGGGGAAATATGATGAGCCAGAAGAGGAGCTTACGACCTATAAAGCTTATTTTAATAAACAGGTGTCATTCTTAAAATACGGGTTTATCGCAACAGGTAACTCTTGCAATAAGCAACCGGTGACTCTCGCTTGTTGACATGGCAACACGAGCAAGCAACTGTTCAAGTTGGGTGGGCATTCAACGCGAGTGGACATTTAACAAGTTATTAACATGGATTTTGGAGGACCGAAGCAGAAACAATATCAAGTCCAGGGCAGGGCTGCCTGCATTATGCCGGTGAGTGTTGTGTTTTAATAATAATAATAATACATTCGATGTATAATACACCCGCTGTGGTGCTTAAAATCAAATGCACCCTACTGATCTCGATTTATAATGCGAGCACCTGCATTAAAATCAAATTACTGATCTGTTCATGTGTAATGCACTGTCTGAGAGGCACTTTATAATAGAAAAAAGACAGTGCAAACATGTATATGTCGTTTTTTTTTTTACAGTTAAAAAATGTTCACTTATCATTGGCCCGCCACAAAATGGCTTGGGGAAAATTTGGCCCGTGGGCAAATCTAATTGGCGACCCCTGCCCTATGGTAACACCGAGGTCCCCGGATGAATAATGAATAACATTTTCGAAAAAAAGGAAAAAGTTATATCCCGTTTCAGGCGCATGTTCAAACATATTTGGGTGACATCGCTACATGTTTGTTCCAACCGAACAAGGTTGGCGCCCAATCACGTATATAAACGTTGTTGGCGGGGAATGAGTTAAATACAATACTTTGGTTTCTAAAAGCTCTGTGGATGTATAATTACAAATAAAATGTGTTCAATGTAATCATATGTAACTTGTAAGCACCCAGTAGTGCGACATCTAGTGACAAAAAAACCCACAGTGTCGCTTTAAGCAACGCTTTATTTTTTGTCCCAATGACAGCAATAAAATCATTAACCCAGTCATTTGGGTTAATGTGTCTGGAACGCCCAGGAGGCGGGACAAGGATCGTGGCTCGTTACGCACCTGAAGAACTCAAAGTTCAAGCATGCCTTGGGCAGGAAGAACTTGTCATCCTGCTTGAACCACACCTTGCTCATGGCAGTGTCCTGTAGAAGAAAAACACATTTTCATTAGCACATAATCCATAGAAATACTGCAGCTTTTCTCCACCGAGTCTTTCCACAAGAGAAGGAACATGTAAAGCTGGAGTTGAACAACTTACCTCCTCTGATCTCAACATAATGACAACAGCAGCACTACATTCTTAATTTCTCAGCACTGACACTTTTGCCTAATTTCCATATGAAAGCCGAAGAACAAAGACTTGGAGGAGTATGCAGTTATGCCTTCAGTATTGTTTGTTGCCGCTGCGTTTAACACTTTGAGAGCCAGCCGTGTTTTCCTTTTTACCCCCTTGAATGCCCACATACACTCCAATGTTAACATTAATATCGCCTAATCTATGTTTTAAATTATGGCTATGTGTCTAATCTGCCCGTCGCATTATCAATGACCTATTTCCAGTCAACATTGTCGAAGCAGATTGTTTTTTTATCGGTTAATTTCCATTTCATAGCATTTAGAAAACCCCTCGTTTTCACGGAAAAAAAAGAGGTTTCCATGATAATCGCCTTTTACTGGAATATTCTAGAACGTTGTCATTGTTCGGCCTATTTATGAATCGTTTTCAAATAAACGCTAGATTATCGATAGTATATGTGTACGCATGCACGCTCGTGGCGCGCGCTGAAAATCGTTTCTCCTATTTCCTGACACCGCGCACAGTCAAACAGCGATATCACATAATCACATAAAAGCTTATATATCCGTGAAAACGAGTCTGATTATCCTTAGACTTGTAACATAGATTCCTTACCCGAGATCAGATGGTATCCAAATGGATTATTCCAATTCCTGATCGCCATTTGAAAAAAATCGATATTTTTATTGATTCACAGTGTATACAGTAAAACTAGGGATGCCCCGATCGATCGGCCACCGATCGTTATCGGTCGATATTCAGTATAAATATGCGATCGGTGATCGGTGATAATGCTTTATTTTCACCGATCGTCAAACGCGATATCACACGCTGTCGCTGAGTTCTGTCTCAGACACCGGTGGTGCGGCGTCTGCTCATTCCTCCAGCCCCTCCCGTACGCATGTAAACACGGGTCTAGTCTAGTGAGACACGGGACACGGGAGGACGGCGTGTTAGCTTAGCTACCGTTACAAAATGACCCAGTCAACTATTCACTTTTAGTTTAATACATGATGAGGCATTGTCTAACCGAACGGTATCTAGCCGGCCAGCTACCGATAGCTCCTGACATAAACAAACGCTCCACAAAGCCTGCTCCTGAACATTGGTAAAACCAAGGAGCTGATCGTGGATTATAGGAGAGGACAGCAGGAGACGCACACACCACTGATGATTAACGGGGCTACCGTGGACAGGGTGAGCAGCTTTAAGTACCTGGGGGTCCACATCTCAGAGGACCTGACATGGTCAACACACATAGACACAGTAGTAAAGAAGGCGAAACAGCGCCTCTACCACCTGAGACAGTTAAGGAAGTTCAGAGTATCGGGGAAGATACTCCAGTCCTTCTACTCAGGAGCTGTAGAGAGCATCCTGACCGGAAACATCACTGCCTGGTATGGAAACAGCACGGCACAGGACAAGAAGGCCCTACAGAGAGTGGTGCGCTCAGCCGAGCGTACCACGGGTATTGCACTACCCCCCCTGCAGGTTCTATACAACAAGAGGTGCAAATCCAGAGCCCGCAGGATAATGAAAGACCCTCACCACCCCAATAACAGCCTGTTTCAGCTGCTGAGGTCAGGCAGACGCCTGCGAACACCAGCTACTAGGACAGAGCGGCTTAGGCTCAGCTTCTTCCCCCAGGCCATCAGAGCCCTGAACAATGAACATCGAGTGCTCAGAACATTGAACTATACACACACAAGCACACATGAACACACACACGACACGCACGCTGTGCACGCTCACACACGAGCAGCCACTTAACACTTTAACATGAGCGGGCACACACTCATGTCGCACACACGCACACTTATGGCTAGGCCTGTCACGATAACACATTTTGCTGGGCGATTAATTGTCCCAGAAATTATTGCGATAAGTGATATTATTGCGGTTTTGAGAGAAATTATTTTTTTGAGAAATGTATTTCCCAAAAGTTTTCAATACATTTTTTTTTTTACTAATATAATGATAATAGCATAATAATGCAAGGAAACCGTTTCAAAGTGCAATAAACCTTTATTTAACATTGGAAGACATTTTAAATATCCTAAATTACTACCTAACCAATCAGATATGAGGTAGCGTCAGAAGCAGAGTAACCTCGTTCCCAGTTTTATCTCCGTGAGAGCAATGATAAAACGAGCAGAGCAATGTGTGTGGACAAGAGGCGGGTTGCTACGTTTACTGTAGGAAGGGGCTTTTAGACCCATGTTTTTATTTTTTGCTTCGAAAAGAGGGACATCCTCTCAATATGCGGGACGTGGGACATTAGGTAAAATGGCTGTGCAGTATACAACCAAAAGCGGGACACCTGGTCACCCTAACTGTGGCTCGCGTTTGTTTACTGTGGCTCGCGGATTATGTGATGGGCAAGCTACTTGGAAAATGTAGTAAGCTACACTACCAGTTACTCTCGATTAAAATATAGCTCAACAATAATCAAATAAACACAAATATATACCATCTCTATTGGAATGGAGACTTTTCAGCACAGGATAAACTAGGGATGGGCAAAAAAAAACAGATCGATTGATCACATGATGTACTTGAGTACTCGTGGAGGAAAACGCTGTACAAAATAAATGTCTTTTCCGGTGTTTTAGACTTTGCTCTTTTATTTTGAAACCCACCGACCGGAAGTATTGTTGTTATTATCCTAGCAGAACCTATGAGCGGAAAACTTGTGTCGTCCGGTTCTGTGTTTTTGAGCTAATGATAAAACAAATGTTGAGATTGTTGGTGAACAACTAACTTTAGGTTAGTTTTAACGTTAGCTACCAACGTTAGATGCAGCTACTACAGGCAATCAACGATGAGGAGGAAGCGTCATAGCATCAACGCTAGATCTTTAATCTTTATTTAGCAGTCCAGTTTCTCCGGGCAGTAGCGTATAGCGTTTGTTCACGCTACATCACTACTTGGGTCTAAAAATAGCTACACTACAAAGAACGCTACTTGGTTCAAAAGGAGCGACGCTACCATCACGCTACTGAGAAATGTAGTTAAGCTATGTAGCGTTGCTACTGCCCAACATACGCATGGTGCTCACAGGAGCTCCCGTGCTGTACTCTGTAGTAACGTCAGCGGCCCGCCTCCCCACACGGAGAGGTACTGGTTCCCGCCTCATTAAAACTAACACGCAAATAGCAATTAATTGCGCCTGTCAAAATCATTGCATTCATTTTCATTATTGCGCGATAAATAGATTTATTGCTTATTGCAACAGGCCTACTTATGGCCAAAAGGAAAGGACACTTTAAATTAGAATAACAGGAACAGTGTATTGCACTACCAAAGCTAACTAGCATGTCCCATTGTCCCATATGCTCTGTAAATAACTATGTACAGATACCGAGATGTCACTCCATGTTACCCGTTACCTGTTTACTGCACAATGTTGTTTTTTAATTTTTTGATTCTATTATATGTTGTACCACTGTATTGCACATCGTTGCGGGCAAGACCACCCGCATTTCATTGTATACCTGTATGCCGTGACAATTAAAACTCTTGACTTGACTTGAGTAGAGTGTATGATACCTGTTAGCTGTTAGCTCACGTTAGCGCAAGCTAGTTCACTGTTCAAAACTAAATGTCCCATTGAACTAAATAATTCACTGAGGCGTTGTATTAACACTTTGATTGCCCAAGGTTAAATTCATGATATACCATCCCTTGCCAGCTCTATTTAACATGGAGAAGTTCCCCTTCTTTGCAGGGCTATAACTTTTTAAATTCTATTGCTAGATTGCCATTATTAGGGCCCATTCAATGTCCTATATGTATTGTTCATGGTGTAGCAACGTTAAACTTTTTCATTCACATATTCATACTAAAATATGGTCTAAAGTATAAGTATGTTTTCATCTCTTTCTGCAGCTTTCTCCAGAACGTGATTTATAGCCCCAAATGCATTATATTGATGATCAAATACAGTTTGGTAGGAATCTGTGCGAGATCAAAAATTTCAACTGGACGTACTTCTAGAATTTACTACACGTCATCTGATGTTGACCGGATGGGCGAGGGGGCGTTTATAATTCCGTGGGCAACGTTATACCATTCATCTAATGTGGGTCATATGTTCATCATAGCAGTTTATATCGAACACGGTAATACTACACGCTAAAACTCACCCCAGTCTCCTCGGGCCGTTGGGCGATCAGCGTGGAGTACACCGTTTTCGATTATGGGATGTTGAAATGCCCGATCTATTTCCAGGTTGTATAATAGTATATACGTCCAAATCATGTTGTTTTTTCGAGTTATTTCCACCGATCGATGTTCACTGTGTGAAGACAGAGTCTCTAACATTAGCGAGTGCCCGGACCCCATAGGGAGTGAGTCCTGCCGGTTCAAAGGTTGATATCCGGTTTCGATCTGCCGATCGGCCACCAGATGGCGCTCTTGAACCGCTAGAGGGTTGAGAGGAGATCAGCACTGTTTGTCAAGGCTCCAGAACGGAAATATGATTTCGATCACAGATTTTTGAAATATTGATATCAAAGACGAGTTACGGCGTCCTTGAGCATGGCGGGGAATGACGAGTTCCGGCGTTTTCGGCAGTTAAAGTGTTAATGTTATATATCCGGCTAGCAGTAGCTACAGATAGCTACTGATATCAATGTCTTATAACACTGATTCGATGCGTATTCGAGCTGAGGGCTTGTGAATGTGATTTAACATTATACCAATACTAGGGTCCAGCTGCAGCGCCGGAGAATCCTGGCCGTAGCTCGAGGCTACTCGAGTATAGGTCCAGCTGCAGCTCCGGAGAATCCTGGCCGTAGCTGGAGGCTACTAGAGTACACACAGACAGTGGAGCTTGTTGCGTGGTGGCGATGTCTCGCAGATAATACAAGTACAAGTCTAATTATATAATATATATATTTTATAAAAAATAAATAAAAAAAATATTTATATAAAATAAATTTTAATTTCTTTTAATCAAAAACGATCGGTATCGGATCGGTATCGGCCGATATGGCTCACGACGATCGGTGACAAAAAACGTGATCGGGGCATCCCTAAGTAAAACACATATTCCCCGCGGCTCCGAGAGTCCAGCATGAAGCTGGTAGATGCCGGCTGCGTGAGTGAGAAGTAAAATGTGGAGTGCAGGTTTTTTTTTCTCATTAATTTGCATTGAGTTCAATCCAAAAGGGTGAATTACCACCTGGGAGACGATAGGGGGCGCTTTTTTCACATCCGAGCGCCTGAGGTAGCTGAATTGCCAACGGTAGACACGGTTGATGAAATATGATTTAAGATCAAAAAGAAAAAAGAAAAAAAAACGAATTCTCGTGAGTGGGCATTCAACCCACGGGGGGTAAACCCGAGAAATCTCGGGCGTGGCATGCAAAGTGTTAATGAGAAGGGACGACACTTTCATCATGGGAGTAGCTCATCATTACCTTGATTAGAGTGGGGACGGGCGGAGGGTCTTTCTCCAGAGGGTAGATCTCAAAGTTGATGGGGATGAACTCGTTCCTCACAGGTAGCTTGAATTGGCCGTTGAGGTCCGCGCTTGCCCATTTCTGAAAATGCATGTGCATACACATTTACATTACATTTAGCTGCAGCTTTTATCCAAAAAGCTTTTTTATTTACCCAGGCAAGAAAGTAAGAACGAATTCTGATTTTATTTATTGTCAAAAGTATGCATAATGTTGTGTTAATTCCACGACAAGAGATATGTAATGTTAATTACCTGAAATTATTAAGTTTTTTGGGGGGGGGGAAACTCTGCATATATCGGTATCGGTTGATATCGGTATCGGAAATTAAGAGTTGGCCAATATCGGTATAGGTAAAAAAGCCAATATCGAACATCCCTAGTAATATAGGCAAGGTAGATCCCTTAGTAGCAAATCTCCTTCTTCCCCCACCTACAGTACACACACACACATGTAAAAAGCCAAGAAGCTATTACATATTCAAGTCTGAGCATAAAACAACAAATACTAAGTTGAATTGTAGTACAAAGAATACTCTACAACTCCAAGGTGAAGACAGGACGTTCGAGTGTCCGAATACAAAATGCTGTTAATATTAACTCGTTAATTTCAGATTAATTTGAGAACCTTGACATATCAAAAGAAAAACACAATTTAAATCACATTACTCCCTCAGATATGCAAACCAGAAGAATGGCAAGCGACATTCACAGATTTCATCATACAAAGTTATAGTTATAATAAGAGGATTCTGATTATATACAAGTGAATTCTCCTCATACATCTTTTTGAAAAAAATGTATGTAAAATAAGTGGTTCCTAAACTGTGGTACAGGGACCTTAGTTTTGAATGACTCAAGGTGGACCCGGTTTGGGAACCACTGCATTCAATTAATCACAACCCAACAATCATTTTACAGCCCTAGTCCGACTACAAAATGACCTTCAACAAAACGTTTCTAAAAACGTCTATTTCATACATTTCAGTGTTGCACTGAACCTCGCTGCTACACTGCTGTGTTCATTAAAAAGGAAACCAGTATGTCTGTGGCTGCAAGAACTAAATCAGCAACACGGCCTGTTCATCTTACCAACGATCTATAATCTAATTTCAAGCGCGAGTACATTCTGGGGGACGGGGAATGGATGAATTCGATATGAACGGCCTGGAAACCATGCGGGTATTCTCACTGGACTTAAGACGAGAGGGCCGGCTATAAAAAGGGCAGTGACTCACCGTGATGACCTCATCGGTGATGGCCTCCTGTTTATACTGCGTGCCGTACCATTCTTCAGTCATGTCCGTTTGCCCTTCAAAAGACTTGGACACCACCGCCACTCTGAGGGAGGAGAGGAAAGGGTTATAGGCCTCCGTCAGACCTGGTTTAGAGGTAATGTATTCCCTGGGGGGCCCACTACACTGCATCTCACAGCTCTTATGATATCCGATCTGTAGCCAAGTTCTCAATCTATAAGAGTTTAGACTGTGACCTCGGTTTCTATCAATGGACCCATCTCAAACCCTGCCTTCTTTTCTTTCCGATTGGAGGATCGAGAAAAGAGGGCAGGGTTTGAGATAAGTCAATTGCATAGCAGCGCAGAGTGTAATGGGTTCCTGAAAAAAACCTAATCAATGACGGTTTGTAGGCTCAATGTAAAAAAATAAATAAACAAGATCAATTACCAGCAAATGTGATTATTACTTTTAGTCGTTTCAATGAGACAGCCTCCCCTTCCTCCACTCAGATTTGAATTCAACGGTAGTTCATAAAGTTGCCAAACAAAAATAAAATATTAGCATACCAATAGTCAGGGTCAGCCCAAGAAAGCATGCAATCCATAAGATGAACTATAAGCTATGTGAAAGCAACAGAGCATGGACCATATCTGCACTTCCCATTAAACACTGGAATCAAAGGCCTGATATTATTGAAGTGCTCCTTTTCATTTACATTTAAATGTGCTCTTTGACCTTGCATACCGTTTTGAATTTAGCAATTACCGTACTGGCCTGAATAGAAGTGTTTTTTGTCGCAAATCAGACCCTAAAAATGGGGAGTTGTCTTATATATATATGATCCAAAATGAATGATCCACTGGCTGTATGACCTTCCAAACACAGTGTTAATGATGGATGATCCACTGGCTAACACATGCTTTGCAATTTCTCACTTTGAAATCTAAATTATGTTAGAAATAGGCCTTCCAGGGCGCGGCTGGGTAGCGCAGTGGACTAAGCACTCGCCTATCACCACAGAGACTCTGGGATCGAATCCAGCGGTCAGTGGTACCTCCGGCTTGGTCAGTCGTCCCTACTAACCCCCTTCCGCCTCTCCTCGAGACCAGTCACATACCTCCTCAGCTCCTCTCCCTCCTTTCTACCTGCTAAGCGCTCTGTGCTTCGTGTCATTGTCGGACTCTACTCTACTCAGACTCCACTCAAACCTACTCGATATGGATCTAGTCAGCTGGTAAGAACTGTCGAGAAAGCAGAAGGAGGAATTTATGTGTGCCATTATTTCTGTCAAATTGTAATAATTGTGGAATATTCATATAATGAGGTTGTATGTGTATGTCACCGAATTTCCCCAAGGGGATTAATAAAGTATCCTATCTATCTAACACAATTGGCAGTGTTAGTGGGTTGGAATCCGATGGGGTATGTGTCCTGGTCATTCTAAACTGCGACTCCTACTGGTTGGTCGGGGGCGGGGTTCAGCAGGGAGGGGATCTGGGAGAAATAGCGTGAACCTCTGCTAGGGGTGGGATGATACATCGATCCAGATCGATATATCGATCTATTATCAACTATCAAATAGGATCGATGCAACGTAAAAAGATCGATTCATATTGCGATACTCTTATTTTGAAAATCCCCTGTGAGCATATCCGCCCGGCTGCAACAACAACAGTAGCTCAGCATGCAGACAGCATTGCTTCAGAGTCCGCCTATTTTGCGAAATAAGTGCCTGTTTTTTTCCCCACAAGGGGTCAAATGCATCTAACATGCTTTCCATTCTCGCCATTTGTTTATGCCCACGTCGCGTTAAATACCAAAATTAACGTTGCGTTAGCGTAAGCTAACTAAGCTAAGCTGATAGAGCGATAGAGAGAACAGCAGAGGTCCACTAGGGACTGGGAAGGAGGGAGGTTACTGCATTCTCGAGATAGCCCCACTACCAGGATCTGGCCGGTACTGCACCTTCTGACTCCCAATATGCCTTTTCCAGCCAAAATACAGCGCTGTGACAGTGAATAGGATATTAACACTTTGGCTGCCGGAAAACGCCTAAACACGTCATTCCCGGCCATGCTCAAGTTGCCGAAGACGCTTTTCAGCGTCTTTAATATCAATATTTCAAAAATCTGGTATCGGATTCATATTTCCCCTCCGCTGGCCTGAGATCCACCAGGAGGACCCACTGAGCTCTCTGGCGGTTCAGGAGCGCCATCTGGTGGCCGATCGGCGCAATCGCTTAACAGGAAGTGCTATGGAGATTGTGCTGGTCGGCCGTATTACTTCCGGGCACTAGCTATAGGTTCCGGGACTCGATCTCGACACACTACATAGCGATCGATTGCCAATAACTCGATAAACAACATGATTTGGACGTATATACCATTATACAAGCTGGAGATGGACCGGGTAAATCGACATCCCATAATGGTAAAATGTCTACTCTACGATGATCGCCCAACGGCGCGCGGAGACTGGGGTGAGTTTTAGCGTGTAAAGTTACCGTCTTCGATACTAACTGCTATTATAAACATTTGACCCACATTAGATGATTGGTATAACGCTGCCCACGGAATTATAAACGCCCCCTCGCCCACCCGGTCAACATCAGATGACGTGTAGTAACTTCTAGAAGTACGTCTAGTTGGAATTTTTTATATCGCGCTGATTGCCATAAAACTATATTGCATCATCAATATAATGTATTTGGGGCTATAGATCACGTTCTGGAGAAAGCTGCAGAAAGAGATGAAAACATACTTATACATTAGACCATACTTTACTATGAATATGTGAATGAAAAAGTTTAACGTTGCTACACAATGAACAATACATATAGGACTTTGAATGGGCCCTAATAATGGCAATGTAGCAATAGAATTTAAAAAGTTATAGCCCTGCAAAGAAGGGGACTTTCTCTATAGACAAATAGAGCCGGCAACCTACGGTTGATAATGAATTTAACCCATGGCAGCCAAAGTGTTAATATCGAAAAAGAAAAACAAACCACAGGAGGTCTATTTGTATTAAAAACAATAGATTGTTTTTCATTTAAAATGTCTGGAAGAGATCAAAAATAAAAATGTCAAATGATATTTCCATTGCCTTTTTTTTTGATTTAAATGTTACTGATTGTGTTAAATGGGCATATAATATTGTCTCATATCGATCGCAGGCACCTGAATCGAATCGTATCGTATCGTGGCAGACTTTGTGATATCGGAAAATATCGTATCGTTGTCCAAAGAATCAATATCGTATCGTATCGTGATGAAACTGGTGATTCCCACCCCTCTGCACACGTTACGTTCCCCCAGTGAAACTCCTCGCTGTCAGGTGTAAAGAAGCGGCTGGCGACTCCACATGTATCGGAGGAGGCATGTGGTAGTTCTACACCCTCCCCAGGCCGACAGTGGAGAGGCACACAACAAACAGGAAGGGAATTGGCATAACGACTAAATTGTGATGGGTGAAAAATACAGAAAGCCCAAAAATAAATAGAATAAAAAAATGTAAGAACATTTTATATACAAATAAAAAAAATAGGCCTTCCAGGATACAGTTTCATACAACTTTTATTTAATTTAAATAACTAATTCACATTGCAGTCCAGCCCACAAATCGGGGAGACACATCAGTGTCCGATGCCGGTGTGATTTAACTGCCTTCTGAGAATAAACCCCAGTCAATCTCACCAATCTCTCAGTCTAATTGGTATGTACACTATGCATTCTTAACAAATACAAGTGAAAAGAAACCTAAGAACCTAAAGAAACAGATAGCAGTGGATATGGGCCTAAATAACACAAGACAAACCATTTAAAATAATATCTCTCTTACGACATACATAAAAGAGATTGGTTTACGGGTATACGTCAAACTACATTACACTGACTTTGCCTACGTGATATCCTCCAAGGATCAGAATCGGATAAGGTGCTTTCCTGAAGGCTCATACTAGTCTCCGGTGTACCAAATAGTTGTTTGAAGCCGGAGAGGACATTTACTCTGTGCAGTTGCCTCACATTCACTTTCAAGGGAGACATTTTAAAAGCCGCCTCGTTTCAAAGATCACAGCAGGGAGGCACTTTGTCCGAGGAAGAAGAAAGGGACGAAAAAACACGATGATTGGCCATCTCCAAAGAGAGATGGCTGAGGTTGAGAAAGGGACACCGCAAGAAAGGAGAACGATGAACCCAGGACTTTGAAGCAAATGTGTTTTTGATCCATCTGTTGTTGTTACCTAGAAACCTGACCGAGTTCAAGACATTTACCGGTATTGGCTAGAGGTGACTTTCTCCGGGTTTAAAAAAAATGTGATAGAAATGCTATCCACTCGAGAGCTTTGTGATCCAAAGCTAGTGGAGATGTAGACGAGTTGAGAAGTGTGGAACAGAGGGTGATGGTTTGCAGCACTCACCTAACTTGCTCTGGCCTCAGCTTGTCCAACACCATCTCTATCAGATCTGGCCTGAACTCCTCGAGGAGGTACTCTGCCGCAAGGATCTCTTCCAGCGGGTAGTACTGAAACAAACAAGGGCAAATAAGATTCTCGAGTCATACTGGGTTGTTGGGGCTATAGACAGCGACTCAATTTAGGCCCAAGCTTGTTCATAACTGCTGCTCATCTGACAGTCAAGTGTGAGAAAGTTACATTATTTATTATTACACTATTAAAAAAAGGACACACAGCTTTGCAAACATTTTAACTTATTAGCTCCTTAATAAATCAAAGGAGACAATGGATATTCTATGAGTAGCAAAGTAGTGGGGTATTCCCGTCTGTGATGGGGCACGCTGCGCTATTAACAGTGTGGCTGTGGAAGAAATGGCACTTTAATTTTGACTGCAACGCTTTGAGTAGTATCTCGACAGACGAGGAGCCAGCGGCACCATGACATCAGCAGCTTAACACAGAGACACAATGAGCCCCAGTGTGTCGTCCTGGAGACGACCTTAACACAGAGACACAGTGAGGTGTCTCGTCCTGGAGACGACCTTAACACAGAGACACAATGAGAGGCAGTGTGTCGTCCTGGAGACGACCTTAACACAGAGACACAGTGAGAGGCAGTGTGTCGTCCTGGAGACGACCTTAACACAGAGACACAGTGAGCCCCAGTGTGTCGTCCTGGAGACGACCTTAACACAGAGACACAGTGAGCCGCAGTGTGTCGTCCTGGAGACGACCTTAACACAGAGACACAATGAGCCCCAGTGTCGTCCTGGAGACGACCTTAACACAGAGACACAATGAGGTGTGTCGTCCTGGAGACGACCTTAACACAGAGACACGGTGAGCCCCAGTGTGTCGTCCTGGAGACGACCTTAACACAGAGACACAATGAGCCTCAGTGTGTCGTCCTGGAGACGACCTTAACACAGAGACACGATGAGAGGCAGTGTGTCGTCCTGGAGACGACCTTAACACAGAGACACAATGAGAGGCAGTGTGTCGTCCTGGAGACGACCTTAACACAGAGACACGGTGAGCCCCAGTGTGTCGTCCTGGAGACGACCTTAACACAGAGACACAATGAGCCCCAGTGTGTCGTCCTGGAGACGACCTTAACACAGAGACACAATGAGCCCCAGTGTGTCGTCCTGGAGACGACCTTAACACAGAGACACAATGAGCCCCAGTGTGTCGTCCTGGAGACGACCTTAACACAGAGACACAATGAGGTGTGTCGTCCTGGAGACGACCTTAACACAGAGACACAATGAGAGGCAGTGTGTCGTCCTGGAGACGACCTTAACACAGAGACACAATGAGAGGCAGTGTGTCGTCCTGGAGACGACCTTAACACAGAGACACAATGAGCCCCAGTGTGTCGTCCTGGAGACGACCTTAACACAGAGACACGATGAGAGGCAGTGTGTCGTCCTGGAGACGACCTTAACACAGAGACACGATGAGAGGCAGTGTGTCGTCCTGGAGACGACCTTAACACAGAGACACGATGAGAGGCAGTGTGTCGTCCTGGAGACGACCTTAACACAGAGACACAATGAGAGGCAGTGTGTCGTCCTGGAGACGACCTTAACACAGAGACACAGTGAGGTGTGTCGTCCTGGAGACGACCTTAACACAGAGACACAATGAGAGGCAGTGTGTCGTCCTGGAGACGACCTTAACACAGAGACACAATGAGAGGCAGTGTGTCGTCCTGGAGACGACCTCTAGAGGAAGGTGCTACCTACGTGCAGTAAACCAGCCACTTTGGAGGTATAGCCACGGGGTCGCTCCTTGTCCTTGAACCTGAAGGCCACATTGTTTAAATCCTGCAGAGACAGAGAGAGAGAGAGAGAGAGAGAGAGAGAGAGAGAGAGAGAGAGAGAAAGTAGCATGAGAGTCACAAGCAAATACAGGACTGTTATATATAGCAAATATTGGTTTAAAGGTTAGATCGTTAAACACGAGAACACCACCGACTTTAGGGCCTAAAGTAAACATAAGTATTATCAATATGAACATGTGGAATAATGTTGGTCCTGTGCAATGTCCCACAGCGCCATTGACAGGGTAGGGGAGTTTTTACAGAACCCAACGTGATTTTCAGAGGAGATACATATCGAGTGATGTGTTGCATTATCTGCGAAGAGACCTACATTTTGGGGCTGGTGCACGAAGGCCGGCGGGAACCCGGCGCGGAGCCTCAGCAGAGCTCCACGCATAGCTCCTCCCCACCGGGCATGGCCGCGGAATCATAATTTGGCCTTAAAGGAATGTACCAGTCTAATTTTGATTTTTTTTTTGTATTGCTCTTTTCTCCCCCTCCTTTTTCCTCCGATTTTCTCCCATCCCAATGTTAGTCGTTATGCCAATTCCTAATCCCCTTCCTGGTCGCTGCGCACTTACCCCCCACAGTCGGTCTGGGAGAGTGGAGGCTACCACGTGCTTCCTCCGACACACGTCCAGCCAATCAACCGCTTCTTTTCACCTGGCAGCGCGGACTCTCACTGAGAGGGTGTAATGTGTGGAAGGATCACACTACCCCCCTTAGATCCTATCCGCACTGAGCAGGCGCCCGACCGAACTGTAGGAGTCGCTGTTTACAACGACCCGGACCTACCCCGCCAGCTTTCCCACCCTCTAATACTGCCAATTGTATTAGTGTGAACGGCCAGCCAAGCTGGTGACAACGCCGGGAGCTGGATTCGAACAGGCGAATCCAGCGTCTCCAGCGTTGGTGACGAACGCAATCTCCGCTACGCCACCCAACCGCCCTCTAATTTTGACTTCTAACCATTACCAGAGACTGTCCTTGTCACATTTTGTTTGCATAGGTGTATAAAGTGTATGTTTTGGTAGATCTCAGTCCACCTTTCACACTGCCATTGAAGAGGCAAATATTGAAAATATGCTCCATTAAACTTGAAAGTCGCTAGGTATTAGGCAATTTACCATTGTGAAAATCACTATAAATTTATTTTTGAAAATGTTACCGTATTACTCTACTACTACAAGCTATTCAAGTTTGCACAGCAACTGGGAGCACCCGGGAGTTAATAACAAGCGGAGGTCTGACGTGCAGGGCTTCTAGTTAAAGTCTCATGGAGCATTTTCCACTCATTTTCATCACTGGCAGTGTGAATGGCATTTAGAAAGGTAAGCTGATATCAGCTAAAACACACACCGTATACACCTACAACCACAGAATTAGTTAAAGACGGGGGCAATCTCTGTTAATGGTGAGAAGTCAAAATTAGACTGGTATGATCCTTCGATACTGTCCAGTATTAAAGATCCAGTACAATGATGTCTTAATTCAGTCATGAATTGCTTATTGTGTTTCAGAACTATCATTTGTTTTGATATAACTGTTTTAGTGCACCCTCCTTGAGCACATTCAACTCTCAGTATGTTGAGGGGGCATGGCTTTCTGTTCACTAGACACTATAGATGCTTGATATGACCATGCTGATGAGCGAGTACCACTCAGTTAGATGCAACTAATGGGCCAATCAGAGCAGCTAGATGTGACTGATGGGCCAATCAGAGCAGCTAGATGTGACTGATGGGCCAATCAGAGCAGCTAGATGTGACTGATGGGCCAATCAGAGCAGCTAGATGTGACTGATGGGCCAATCAGAGTAACCTGTGTTTATTATGCAATATTTCAGAGGAAGTAGATTGGATATCTGAAATGGCTTGATTTTGTTGATATCCAGAGGGATTGACACCAAAGGGCTTTAGTCATCAGTTCTAACATTTTGGTAAATTTGATTGAGAAAAAAGATTGAAAAGAATTGTCATTGTACTGACAGATATTTAAAAGTTTAGGAATCAGAAACAGAATTGGCTGTGGAAGACGTGACATTGGCGCATCCCTCCAGGAGAGAACTCCCATGTAAACGGACACGGTCTGAATCACCTTGCACTCCTGGAAGACCCACTCCTGAGGTCCCTCAGTCCGCAGCTTCTGGATGTACTGGAACATGTGGAAGATGATGTCCTCTACATGCACTGAGGAGACACGTCAACACACCCAGGATTTACATTTCAATTACCCAAGCGAACGTGTACACAAATCTTGCATGCACACGCATGCAAAGGATCCCAGTGTGTGGGAAACAAATCCGGCAGGGAGTTTGCATTACTTACAGAGCCCCTCCTCAGTCAAGTCCACGTTGATGATGAAGAACATGAAACCTCTTGCTCCTTCCTTTTGCCCTCCGACCAGCGTGTTCACCCAGCCTGAGAATGAAGGAGAAAATCTAATTTATATCTAAAACATCTAGCGATCTATAAGCAATGCAAGCAAAGCAATGTCACAAGCGTTAGGCTGGGTGATGGGGGTCCGTGAAAATCAGAAGGACTTACAATAATCGCTAAATAAATACGATATTCATGTTATTGGCTTGCATGTGGATTGATATTTGCTTTTTATCATTACTTTAGGCAATACAATTGTTCACTTCACTCAAGGAAATGATAGTCCTTAGCCCAACCTTTAGATTTGAGCTCAGACAGCAGACTTCCTGGTCCCTCGTGACCAATCAGATGTCCCAGATAGTGTCCTGGATTAGACTTGTAGTACTTCTGAAGGTCTGGGATTGGGAAGGTCACATACAAGTTCCTGATGTCTTTGATAGGCACCACTTTGTAGAATTGCTATGGGTGGAAAAACAAAAAGAGGCTATGTGAATCTAGCAACTAGGAAAACAATATTAAGATGGACATTGGAAAATGATGATAAGTAACAGTATCACCACTGCCATGTGGTGATACAAAATAAAAATGAGCTTCATTGTGTGTTATAGCTATAATTATTGACTACAATTGATTGACAAAATTCTAAACTCAATATCAGAATTATGTGCAGAATTCCTATTGAAGAATAAATTAGTAGCCTAGCTTAATCTTGTTCAGTGTTGGAAACTTCAGATTGTGACAATATTTTATTATGGCTTGGCATATAATTACACCCCCAGAGAAAAGAATGATTATGGGTTAGATTCACAACCACTCTAGCTGTAGTATTTACTGTGAGAGAAAAGCTCACCCTGAGGTGCTCCTCCTGGAAAGGGTGCTCTGGGAACTCTGGGATAGGCACGTTCTTGTTCTCCACCTCTCCAAACAGCTTGACGACCATGGCGGCCAAGTCGTCTAATGATTCTGAGTAACGAGGGGGGGGGGAGACACACCAAAACAAAACTCAGTGACAGTGCATAAGAGCAGATCATTGCCCTATCTCGAACCCTGCCCTCTTTTCTTGATCCACCCAATCACAACTGTTGCTTCCCTCGGATAAGGTTGAGATTATGATAGTCATTGGCAACAGTATCTCTCCCTGGACATTTTGTGGCTCTTAATAATGGCCAATAAAAAGGTCACTAGCAGATGCACTGGAAGTGGCCACAAATGGCTGTAACACCATGGAAACCATTAAAACATCTTACGGTAACGCCTTCAGCGCCAATCACGAGAAAAGTCGGGTTTTAATCGTTATTTCTTTTATTCGCTATATCCATAAATTTTTCATCCATCCAGCCTGATGTTATCATTGGGAATGGGTCTGAGCTCGCAAAAGGCCAATACTGCCGCCTAATGCCTTCCGACCGGTATTGCACATCATTGGAATCCCTCCTGCTTGGGCTGTTCATCGATCTAAGAAGTCCGGTCCAGGTTTTCCTTTCCGGGCATGACTAACGTTTATAACGCATGGACTGGGGAGACTCGAGCACCGTGGATTCATGTGTTTTGGTTGAGAAACGTTGGAAAGACGACCGCTATCAATATTTGGAATGGCGATCAGGAATTGGATTATTATTTTTGCAGTACATCAGATGTGAGGTAAGGACTATGTTACCAATCTTGGGTTAATCCAATGTTTTTTTCGCAGCGAACACAACGTGTCTGTGTGTGTGCCTGCCGTTGGCTGCGACCAAAGCACGGAGGGGCGACTTTTCCTCCCCCGCTTCCGTGCGTGTATGATGAAATATAATACAGATAATCTAGCGTTTATTTCAGAACGATTCATAAATCAAGCGACAAATGGCACGATTTCTAAGAAAATACATTGAAGCACCGTTTGCTGGGGTTATTGGGATTTGACAAGATCACTCTAAAACTATACTCATATTCACCACGGTATAAAACGGAAATGCATGTATGAAAAAATTAGCTGTTTTTTGCATGTTGACCGGAAGAAACTCACTGACGATCAACGTGTTTATTAGATCCATAGCTATAATATTTAATATAGTTTTAGCACTCGCAAACACCGGCATTATCCCCATTGAACAGACCGCTGGCCTTCTTACCACACGGTAAACAGCGACCTCTAGGCGCGGAATGAGTTAAGCCTGACGGGGTCGGTACCGGTCCCAAAATCGGGTCATAAATCAATCTGTCTAGACTGTATGACATAATGTTGCGTTTTTTTTCCAAATGTATCCAAGAGTAAACATTCTAACCATGTCACAACAGCAGTCAGTGTATATTTTCAGCAATACATTTGTTTACCAATAGGTTAAAGTGTTTAGTGAGATTTTAGTTTTTGAAATGTGATATTTTCACGGAGATCCGCCATTTTGAATTAGCGGCCGTCGCCGAATGACGATTTGTAGTCATATGAGCACAGGGCATCGAGAGCTCTCAATGAGCCTTGAAATTTCAAAAAACGACAGTACCCAGCGAATTCTAGCTTCCTGCAAGCAAAGGACTTGTGTATGATTTTTTTCTCTTATTTCTCGGGATACTCTATCACAAAACTGAATGTTATTGGCATAGATTGGAGCGCAGTTAGTGTGTCTACCTTCTGTGAACATTTAGCAACCATCTGTGTTGAAATCCGATCCAAAATGGCGGAGCCATATCCATTCTAAGAATCAAACTGTACATACAGTAGATTTCATTCTTGATGCACGCCTGGTGATACTAAATCCAAATTGAACTCTGCCATTTTGAAAGAGGTGATTTGGCCCGATCCATAGATGTGTGAGTTGGCTATAATAAAGTCATTTATAGGCCTCATATTCTATATTCTATAATAATATTTCAAATTGCATGGGTCTGGATGGCAGAATTCAGTACTGTATCAACAAAACATTCCGTTTAATCATCTTCCCTTCATTAATTTCCTTAGATTTTTTGTACACATGATCCCAAGAAGGTGCTGAACGAGCTCAGTGGCAGTTTCATGTCTGGTCATTTTTAGCATGGTGTTATTCACTGTCAAGATGCGAAGAAAAATCATAATTCATATTCTCCTTTATTTCATCACAATTTAAGCAAGCCCAGTAACAGAGACAATATTTCTGACACTGGGAATACATTCCATGAGATCCATAGATGTCCCTAGATACCAAGAACATGCAAATGGACCTTGTAGAAGTGGAGCAATCTTCCATTTACTTAGGTATGTATTTTAGGGGGATTTTCAGAAAATAGGGCTCTGGCCTAAGAGGTTAATGAGGTCATGCAGTTATGAACGTGCCATTTCATTTCACAGAGGAGGATGTGGTGTTTTGCAAAATGCACGATTTAAGCTGATAATGAACACTCCAGTGACATGTGATATACCCATGTCATGCTCTTTAAAAAGGTAGAATCTGTAATGCCATCAAACAGCGACCTCTAGGCAAAAGAGTCCCGGGTAATAGTGCACTTTGTTTACATTTATTCGTTTTTATCTGATGTGTGGGTCGGAGTTGTGTGGGAGATAGGGGAGGGGTTGCTACTGCTAACCACAGCTCAGGCTCTGCCGAGAGAGGTCTGGAGAAACCACAGTCAAATAAGTAAACAAAAGCACAATTCCAAGCGGGACTCTTTTGCCTAGAGGTCACTGTTCGAAAGAATGACAGATTCTACCTTTAAAGTGGAAGGAATATTCAACTCGACTGTTTGGAGGTCTGAACGACTTATTGGTATCATTTTTCAATTTGATTTCCTTTAACACTTTGGTCGCCAGGCTTATATTCATAATAAACCATCCCACGCCAGCTCTATTTGTCTATGGAGAAGTTCCCCTTCTTTGCAGGGCTATAACTTTTTAAATTGTATTGCTAAATTGACATTACTATGGCCCATTCAACGTCAAGTATCTATTGTTCAGGGTGTAGCAACGTTATACTTTTTCATTCACATATTCATACTAAAATACGGTCTAAAGTATAAGTATGTTTTTATCGTTTTCTGCAGCATTCTCCAGAACGTGATTTATAGCCCTAAATGCATTATATTGATGATCAAATACAGTTTGATAGCGATCTGCGCGAGATAAAAAAATTCTAATGGACGTGCTTCTAGAAGTTACTACTCATCATCTGATGTTGACCGGATGGGGGGGGGGGGTCGTTTATAATTCCGTGGCCAACGTTAGATGATTCATCTAGTGTGGGTGATATGATCATCAGAGCAGTTTATATCGAACATGTTAAAAAAAAACGCTGAATCTCACCGTAGCTTCCTCGTAGCGTTGGGCGATGAGCGTGGAGCAGAAATATTCCTATTATGGGATGTAGAAATATGCGATCCATCTCCAGGTTGTATAATAGTATATACGTCCAAATCATGTTGTTTATCGAGTTATTGGTAACGGATTGCTATCCATTGTGTCTAGCTCGAGTCCTGGGACTATAAGCGAGTGATCGGACCGAATTGGAATGAGCACCAGCTTCCGTTTCCTGTTTCCGGTTTGGGCGATCCGCCGATCGGCCACCAGATGGCGCTCTTGAACCGTTGGAGAGTTGAGAGGGGATCAACAGTAGATCTCAAGTCTCCGGGGGAGAAATATGATTGCGATCACAGATTTTTGAAATATTGATCTCAATGACGTGGTACGGCGTCTTTGGCAGAATGAGCATGGCGGGGAATGACGTGGTAAGGCGTTTTTGGCGACCAAAGTGTTAAAAAGGGGAACTATGTTATAAATGGCCTTTTCCAGTGTTTAGCATTATTTTCTAGCTGTGGGCTTATTAATAGGATCTATGTCTCTAATTCTCATTTTGGCACATTCTTCCAATTCTCATCTCACAATATTGTCCCTCACTCAAGTGAGTCATCTGAAAATGTGTGTACCTTTGACGTCAAAAGTTTCTCATCTGCATAATAAGTTAACGCCCGCCCCCTCTATGTTTGTTGCCAGCCACCGCAGGTGAACACTCAAACATTATTTATTGCAGTACGCAAGCAAATGCGTGGAATTGAAGTTTAACACATAGTCTGCCACGCAGTTTGCCAATCTTATACCACTCTTTGCCAGTGCTATGGAGTCGCTCACCTTCTTTGCAGGGCTATAACTTTTTAAATATTATAGCAATATCGACATTACTATGGCCCATTCAACATCGGGTATCTATCGTTCCGGATGTGGGAACGTTATATTTTTCCATTCATACATTGTCGTGTATTGTCCCCCCACTATTATAGGAGGATTTATTTTTTATGCTTTTTTTTTATAAATGGAAATGTATGGTTGAAACATGCAAACGTTCAAACGCACACACACTAATAAGCATTGGAGGCTTTTTACAGGTTATTACGGGCTAGCATGTGTCAATGATTAGCAACAACACTGATTTTGATGGATTTTTTGTTTTTTGTAAGGGTCCCACCTCCACCAATCACATGCGGCTCCCTTTGTGTGTGTGTGAGAGCAAGAGAGAGAGAGAGATAGTTCTGCAACTTGTGTGAGTTGCAGTGATCTCCTGGCTGTTCCCCACCTAGGTTATCTAACTATTGTGCTGCTGAAACTAGAAACACTGGCCTGGCCTTCTAAGTTCAGTGGCCTGACTGCATAAAAAATAAAGTATAATTTTTTTTTAATCATCTGGCGACCCCCCCGCGGCGGCTTGCGACCCCCACTTTGGGAACCACTGATCTATTGCATCGAATAACAAAGAGGCATTTCTGTGACAGACATAAAACAATGTTCTGTGTCTCCAGAGGTCTGCCGCAGCATCGCCCGTGAGAAATTCCCCCAGATGACATCACCCGGAGGAGAACAGACCTCTAGTTAAGTGCAGACGCGTTCCTCAGTTATTTTCAACTGTAGTAGAATCAACACAAGACACGTTGAAGGAAATGGTGTCTGCACTTCAGTTTCTTGAAGGGGGGGGGGATGCGGCTGAGCTCTTGAGACAGAATACGTTAGTAAGATTTATATCCAATTATCACATCCTCCTCACAACAGAATGATAGGATTCGGGTTAAAAACCGGCAAAATGCCCCTTTCAGTCATCATAATAAGAAACACATTGTGGCCAGAGTATTGTGATAAGATTCTATTGGAAGTTACAGTATCACTATACTAATAACCACAGACAGAAGTATAGTATATTACATGACTTGCAGTCTTTGCTGTTAAGTTTGAGAGACGGCAGCTGAAGAGCTGTTCAGACAGATGACTGCAGGACGTAGCCGACACTCAGTCTAATGGACACTGTCTTTATGCCTTCACTGTGACCCGAGAGAGAGAGAGGCCTGGGGCTTTTAGCACTGGAGAGATGACATGCCCTTGCCTCTCTCCCTTTGAACACACACACACACGTCAGTGGTACAGTCCTACCTCTTCCTAACACGCAGAGCCCCATGAGGTTAGAGGAGTAGTATGTGGAGTGAAACTTCAGGAGCTCTTGGCGGATGTCAATCCCTTCCTTGCAGGGTCTGGTCTCAAGGGTCAGCTTATTACCTAGACAATGAAATCAACCAATGAGCAAATAGATACAAAAATATTACACTTTAAAAGCAATGATACCCGGGAGGACATTTTGCACAACTCGCGTGGGAAAACGGTACCCTGCTAGTTGCCTCAACGCTGTTGCTTTAGGGGGCCCTCTCACTAGCCATCCGGGGTCGAATCAGAGCACGATCGCACCAAAATAAGTGTGATGAGAACGCTCCCCCCGTCGCCGGGGATGCTGATTCGCTCCAAGCCGGGACCGATTGAAAAGCTGGTTTCGGGTGCGCACCAGCGTCCCGACAACGGAACGGAGCGTGGTGTGCAAGCAAACCTGTAATGCTTTCATGCTTGCTTGAATTTTGGGCAGATAAAAACATACAGCAACAACTGGACAATACCCACAAAAACAACGATATTTATGGGCAATTTGGCGAGTATTTGCGTGCGTGCATGGGTGGGTACAACAGATCAGTCAACAATGTCAAGCTAAAAGTGAAGAAGATGAGGCTTCAATATCTTAAAGTACGGGATGCAGTGCGCAAATCAGGCAGTTCATCTGATGACAAGGACACATTTCCGTGGTTTGATGCAGTGGACAGCATTATCGGCCAAAAACCAACCAGTGATCCCTCCGTTTTTTTAATCACTACCCACAGTAACGTGGCCGGTTAGCCCATGATCCATAACCCAAACAACAAGGGAGCCCGACGTTGTTGTTCAATCACAAGTTTCACAACCCATCGCACTATTACTACCTCCAGTAACGCAGCCTGCCGTTAGTGCATCAACTAGCCTGCCAATCGGTGAGTAAAGTTTTAGCACCCATATTCTCATGACTTTTCAGTGTCTGATCCATCTGTAACCAATCGTGTTTTTAACGCACGGCATACGTGGCCAAAACCTATGTTTTTAGCGAGCTGCTTATCAAGGTGACTAGATGTGTTCAGCGGGACTATAGCCGATCAAGTATATGCATAATTATATTATCTTTTACGTTGTTCATTATATGTTTTGTCTATCCGTCTGTAATCTATGTGGTTAGCGTGCGGCATGGCCATAATGTTTTTAATGTAGGAAAAGTATCCCAAATCCTGCCTGTATCTAACCCATCGTGTAGGTTTAACTAGGTACATTACTTCCCGAGGTACAGTGAAACCGTGTAACTGTTTTGGTTAATTCAAAAATATAGACTATAGAGTGTTACTCTCCTCAATTGTGCTTGGGAACAAAACACGATTGTAGTGTGTACGACTGTATGCAGAACAGAGGGGGGAGAGGGAGGGGGAGGTTAGCTCTCGAGGACCGAGCGAGGACGGAAGGGAGCACCCGTTCCTAATGAGAATACGCCGTTAATGACACGTCTTGTTGAAAGGTGTTCACTACAGCAAAAACTAAGCCGATTTATGCCTCCCATAACCTCACCTCACATAATGTAGCACAATATCAGGGGCTCATACAGAAACAAGCATTTCATCATAAAGTATTCTGTATTTTGTTGTCACAAATAATAAACAAACTTGAAACTTGAACTTGAAAGGTCATCTCAAAAAAAAAATTAGAACAGTGCCATGGTAATTAAGATAATTAGAATGGCCATTGTCGTAGGGGAATTAAGGATTAAGGAGTTTCTCTTCTGAAGAATGTTGCAGCTATGGAGCCAGGCAGACACACCAAGTGCAACAGACCGGAGGCCTCCTATCTATACATACCTGCTATAATTTTATATATCTGCATATAATCATCCTATATATAACTGTATGATAGCATGTACAATAATGCTGTATATGCCATATATATATATATATTACGTATATATTTATTCTTACCATATTTCTATCCACATCCGTCTGTACATACCTGCACATAATCATTTTACATATATGTAGATACTATATCTATACATATCCCTTAACTACTTCTTACTACCGGTAGATACTATATATATACATATACCTTGGGCGGCTAGGTGGTGTAGTGGGCAAGGCACTCGCCACCAGTGTGGAGACGCTAGGATTCGCGTGTTCGAATCCAGCTCTCCACATTGTTTTCAGTTTAGCTGGTCGTCCGCAGTAATACACATTGGCCGTATTACGGGGAGGGAAAACTGAAGGGTGGGGATCGAACGTTGTGAACAAGCGACTCCTACAAGTCGGTTGGTGCGCCTGCGCAGTAGAATCAGGAAGTGTCGGGGGCAGCGTGAGCCTCCCACGCGTTACTCCTCGACACTGAGAGATCGAGCTGCGCAGGTGAAAAGATGCGACTGCTGTTACCTCAAGTACCGGAGGGGACTTGTGCTATGTATGACTTAGTCCACATTGCAGCCGGCTTGTGGGAGGCAAGAAACAGCGTTCGTGACAGGGGAGGGTTGAATTGGATGATACGAAATTGGGATGGGAGAAAATATAGAAAAATGGGAGAAAAAGTGGATCAAAAAAAAATATATATATACATATACCTTAACTACTTCTTACTACCGGTAGTTACGCTGCTAGCCAGTATGACTACTACAATACTGTTTATACCTGTATCACTGTACATATTAATATTACAACTTGACATCTGATAAGCACTACACTCAGTAGTAGTAATTTATATATTTTATACCCAGTTTAATCACCTGTACATTGTATATTACTATTGCACTTTACCGTTACATTTGCACTCTGGTTGGATGCCAAACTTATTTTCGTTGTACTGTACTCATGCTGTATGATGATGATGACAATACATTTGAATATACCGGAGGGGCTCCTAAATGACAGGGCTGAGGAACTCCTCTCTCTTGATCACACTAGATGATTTCTCAGTGAAGCCAAGCCTGTCGGTGACATGAACCAGCTATGCGTCTGTCATCGGCGGACAAGCCCTATTCCAATTACAACCACAACCTACATCTAGCACTTCCTCTGTGGCAAGCCAGTATGCCCGTTGGTGGCATATCCAAAAAAAGATATATATTGAACACAGGCCGAGGAAACTGAATTTGCAGCTATGCCATCTGGAGATGATTACATCTACAATTTCTAAGAATTGAGAGTTTTGTGTTGGTCGTTTCCTGACCGCAGTTGTCTCCGGTCCCCTTTGGAAAGCATGCGTGTCCGGCCTGACTGATGCTGTTCTATTTGGAAATGAGCTTATATAACTCACTACTGCCATCAGCTGGCTCTTTTGGGATGGGAGCTGCTCTAAGCCTCAGTCAATTCACCATCAGAGTAGAGAGGCAGTAGCACCCTGCACACCAACAGCTGTTTTCATCTTGCTAATTTATGTCCCCAGTTCAATTGACCCATCTCAAACCCTGCCCTCTTTTGTTGATCCTCCAATTACAACCGAGATAGGTAAATTACTGGTCAATTACTGGCCAGGTGAGCATTGTTTTCTAAAAAGAAAAATACTGTAAGATTAAGTACATTAAAAAAAAAAAAACTCAATAATAATATATCGATTTACCAGGGTTCCTAAATATTTAAAGGCGAGACTGGTGTCTTTATAGGCTAAGGCTGTTACCAATAGACATCGACATACAAGCAAGTGATTAAATGTATAGGTCAGATTTTTGGACATTTAATTGTATGGCCATAACCCCGACCACGGGACTCTGTGAGTAAGCTAATGGCATTGTAGGGCTGAGCCCAAACCTTCGAAGGTTCGGATCTTCGTTTGTTACGTTGGCACTCAAATCTTTTTTGTATCCACTTTTTCTCCTTATTTTCTATTTTTTCTCCCATCCCAATATTGCCAATTCTCCCCTTAAATTCTCCCCTCCCCTGTCTTGAACGTTGCTAGACTATGCCTCCCACTGGTCGGCTGTAGTGAGGATAGAAGCCTTGCATCACGTGTCCCCTCCGGTACACGAGGAGGCAGCCTGTCGCATCTTTTCACCAGACAGCGCGGAGTAACGCATGGGAGGCTGGGTGGCTGCCCCCGATACTTCCTGTCTCTGCTGTACAGGCGGCGTCTATATTAATCCCAGCCCAAGAGTGCTTCGCGTTTCTCTGATTGGCCACGACGCCCATGTGACCGCGGCGCGCGGTAGAGCGGAAATAGGCTGCTGCCTCCGCATCAAGAAAGACAGACAGGCATTCTATTGCCATGCTCTGCGACAAACTCTAACCTTAACCAACTCCGAAAGAATGCCTAAACTTAACCCTAACCAACTCCGAAAGAATGCCTAAACTTAACCCTAACCTTAACCAACTCCGAAAGAATGCCTAAACTTAACCGGCGAAAGAATGCACGTTTATATAGAGAGATGATAAATTAATTAAACGTTAAAAAAAAATGTAAGTGATTCGAACTTGTCACCAACGCACCGCAGGCTCCACAGCAAGGCGGCGAACGAGTTGAGCTAACCGTCGATGTTAAAACAGGGGGGATTACGGCTGCATAATGCCGCGGCAACCTCCACCTCCGCTCTGCCGCGGGGCGTGCTAGACGTTGTCGCGGCCAATTAGGGAAAACGCGGAAGCACTCGGCAGCACTCTTGGGCTGGGATTAAATAATAGGCGTACAGGCGTCACCCGACCGACCTGTAGGAGTCGCTGTCCACATCCACGTCCAATCCCCACCCATCGACTTTCCACCCGCTACCTCTGCCAATTGAGATAGTATGACGACTGGCCAAAGCCGCAGGCAACGCTGACTCGGGGAGTCGAGTCTCTTGCATTGGTGACGAGCGCAATCTCCGCTACGCCACCCAGCCACCCTACATTGGCACTCAAATCATAATTAATGGGGTCGAACCTGATATATATTTTTATATATCAGAATGTGATATACATCAGAATATCACAGTACTATGTTGTTTACAATAATTTGAAAGTCATGAAAGTCACACACGAACACAGACAACACAGTCTAGTCGAGATGAGGAGGGGTCACCGGTCCGTCATACATTATGAGGAAATGAATCAATCATGCAAAAAAAGAGGGAGAGAGAGAGACTTTGGAATGGACTCAATGAAAATGGATGAGAAAAAAAATATCCGGAATCCACATTTTACTTCTCACGCATGTACCCCGAGCCGATCGGATTCATTGTGGAGCATCAGAACAGCGTGTAACAGTATGTAGCATTGGATCAATAAAAGGATCGATTTTTGGAATGGCGATCAGGAATTGGAATAATCTTTTTGGATACCATCTGATCTCAGGTAAGGAATCTATTTTACCAGTCTTAGGATAATCAGACCTGTTTTCACGGAGATATAAGCTTTTCCCCTATATGTGATATGGCTGTTTGGCTGTGCGAGCAATCAGGAAATATATCAGATATCAGATTGCCTATATAGCGTGCATACGTACACATAATTATACTATCGATAATCTAGCATTTATTTGAAAACTATTCATAAATAGGCAGAACAATGAATGTTTTTTGTGTATTCTGGAATATTCAGTTTATTATGGAATATTTTTATTTTCCTTGAAAACGAGGCCTTTTCAAGATGCTATAAAACGGAAATGAACCGATAAAAAAAACAATCCGCTTCGACAATGTTGACTGGAAAATGAGTCATTGATAAGCGACGGGCAGATTAGACACATAGCCATAATTTAGAACATAGATTAGGCGATATTAACGCTAAGGATAAGGGCAAAGCAGCAGGCCCGGATAACATCTCACCTGCCTGCCTCAGCTATTGTTCTGACCAGCTAGCACCAGTCTACACTGGCATCTTCACCACCTCACTCCAGCAAATGCAGATCCCAGCCCTCTTCAAACAATCCACCATCATCCCCATACCCAAGAAAGGAAAAATATCTAGCCTTAATGACTACAGACCCGTGGCCTTGACGGCGGTAGCCATGAAGGTGCTGGAACGCATAGTCCTGTCAGTTCTAAAAACACTCGCATCCCCCCTGATGGACAGTCTACAATTTGCTTATCGCTCAAACTGGTCTACTGACGATGCAGTCAACCTGGCACTGCACTACACCCTCCAGCATCTGGAGACCAAAAACAGTTACGCACGGATACTTTTTATTGACTTCAGCAGTGCCTTCAACACCATCGACCCCCTCATACTGTTTCAAACCCTGACCAACATGAACATTGCCCCCTCCCTCTGTTTCTGGCTGCTGGACACACTGAAGGGCTGCAAACAAGTAGTCCACTACAACAACCTCACCTCTGTCCCTCTGACCACCAACATCGGAGTACCACAGGGGTGTGTTCTCTCCCAGTGGCTTTTTTCCCTCTACACAAACAACCTCCGATCAGCATCCCCCTCAGTCAAGACGCTGAAATACGCAGACGACACCACCATCCTAGGGCTGATCTCCAACAACAAGGAGGATGACTACCGGCTGGAGGTGGAGCGGACATTAACATGGTGCAGAGAACACAACCTTGTTATACTCAATGAAAGCAAGACCGTTGAACTCATCATTGACTTTCGGAAAACCACACTCACTAAAACACCCATGCTCATCAATAATCAACCCATTTCAGCCACAGACACATTCAAATACTTAGGAACACACATCAGCAATAAACTCAACTGGGATCATCACACCACTCATCTACTTAAAACAGCCAATCAAAGATTATTTCACTTGAGACAACTCAAGAAGTATAAAGTTAGGAAGAATTTAATGATACAATTCTACACAGCCATAATACAAAACATAATTTCACTATCCATCACTGTATGGTACGGCAACACACCCAAACACACACTACACAGACTAGACAGGATCATCATAAGGGCATCCAAAATCATTAACTGCAAACTCCCCACCCTGGACTCCATACACAAACATCACACCATCACACGCGCACACAAAATCATTAGTGACCCCCTGCACCCAGCTCATCACCTCTTCCAACACCTCCCCTCTGGTAGAAGGTTCAGGTCACTGGGCAGTCGCACAGTTAGGTTCAATAACAGTTTCTTCCCCAAGGCCATACAACTACTTAACTCCAACTCCTCCTAAATGTACCCCCTGCTGTTATGTTATGTTATGTTATTTTATGTTATGTTCCATGTGTCTTTTTATGTTTTTGTGGTGTATTGTCGCAGCTACCACCTGCACCGTGCTCGAATTCCACCGGCCTGGCCGTGTGGCAATAAAAGGAACTTGAACTTGAAGATTGAAGTGGATGATGGGCATTCAAGGGGGTAAAAAGGAAAACACGGCCGGCTCTGAAAGTGTTAAGCTATGCACGTTTAGCTTGCTAACGTTAAGATAGCAGGAGCCGTCGGCCAACAAAGATGTTGTTTACTTTCAACAAATGGATTCACAAAATGGATTACCATCCAAGCGTTATTAAAGCCTCCTGTGACCAGTAAGTAGGTACTACTACTTAATAACCATTTTTGACGCAGAAATATGGGCATGTGTTCTACGTTATATGCGTAAATGTGCGCTATGTGCGTAAGGGCAAGACTCGACAGTACTGAACCAGAAAAATAATTTAGGAGCACATTTTTTTGCATGATTAAAAACGATGGTTCGAACGTCTGTTTGAAAAACCCTGCCAAAGTTTGAATTCCAAAAACAGGCATCGGGGACAGCTCTATGGCATTGATTATTGCATCAACTACACTAAGTATTCTATACATCCTAATGTCCAAGAACTAATGCCTTTAAGAGTGGTGGTGAATTTCCCAGGATCTTTCCATACGTTCAAAGGCCTGGAAATCATTACACTTTTCCAGTCCTGCCTATGAACCCTGAGCAAAGGGTTAGAAGACTTGAAGACTCCTACCTGTTCCAAATTTACTGAAGGGGTGGTCGGGGTTGCCGGTAGCCTTCTCCAGCTGGAACAGCCTCCAGGCATCGTTCATCAGGTTCTTCTCGTGCTCAGAGTCCACAGCGTTCACCTCGCGGTCCTTACAGCTCTCATCAAACAGCGGGCACAGGAAGAACTGGGAAAACCTAGGGGAACGAAATGTGAGACACAACATCAAACTCAACTCAAACTCAATTAATCAAATATGCCGTAAGGAAACTTTCACGGGCCAATGTTTCTTAAAAGGGGGTTAAAATATTGCCAGTATGTCATAACTCAAAAGTCCATCGCTTGTTGGATTTCATAACTACATTAAATGTTTTGAAAGTGTAAGATCTAAACCGAATCTAGTAGAACACAAGGCAGTCGAAATGACATGACATTTTAAATGAATGAGCATCACTTTATTCTCAACCCTTTCACTACCAAATGGTTAACCCTTTCACTGCGACAATACAGAAGGTTAACCCTTTCACTACCACACTACAGACGGTTTGTGGCAGTGAAAGGTTAACCTTCTGTAGTGTGGTAGTGAACGGGTTAAACTCAATAAATACACTCATATACACTTTCCCTCTCGTAAAATAAAGTCCACCGTGCGCACACAGCTTCAATGTCCCAAGTGCAATGAGGCGGTTTCATCAACAACCGTTAAAGAACATTTCCGTCAACAGGGTTTCAGCCAACATGAGGCACTGTGTGGAGTCCAAACCATTAAGCTCCTTGAGTTACATCGTGTGGCCGGCTGTGAGGTCCGCCGTCACAGTTAACCACTAAGTTTTTCATCTTAGTTTAAGTTTAAGAGTCACTTTCTTAATAAAAAAACAAGCCTAGTTAAGCTGAACCCGGCCATGACGCATGCGTGTTTCTACAATGGGGGTGTGATCAGTCAGTTAGTCAGTTGCTATTGTAAGCTGGTCCTTCTGGTCCCGGCAATAATAATTTTAATTACGGTAGTAGAAAATGTGATAACAAAAAACATAAAAGAAAATATTTGAAATATTTTATCTCCACACACACACATATCCATAAACCGTATTATTGTTGAAACATTTGTTTGCTTTCTTTTCTCAGACTTTCCATTTGTTCTGCCACAATTTAACATTCATTGGCAAACTTCTTAGGCCTGAATTTTATATTTCTTCTATTGTGAGCCATAGAGATGGAGGACTGGCACAGGCAGCAATAAAGACTTAACATGGATGCAAATCCATCTGAATGAGTAATGAGCGAGTCCAACTGCCATGCAAACGAGGGCTGCATTTGAATTAATTGACAGTGTTGAAAGATGGCCTAGCCGCGGGAATAGACCTGTCTCAAAACCCTGCCCCTTTTCTTGATCCTCCAATCACAACTGTCGCTTACCTCGGACAAACTTGGTTTGTCCGAGGTAAGCGACAGTTGTGATTGGAGGATCAAGAAAAGGGGCAGGGTTTTGAGACAGGTCAATTGCGGATATGAAAGAATGATGTAGAAGCCGCAACACCTACTGTGTTGAAACACTCATGTTATTATGTTAATTAAAGGTGTATTTGAGCATAGTGTGCACTAAGTTCTTGTACCTTTTTTTTTCTTAATGGGTGGCGAGATGTGCATACGACTAGTATAGAAAAGGGTATTGCGGATATAAAATAATTTTACACATGGAATTACTAGAATAATCATATTATAAACTTACCAAAAAAATAAACCCATGTAGCAGATATAGCCAACTTGTTGATATAGTTATTATTCAGCTATCATCGCCTTGCAAGCATTTAGGCAAATATTTGTTCTTTGCTTTTGACAGCACTTGGTTATACAAGCTATACAAATATGGTTATTATGATAATTTTGAAATGGGTATGGTTGAGACCTCCGGAGCCAGCTACTCTGCAATAAAAAGATTGGTATTTCAGAGATAAAAAAGCTGGTACAAAGAAATCAGATTTAGAAATGGTTTCAACCAGAATAGTTCAGACCAGGCTTACTCTTTACACTATGAGAAAGGACTTTCAATCAATGACATCCTCCTGTGTATTGTGTATTATCTAGGTCTCACTTCGTCCATCTCTATGAGAGCAATGAATCTCACATGCATACAAGATGAAAATGGTGAATACCGGGGTGTTCACAGAACAAAGGTTATTAAACTTGAACACTGGAGGTTAGACAATCCTAGCCAAGATAAAATTGAATAAGTTATTCCTTTATTGATCCCCTTGGGGAAATTCAGGAGTAACAGCTGGGTGGGGATACATTGGGGTCTTAAAAGCTGGGAGATAACTTGGGTGAGATTAGAGGATGACCTGACCTGACGCTATGTGGGCCAGGACATATTTGGGGAACCAATAACTACTCTATTGCCTGTTCTGTATTTGTCAAGTAGCCAAGGCCGCTTAATGGTCAAGTTGGGTATCAATTAATTAAGTCTCCAATACAATAATTCTATCATCATCATATTTACCACCATTAGTTAATAATCAGTGATTTGTTGGCGTCAAGTCATAACATTATTATTGTAAATTTGTCATAAAATATGAAAGGATTGGATTCCAATGGAATATGAATCTGAGAGACGTAGTTTTTGTAATCCATTGTATAACGCATCAATGACTCCATTTGACAGTGCTCTTCATCATTGTTTTAAAAGAGGGAACCGTATCAATAATTCAACATTCCTCTGCACCGCCCCCTTCCTTCCGCAACAGTCCAGATGGTCTCCACAAATTCACCAAACACGGGGGAAACAATTAGCCTGGTCTGAGACACAGGAGCAGGCACTCGCTACACAAATCATTCATTCATGAGTAGGTACGTTTATCCTAATAGGTTAACTCATACATTCTAAATTGTTTCATGACGATAAAAAAAAGGCTAATAAATGTACCTACAGATCTATGAGAAACAAGGAGACGGGTGTGAAGGAATGGATAGCTGACTGAGAATCAACGCATTATTCATCATCGGCGGGTAATAACCCCTGCAGTGCTAACCTCTCCAAACCACCGCAAGCAGACACGTGAGTCGAGCTGCCGGTGACACCAAAGATACCGGTCTCACCCTGTGCCTGAAGTTTCAGGGAGGGATGAGAATTACACCGTTAATTGGTCACACAAGCTACCCCCGAAGAGGCTGGGACTGGTAACTAGAGACAGGCGAGGGGGGTCATGGTGGCTCTCTGGGATTAACACCTGTACGCCCCAAGGGAAGCATCATCACATATTGATAACCAGACAACCACCACTTAGCTTAACATATTACATCAGTCCTCATATAGGCAAAGGCATGTGCCTGGGGTTAAGAAGCATGAGCACTGCAATCAAGTCTTGGACTATAGTGCTGCACCCTCAACCCTTAAATCCCTGGACTCCATCACTCTGCCCTCAGATTCATCACTGGTGATTGATATGACACTCATCACTGTGTCCTTTATGAGAAGGTTGGTTAGTCCTCTCTGATGGAGGCGCAACGAACACTGGTATTTGTTCATTTTTAAGGCCCTTAATGGAATTTTGGAACCTATGACTGGCTGGTCCTTAAGGTCCCTCGGAACAGGGTAAATCTGCATTTTGCTATGATAATAATAATGCATTTTATTTATAAGGCGCCTTTCAAGACACTCAAGGTCGCCGTACAACAATTTAAAAACGGTTCATTAACAATCACAATCCATTTAAAAAATAAAATCAGACATACGCCTGCCTAAACAGGTGGGTTTTGAGGTGGGTTTTAAAATGGGATAATGGAGTCAATGTTCCTGATGTCAGGGGGGAGGGAGTTCCAGAGGCGGGGGGGCAGAGCAGCTGAAGGCTCTTGACCCCATGGTGGACAGACAGGCTGGGGGGACGGTCAGGTTTATGGAGGAGGCAGACCTGAGGGACCGGGTGGGAATGTTGATGTGTTGGAGGTCGGACAGGTATGGAGGGGCGAGGTTGTGGATGGCCTTGAATGTATGGAGGAGGATCTTGTAATCTATGCTGTGTTTAATGGGAAGCCAGTGTAGTTCGCGTAGGACGGGGGTGATGTGACTGATGACAGGGGTTCTGGTTATTATACGGGCAGCAGCGTTCTGGACCAGTTGGAGCTTATGGAGGAGTTTGTGGGGGAGACCAAAGAGAAGGGAGCTGCAATAATCCAAGCGGGAAGTGACGAGGGAGTGGACCAGGATTGCGGCGCTGTTGGGAGTGAGTGAAGGGCGGAGGCGGTTGATGTTGCGAAGGTGGAAGTAGGCGGACCGGATGGTGTTATTGATGTGGGAATGGAATGATAGGGTCAAATAAAATAAAGTTTATTTGTAAGGCCCGACAACACACGTTAATGTCCCCATGGGCCGGACACATCTTCTTTAAACAAGTCAAGAAGAAACACCACAATAAGTCAAGAAACAAAACAAGAACACCATAAGGTCCAACAAATTTAAAATAAATGCAAAATAAATTAATGCAATGCGAACACTCCCAGACATACCCCATGCGAAGGTAAGGAAAAACTCACTAAAACCTAACAATAGGAAAAAATGCACCACAGGCAATGTGGAGGAGAGAAACCTTAGAAGGGCCAATTCAAGGGGGGGGGATCTCCCTTCTTAGATGTCGGTGATAGTAGTGGTGCAGATGGACAGTTGGTAAGCATGCACTCAATAGCAACTGAACATTTAGAAAAATGTAAGATAGAGCTGATAGCGATAGCAACTGAACATTTTGAATGATTAAAGATAGAGCTGATAGCGGATCTATTTGAGGCACAGGGGCGGCGCAAAGAGGGTGCTGTCGAGGACGACACCCAGACTCTTGACCTGGGGGGAAGGGGAAACCAAGGAGTGGTCTATGGTGAGGGTGAAACTGGGGTGCTTGGTGCGTGTGGACTTGGAGCCAATGAGGACTACCTCCGTTTTATCACTCATCATTATGATGCCCTTCTAGCTCATGGAATGAACTCCAACCGTCCTTAAAGCTTGAGATTCTCCCCTCTGTTGCAGAGTTTAAAACCTTGATCTCCAACCTTTGTCAATCAAGTTGTATGTGTTTTAATTGATTTGTTGTCCTTACTTTTTGCTTCACCATGTTGTCTAATTGTTATTTTATATGCCTTATTTTTTTGCTTATTTCTGTATGTACACTCAACGTGACTGTAAATGAGGGAAACCTCAGTTGCCTTTCGTGTTTAAATAAAAGGTCTGATCATTACTTAAAAGGTAAGTGCCCATAATCAGTTACTGTAAGGGCATCTTTAATGTTATAGTGTGGCTTTCAAGTGTTCATTACCCACACGGGTACCATATATATATTGAAAACTGTGAACATAAATAAGAAGAAGACGCGTGGGGAAATGGAGAATGGCGTTTGTTAGCTTGAACTGTGGTAACAGTTAATTAGTTTAGGGGGACGGTCAGGTTTATGGAGGAGGCAGACCTGAGGGACCGGGTGGGAATGTTGATGTGTTGGAGGTCGGACAGGTATGGAGGGGCGAGGTTGTGGATGGCCTTGAATGTATGGAGGAGGATCTTGTAATCTATGCTGTGTTTAATGGGAAGCCAGTGTAGTTCGCGTAGGACGGGGGTGATGTGACTGATGACAGGGGTTCTGGTTATTATACGGGCAGCAGCGTTCTGGACCAGTTGGAGCTTATGGAGGAGTTTGTGGGGGAGACCAAAGAGAAGGGAGCTGCAATAATCCAAGCGGGAAGTGACGAGGGAGTGGACCAGGATTGCGGCGCTGTTGGGAGTGAGTGAAGGGCGGAGGCGGTTGATGTTGCGAAGGTGGAAGTAGGCGGACCGGATGGTGTTATTGATGTGGGAATGGAATGATAGGGTCAAATAAAATAAAGTTTATTTGTAAGGCCCGACAACACACGTTAATGTCCCCATGGGCCGGACACATCTTCTTTAAACAAGTCAAGAAGAAACACCACAATAAGTCAAGAAACAAAACAAGAACACCATAAGGTCCAACAAATTTAAAATAAATGCAAAATAAATTAATGCAATGCGAACACTCCCAGACATACCCCATGCGAAGGTAAGGAAAAACTCACTAAAACCTAACAATAGGAAAAAATGCACCACAGGCAATGTGGAGGAGAGAAACCTTAGAAGGGCCAATTCAAGGGGGGGATCTCCCTTCTTAGATGTCGGTGATAGTAGTGGTGCAGATGGACAGTTGGTAAGCATGCACTCAATAGCAACTGAACATTTAGAAAAATGTAAGATAGAGCTGATAGCGATAGCAACTGAACATTTTGAATGATTAAAGATAGAGCTGATAGCGGATCTATTTGAGGCACAGGGGCGGCGCAAAGAGGGTGCTGTCGAGGACGACACCCAGACTCTTGACCTGGGGGGAAGGGGAAACCAAGGAGTGGTCTATGGTGAGGGTGAAACTGGGGTGCTTGGTGCGTGTGGACTTGGAGCCAATGAGGACTACCTCCGTTTTATCACTCATCATTATGATGCCCTTCTAGCTCATGGAATGAACTCCAACCGTCCTTAAAGCTTGAGATTCTCCCCTCTGTTGCAGAGTTTAAAACCTTGATCTCCAACCTTTGTCAATCAAGTTGTATGTGTTTTAATTGATTTGTTGTCCTTACTTTTTGCTTCACCATGTTGTCTAATTGTTATTTTATATGCCTTATTTTTTTGCTTATTTCTGTATGTACACTCAACGTGACTGTAAATGAGGGAAACCTCAGTTGCCTTTCGTGTTTAAATAAAAGGTCTGATCATTACTTAAAAGGTAAGTGCCCATAATCAGTTACTGTAAGGGCATCTTTAATGTTATAGTGTGGCTTTCAAGTGTTCATTACCCACACGGGTACCATATATATATTGAAAACTGTGAACATAAATAAGAAGAAGACGCGTGGGGAAATGGAGAATGGCGTTTGTTAGCTTGAACTGTGGTAACAGTTAATTAGTTTAGTCACAATTCATAAAGACAGACAGGTACAGTAGGTATACTTCATGGTCTCATAAAGCCCAGTTGGGAATACCTATTTGACCAACCCTGTGGCTTGGTTAAAACCAACGTCAATTAAAGTAAAGCCCGTCTAAGGGTGAGTCATAAAGAATACCACAGATTGGGCACACCCACAAAATAACAAGAAAACACAAAGAGTCATAATGAGTCACCAGGTGTGACCGAACCGGTTTATGGATAGACGTGAAAGACTTTGAACACTATAGAACACACTTTATATTTATTGGTAAAGAATTTGCACTACAACCCATACCTCATTACACCTTACTGTAAATTGTACCTCATCCCATTTCTGCTTTGCACTATATAGTATATTGTATGGTAACTCAGTTAATTCTACTCTGCATTGAACATTGTACATATGTACATACTGAACACTTGTGTCTACGTACGTGACTTCTATTTTTTACTTGCTATACTTATTTTATTTTATACTTGGTCTAGCACAGTCTCTGGAGCGTAACAGAAAGAAGCATTTTGTATAAAAGTACTCTGTACTTCTGTATGACAACTAATAAAGAAACTTGAAATAAAGAAACTTGAAAGGGTTGCGACAGTGGCTTGGGAGGTAGAGCAGTAGTCTTGTAATCCGGAGGTTCGCGGTTTGATTCCCCCCTCCTCCTCCCGGGCAGTGTGTCGAAGTGCCCTTGAGCAAAACACTTAACCCCTAACTGCTCCCGATGAGCAGGTTGGCGGCACCTTGCATTGTTGCCTCCGCCGTCGGTGTGTGAATGTGAGGAACAAATTGTAAAGTGATTTGGATAAAAGCGCTATATAAATGCACCATTTAAAGGTCATTGTACTATGCAATAAGTTGGTGTCTGTGAAGGGCAGCGGTTCAACAAACTGAACGGGACGTTACCTGTCCAGGGCTCCTTGCAGGTGCTCATGGGACACGTCAAAGTAGTAGTTGGTGTGCTCTCCGCTGGTGAAGGCGTTGGAGCTGCCGGCGTGCTCACTGAGGAACTGGCTGTACTCATTCTCCTTGGGGTATTTCTCAGTGCCCAGGAACAGCATGTGTTCACAAAAGTGGGCCAGGCCCGAGATGTTTCCTGGGTCCGACAATGAACCTGTGTTGGACGTGAGAGAGACCCATAGATATCTCATCAGATATATAGCATGTCTTGGCTTGTTGGTTTTCTGCACCCCTCTATAAATAATTTCTATGAAATGTTCAATGGGAGATTAAAAGAGAGATTTTTCAAATTTCAATAAAACAAACTTTGCTTAAAATAGTGAACTTATTTTTTGGGGGAAATGCACATAATGAGGCAATACTAGGTGTTGTGGCACGTTTTAGTTAAAATATCCCCATTCCACGGAAATTCAGTTGAATTGCAACACTGCACTGTGCATTCAATTACACATGTACAGGTAGCTGCCAGCATCCAGACAGTCTATACAATGAGCAGACAGGTCACTGTGGTGGTTTTGAATAGAGAACACACTAAACACTTCAACGTGGCTGCAATGACAAAACTACTTACTGCAAAATAATTAAATGTGATGTGGTTTCATGTTTAGTACTACTCACTCATTGCAGGTAATGGTAACTAAGAACTCTGTGGCAGGAACTACTGGATGGCTGAAGTGAAAGGTTTTACTTTCGTTTCTTAAATGTCTCTTGCAGTGGAAAGTTTGTGAGCTCATGCAAAAGCTCTAAATAGCTTTTTCTGGACTTCTGTTAACGAGAACATAATTATTATTCCTGCATTTCTTATCTGCACTGATGTCAGGCTATATCTGTTGAAACTGTCGACCCACGTAGATCCTTTTTCTCCACTTGATCAGTGAAAAATAATTGACACTAATAGTTGGCCGATTGCCCAGGGCAATAAAAAATATATCCAGGCAGGTGTAGTTTGCCTTCTAGTTACCCGAATGGGCAAGTGGGTTTTTCTTCTTAGTGTTTTTAGAAACCTTCTTATGTTTGCTATTCACACAACTTTAGATACAACTGTCTATAAACTTTTGTGCACTCCTCTCCATCCTCCAGCTGCCTGATGCGTGCGTGTGTGGAGGGCTAGGGGAGCTGTCCACTTTCTATTTGGTGCTGAAATGTGCACACCACTGATCAGCCTTTGCTTGATTCACCTGCTGGTGCAGAAAGCAGATAAGATGTGGTCATTGTGTTGCATAATATAATGTTCTAATTCAGCCATTTATGTTAAATAAAAAATCATGTTAATTGTATTGTGGTTTTTCAATGAAAAAACAAGAAACCAATGGAGGGCTCGACATTAGCTTGGTAACGTGAGCTACTGTAGGCTATATAAATTAAGTAAGCTTGTTTTTGTCTAATCACTCAGTAACACTTGGTTAACCCATCAACCTCCACTGGTACAGATGTTACAGCTTTCATTTGCAGGCATCGATGTCAAACGACAACACGTTATCAAAAAAGAAAACAATGAGTACATAACCACGTCGAATAAGTATCCATAAATATTTCTGTAGTGGTATGTATATTTTTTATGTGTTAATCAGCCCATTTATTTTTTGCAAATGTTAACATTATGCACTAATTAGGGAGACAATTAATGACAACCATGGTCAAAGAACTGTGCCAGATTTTCTATAAGACTCATGTCATGAGATATGACTATTTTTGACGTAAGGTAAACAGGTTACATTGTTTTTATATGCAATATATGTACTTATTTGTAATAAGTACACAATGTACATTGCTAATACAATACGTAAATATATTACTTATGGCTATAACATGAAATAATATGTATGTTTTTTCCTGTGGTCCATTAGTACTTTATTTACCTATTTTAAGCCAGAACGGACTGCAGATGACAGTGATGGGGAGGCTACCTAGTTATAAGTGCTACTGCTAATGCATCGAATAATGTTATAATTAAGGTAATTAAAATGTTACCGGACCCATTATTGTATAACAAAAAAAGAATTCTGGCAAGTGAACATGACCCTGGGGCAAGTAGAACATGACCTGTACTTGCCTTATGGGCAAGTACTTTTGAGACATTAAGTGTGCGTCAACCCCTGCTGAGAATGTTCTGCAACACATAGCCTTTGTGTGTATGTCATATGTCTCTGGGAGAAATTAAGATCATTGGTTTGAAATTTCTACACTTATATTTCAAACCAATGATAGTGCCTTAAGGAATTTCCACACTTGTTTTTTTACTCAAATAAACGTAATCAATAATGAATGTACTTTGAGAATATTGCCGTCTGGTCTGTGTAGACATTAAGATTATTGTCCTAGCACCAGAATAGACCTTTACATTTCTGTACTCAGGATTTTCTTTACTCAAAGTACCAAGTGAAATTCCACCACATGGCACATGCTTAGAAGCTGGTCTAAATGGGGAAAAGACATTTTTCTATCACAAATGTGTCCTTTTTGGTAACAAGGTAACTGTTAAATTAGCATTCTGTGTTGCAAGAAATTTACCAGCGACTTCAAATAGAGAAAAACAATGATATGTAATGCACGATATTGATTTTTTGACACCGATAACTTTATGCTCCTCAAGCCGATACCGATAATTATTGTATTATAATATTTTTTTAACTGTATATATATATATATATATATTTTTTTTTATCACATTTTTTTTCTTCTTTTTTTTAGTATTTATAAGCTCCGACGTCATCGGTACTGCTATCGGATTCGGTACTCGAGAAATTATGGAGGTTTTTTTTGAGGAATTTAAACGTCGCAAACTAATCTTGTTGGCAGTTGTCTGCGCGGGGAGCTCTGTGCTCTCTGCCTGCTGTGCTCTCTCCTCTTCCTCTTCCCCTCCCACACACACACACACACACACTCACTCTTGTTGCGTGGTGGCGATGTCTCGCAGATAATACAAGTACAAGTCTAATTATATAATATATATATTTTATAAAAAAAAAAATTATAAAATTAAATTAAATTTTTTTTATCAAAAACGATAAAACGTGATATATACCGTTACCGTCTATGCTTCAAATTATACCGTGATATAAATGTTAGACGATACCGTCCACCCCTACGTGCATCCCTAATATGACAGATTGGAATGAAATGCCCATTCAAAGAGATAGGGGTCTTGTTAGTCTCCGTTATCAAGATGGCAGCAGAGAACTCTTTAGGCAAACTGCGCAGCATCGAATGGGAATTCAGCAGAATTACAAACCTCTGCATGCACAGTGCATTCTCCCATCACATGTGTGATGTTAGAATCAACTAATTTAATTAAAGTTAAATTGAGATTCTCAATTGTTAGAATGTTGAATTTCTTTATTTCTATTAGGTTTTGCAATTATATCTGCTTATAATATGGTAAAGGGTTTATATTTCTATCTGCATATGACATGGCATGAGACTTTGCAAATAGCCCCTGTATTTCCATTATATTCCTGTTAATTCCCATGTAAAGTTTCCACCTTTGAATATTCCCAAAATGTTGCAACCCTATGTGTACCTATTTGTACATCCAGTGCTGCTGAGGATTTGTCTGTGGTTGGGTCACTGATGAGCACGGCCTTCAAGCCGTTGGTGAACTCCAGGCCTCTGTAGACCCGCTTGTCCTCTGGGGAGCGGACGATGTCACTCACCACCCTCTTCACAGCCGGGTCGGTCATTCTGAGGGGCAAGGATGACACAAGCCTACCGGACAATGAGAACTCAGTGTTAGTTCATAGCGACGGGCCACGGCTGCAATGTGGTTAGTCAAGAGGCGGACGGTCCTGCCCTGTTCACATTTAGCACTGAGGGCGACTCCTAAAAAGTTATCCAAAAGAATGATGCTTTTGGTGAGGCATGCGTTGAGGACATGCTTAAACATCAGTGTTTCCCACAGGATTTTCAGAGACTATGGGGGGGTGAACCTCCGACCCTCTTCGCATGCCCCCCCCGGAACTTTTTTGTGTGTGTGTACATTTTAAAGTTAAATGCATCAATCTGGTGCACTTTGAGAGCAAAATAAAGAGGCTAGATCTATGATGAACTTTGTGCTCAAAACACAAAATTGACTAGACTAGTGCTTCCCAATCCTCTCCTCGAAGCACCCTAGCCGTTTAATGTATTTGTTAAATTCCACCACCAGCACACCTGATTCAACTTAACTAGCCCTTTATTAGTTGAATCAAGGTGTGCTGGTGGTGGAATTGAACAAATACATGGAACGGCTGAGGTGTCTCGAGGAGAGGTTTGGGAACCACTGGACTAGAGCATACATTTGAGCCATCAAAGAAATGAAGCAAAAGTGGTTACCTGTGTTGAACTGGTTTATTTTTTAGAAAATAAAATATCGTGGATAACTATTACGACTACTACCACTGCCAATACTACTGATACATCCCTATTGGCAAACTTTATATTTATTTAAAAAAATATTAAGATTTTTTTTATTATTATTTTTTTTTATTACATTTAAATTTTTTCTCATTATACAACTGTGGCGGGACTAATTAGACTGTGGCGGGCCGCCACAGTCTAGGTCATTAATGGGAAACCCTGAACATTGCTATGAATCTAACAGACAGACTGAAACATACAGATACATACACCAATACCAACTTTAGGCCCCAACTCATGGCAGAGCCCTCACTGAAAGGTTAGACACTGTCCACTGTCCTGGGCTGAGCAGATGCCAGAATTCAGTCAACAGGACATTCAGCCAAACACTGGACCAAGGCCATACACCTGGCAACAAATCACTATGAGTAGTTGCTGTTAGGCTAACTTACATGCCATTGTTTTGTTGCAGCTCAGCTTTAATGGAATTTCTCACTTTTGTTACCTTTGCAAATTCGACAATTTGAAAATGTTCTCACAACAAATACAATCAACCATCCATCTCATATTCAAGCTAATAATATTGTTAACTAGGGATGTCCCGATAAATTTTTTTGCTCCCGATCCGATCCCGATCATGTGATTTTGAGTATCTACCGATACCGATCTTTCCCGATCCAATCATTTTTTTTTAAATCCCAATTTCTCACATTACATTCACCCTGAATGTTGACGTTATCCAGGTGAAAAGTTAACTTCATTCAAGCGAGGCATTGCAATCCTTGACATAAAATCAGTGTGGCTGGTCTGCCATTCTGCAGCTGGATATTGGTTTGTTTTGGCAAAATTCTTCTGCTCTGTGTGACAATAAATTAATGAATGATGATATGCAATTTAAAACCAAAACTAAGGCCTCAGTATGAGTTTAAGACGTGAACATGGTCATGTTTGTTGAATAAAAAAAAGTTAAAAAAAAAAAAAAAAAAAAATCCAGATTTTCTTTTTTTTTTGCTGATCCCGATCTTCGGAAAATCACGTGATCGGCCCCGATCCCGATCACGTGATCGGATCGGGACATCCCTATTGTTAACGCTAATATGTCAAAGCACCGGGCATGCAATATTGTGCAACAAAATTAAAGCTAGCTATGGCGATTGTCTGGAGCGACGTTAGCTCCCGTGCTGACTGCTGTTACCTTACTGGGATAAAACAGCAGATTAACTTTGTAGCTTTTAGATGTGATAAAGTTAGCTTATATCACTAAACAACAAACTGGTGGAATCAACTAATTCTGTTGTCCTGATAAATTCAGTTTCTGAACTATAGTGTTACAGTGTGCGGGGTTCAGGTGGGGCGTCGGAAGATCGTTCATCGTGCGGACGCGCTTCTCGCTGTGCTGCTCAGTACTCACTGGAGCCTTTTGTGGAGTTGCAAAAATCAACGCCGACATCATTGATAGCCGAGCAAAGCCTGCCATTTGAGTTTAGGCTGCTAGTGAATAGGCAATCATTTGGTTTATGTTTATGATTTCTTTTATCCACTTTTTCTCCTCTTTTTATATTTTTCCCCCATCCCAATTTCACCTCGCCTATTCTCCCTTCAATTCTCCCCTCCCCTGTCTCGAACGTTGCTAGACTATGCCTCCCACTGGTCGGCTGCAGTGAGGACCAAGCCTTGCATCACGTGTCCCCTCCGGTACACGAGGAGGCAGCTGTCGCATCTTTTCACCTGAACAGCGCGATCTCTCAGTGGCGAGGAGTAACGCGTGGGAGGCTCGCCTCACGCTGCCCCCGATACTTCCCGATTCTGCTGTACAGGCGCACCAACCGACCTGTAGGAGTCGCTGTCCACAACGTCCAATCCCCACCCCTAACACTGCCAATTGTGTTAGTATGAACGACCAGCCAAGCCGGTAGCAACGCAGAGAGCTGGGCTCGAACCCAGCATCTCCTGCGTTAGTGGCGAGCGCCTTGCCCACTGCGCCACTTAGCCGCCCTGGTTTATAATTTGACAACCTCTTTTTTTTTTTTTACATCAGCCTACTTGACATAGTTATTCATGTTTATGCAATTATTTCTTTTTACTTTAGTATAATTCTGAATGGCTTCATTTTACTTTAATCGGAGCAATACTTCTACCTCTGCTTAACTCTTTGCCCGCCAAACCCGAGAAAAGTTGGGTTTCGTCGCCAACCGTTAAGCGCCAAACCCGACTTTTCTCTGGGTTTGAACCTTTGATATTTTTCCTTTGATCCCCGTTCTAAACACTCGCTCTGAGCTGCCTGGGTCTGCCTGGCACAGCTGCCTACGTTGGAATTGCAATGACGATCAAATCCCACCAGGTGGCAGTATCGCCTGCCTTTTGAACTGGGGATATCAGTTGTCTTCCAGTACTGAGTTTACCTCCAACTGCTTCCGCCTTGGAGTGGATCAGGACATAGCAATCGGGAGATTTGGTGCCTCATACCTATTCTTTCCCGTAAGGTAGCCATGCCCAATATACACGCGTAATCGTGATCGCCATGGGGCGACTGGGATTTATTAATTTTGAGGTACCTTCTGACTGAGGTAAGGTCTATCTGTAACCTGCTGGTATTTTTTTAACCTAAAACATGCTTCTGTACCGATCAGTGTCGTATTTTGCCGGACCTAAAACATGCTTTTGGTAACGATCACAGTTTCGAGTTAAAAGTTAACCCCCCCATTGATGATTTTGTGAAGACACAATGTATATGGTGTATACCTTGATTTGGAAGTATTTGGAGTTTGAGGCGAGCAACCCGAACGATTTGGGCATAATGCATATAACGCGTCATATCTCGCGATCTATGAAAAAAGTTAAAGACTGGATTATTTTGGAAAGGGGCGATGTTTAGCATGGAATAGCACACAAACTACAGTATGTAGAAATTAACTGGTTAGTTAGTGTCTGACTATGAACAATGCCTGTCAAATGAGCCATACTATTGTCTCCATAGCTATAATACAGAACACACAATGGGTCCGCAAACATCGTAAAATGGTCAATAACGCTGGCGCCATTGAGTAGAGATGGGAAAACAGTGTGGCGGACGGCGGTCAATGAGTTAAGGGAAGGAATTGTGTACATCCACCACCGCTTGTTGGATACTACAATTTTACAATTTTGTACAAAACAATTCTGTGAACCCTGATGTATGTTGTGTGTTTCACACCATTATATTTAATGTATAAACAAACCCCTTATAGCAAAAGAGCAATATTATTAAATATATGCCTATATGTTCTTCAATATAAATATATAGAGGGGAGGGGTCAATCGAATTTTGTCCTAATGAGCAATAACTCATAATGATGCTTTAATGGGCGGTTAGGTGGCCGAGCGGAGATTGCGTTCGTCACCAACCCCGGAGCTGTGAGCTGGATTCGCCTGTTCGAATCCAGCTCACAGCTCCGGGGTTGTCACCAGCTTGGCTGGCCGTCCACACTAATACAATTGGCTGTATTAGAGGGTGGGAGAAGCTGGCGGGGTGGGTCCGGGTCGCTGTAAACAGCGACTCCTACAGTTCGGTCGGGGCGCCTGCTAAGCGCGGATAGGACCTGAGGGGGATAGTGTGGTCCTCCCACACGCTACGCCCTCTCAGTGAGAATCCGCGCTGCCAGGTGAAAAGAAGCGGTGATTGGCTGGATGTGCGTCGGAGGAAGCACGTGGTAGCCTCCACTCTCCCAGATGATCTGACTGTGGGGGGTAAGTGCGCAGCGACCAGGAAGGGATTGGGAATTGGCATACGACTAACATTGGGATGGGAGAAAATCGGAGGAAAATGGAGGGGGAAAAAGATCAATTAAAAAAAAAAAAAAATGATGCTTTAATTCATGTGATGAGGGACAAAAAGCTGGCTGGATGCAGGAATGCTATGAAGGACAAAAGGATGTCACAATAATTGTTTATCGTTATACATTTGTTGACATCAAATTAACTACCTGCCTGTCGTGCCTGATCAATAGAGCATTTATGGACAAACGGGTTATGTCAGGTCCAGGTGGAAATACACCACAATGCAATCCAATCGAACTTCATGTATGCAAAGTAGATTCACGTTGGGAATGTAATAGTCATAGTATTAATACAATGATCATTATCACGTGATAAAGATATATACTTTACTGTTTGAAGTTTGCAGCGGCTGTCTTAGGCCGGGACGGGTACACACAGGACGCAGAAGCGCAGTGAAGTGTCAATTCTCAAGCGAGCAGCAGCCTGGCTGTTCACACCAGAAGCAGTTTCTCTGCACCGGTCAACAAGAGATTCTGCTCCACTGCTCCAATCACACGTAGAGGCGCTAGCGGCGAAAATAGACCGGCGGACACCGAAATTATCACTGAGAATAGCAAGCGAGCTGTGGCACAGCTGGTATGAACAATCCAATTGGTTAACATGGCTCCTCTTCTTCGGCGTCCAGTGTGTCTCTGGTGTTAAAGGTCTAATCTGATGTTCCCTGGTAGTAGTACCACAGTGGACAAATGAAATAAGACACAACATAGCCTTTCGGTTGCTCAAGAAATCAAGTATTTCTCTTCAGAAAAATATACAAGGGAGATAAAACATTATGCTTGTGTAGCTATATGGGCTGGGCGATTAATCAAACTTTATTTTCAATTATGATTGGAAATTGTTAAAAATATTTAATTTTTCTATGTTAAAAGAATGCATTATGTTTCAATGAGTAATTGTGTTAAATAATCATGATCTCAATATTAACCAAAAAACAACAACCCTATATTTGATTATACAATATATATAGTTAATATTGTGCAAAGGAGTAAGCCTACTCAAGGACAGATGCTGTGGAAGATCTTTGGGTATTTGATGCTTTGAGTATTTTTGCTATTTCATGCTAACAAAATGTGGTTCCAGAGGGGAAGTGTCAGCAAACCCAACAATACACAAATAAAATGTATTTGCCCATCTCATATCAAATAAATACAAATGTTACTGAACACAAAGGTTTCATGCCTTCATTTGTCAATGAGGCTGTGTCAGTGCAGAAAATCAATTACATTTGACTTCACTGGTTTAGTGTCTAGACTACAAGGTGATTAAAAAAGACATTTGAAAACTACTCAGCAGCTTGGTCTCATATGGCTTATTAATTTAGCTTTATATATATAAACAGATTGTTTAGCAAAGTTCTTATTTTCTAGGTTTGTACCCACTGCCTACTGTCAGAGTCTGAGGTCAGCAGCAGGCAAGGCAAAGATCAATTTTGACAGGAACGCAAGTTGGCCGAAGACATTTTACTAGTTAATGCATAAACAAAACATTTGGCTATATAACAATACATGACCTAATAATAATCAAGATATTCTTCCTACGTTTATGTCAAGTTTATTTAGGCAACTAAACATGTCCCCTGTGACAGCTGGAGAGAGAACCCCGCCCACTGGAACACAATTTATATTTATTTGTTATTTATCCTTTATTTAGCCAGGGAGATCCCATTGATATACAATATAATGTGTTTTTCCATGGAGTAGATTGTAGAAACAGAATATCCCAGGACACAGTCATCATTCCGCTGGTCAGGTTTTAGCCCCACAGCCTGACTCGTCGTGGGTCATCATGCCCGCTATCTCGCAGATTAGCTTAACGTTACCTGGAAATGGGCTTTAAACAATTCCACGGATAGCAGGGAAGCTAACGCTAGCTAGCAGCACACAACAGGCATAGACAAGCACACAACAAAGCTAGCTAACTAGCTTACATATTATCAGTTTAGCTGTGGTTCGGCCCGCGTCCCTATAGTATCACCAAAGACAGTAGAGTCCCGGAACATCGTTGTTGTTAACGTCAGCTAGCTAGCATAGCATTAGCTATTTTGCTATTTAACGTTAGCATAGATAAGATATGTTTATTTGCGTGATAAAAGAGTCGAGACGTGTGTCTGACAATACTTACCTAAAATGGGAAAATGCTCGTTTAACGTACAAACTGTTCTTCCCCGCTAAGTGAATATATCTGGTCAACTGGGCCGCTCGGCTAAACCACTGCAGCATTATACTTCGGACCCATGGAAAACAGACCTCCGCTCAGCGCCATGTTTCTACACACAGACACATAAAGTCTTCTTCTTCTTCCTCAATGGGTTTAATGGCGGGTCGCGACCACAAAAGGCGTATACCGCCACCTACTGTACAATCCATTTTACAATGTCTTCTCCTTCTTCTTTGGAATTAATGGCGGTTCTCAATCACAAAAAGGCGCATACCGCCACCTGACAAATAAAGTCGATGCCAGAACATGAATGAATGAATGAATGAATGAATGAATGAATGAATGAATGAATGAAAACTTTATTTAACAGATTGCAGAATGGGTACAATACAGTACGGCTCAATACACACAATTGTTAAGGGGATGCAGACCTGAGAAAGACGTTTGTCTTGTTTCCATCAGGGTCCCCCATTTTCAATTCATATAGACATTTATGACATACACAACATACATGACATTTATGGCATAGGGACATATAGGTATTTAGTACTGATACATTTGTGACAAACGGTATTCAAATATACAGTACTGTTACCCCTAGATCCTGACAGAGTATACATATGATGGGGAGGGGACTGTACATTAGGAGGGGGTGGGTGGGTGGGAGAGAGATATACATACGGCGGGGAGGGAATATATACACGGCCACGCGGTGGGGAGGAGACTGTCTATTAGGAGGTGGTGGGGGTTTTGGGCATTTACGGTGGCCAGTTTCGAATTGCAGCCTCCCGTAGGTGCTCTTTAAGAGCGGTTTTGAATGTGGGTAGGGATTCACATTCCTTTACAGCTTTGGGTAGGGCGTTCCACATTGATGTGGCATAATTGCGAAACGTATTTAGTCCCTTGTTTGAGCCGAATCTGGGTTTAACATGATTTGTTGAGCTTCCTCTGGTGTAGTGGTTGTGGTATTCACTGACCTTTGGGAAGTATTTTGACATGTACATGGGTACCTTAGTCGTATAGTGTATCTTGTAGACCAGGCCCATTGCAAGTTGCTGTACTCTGTCGACTGTCGTCTACTCTAAGCCATCCTAGGTTGTCAAAGTGGGCAGGGGTGAGGTGGGTTCTGGGGGTAAGGTCAAGTAGTAGTCTGACCAGTTTGTTTTGTGATGTTTGTAATTTTGTTCGCCTTTGAGGTGCTTTGGTACCATGAGGTGCACGCATAGTCGTAGTACCCTTGAATGAGTGCTCCTGCCAGAGTCTTCAGGGTATTCTTGTTTACCAGAGAGAACATAATTTAAAGCAGGCAACACAATGACCGAATGAATGAATGAATGAAAACTTTATTTAACAGATTGCAGAATGGTACAATACAGTACGGCTCAATACACACAATTGTTAACACATTGCCTGCCGGGCATTGTACCCATCTAATGCCCCTCTCTGCCAGCGCTATAAGTCTATGGAGTGGCTCACCTTCTTTGCAGGGCTATAACTTTAAACATTTTATTGCTATATTGACATTACTATGGCCCATTCAACATCGATTATCTATCGTTCAGGATGTGGGAACGTTATACTTTTTCATTCATACATTCATACAAAAATACCTTCTAGAATATAAGTATGTTTTTATCGTTTTCTGCAGTAATTCATAGAACGTGAGTTATAGGCCTAAACGCATAGATTATCGATTGCCGTTTCCCCCCTATACACGCTATATTAAAAAATTAAACTGTATATGATCGGTATACGTTATGCTTCATCATGCGTGGAGGAAAGTGGGGGGGGTCGTTTATAATTCCGTGATCGTCAGTAAATGCTTTATGTAGTATGGGTGATATATTGATCAGATCGGTTTGCTCACAAGGAAACTCACAATTGGGCTGAAAATAACGTTAGTGTCCTCTTACCGTGCACCAATGAGACTGGTGGTGAAAGATCCCAGGTATACGACACCGATCGCCTAGGTCCATTTCCGGTTTGTATGTCGCAATAAACGCCGAAATCATATCGATTATTAAGTTTAGAAAGCGATCCATTATGTACATTGTGTCTGTCGGGAGCCTTGCAACGATATCTGACGGCCGGATGAATTTAATCGACGCACATCAGCCATATCCTGTTTGCCAGTGTAACTCGCCCGACCATCCACCAGGCGGCGGTATTGAGCCGTCGTTGCCGTCACCTATAGGGTCCAGCTGGAGCGTCGCGGGTGTATATATGAATTATGAATGCCATGGCGAAAAAATTAAATATTGATCTCAATAAGGCTGTACAGCGAGGTCTGGCGCTCAACGCATGGCGGGCAATAACACTGAACAGCGTTTCCGGCGGTGGATGTGTTAAGGGGATGCAGACCAGAGAAAGACGTTTGTCTTGTTTACATCAGGGTCCCCCATTTTCAATTCATATTGACATTTATGACATACACAACATACATGACATTTATGGTATAGGGACATACAGGTATTTAGTACTTATACATTTGTGACATAAACGGTATTCAAATATACAGTACTGTTACCCATAGATCCTGACAGAGTATATACATATGATGGGGAGGGGACTGTACATTAGGAGGGGGTGGGTGGGTGGGAGAGAAATATACATACGGTGGGGAGGAGACTGTACATTTGGAGGGGGTGGGTGGGTGGGAGAGAAATATACATATGGCGGGGAGAGAATATATACATGCGGTGGGGAGGAGACTGTCTATTAGGAGGGGGTGGGGGGTTTGGACATTTACGGTAGCCAGTTTCGAATTGCAGCCTCCCGTAGGTGCTCTTTAAGAGCGGTTTTGAATGTGGGTAGGGATTCACATTCCTTTACAGCTTTGGGTAGGGCGTTCCACATTGATGTGGCATAATTACGAAACGTGTTTAGTCCCTTGTTTGAGTCGAATCTGGGTTTAACTGGTGTTGTGGTTGTGGTATTCACTGACCTTTGGGAAGTATTTGTGTAGTATAGTATTTGTGGCCTGTTGGCTGGAATTTCTTTGTAGCCTAATTATTTGTATGCCAGTGTTAGGGAGTAAGCACATGTGAGTTGGTCTTTGTTCTTGGGGTTTGATTGTTTGGTATTTGGGGAAAGTAGCAGTTTGTTTGTGCAGATTTCTTGTGGTGGAGATTTGTTACTTTGTTTTGTTTGTTTGTTATTGCTTGTGTTGAGGCTTTGGAGTTTGATACCTGACAGTCTGTGTTTTTGGGAACCATTACTCCCCGGTTAGGCAAAGAAGGCGGGTTCCCAATAGGGGGGCTTGTCTTGGTGTTTTCTTTTTAGGCGGCTACAAACGTGGGTAGAGACAGGCACTGGCATTGGCGCTTGTGTCCTCTCGGGAGCACGTCTCTGGCTCAGAGGAGTGGCTGTATAACAGGTACTTTTTCTGCCCAGAGAGTTCCAGTGCATTAGTACACCCTGCATGTAGTAGCACGAAGATTGAGGTTTTGAGGTAGTTAGTTAGTTAGTTAGGCCCTGTAGTTAGTCAGGGGGGGAGGTTTCATTTGATCAGACTGTTTGTTTTTTAATGGTATTCACGCTTCATTGTCCCAGCATAGGTTTTGTTTGTTTGTAGGCCTGCAGTGTCGTATGGCACTTTGTTTGAGTGTGGCACACTTTGTTTAGGCCAGTAGTGCACTATGGCACTCAGTTTTGAGCGGCAGAAGGAACTTCTGCTACGGCAGCACGTACGAGAGTTGGCTTTACAAGAAGCTTTACAAGAGGCAACATGTGGACGTGGCTCTACTAAGCGAAACGCACATTTTAGAGGAAGACATAGATACGTTAGCGGATAACATATACCATAATATTAGTCACTCTTCTTTTGGTACGAGAACTCGAGGTGTAGCCATAGTCGTCAGACGTAAATTAAATATCGAATTAAAAGGGGTATGGTTGGATGCTGAGGGGCGTATAACTATAGCTAGGATTGTACATAATAACAGGAAAATAGCGTTGGCAGCGGTATATGCCCCAAATTTGTACGAAGTGGGTTTCTTCACTTCACTAACCGATGAAATGTTAAACCATCCCGAGTACTCATTTATAATAGGTGCGGATTTTAATGCCATTTGGAATCCAAGGATGGACAAATCTTACCTTGCCTTTTCCAGCAAACAAAAAAATTCATCTAAAGCATTAAAAGATTGGTCAAAGACTACAGGGGTAATTGATTTATGGCGTTCACTTAATCCCACGACCCCGAAAGTACTCCTGTCGATCGGCGAGACACAACACATTATCCAGAATTGATTACGTCTTTGCATCCCCGAGACTATTTGATAAATATGAAGTGGAAATGATACCCAATGCGCTTTCAGATCACTGTTATTTAATCCTAAAAGCAACATTTGGTATACTATCTTCCCGGGCCCCAAGATGGCGTTTTAATACTATGCTGCTTAACAACAAGGAATTCATTACACAACTCAAAGAAGCTCTCACAGTATTCCTACGGGAGAATGCAAACGCGGTGCAAGACCCCAGAATAATATGGATGTCGGTAAAGGGTATGATCAAGGATTTCACGGATAGATTTTCCTCCATATTGCGCAAAAATCAATGCACAAAACTGTCTGAAATGGAAACGCTTTACTCAACGTTATTTAATTCTTTAAAATACAACAACTCAACTAGACTAGAAAATCAAGTTAACATTCTAAAAACAGAGATCAATGCAATATACAGACAAAAATCGGAAATGCAAATACGCAGCACAAGACAACAGCAGTATTTCCAAGGTTCTAAACCTAGTCACCTATTAGCCATGCGATTAAGAATTAATGCAAAATTTGCAGATATAACTGCCATTAGAAAACAACAAGTACTTGTAACAGACCCCAAAATAATAAACGATACATTCAAAGAATTCTACTCCGACTTGTATAATTCAGAAACGACCTTTGATCAAAACAAATTGGACACATATCTTAATCAAATTATTCTCCCTAAACTTTCGGAGGACGACGCTAAACAGTTAGAAGCACCGATCACATTAGAAGAACTCAAGAAGGCCATATCCGGAATGAAAAATGGTAAGGCTCCGGGAAGAGACGGTATCCCATCAGAAATGTACCTTTCTTGTTGGGACATATTTGGACCCTTATTACTAAATATGATCTTATACTCAGTCAAGGAGGGGAGCTTCCATAAACACCACAATATCGCACTCATTTCAGTCCTTCTCAAAAAAGACAAAGACCCCACAGAGTGCGGTAGTTACAGACCTTTAAGCCTCCTCGGAACCGATGTCAAACTGTACTCTAAGGTATTAGCCATCAGATTGCAAAAGCATATGACGTCTTTAGTTCATCCGGACCAAACTGGCTTCATAAGAGGTCGCCTGATCAATGATAACATAAGACGAATACTGCACGTACTAGATGCAGACAAAGAGGACACCACACCTAAGGCGATGGTATCCCTGGATGCTATGAAAGCATTTGACAGGCTGGAATGGTCGTTTCTATGGGCAGTATTAGAAAGGATGGGGTTAGGAAAAGGATTCATTGATATGATTAAAGTATTATACAAGGACCCATCGGCCATGATTACAACAGGCACATTCATCTCCGAAATCTTTCCGGTATCACGCTCAGCCAGACAGGGTTGCCCTCTTAGTCCCGGACTATTCGATCTATCATTAGAGCCTTTAGCACAATATATAAGACAATCCCAATACATAGAACCAATCGTAATCAAGGGCACACAACATAAAATTAGTTTATATGCGGACGACGTAATATTGTTCATGCAAAACCCCAACACCACATTGCCGCATCTACTCAAGTTGATAGAGAACTTTGGCGATTTATCGGGATTTAAAATAAATTGGCCGAAGTCGGCTTTCCTTCCACTTAACATCCATGCAAAAAAAGACACAACCCTCCCAGGTGCGATACCCATGGTAAAACATTTTAGATGCTTGGGTGTGGAAATATTTCCCACCATAAGACAAACGGTGAAGCACAATTACACAAAAATACAGAACAAAATCAAAGACGATCTGGACAGGTGGGCAAAACTTAAAAACTCAGTACAGGCAAGGGTATCAATAGTTAAGATGGATGTATTACCAAGAATCAACTTCATCAGCTCAATGCTACCGTTACCCCCTCCAGAGGGCTACTGGAAAAGATTACACTCTTCCACATACAAATTAATTTGGAATAACAAACCACCTCGCATAAAAAGATCCACCGCACAGAGAAATAAAGCAGACGGTGGCATGGCAGTTCCAGATTTTTTACAATATTTTAAGGCTTTCACATTAAGACCATTGACAATATGGTTTGATCCCCAGGCTTTGGTATCTTGGAGAGAATTGGAAGAAAACATAGTAGCCCCACAGAGACTGAAGGACATAGCACATGTAGCAGAGTGAAGTTTTTATGCTAGAATCATGGACAGAAACTGTTATCTTTTATCTTAAATAAGTAGGCCAAGACGGAAACACTCTTACTTTGAAGGAACAAAGTGGACCGAGCTCACTCTAGTGTGGTGGAGGGGTGCCTTGGTTACTAGTTTATATTAATTTCCTCATATTGAGTTATTGATTCTCCAAACGAAATCCCTTTTGGGTCTTTTATAATGGGTTTAGAGAGGATAGGATATCTTTCCATTGAATATTTGTTGTATTGTAAATACGTTCAACCAATGTACAAAATGGTTTAGCCGGTTTGTCGGCAAGGTAGACGCCGGCGGAAGTGGTCGCTCTCTTTGAGTTTGCTGAGAACGAGAGCAGAGGTACGCGCTTTCGGTTACGTAATATTGGATTTAATTGCTATGTATAACTTGTAAAATTGATTTATATTTTGGTTTTGGTACTGAAATACCCTGTTGTGTAATGACATTAATTCGCCCTGTGTAAAACAGCCATAGTACCATTGTGGGCTAACTCGTATTCTGTTTGGCAATCACAGGTGGACTACGTGATGATGGTCGCTTACGCCATGTTTTTGTGTACGTGCTGTTTTGGTTTGCTAACAGGTATGAACCGTTGTTTTTGTATTTCGGTTTAATTAATGCTTACACACTGTCTTTCATTTCATATTATTTCATATGTTTTTGCTGAAGTTGACTTGTACTGAGCTACATGTATTTAATAGTAGCTAACAATTGTTGTAACTGTGGATGGCGCGCTGTTTTGAATGTGCGCGCGCTCTCTTTGAGTTTGCTGAGAACGAGAGCAGAGGTGGACTACGTGATGATGGTCGCTTACGCCATGTTTTTGTGTACGTGCTGTTTTGGTTTGCTAACAGGGAATCACCAATAAAACACCATCAACTGAGTACCGTTGTCTGAGTCTACGTCCACCTCACACCAGACACAACGCAGATTGGATCACGCTACAAACTGGTGCCGAGACAACCCGGATCAACTGGTCAGCGGTAGCCGACCACCGGTGTTGCTGGAGAGACGTGGAGGCTTCATGTGCGGCCTAGACGCGTGGATGCTGCTGGCGCGGCCTGGTCACGGGGACGCTGCATTCGCCGTCTGTTCCTGAGGTCTGTTCCTGAGGAGGCTGGAGAGCACTGAATCCTTTGAAAAAGATATAGTCTCTAATCAAGTTTATTGATTTCGAGTGTGTTACCTAAAACACGCCGAAGAGTATAACGGTAAAAGAACCATTTGATACTGAAAATGACTTTGAATGTAGGAAACACTCCTACAGGGAACTTGACTGTGGGGAGAGGGAGAGGGGTTCTCAGTTACACACCGGTTATGCAGCCTACTCCGGCGAGTCCAGGTGGTTCAGGTTCCTCTAGTCCTGGAAGGGGGAGTGTAGAGGGTCACTCAGAGAGAAATGCCCAATCGTTACTTTTCACTCCGGTTGTTCCCTCACCTGGTGAAATTAACAACACTAGTGTTGAAACATCCCCCAGTCAAATGGCCAATTTGATAAAATCCATTGGGTCAGAAATAGGGGAAGCTATTAGAATGACGTTAATGCAGAACACAATCACGGGGACTTCACCTGTATTAGCTTCTCAAAATCCCCAACAGACGTTCCAACCTGACCAATGTGGGAATACTGTGATTGATGCATCCAAAATGAATCTTGTGTTACGTTCAGATGCAAATGCCCCACCCTATTTTAGAGGGGACAGCACAGATAAGTGCTCTGTTTTTGAGTGGGAGGAACTCATGAGGACGTATATCAGAAAGAAAAATAACTGTACTGGAGCTGAACAGGTTGAGGAGGTTATGAACAAGCTAATGGGGAGGGCCCGGGACGTTACCAAAGTATGGCTGCGTAGCAACTCAACTGTCAGTGAGGTGGGTGTTATTTTTAGCATTTTGAGACAACATTTTGGTGATATTATTCATTCAGAACTTCCATTAGCTGACTTTTATGCAGTCAAAGCATATGCAAGCGAGAATCCTCTTGACTATTGGATTAGGCTTAACAAAGCAGCAGAAGCCACAGAGCAGTGTCTTCTTAGTAAGGGGGAATCTCAGACTAGCCTGAGCCAGCATCTAGTTCTCATGTTCATCCGTAACTGCCCCGATAAGGAGTTGTCCTTAGTGTTCAAAAGTAAGCCATCTCGTGAGTGGACAGCAGGTGAGGTGCAGGGACATTTGGATGAATATTTGAGAGAACATAGAGCGAGTCGAGGTCGGTTGACACAACAAGTGGTCGCCATTGAGTCATCACAGGAGAGGGTGGTTGTTAATCACGAACCAAGCGCGCCACCTATGGCTGTCAGTAGTACAGAGCTAGAGCAGCTGTCGCCTGTATCTGAGAATAACACAATGGATAGAGTTCTGAGAGTGTTAGAAATGGCGTTAGGCAACAACACTCAGTCTGTACAAAATGGTCCTTATGTACAAAATGGTCCTTATGTACAAAATGGCCCCCATAGACAGTTCCCCAAACCTTCTCAAGAATGTCAGGTTTGTGGCAGTTTGGAGCACAATACTAGGACGCACTGTAGGACGCACAGGCTGTGTTTCAAGTGTCTGAGTCCAGGGCATATTGGTATCTATTGTGGGCAGACCACTCCTAGACAGCCCCCTGGTCAGAGACAGGCTGGTCCTCCTCAGGAAAACTAGCCGGCCCTCGTTCAAAGGAGGACAATGTGGGCCCCTATGGTTTTTCCTCCAATTGCAATGATGATATTCAGTCTGTATACACGTCCGTTTGTGAAGCAGCACCCAAAGACAAGACAGTAATTATGCAGAATGTGACCAGAACATCCCAAAGTGACAGTTTATTTTTCACCACCGTATTAACAGGAGACAAGGTTGAGTTACAGGGGATGTAAGATAGCGGATCCATGGCTACTTCTCTGCGCGCTGATGTGGTTCCTCGGCTGAGGGAGGCAGGAGTAGTGACGGGTGATTTGATATCGACTACCAATGTTGTTCTTGTGGGGTGTGGTGGGAAACAAACTAGCCCGGTGGGAACGTGTGAGCTGAAACTTAAGCTTTACGGTTTTGAATACATAGTACCAGTCTTGATAGTGGAGGGTCAGGTTGATGAGCTCATTATAGGCACCAATGTGATGAAGCCCTTAATCAGACAGTTCAAATCCACGGGGGCCTACTGGCGCATATTGGGAAAAGCTGAGTCACCATGTCAGGACGAAAACAGTCAGTTTATCAGGTTCATGGCCAATCTTGAGAGATGGAGGGGGGAGGAAATTCCTGACAAAGTGGGAACAGTCAAGTTGAAACAGGCCGTAACACTTGAACCGATGAGTGAGCATGTAGTGTGGGGTCGTCTCCCACCCAGGACAAAACTTTCTATGGGAAGTACCGTTATTGTTGAGCCCAGCGCCTCTCGTTGTGGGCACCGTAACATACTAGTTGGCAGGGTAGTTACACCTCTCTGGGGGGATGGGTGGCTTCCTGTCAAGATTATAAATCCTACTACCAAAGCTATCACCTTGAGACGGAATGCAAAAGTGGCTGACGTATATCCATGCATTGCATTAGAAGATTTTGACAGTGATACGGACACGTCAGTCCACCAGAATGCCGGTAGAGTGAGTAGTGGCAGCTCTCACGGCAGTCTGACAGCTAGGAGTTGTGCTAGCAACAATGTAGCTAGGGGGAATGATAGACTGGCTAGTCTAGGGCTCCAGAACCTGTCAGTTGATGACTGTCAGGTCTCACCAGTCTGGAAAGATAGACTGACTGATCTAATTGAGGACTATGAGGATGTGTTTTCTAGACACCGGTTGGATTGTGGTGAGGCTAGTGGCTTCTGTCACCGTATCCGACTGACTGACGATCGGCCCTTTCGGTTACCTTACCGGAGGCTCTCCCCCGCCCATTACCAAAAGTTGAGAGAGACTCTGAACGAGATGGAGGACAGGGAGATAATTAGGAAGTCGAGTAGTGAGTATGCATCCCCCCTTGTTCTTTGTTGGAAAAAGAATGGGGACTTGAGACTGTGCACAGATTTCAGGTGGTTAAACGCTCGCACGGTAAAAGATGCACATCCATTACCTCATCAAGCAGATGTACTTGCAGCGTTGGGAGGCAATGCCTTTTTCAGTTCTATGGATTTGACATCCGGGTATTACAATGTCCCACTGCATGAGGATGATAAGAAATACACTGCGTTCTCCTCTCCTCTCGGTTTACATGAATATAACCGTATGCCCCAGGGGCTTTGTAACAGTCCAGCTACGTTCATGAGAATGATGCTCACAATCTTTGGTGATCAGAACTCACTGAGTCTTCTCTGTTATTTAGATGACCTTCTGGTCTTTGGCAAGTCTGAAGAAGAGAGCTTGCAGAGGCTGGAGATGGTATTTCAGCGTTTACGAGAACACAATCTGAAGTTGTCTCCGTCTAAGTGTCCGTTTCTGAGAAAGTCACTGAAGTTCTTGGGACACATTGTTTCTCGGGAAGGGATAGCCACAGACCCTGATAAGGTGCAGGCTATAGTGGGTGTGACGGAGAGCGATATTATGGAGTCGGATGGGGTCACCCCGTCTGCCAATAAGATCCGGTCATTTTTAGGAATGGTGGTGTATTATCAACATTACATTGAGAACTGCTCTGTAGTTGCAAGACCACTGTTTCAGTTGACCACGGGTGTGAAAAAGCCACGGAGAGGCAAAGTAAAAGGGAAGAGAGCTGCCCCCCTTCGTAGGCTTAGTGCAGCAGACTGGACTGTGGAGTGTAGGGAGGCCTTTGAGGCGTTAAAGGCTGCATTGGTGGGACAAGCTCTGTTGGCTCACCCTGACTTTTCTCAGCCATTTTTATTGTCGGTAGATGCATCCACTAGTGGACTGGGAGCTGTGCTTTCACAAGTGCAGGAAGGGTGTAGCACAGCCAGGCCCATAGCTTTTGCTAGTAAATCTTTGAATCATGCTCAGTCTAAATATCCCGCTCATAGGCTTGAGTTTATCGCCATGAAATGGGCTATACACGACAAGTTTAGCCATTGGCTGCGAGGACATACATTTACAGTGTGGACAGATAATAATCCACTTAAGTACATTCTCACAAAGCCAAAACTTGATGCATGCGAGCAGAGATGGGTGGCTAAGCTGGCACCTTTTGATTTTGACATTCAGTACATTCCTGGGCCTAAAAATACAGTAGCTGATGCACTGAGCAGGGAGCCTTTTACTAAGCCTAGGGTGATGCACAGGCTGACAAGGACCTCGTATGATGTCTTGTTGAGGGAGGCTAAGGGTTTAGAGGTGGATGACGTGCAGAACATGTTCCGTCTTACCTGTGAGGAACCAGAGGTGAGGAGGAAGGGCCTAAGGTTGTCCATTCAGAGTTCCCTTAAGGCCAGTGGTGAGGTGGGTAGTGACAGTGGGAGCATATCCCGTGAAGAGGTATCTGCTGTACTCCACACACATCGCTGTTGGGAGGATGGCGCAGCTATGAGAGCAGTCTCTCATGTGCAGCAGTTAGAAAGGTTGGTGTCCATGGGACAGAGCCCATTGCCGGTCATCACTCATGAAGAATTGTACGACAAGCAGTGCCAGGACCCTGTTACTGGTAGAGTCAAATTCTTTGTAGATAGAGGCCGCCGCCCATCTCGAAGAGAGAGAGTTCATGAGTCGAAAGAAACAAACCGCACATTGAGACAGTGGGGAAAACTCACAACCAAATTAGGAGTGTTGTACCGTGTTTCAAAACACGTTGTGAGTAAGAAGAAGGTCTTTCAATATGTTGTACCGAGCGCTCTGAGAGGACAGGTGCTGAAAGGGGTACATGATGAGGCTGGTCACCAGGGCCAGCAGCGCACATTGTGGCTCACTAGACAACGTTTCTATTGGGACTCCATGGAAAAGGATGTCAAAGAATATGTGAGTCATTGTAAGAGATGTGTACTGAGCAAAGCACCTGAGCCGGAGGCTAGGGCTCCGCTGGTATCTATAGTCACCACTGCACCACTGGAGTTGGTGTGTATTGACTTTTGGTCGGCTGAGGATGCCAATAATAAGTCCATTGATGTGCTTGTTATAACTGACCATTTTACCAAACTAGCGTGTGCTTATCCGTGTCCCAATCAGTCTGCCAAGACAGTGGCTAGGGTGCTCTGGAATAATTTTTTTTCTGTTTATGGTTTTGCAGCCTGCATTCATAGCGACAGAGGGGCTAATTTTGAGAGTGCACTCATAGCAGAGATGCTTCAGATGGCAGGGGTTGAAAAATCCCATACCACGCCATATCATCCTATGGGAAATGGATAAGCAGAACGTCTAAACCGCACTTTAGGTAGTATGATCCGTGCTTTGCCACCTCGTTCCAAGGTGAAATGGCCTCAGATGTTGAACACATTGACGTTTGCTTATAATTGCACAGTGCATGAGACCACAGGGCTCCCACCCTTCTTTTTGATGTTTGGTCGCACTCCAAGATTACCTGTCGATGTCATGTTTCAGAGTGTCCTTTTGGATGGAGATACGGTGGATGTGGATAAGTATGTCCAGTCACTGGGAAAGGATCTGAGGGAAGCAATGGCACTTGCTCAAAAGCATGCTGAGAAGCAACAGACCAGGCAAGCTGAGGTGTATAACAGACAGCTAAAGGGACATTCGGTGGAGAAGGGGGATCGGGTCTTACTGGCAAATAAGGGGGAGTGAGGCAAGAAAAAGCTAGCTGACCGCTGGGAGAGTGCTGTCTATACTGTTGTGTGTAAGAACAGTGTGTTGAACATATACAGTATCCGTCATCCTGTCACAGGGAGGATTAAGACTGTTCATAGGAATTTGATTATGCCCGTCAATTTCCTGCCTCTGCCGTCATGGGATGAGCCAGAGATTGAGGTGTCTATTCCTGGCACTGTTCCTAGTGAGGAAATGACAGATGATTCTGTTCAGGATGAGCTGAGAACTGCCCGGTGGGTTGCTCATCTTCCTGAGTCCAGTGTGGAGGGGGTAGTAGATACCAGGATAGGGATGGGTGTATCAGAGCCAGCAGAGGAGCAGGTGGGAAGTATGGGTAGTGATCAATATCATAGAATTACACTTGAGACACATAATGATGAGGAGCAGGAGTGTAAACTGAAGAAACCACGCCATTTTTGGATGGAGGGACCAGATGCAGATGTTGAATCAGAGGAGTCATACTCTGTAATTGGTTATCAGGACAGTGATCAGTCGTCAGACACGACGACTGTGGAGTCCGGCACTGAGGACATGATGGCTTCGGGGAAGGCCCCCTGTAGTTCATCCTTACTTGTTCCAGTGTGTGAACCTGAGTCGGTCATGTCAGGCACTGAGGACATGATGGCTCCGGGGAAGGCTCCCTGTAGTTCATCCTTACTTGTTCCAGTGTGTGAACCTGGGTCGGCCGTTGTCACTGTCAAACCGAGTGTAGTTGGGGTACCTCAAGGGGTTTACACTAGGCTGGGGAGGTTCATCAGGCCAGTTAACAGGCTCATTCAGACGATGGCTGTACAGAGAGTCAGGACGCTGCTGTCATCTTAAAGGATGTCTCGATTTTTTTCTTTTTAGTGATTCTTTTTATTTATAATTTTTTTTTCTTTTCTTTCATTGCTTTTTGCTGTTTGATTTTCTTTGAGTCATACTGGTAGTTACGGTTGTCTATTGCATTAGACATGATTTGGTAATTTTGGTGTATTCCATGGTATAAATATGTACATGGCATGTTTTTTTGCCTATGGTTAGATGAGGGATTAGCTACCCTTTATTTTCCCTGATCCTTCATCGGATAGCTTTTGAGCTGGTCAACCTATTTTCTAGGTTTGGAATTAAGGGAATACACCGAGTTACATGTGACGCGTTGACTTATTGTAATTTTTTTTATTTTCTATTTCTTTGGTTTATACTTACGCTGTTGAGTTGATTGAAGGGAACACTGTCCATGATCTGGCATAAAACAGTAGGGGAGAATGTAGCAGAGTGAAGTTGTTATGCTAGAATCATGGACAGAAACTGTTATCTTTTATCTTAAATAAGTAGGCCAAGACGGAAACACTCTTACTTTGAAGGAACAAAGTGGACCGAGCTCACTCTAGTGTGGTGGAGGGGTGCCTTGGTTACTAGTTTATATTAATTTCCTCATATTGAGTTATTGATTCTCCAAACGAAATCCCTTTTGGGTCTTTTATAATGGGTTTAGAGAGGATAGGATATCTTTCCATTGAATATTTGTTGTATTGTAAATACGTTCAACCAATGTACAAAATGGTTTAGCCGGTTTGTCGGCAAGGTAGACGCCGGCGGAAGTGGTCGCTCTCTTTGAGTTTGCTGAGAACGAGAGCAGAGGTACGCGCTTTCGGTTACCTAATATTGGATTTAATTGCTATGTATAACTTGTAAAATTGATTTATATTTTGGTTTTGGTACTGAAATACCCTGTTGTGTAATGACATTAATTCGCCCTGTGTAAAACAGCCATAGTACCGTTGTGGGCTAACTCGTATTCTGTTTGGCAATCACAGGTGGACTACGTGATGATGGTCGCTTACGCCATGTTTTTGTGTACGTGCTGTTTTGGTTTGCTAACAGGTATGAACCGTTGTTTTTGTATTTCGGTTTAATTAATGCTTACACACTGTCTTTCATTTCATATTATTTCATATGTTTTTGCTGAAGTTGACTTGTACTGAGCTACATGTATTTAATAGTAGCTAACAATTGTTGTAACTGTGGATGGCGCGCTGTTTTGAATGTGCGCGCGCTCTCTTTGAGTTTGCTGAGAACGAGAGCAGAGGTGGACTACGTGATGATGGTCGCTTACGCCATGTTTTTGTGTACGTGCTGTTTTGGTTTGCTAACAGGGAATCACCAATAAAACACCATCAACTGAGTACCGTTGTCTGAGTCTACGTCCACCTCACACCAGACACAATGCAGATTGGATCACGCTACACACACACTAAACTTTCAATCAAGCACTGTGAGCGGAAATTTGGCCCCATAATCACCCATGCAATCAGAACATGGCGGGAAACACAAAAAAAATATCCTAACCCTCAAAAATGGCATAATCACACTCCCATATTCAATAACAATGCACTCTTAATGGGAAAACGTCCTATAAGATTCCCTATATGGGAAGAGCAAGGCATACACTCATTAGGGGATATTTTTAATAACCAGGGCTTCTGTAGTTATGGAGAAATATGCACAAAGTTTAACCTCACCGAGTCCACATGGCTTTTTTACATACAGTTACGCCTATGTTTGAAGTCTCACGGTGTTCCATTACACATACCAGTTGAACACCACAGATACCACACATTTTTCTATGAAAGAGAAACATTGGGAGGTTTTGTATCAGGTTTTTATTATCAATTACTAACGTCCTCGTATGAAACCCTTCAACTAGACACTGTCTGGAGGAGGGATATTCCAGACCTGGAAAGTGACTTTGATTGGCAAGAAGCATGGGCAAATGTCCGTCTTACATCAAGGAACCCGGACCATCAACAAATCAATCTTAACTATATTCACAGGACATACTTGACTCCTATAAGACTGAACAGAATGGGCCTGAAACAGGACTCAAAATGCTCCCAATGTACAAATGGAGACGAAGGGACATTTATGCACATGTATTGGGACTGCCCACCAGTTAAGGCATTCTGGAAAGATGTGACCCATCAATTATCAAAACTCGTATCTTGGAATATACCAGTACACCCCTCTGTATTGCTTTTAAATGATGTTTTTGAGTTTGCAGTAAATCCACAGCTAAAGAGATTGGTCTTATCGGGTATCACAGTAGCTAAAAAACTGATTGCCTCCTCACTTCCTGTCATTTGTAATGGTCCCGCCCACAGGAGACCGGCCCGGAAGCGTGTATATTTTCCCTAACGCACTTTCACTTCCGCGTTCGGGTTCCGCGATCTGATTGGCCACTGACGTTTCTCTCAGCGCCAATCGTGTTACGCCTAGTTCTATCACTGGTTAAGCTTGGCGACTCTTTCGAGTCAAGTCAAGAGTTTTATTTGTCACGGCATACAAGTATACAATGAAATGCGGGGGGTTAAGGTTAGAGTTTGGTTTAGAGCAGGGCGATAGACCACCAGCCCTGATTCCAAACTCTAACCTTAACCAACTTCAAAAGAGTCGCCAAGCTTAACCAGTGATAGAACTAGGCGTTAGCTAGCTAGCAGGCTGTTAGAGGCATAACTAGGCGTAACGCGATTGGCGCTGAGAGAAACGTCAGTGGCCAATCAGATTGCGGAACCCGAACGCGGACGTGCGTTAGGGAAAATATACACGCGGCCCGGAACTCTCGTTTTTTCTTTTCTTATCTACTATCTTCGTTATTACGTCCTGCTAAGATCTACTTGTTGCTACATGTTCCGGAGGCTTGGGAAGAAGATCTATTGCGGTGGGAGAGGAAGGAGAGTGGAGGTTTTGACATGCGGAGCTGCGTTGATTTAACTGGAAAGCTGACTCGAAACAAGATGCCTAAGAAAAAGAAGAAGACTTCATTGGAGATAGAGTCAGAGTCGTTTAGGAGATTGATCGATGACTCGAAGGGGAGTGAGCGGTGGTGGGAGGCATACAGATCACAGTATGAAACCTTTACTTGTAGTGATTGGCCCCGCCCCATGGAAGAGAATCCGGGGTTTTGGATTGACGAAAATTTGAACAAGTTCAGTGAGGACTTGATAATGAATGAATGAATGAATGAATGAATGAATGAATGAATGAATGAATGAATGAATGAATGAATGAATGAATGAATGAATGAATGAATGAATGAATGAATGAATGAAAACTTTATTTAACAGATTGCAGAATGGGTACAATACAGTACGGCTCAATACATACAATTGTTAAGGGGATGCAGACCTGAGAAAGACGTTTGTCTTGTTTCCATCAGGGTCCCCCATTTTCAATTCATATAGACATTTATGACATACACAACATACATGACATTTATGGCATAGGGACATATAGGTATTTAGTACTGATACATTTGTGACATAAACGGTATTCAAATATACAGTACTGTTACCGCTAGATCCTGACAGAGTATATACATATGATGGGGAGGGGACTGTACATTAGGAGGGGGTGGGTGGGTGGGAGAGAAATATACATACGGCGGAGAGGGAATATATACATGCGGTGGGGAGGAGACTGTCTATTAGGAGGTGGTGGGGGTTTTGGGCATTTACAGTGGCCAGTTTCGAATTGCAGCCTCCCGTAGGTGCTCTTTAAGAGCGGTTTTGAATGTGGGCAGGGATTCACATTCCTTTACAGCTTTGGGTAGGGCGTTCCACATTGTTGTGGCATAATTGCGAAACGTGTTTAGTCCCTTGTTTGAGCCGAATCTGGGTTTAACATGATTTGTTGAGCTTCCTCTGGTGTAGTGGTTGTGGTATTCACTGACCTTTGGGAAGTATTTTGACATGTACATGGGCACCCCGGTCGTATAGTGTATCTTGTAGACCAGGCCCATTGCAAGTTGCTGTACTCTGTCGTCTACTCTAAGCCATCCTAGGTTGTCAAAGTGGGCAGGGGTGAGGTGGGTTCTGGGGTTCAGGTCAAGTAGTAGTCTGACCAGTTTGTTTTGTGATGTTTGTAATTTTGTTTTAAGCGCCTTTGAGGTGCTTTGGTACCATGAGGGGCACGCATAGTCATAGTACCCTTGAATGAGTGCTCCTGCCAGAGTCTTCAGGGTATTCTTGTTTACCAGAGAGGAGATCCGGTACAAGAATCTAGTTCGTTGGTTGACTTTTTTTATTACATTGGATGCCATTTTGTCACAGGAAAGATTTGCCTCTAGGATGGAACCCAGGTAGGTAATTTTGTCTTTCCTTGTGACAATATTGTCACCCACTGCAACTGAGAAGCCATCGGTCTTGCTGAGTTTGTTATTTGAACCGAAGAGAATGGACTCTGTTTTGCCCATGTGTAATGATAGTTTGTTATCAGCGAGCCATATGCAGATTTTGCCTAGTTCCGAGCTGAGGGTTTTTTCAACCTGCAACTTGTTCTTGTCAGAGACCAGCAGGGCTGAGTCGTCCGCAAACAGGAACAAGTTGCAGTCACAGGCTGACGACATGTCATTTGCATAAATTAGGAAGAGTAGCGGTCCTAGTATGCTTCCTTGTGGAACACCACAGCTCACTGTGAGGGGGGGGGATAGAGTACCGTTTACCTCTACCATCTGTTCTCTCCCCTCCAGGTAGGATTGCATCCAGCTCACTGATAAGCTATCAAAACCAATTGCTTTTAGCTTGTCCATCAGAATGGAGTGATTGACAGTGTCGAAGGCCTTTTGTAGGTCCAGCATGACCATGCCGCAGTATTTGCCCGCGTCCACCTCTTGTTTGATGTGGTCGTTCAAATAGACACAAGTGGAGTTACAAGGAGTGGGCAGTGCTCATGGAGAGATATCTCGAGGAGGAGAGGAACGACAGCGATGGGGGTGAGAATAGCCAGGGCAAGGGTAAGGGGTCGGGTGGTGACGATATGGAGTGTAGTGGGGAGGAGAGTGGGGGAAAAGGGTGGACGAAGGTGGAGAAGAAGAGTGAGGTAAGTGAGGGGAAGGGGAGTAAGAGGAAGAAAGAGAGGGGAGATAGCTTGAGTGGGTCAGAGGATGAGGGTGGAGGAAAGGGTTTTGCAGAAGGGTTGAATGTAGTGGTGCGGTTTGAGGGAGGAGTGGGAGTTAGGGATGTAGAGCAGGGTCAGCTGTCCAAACTCATTGAAGCACAGTTACTGTAGGTGAGGTGAGGTACGGAAGGGTGTTGGGGGATGGGAATTTGTTTATAGGGTGTGTGAGTTTAGAGCAGGTAGAGAAGGCAAGGGGAATGAAGAGCATTGGCAAAGTGAATGTCTATAGAGTAGTGACAGTCCCGGCGCCATGGGCGGGCATTAGGGGGCCGGGCCCGCCCCCTGAGTCAGCTGTGCCCACCCTGGGATTTTTTTTTCTTTTTTTCTTTTTGTCAATCAAAGTCAACTATCCAAATCCTTAGTCGGGGACAGCCCTAGTGGGCACTGATGTCAACAACAACACTACTGAAGCTAGCACGGCACTCTGTGAGAATTCGTTTTCTACCCTCAAGAACGTCTTTACAGAACATCGCCTTAGTATGCTTCATCGACGCAACTAAGGCCAATTTTATTCAGTTGGCATTTGAGAATGACTTAACAAAAAAGTTCAGGAATGAGTGGAGGGACAGTGTTTTAAGAAGATTTCACTCTGTCCCCAAACGCCGCTTGCCGCTCTACTTATGATGGTGAGTAGCCTGTGGAGGAATTTTGTTAGCTTTTTTATGCACCTTATTTTTGTCAGTTCAGTTCAGTTTGTCAGTGAATTCAGAAGTGTTGAATAAATGGAGACTTTTCAAAGATATAGAATATAATAGAATATAAATGTATTATCCTGAGGGAAATTTGACACTGCAAATCACTCAACATTAAGACAGAACAAGTCACAAATAAGAATAACAAAACAAATGGCCTAAGAATAGAATAAAATGAAATAGAATAAAAATAGAATAAAAGATACAGTAAATAAATACCGTAAAAATATACTGAAGTCTACAGTAGGTGTAATATTGCACAGTGCTGTTTAAAAAGTAAGAGTCCAGGAAGATGGTAACTGTCACTCTGTGCTCAGTGATGCAGTGAGGGACAGTGATGCATTGTATAGTCTGATGGCTGTCGGAATGAAGGACTTCCTGTGCCGTTCAGTGCTGCATTTAGGTAGTGTGAGCCTATAACATGCTCCTCCTGTCAGCCAAGTCTGTGTATAGTGGGTGCAGGGAACAAACTTAACTTTTTGACTTACCAGCCATTTGGCTGGTAGATTTTTAAAAGTACCAGCCGGGCAAATTTTTTACTAGCCAAAAATTATAAATAGCTTTTTAGTATATCGCCATACATTATTACATATAATACTCTCATATGCTATTTTCAATTAATATCATAAACAACATAAGGAATATTAGCATAATTTTGAGTGGACTGAAGGAATGAGTCAGCGTTAATAGTTTTAAATGCAAATAATTTATTGAAACATAGAAGTGGGGTCGGGACGCCTAAATATTAAAGGCAACCAACTTGTGTCTAACCACGCCCAACTTGCGTCTAGCCACGCCCCCGCGGCGACGCGGCAGCCGCAGAGCGGAGCGGCAGCATTATGTAGCAGTAATCCGCCCTTTTTTACTATCCGGAACTAGCTCAATTGGCAGCGCTGCATTGCTGTGGATCCTATGGCCCGTTGCTGGTAAGTTCGATTCCCATCAATTTTTTTTCTTTTTTTTAACGTGTGTAACTGAGGGGTACAATTCCCTGACTGTATTGAGAGTATGGTATTATTAAACCACTACTTAGTTATGTACTTTAATTACTGGCCATACAGTACACGGTATATCTGGTGAACACCCACACAAGAATACGGCTTAACAAAGAAAGTTATATTTAGAAGTATTTATTATTAGAGCAGCAACAATAGGTTACAATATTGAGAATTATGAATTGCGCTTATATGGCGAAGAACACTTAAGTAGGTCAAGAGCGTAAGTCCATGAGCATCATAAGATGGGTATAACTGACACCACCTGTAGCATAAGAATTACATAAGGCACACTCGTAGTCAGCTGGAGATACTAAGGGGGTTCCCTCCGGTTGTAAGCCAGCAGGGGAGAGGAATGGTCGGGAGCAAAGTCTGGATCAACGAGGAATAAAGAAGCTCCAGCTACGGGAGGCGGTACATGTACTCCCCTTGATCGGCAAACAAAGCAGCAGCTATAATGCAAGTATGCTCGACAGCATGGATGAAAGCCAGCCAGCCTCTTCCTAGAGACGGGCTCGAGTGATGTTCCTCACGGGTAGATCCCACACAGCAGTGGGGTAGACGGTTCTCTGCTCCAGCAGCCACAGTAACAAAGCAATATAATCCAGCCGGAAAAGGCTCTGCATTCGCCGGTGTAGATTCTCCTGTGCACGGTACTTCACATTTAACTAGGTCGAACTTGACGTTATTTCACTAAACTCTGACACTTTTACTATCCTATTCGCACGCGGTTCTAAGTGCTCTATTTAGACGCAAGGTTGCTCACTTCACTTGGTCATTGACTCGTGGTGAAGGCTTTAACGTAATGAACTCAACTAGACGTTACTTTGAACGAATGATGAACTGAATGAACTGATACTTTGAACGAAGTGCTGCTGTTTCCACATGCGCCGTATTTATACGTAAGGTGAATAATCTAGTGCCAACCTCAGTTCTGTCTCGTATTACTGCGCAAACCTGGACATGTTGAGACATGTCTTGGCGGTGGCTTTGAACTCGCCATTGGGGGTATGGTCGTTGGCGCCTAGGGGTCGCTGTCCAATAGGAGAACGAATATTATGGTCTGGCTTGTACCTAGGTAAAGGGATATTCCGTGTATATATATACAAAGAATATACAAGGGATATCAGACGATATACAAATATTATACAAGGGATATTAAGCAATAAATATATATATTCGGTTTAATCTGACCCTTTGTAACAGCCGCCTCCTAATTAGTCTGCACCTAATTAGATAAGCAGAGACAGATTAACCATCTTGTCCACTACTCAATGTCCGTTGTGAGGAGTAGGGCAATTCACAAAGTCAGTGGGTCATGGTCGTCAGCAAGGGAGTCAGGTAGCCTTGGCAACTCTATCAGCCTCGCCACGGGTCGGGTGTATGTCCGTCCCTGGACGAGAACTTCTGCCGCTCTGACCTTTCCGTCGGCGCCAGTGATCACTTTGCTTACGCGGCCGGCCGGCCACGCAGCTCGGGGTAGTGACTGGTCTATGATCATAACGACCGTGTCCACTTTTAAGTTGTCCCCGTCCTTGACCCGCTTCTGACGGGCTGGACGGGATGGAGGGGGGCTTAGGAGGAAGCGGGCCTGAGACTGCTTTGATCTGTGCTTGGCTGTGCCTCCACCTCCTCCGTCTGTTTCTCTTGTTTGGTCTGTACCTCGCCTGAGGAGGGGCCGGTTCCGGCCGCTCCATCAAGGAGTCGCTTGGGGTGCTGGGTTCGAGGTCAGCTACGTCTGGAGCGCAGCTGAGGGGGGTGGAGTTCGGAACTCCCTCTTGTGCCCACGGTTCTCTCACAGGCCTCTCGCCTAATGTCAATAGCCTCTCAACGGGCTGTACGAGAGAGTGGCCGGTGTCGCTCACCTTTGTGTGCACGCAGCGTGTAGACGTGGGTTTACTGTCAAGTCCGTAGAGGGGGCCCTGGAGCGTCCACCCCAGTCGGGTCTGAACCGCGACTGGGCATCCTTTGGGTCCGATGTGGGCCGCCTCAATTGGGAGAATGAGGTCCGCGTGGTCGGAGCCTATGAGCAGGGTCGGTGTGGCGCCGTCGATAAGCGGTATAGGTAGTCTGCGTAGGTGCACGTACTTCGCCATCAGCTGTGGGATGGGGTAGGTGTACTGTGACAGGCCTATGTCGTGGCTGGTGAAGACGTTGGTAATACTATACTGCTTCTCGGGCTGGTCCACCGCTGCTATCTTGAAGGAGACATTTTCACCCTTTATGGTCTTCTGGTCTCTTCTGATGGTACGTATTGTCATTGTTCCTTTGGCACCCCGCAGACCCAACTGGGCTGCGGCGGAAGCGAGGAGGAGAGTCTTTTCAGACCCATCGTCTAGGACGGCGTAAGTGTCCAGGACCTTGTCCTCGTAGCTCAGGAGCACTCTGACCACTTTGATGAGCACTCGGGGGGTCCCGCTATGCTGGTCTATATGGAGCACTCCTGTTGGTCGGTTGCCTTGGATCTTCTGGAGTGGTGCCGACTCGCGGTCGTCCGAGTAGCACCGTGACTCCCAGTGTCTGCTGTAGCAGTCGGTACACCAGGGGGCGGTCTGGTGGGTCTTCGGTACTGGTGCCACCGCCTCAGCCTGGTACATTACCGTGATGGGCCCACTTTGTTGTCCTGGCGGACGCCTGTTGATGTCATGCAGGACCTCCAAGTGGGCGCCGCCGCACCTGCTGCACTTCTTCTTCAAACGGCACTCAGCTGCCATATGGCTGCGCGCGCAGCGGAAGCAGCGGCGGTGGTCTTTGATCCACTGACTCACCTCGTCCGTGGTCAGCTTCTTGAAATTGTCACATTGATACAGCCGATGTTCCCCTTCACAGTACTGGCATTCAATCTTCCACTCCTCTTTCGTCGAGGGGGTGTTGTGGTTCTTGTGCTGCGGTACTGATTCGGCTTGGTGCATAACGGTCACCGACCGGCGGTTATCATTTGATCCCCGAGGTCCATCTCTTGGGCTTGGTCCACTCCACACGAATGTGTCCAGTCGTAGGCTGCTGACTTCTCTCGCGAGGAAGTCGGCCAGGTCTAGGAGGGATGGCTCGGGACCGTCGGGATCACGGTGGTCTCTCTGCCGCCGAAAGCGCTCTTGGCGGGCTGGAGGGAGCTTCTCTAATATCCGTTCTACATTAGAGTTAGCATACAGTTCATGTATCCCCTTTTCCCTTTGGGACCCCAGCATCCCTACCAGGGATTGTACCTTGATAGAGAGGTCATCCAATGCTCTATTGTCTTTGGCTGGGGGGAGACGGTCAATATTCCTTATCTCTTGTATCACGTAGTCCCATATGCGTCCATAACGCTGGTCGAGGGCTACTAGAGCCGCGGTGTATGGGGTACTTGAGTTGGAATATGCCAGCGCTATATAATGCGCTCTGGGCACCTTGAGGTGCTTGAGGAGGATAGCATATCTGTACGACTCATCAGGGACGTCGGACATCATAGTCTCCAAGCACATCCGTAATTCCGTGTACTGTGCTCTGTCCTCGCGCGTAAAGTCTGGGAACGTCGGTGTGCCAAGGTACGATGCCATGGATGGCTGGCACATCGGTGAGCGTTGGGGAAGAGGCCTCCTGGGCGAGTCTCCCCGTACGTGTTGTCGTGGGTTGGTACTTGGTGGGTACCAGGGGCCGGGTACCCAGGTGCTGTTCCTCGGTGCTGACTGTACGTCAAACTCACCCGTGAGTTGGGTCGGGGGTTTGTAGTGCAGTGGCTCGGGGCTGACGTCGGGGCTGTACTGGGCCTCCTGGTCCAGAGTACGTTGCTGCTGGTCGGGGCTGTAATGGGCCTCCTGGTCCAGAGTACGTTGCTGCTGGTCGGCTTGACATTCCTCCTCTTCCTCTTCCTCTGCTAGGTCCTGGAGTCTTCTAGTCAGTCTCTCGGCTACGTAGGCCGGTTCTTCCCGGTGGCTGGGTCTCGTATGGACCGGTCGGGGAGGGGGTTCGGAGACGTAGACAGGATCCTCCTGTTGGCGGGGTCCCGGGTCGCTTGGTGGGGTAGGGGAATGTGCCCTAGACCCTTGTCGTGATGATCTCCGGGAGCTCCGTGCGGAGAGAGGGGGTGTCGCCATGGCAATCAATTGTTCTACCATCTGCGCCTGCAGCCGGTCGCGCTCTGCTTCGCGCTGGGTATGGGCGGCGTCGCGCTGTGCATCGGCGGCGTCGCGCTGTGCTTCGCGCTGGGTATTGGCGGCGTCGCGCTGTGCGTTGGCGGCGTCGCGCTGTGCATTGGCGCTGGCATGGGCGGCGTCGCGCTGTGCATTGGCGGCGGCGCGCTGTGCGCGGCGCGGCCTCTTTCAATGTTCTCTTCCGTCTGAAGGCGTCTGGTCTCCAGTCTTATGCGGTCGTCTTCACTCCTTTGTTGCGCCTGGAAGCGCTCTCGCTCGGTTGCAGCGTGTTCGCGCTCACTGAGGGCTTGCGCTTGGAGTTGTGCGTGAAGGCGCTCTCGTTGGTCTGCAGCTTGTTCGCGCTCGCTCGTCTGTTGCGCTTGAAGTCGATCGCGTTCACCCTGAAGTCGATCGCGTTCGGTGGAGGCTGCCAGGGTGGCGATGAATGCCTGCGCCAGCATCTTGTCCGCTTCGCTGGGGGAAGACACCGACGGAGGTGATCGGCTTCTGGCAGTGCTCGTTGGAGATCTGTTCTCTGGGCGCGCCTCGAGGTCCGTCTCCTGGGCGCGCTTCTCTTTTGGTAGTGGGTCGGGTTCTGTCCCTGGAGCGCTTTCTTTATCCTGGAGCTCTCCGGGGACCGTCCCGTTGACGTTGTCTGGGGGTATAGTCATGTCATGTTTCCCCTGGTCCCCCCCGTGGGCTTGGTCAGTTTCGTTAGAACCCACTGGGGTCTCTACTGGCAGGGTCGTCTGGTCGGTAGGATTTGACATGCTTTGACTATCCGCTTTATTTATTTTATCCGCATTTGACATCTTTATAAAGCTAGGTATTAGACTGACAGCGTATGCCTCTAGATAGGGAGGTGGCTGACGTCTGCGCTGCAGGCGTTCTAGCTCGGGAGAGCTGCTTGGGGAGTGTTCACCGCTGGCCATGGTTAATATCAATATTATATTAGATATTACACTGATACCCTCCGGCTCGAAGGACCAATTGTAACTGAGGGGTACAATTCCCTGACTGTATTGAGAGTATGGTATTATTAAACCACTACTTAGTTATGTACTTTAATTACTGGCCATACAGTACACGGTATATCTGGTGAACACCCACACAAGAATACGGCTTAACAAAGAAAGTTATATTTAGAAGTATTTATTATTAGAGCAGCAACAATAGGTTACAATATTGAGAATTATGAATTGCGCTTATATGGCGAAGAACACTTAAGTAGGTCAAGAGCGTAAGTCCATGAGCATCATAAGATGGGTATAACTGACACCACCTGTAGCATAAGAATTACATAAGGCACACTCGTAGTCAGCTGGAGATACTAAGGGGGTTCCCTCCGGTTGTAAGCCAGCAGGGGAGAGGAATGGTCGGGAGCAAAGTCTGGATCAACGAGGAATAAAGAAGCTCCAGCTACGGGAGACGGTACATGTACTCCCCTTGATCGGCAAACAAAGCAGCAGCTATAATCCAAGTATGCTCGACAGCATGGATGAAAGCCAGCCAGCCTCTTCCTAGAGACGGGCTCGAGTGATGTTCCTCACGGGTAGATCCCACACAGCAGTGGGGTAGACGGTTCTCTGCTCCAGCAGCCACAGTAACAAAGCAATATAATCCAGCCGGAAAAGGCTCTGCATTCGCAGGTGTAGATTCTCCTGTGCACGGTACTTCACATTTAACTAGGTCGAACTTGACGTTATTTCACTAAACTCTGACACTTTTACTATCCTATTCGCACGCGGTTCTAAGTGCTCTATTTAGACGCAAGGTTGCTCACTTCACTTGGTCGTTGACTCGTGGTGAAGGCTTTAACGTAATGAACTCAACTAGACGTTACTTTGAACGAATGATGAACTGAATGAACTGATACTTTGAACGAAGTGCTGCTGTTTCCACCTGCGCCGTATTTATACGTAAGGTGAATAATCTAGTGCCAACCTCAGTTCTGTCTCGTATTACTGCGCAAACCTGGACATGTTGAGACATGTCTTGGCGGTGGCTTTGAACTCGCCATTGGGGGTATGGTCGTTGGCGCCTAGGGGTCGCTGTCCAATAGGAGAACGAATATTATGGTCTGGCTTGTACCTAGGTAAAGGGATATTCCGTGTATATATACAAAGAATATACAAGGGATATCAGACGATATACAAATATTATACAAGGGATATTAAGCAATAAATATATATATTCGGTTTAATCTGACCCTTTGTAACAACGTGCATTCGCATTCTTTCGCCGTTAAGTTTAGGCATAACTTTAAGCATTGTTTCGGAGTTGGTTAAGGTTAGGCATTGTTTCGGAGTTGCTTAAGGTTAGAAGGGTTAAGTTTAGGCGCTGTTAAGGAGCTGGTTAAGGTTAGAGTTTGTCTTAGAGAATGGCAATATTTTTTAACGTGCATTCTGTCGCCGGTTAAGTTTATGCATTGTTTCGGAGTTGGTTAAGGTTAGGCATTGTTTCGGAGTTGCTTAAGGTTAGAAGGGTTAAGTTTAGGCGCTGTTAAGGAGCTGGTTAAGGTTAGAGTTTGTCTTAGAGAATGGCAATAGACAGCCTATTTCCGCGCTGCAGCGCGAGGCAATAGACAGCCTATTTCCGCGCTGCAGCTCTCTCGCGCTGCCGTGGTCACATGGGCGTATTGGCCAATCAGAGAAACGCTAAACACAAGTTGGTTGCCTAAAATATTCACGCGGTCGGGACACACACACACACACTGTGTTTCAACTCACCACCCCCGCATCATATTGTAGTCTGTCTTCAAACTTCCACTCCTCTCGAAACTTTTTTATATTTGAATATCAACATTATCTGTCCATCCTCAGTAATCCTCAGTTTACTATAATATACTCCTGTCCTGAGTCCTGACTAGTGACTCCGTCGTCTTTCCAAACGCACGCACACACACACACACAGGGAAGGGGAGAGTGCCCCCCCCCCCCCCATTTCCCTTTCCTCAGTGGTGCTGTTCACTGTGGCTCTGCCTCGTCTGATCATCAGGATTAGCTTGTTAGCTTACGTTAACGTTGTAGTGATTGGTACATAAACGTTCATTTCGGGCGATGTGGGCATAAAGGAATGGCGACGGTGCAAAGCATGTAGCTGCATTGGACTCGTTGTGAGAAGAAAAAAAACATCACAGACTTATTTCGCGTCTGTAGGCGCACTGCTGTGTTAATGCTGCTGTGTTGACGCTGCTGCTCTGTTTTCAAGAAACAACACGGAGTGGGCGGATATCATATGACTCGCGGAGTTGCTAAGGGTTTTTCAAAATAAGAGTATCATATGAACCTGAACGTTGCTAGCTGCCGGAGCCCAGATATTATGACTGGAGCTGCGCTTGGGGCGGCAATGAGACCCGCACAGGATTTTCAAAATAAGAGTATCGATATGAACTACACGCCAGCTGGCAGGCAGACTATTATTTTTAGACGCCAGACGGTAAATCTACACGCATTTGGCGAATGGCGTCTAGTTATTTTGTTCCCTGAGTGGGTGGGAGGGGTTTTCCCTGATGGCCTGGAGCTTAGCAAGGTTCCTCCTCTCCGCCACCCTCGCTAGAGTCCAGCTCCACCCCAACCGCGCTACTGGCCTTCTTGACCATCTTATCCAGCCTGTTTGTGTCCCCTGCTCTCAGTCCGCTGCCCCAGCAGGTCTGTTATATATATCCGTTCAGTCTGTTTTTGTATAAGTGAAAGTTCTTAAGATAGAGAGAAATTAGATTTTTCAATTGCCTCTCTGCTGTTTAGTTCAGCACCGTGGGCAGCGCCAAGCAAGCCACAGCGCCGCTGTCCCAGCTGAAACGTATAAAAGGGAACCTGTGTTGAAAAACCATTGTGCCCCCCCCGAGAAAATTTTATGCCCCCCCACTCATTTGTTTCTGCAGCCTGGTCTGAGTAGTGAGAGTAGGGGAGAAAAAGGATGGTGGGTGCAAGGGGGTGATTTCTGGGATTCCAATTGAGGTTAGCGTAGAGCAGCTGGTGGGAGATTTAAGGAGAGACGTGCGTAATGGGAAAGTTAAGAGTGCAGAAAGGATGAAGAGGGGAGCAGATAGGATAGAGACAGAGACGGTAGTGATTAAGTTTGAAGGTGAGGTTGTTCCAAGTGAGGTGTTTGTAGGGTATATGGTGTATAGGGTTAGGGAGTTTGTTCTGAGTCCTCTGAGGTGTTACAGGTGTCAGGAGTTTGGTCATATAGCCATTTCATGTAGGAAGGGACAGAGGTGTGCTAGGTGTGGCGGGGAGCATGACTATGGGAAGTGTGGAGAGGGAGTGAAGCTGAAGTGTTGTAGTTGTGGTGGGGAGCATAGTGTAGCGTTTAGGGGTTGTGAGGTGATGAAGAGGGAGGTTGTGGTTCAGAGAGTGAGAAGGGAGGGTAAGTTATCGTATGCGGAGGCGGCTAGGAGGGTAGGACAGGGAAGTCAAGATAGGGTGCAGGGGTTTGGAGAAGGGCATTTGGCAGAGAGGGTAGAGCAGGAGGATAGAGAGAGGGTATGGGAGGAGAAATTTGGTATTGTGGCCTTCGTGGCAGGGGTAGTTAATACTACGGTAGTGATTAAGGATAGAACAGATAGAGTAAAGATGATTGTTAGGATAGCGGTTCAACATTTGGGAATGGAAGGTCTGAAATGGGAGGAGGTGGTTAGGGAATTGGATAAGGGGGTTGTGAGGGACCAAGGAGTCCAGAACAAGGCCGCAGGGGGCAAGGAGTGTCTCGCAGAGGGGGGCTCAGTCAGGAAGTAGCAGCATTAGCTGCACTCCATTGGACAATGTAGGGGATGAAGGATTCCAGTAGATGGCGGTAAAGTAGAAGGAGAAGAGAACTTGTAAGAAGATTGAACAGTTAGGCGGCAGCAATACGCCGGAAGGTGTCTAGACTGCCGGAAATTCACAAGAAGAAGAAGAAGACGTCCTGCTAAACCTAAACATCTGTTGTCCCGATTTATTTGAGATTCGATTCGATTAAATGTTATTGTCATTGCACAGCAGAAGTACAGTACAACAAAATTAAGTTGGCATCTAACCAGAGTGCAAAGTAACAGTAAAGTGCATAGCAGTATCAGGGACCCTGATGTAAACAAGACGAAAGTATTTTCTCTGGTCTGCATCCACTTAAAATTGTGTGTATTGAGCTGTACTGTATTGTACCCATTCTGCAATCTGTTAATAAAGTTTTCAATCAATCAAGTGTAACATGTGAATGTCGAGTACGAAGCTACAAAGTAAATATTATGCTAAGCTGCTCTGGAAGGGGCATTTGTCCAGCGTTACTGAGTCGCGCGGGGCTGGAGTTGTCGGGTCAAACACTGCTTGCTGTGGTATGGAGCAGTGGGGGGAATGAGTGCCCTGCTGGTGCTATGGGCACCCACTACATATTGGAGAATGGGCTTTACTATGTATGCAAGAGACGTTTTTAGCAAAGCAAAAATTTAACTCTTTTGATAATAACTTGGCTGGGGAGTCTTCAACTGACGGATAGTCAGAGGTAAGGATACCAGGGGGAGTGGGTATTCTATGGAACAAGGGAACAAGAAGCTTGACTCATTGATAATAGGGAGGTGTAGTGGTTACGTCATCTTCGTTTTTTCCTGTTCCACCCTCTGTGGAAGGCAATGTATTTCCCCATTGACCATTTCTAAATCGGCTCGTTTTAGATAAATAAAGCATTAACGTTGACATGGTGTACCTTTCTGTGCGTATTTATCCACAATCTATAGCTCAACATGAAAATATTCGCAATTAATCGTAAAGGTAGCAAAATAACAACGTTTATGTTTTCGTTCGCTGGGAAACTACACTACCATTTGGCGCTGCTGACTGACGTCACCACAGCGTAGACGCCTGGCTACTAGTCACAGACCTAGGATCAGATTTCCCTTACATTCGATAAGCTTAACAATTCGTACAATGGGAAAATAACTGACCCTGAATCTGTGGCTAGTATCTGTTTCACCCAACACTAGTGCTCCATGATCATAGCCATTTATCTCTAAAGCTAACCACTATTTGTAAAAGCCACAACCACGTTACCATATTTGTATTTATAATTTAAATCGTATAACGTTATTTCGCTGCATATTAAATCACTCTAAATACTAATGTAAATCATTGTGTCGTTGTACATATTGTGTGTTCTGAAGGTCCAGATTAACACATAGAGTCTGCGTTTATTATTTTGTATAACTTATATATTGTTTATATATATAAGATATATATTTTCACGTCATCTGTTTACCTACCAGTATTCATCATTCGCTTATTTGTATATGTTCCACTCTTAACGCCGTAGACAGCGTGAGCGCATGCGCGGGGTTCTTGGGACATGCCTGGACAGAGTGTGTGTTTTTAGAAGAAATGTTTGGCAGCAGTAACAGGACGGCAAGCAACGTATCTTGACAGAGAGCTGTACAGCTAATTAGATACCACATAATATTGTCGAGCCACTATTGGCACAGTATAGTGACTTGTTCGAGCGAAGTAACGTTGAAAGACTTATAGCTGAACCCAGCGGCGTTCTGGATTTAACTACCTATTGAAGACGACATGCGGGTTGGCCTAAGTGTACAAGGGCTAACTAGCTAGCAACGATGCCAACGGGCTTTTGGACTAATAGCTATTAATCCTGCCATCGGGCGCTAGGAATACAGGAACCCGGTCCGTATGAGACCCTCCTCACCAGCGACGACAGGATTATCCCAAGTTTGTCTGCGGCTCTCTGGAGTAGGAGCTCCAGAGAATTACCGTCTCCACCCGCCATCTTGCTTTCCCCGTGCTGCTCGCTTCTTCTCAATCCATTCCAAGCATCAATGGTCGAGTACTCGTAGTTCAGGACTATCGTTACCTCTGACATTGTTGCATTGACATTATCGTATTAAAGGAGATCTGCGCTATGTATAATATGTATGCTTTCTATTACTATTAAAGTGATTATTCAACTTTGTATCACTGTCCCCTCGCAGTTAATAGAGTGTCCGCCATTTTGTGTACCTATACTGTCTGGCTAATTAATATTCTTTAGTAGTGGTTTAATCTAACATTTAAATACAGTCAGGGTTGTGTAGCCCCTTAGCTACAATTGGTCCTTCGAGCCGGAGGGTATTAGTGGTACTATTAGTGATAATATGGCCAGCGGCGGACACTCTCCAACCAGATCTCCCCATTAGCGCACCCTAGGCGCCAGCGTCAGCCCCCTCCCTACTTGGAGGGCTACGCTGTAGATTTACCTCATAGCTTATCCAAGAGGATGCTAAGCAGGGATAACATTGGTAGCTCAAGCATGCCCAACCTTACAGAGGAGTCAACCCTAGATGTAGAGACCCAAGCTAGTTTAAGTGAAACTAACTTAGCTTACAGGGGGGGACAGGCGAGGCATGACTTGACTATACCCACAGAGTACCGCGCCCCCGAGATGGACCTCGGAGCGCATGAGAGGACAGAGTACCGCGCCCCCGAGATGGACCTCGGAGCGCGTGAGAAGACAGAGTACCGCGCCTCCGAGATGGAACTTGGAGCGCATGAGAAAACCAGGTCGCCGCCCAGCCCAGGCAGCTCCGAATCAAGGTCATCAGCATCATCCCCAAGCGGGGCCGATAGGAGGCTAGCGCAAGTCCTGATCGCCATGATAACCGCCTCGGCTGAAAGGGACCGCCTCCAGGCGCAATGCGAGAGTGAGCGTGAACATCTCAGACTGGAAGAGAGGCGCCTCCAGGCTGAAGAGAGGCGCCTCCAGGCTGAAGAAAACATAGAGCGAGACCGCGTCAAGACCGCAGCGCGAGGCAGAACGAGACCGCCTACAAGCACAAATGATGGCGCAAGCGCTTCAGAATGTAACTCCCCATTCTTCCACCCGGAGCTCCCGGAGATCATCACGCCAAGGGTCGAGGGCACCCTCCCCGACCCGACGAAGCTACATGGGGCCCCGCCTAAGGGAAGAACCTGCTTACGTTGCAGAGCAGCTAGCCGAGCGACTACAAAGCCTGACTGAGGACGAGGGAGGGCAGAGGGCCCACCCGCACTACTCCATCTCAGACCAAGAGGCACAGCGCAGCCCCGGTCTCAGTCACGACACGCTGCGTCATGAACCCCCAACACGCCCCAGTGGGGAGTTCGAGCACCAGACGGCACTGAGGACTAGCGCCTGGCAACCCAGCCCCTGGTTCCCGCCCAGCACGAACCAAAGCCCCAACGTACCGGGAGACTCACCGAGAACGCCCCTCCCCCAACGTGTGTCACTGTGTCAGTGTCACAGCCATCTATGGCACCCTACATTGGGACCCCCATATTCCCAGACTTCACAAGAGAAGACCGAGCGCAGTATACCGAGCTGCGTATGTGCCTAGAGACAATCATGTCAGGAGTACAGGACGAGCCATACAAGTACGCCATTCTCCTTAAGCATCTCAAGGTAACTAGAGCGCACAACATTGCGCTGGCATACTCCAATTCACAAACTCCCTATTCTGACGCCCTAGCTGCCCTCGACGGACGTTACGGACGTACGTGGGATTATGTCATTCAGGAGATATGTGAGATCGAACGCCTCCCCCCAGCTAAAGACAACTGAGCCCTGGATGACTTATCCGTCAAGGTACAGTCCCTAGTAGGGATGCTCGGGTCCCAACGAGAGAAGGGGATGTACGAGCTGTACGCCAACTCCAACGTGGAGCGCATATTAGAGAAGCTCCCCCCATTCCACCAAGAACGTTTTCGGCGGCAACGAAACTACCGTGACCCGAATGCCCCAGAACAGTCACTGCTGGATCTTGCTGACTTCCTAGCCAGGGAGGTTAGCAGCCTAAGGATTGACACCTTCGCATGGGGTGGCTCGAACTGTAAAGAGGGACCGAGGAGGTTTAAAGACCAAAGCAGGCCCATCACAGTGATGCACCAGGCCGAGTCTGTGTCACGGCAGAAGAGTCACAACCCCCTCGCCAAGGGGAAATGGAAGATCGCATGTCAATACTGCGACAACGAACACTGGCTGTCACAGTGCGACGCATTCAAGAAACTGACCACCGTCGAAGTAAGTCAGTGGCTGCTTCCGCTGCGCGCGCGGCCACATGGCAGCAGAATGCCGCCTTAAGAAGAAGTGTGGCAAGTGTGACGGCGCTCACCTCGAAGCACTGCACGAGAGCAACAAGCAAAACCCAGCTCCACAAAGCAACTCGAGAGCAGAAGTACTCTACATCGACCCCCCGCGAAGAGTGGGAGCTCCAGAGTGCTCCTCAAAGTGGTACGAGTACTCCTCAGTCACGGGGACAAGGTACTCGACACCTACGCCATCCTCGACGACGGGTCGGAGAAGACACTCCTCCTCGCCTCCGCCGCGACTCAATTGGACCTGCGGGGCCCAGAGGAGACCATGACCCTCCGTACCATTCGTCGAGACTTAAAGACAATCAAAGGTGAAAACGTCTCGTTCACCATTTCAGCGATCGACCAGCCCAAGAAGCGGTACGCCATCAGCAAGGCGTTCACGAGCTACGACATAGGTTTGTCACGCTACGATTACCCCATCCCACAGCTGAGGGAAAAGTACGACCACCTACGCCAACTGCCCATACCGCCTATCAGCGGCGCTACACCGACCATACTCATTGGCTCCGACCACGCAGACCTCATTGTCCCTACTGATGCGGTCCACATCGGACCCAGAGGATGCCCAGCCGCGGTTAAGACCCGTCTGGGGTGGACGCTCCAGGGCCCCCTCTCCGCGCCTTCCAGCCAACCAACGTCCACACGCTGCCTTTACACCAAGGCGAGCGACACAGACCCCACTCTCCTACAGCACGTTGAGAGGTTGTGGACGCTAGATGCGTTGCCATTCAAGAACGAACGGAAGATGGTTCGGTCCAAGGAGGACAAGTATGCCATCGCTCTACTAGAGCAGAAGACTACTAGGGTCGAGGTCGACGGAGTGCTAAGGTACGCGACCCCACTCTTGAGGCGAGAAGGGATGCCCACTCTGCACGTGCCTAAGGGAGCGACGCACCACTACCTACAGAGCACCGAGCGGCGCCTCGCCAAGAACCCCCCACAAGCAACGATCTATCGCGCCGAGATCGAGAAGCTGGTAACGGCCGGCCACATCAAGAAGATCGATGACCACGAGGCAGAAGGGACGACAGAGTCCTGGTACGTGCCCCACCACAAGGTCACCCACAATGGAAAGAACCGCATTGTGTTCAATTGCAGTCATCAGATTGGACAGCAGAATCTGAATAGCCTACTCCTGCCCGGTCCTACACTTGGACCCTCCCTCCTCGGCGTCCTGATACGCTTTCGTCAGGACAAAGTGGCCATCAGCGGCGACATCAAGGGGATGTTCCTACAAGTTCGACTGATGGAGGAAGACAAGCCTTTACTGAGGTTTCTGTGGAGGGAGAGGCTCGACGACGAACAACCCTCGATATACCAATGGGAGGTACTCCCCTTCGGCACCACCTGCAGCCCATGCTGCGCCACGTTCGCGTTACAGAAGCACGTGGCCAAAGACCCCGGAGCTGACGATGATGTCCGACACAGCGTTGAACGAAGTTTCTACGTGGACAACTGTCTACAGAGCGTATCCACGCAAGAAGAAGCAGAGAGCATCCTGATGAAGCTACGGGCTTCATTAGCCAAAGGTGGATTCGACCTCCGACAGTGGGCCAGTAGTGACCCTCAAGTTCTCCGGCACCTCCCTCCAGAGACTAAGGCCGCTAGCAGCGAGACCTGGATGGTGCACACCCCAGGCGAAGCACAAGAGATGACGCTGTGTCTCGTCTGGCGCTTTAAGACGGACTCGCTTCACTACCGACACACACCTCTGAGGACGGACCAGGAGACATCCACGACTATACTAACCACTCGGCGGAGTGTGTACCGAACACTCGCCAGCCAGTACGACCCTATGGGGTGCATTCTCCCCTACACCACCCGGGCGAAGATGCTGGTGAGAGAACTGGGGGCCAAGGAGCAGGGCTGGGATGACCCCATACCCGAGCACCTAGCCACCACATGGAGAGAGTGGGAGGATGAACTTGTCTTACTCCGCGAGGTTGCCATCCCGCGGAGCTACTTCCCTCCTAACGTGTGCTTGGAGACTTGTCAGATCGACCTGCACGTCTTCAGCGACGCCTCGGAAGTGGCGTACGGATCAGTGGCCTACCTGAGGGCTCGAGAAGAGGGAGGAGAAGTCCACGTAGCCTTTGTCCTGGCCCGCTCGAGGATTGCTCGATTCCGCGACTGGAGCTCTGCGCAGCCCTGGTAGGCGCACAACTTGCCAAAATGGTGCAAAATGAACTCACCATACCGGTGCGTGAGATCATCCTATGGTCAGACTCCATGACTGTGATCACCTGGATCCAGTCCGCCTCCTGTCGGTACAAGGTTTTCGTAGGGGTCCGAGTATCCGAAATCCAAGACCTGGTAGGAGCGGAATGTTGGAGATATGTTGACACCAAGCAGAACCCAGCGGATGTCATCACACGGGGGATGTCCCTAGCCGACCTCACCTGTCCTAACTCATACAGTGATGGTCCAGAGTTCCTCAAGCTCCCGGAGGAGAAGTGGTTTATCTCCACACCGCGGGAGGCGAACCAAGACGAGTCAGAAATAATGTTCTGCGGGCTGAGTCAAGCCCCGGCTCCAACGGGCCCAGACCTAGACGACTGTCAAACTTTGGAGAGTGCCCAGAAAAGGACATTCCTATGGCACCACCCGGAGCTCCCCCCCACCACAGACCTCGATGCACCTGCCTACAAGGAAGCGGAACTTCTTGTGCTGCAGAGGGCGCAGAGAGACTCTTTCCCAGAGGAAATGGAGTGTCTGATAAGGGCAAAGCCAGTCCCCTCAGACAGTCGACTCCTCACCTTAGCCCCAGAAATCTACGCCCAGGGCCTCATCAGGGTGGGTGGTCGGTTGAGACGGGCCCCGGACTTGGCCGAGGATGTTAAGCATCCCATCGTCCTAAGCAGCCGACACAGGATAACAGACTTGATCATTCAGAAATACGACGAGGTGGTGTGCCACGCGGGGACCGAGCGAGTCTTTGCGGAGATCCGACGGCGCTTCTGGATACTCCAAGGGAGAGAAGCTGTACGCCAATTCCAACGAACTTGCCCGACCTGTCGCAAGTGGAGGACACAGCCCATTATCCCGAAGATGGCAGACCTGCCTCCCTGCCGCCTCCGAGTCGGCGAGCGGGCCTTCCATTCCACGGGTGTGGACTGCTTCGGCCCATTCAACGTCAAGAGAGGAAGAGGAACAGAGAAGAGGTGGGGCATCATGTATAAATGCATGACCACCAGAGCTGTTCACATTGAGCTCCTCCAGTCGATGAGTACAGACTCGTTCCTCATGTCATTCCGGAGGTTCCAAGCGAGGAGAGGGACCCCCTCAGTGCTATTGTCAGACCAAGGGACAAATTTCTGAGGAGGAGACACGGAACTGAGAGCGAGCTTCCTGAACATGGGTGAAGAACTCAAGATCCGCCTCGCTCCTGCTCAGGTCACCTTCCAGTTCAATCCTCCGAATGCCCCCCATTTCGGGGGAACGTGGGAGAGAGAGGTCCGATCAATAAAGACTGCTATGTACACCGTACTTGGAGCCCAGACAGTGGGCGATGAAGTCCTGGCTACGGTCCTTACTGAGATTGAGGGAGTTCTGAACTCCAAGCCCCTCTGCTACGTTTCAAGCGATGTAGCTGACGTCGATCCTATCACCCCAAACTACCTCTTGATGGGGCGGCTGGACCCTGCCCTTCCTCAGACTGTGTACAGACAGGACGAGATGAACGGACGGAGAATGTGGAGACACAGCCAAGTACTGGCCAACCAGTTTTGGGCCCGCTTCCTCCTACACTACTTACCCTCCCTTCAAGCCCGTCAGAAATGGGTGAAAGACAGGGACAACCTGACCGTGGGGACCGTCGTGATGATCATAGACCAGTCACTACCCCGAGCTACGTGGCCAGCCGGCCGTGTGAGCAGAGTAATCAATGGTTCGGATGGGAAGGTCAGAGCGGCAGAGGTCATCGTCCAAGGGCGGACTTATACTAGACCAGTAGCTAAGTTGATAGAGCTTCCTGCGTTCCCTGACCCCCCTGACGACGACGATAACCCACCGACTTTATAGATTACTTCCAACTCCCCATAGTCCATTATGGAGAAATTGATTTGACCCTTGATGTGCCCCAAATTTTATTTGCTAATTAGGTTCCGACTAATTAGGGGGCGGCTGTTCTGAAGGTCCAGATTAACACATAGAGTCTGCGTTTATTATTTTGTATAACTTATATATTGTTTATATATATAAGATATATATTTTCACGTCATCTGTTTACCTACCAGTATTCATCATTCGCTTATTTGTATATGTTCCACTCTTAACGCCGTAGACAGCGTGAGCGCATGCGCGGGGTTCTTGGGACATGCCTGGACAGAGTGTGTGTTTTTAGAAGAAATGTTTGGCAGCAGTAACAGGACGGCAAGCAACGTATCTTGACAGAGAGCTGTACAGCTAATTAGATACCACATAATATTGTCGAGCCACTATTGGCACAGTATAGTGACTTGTTCGAGCGAAGTAACGTTGAGAGACTTATAGCTGAACCCAGCGGCGTTCTGGATTTAACTACCTATTGAAGACGACATGCGGGTTGGCCTAAGTGTACAAGGGCTAACTAGCTAGCAACCATGCCAATAGGCTTTTGGACTAATAGCTATTAATCCTGCCATCGGGCGCTAGGAATACAGGAACCCGGTCCGTACGAGACCCTCCTCACCAGCGACGACAGGATTATCCCAAGTTTGTCTGCGGCTCTCTGGAGTAGGAGCTCCAGAGAATTACCGTCTCCACCCTCCATCTTGCTTTCCCCGTGCTGCTCGCTTCTTCTCACTCCATTCCAAGCATCAATGGTCGAGTACTCGTAGTTCAGGACTATCGTTACCTCTGACATTGTTGCATTGACATTATCGTATCAAAGGAGATCTGCGCTATGTATAATATGTATGCTTTCTATTACTATTAAAGTGATTATTCAACTTTGTATCACTGTCCCCTCGCAGTTAATAGAGTGTCCGCCATTTTGTGTACCTATACTGTCTGGCTAATTAATATTCTTTAGTAGTGGTTTAATCTAACATTTAAATACAGTCAGGGTTGTGTAGCCCCTTAGCTACATTGTGTATAGTTTATAACGTTAGTAGCTAGCTAGCTTGCTAGCCGGCATTCTCGAAACTCCTAACATGCCCCGATTTAAAATGGTTCTCTCCTCTTTGTATACCTTTGTCCTCACAAACAAAGTATTCTGCCAGGGAACTTATGGACACGACATTAGTAGTAGTTATAAGGTGTTTGAGCTTGTAACGTTACCGTTAGTTAGCTATCGTGGTAGCTGTGATCAGTCACGAAAGGGGCTACTATCGTGCTATCAACATTCCGTGACGTGTAGCTAGCTAGCTTGCTAACCGGCATGATGCGTGTGTGCAGTGTTTGCCCCACAGGTCTGAGAAGAGGACCTGCACATTTTACTCGTTCCCGAAACTCCTGTATGCCCCGATTTAAAATGGTTCACGACAGTAGACATAATGCTACGTAATAGCATTTAGCGGGGTAACGTTAACGTTAGCTAGCTAGCTTGGTACTATGACCCGTGACGGGGATAAGGCGACAGCCTAACAGACCAATAGCGCTGTGTACTGAACAACAGGCTGCCTAGTGGTAATTGTAGTTATTTTTTTACGACAAATTAAAAACCTTATAACTACCTTTGTTTCAACCAAAAATGCTTAAACAATCATGTTAGTGGTAGAAGGGAACTCATTTTGTGCAAAAATGGAAAGCTTGCCAATGTTCATGCGGCAGAATTGTTACAATAGCCGATAATCCATTTTCCCAATGATAAATCCCTATACGGGTGGAACAACCAGTGACGTCAGACTACACCTCCCTATTGTGGTCAGGCTTGGAGTTGACTGGTGTATTGCAATACAATTTACTCATAATGATGAGGAATTTATTATCCTAAATGTGTAACACCCTATGAGTGCTGTGAGAATGTGGAGGAATTGTCTAAATAGGCTTGCCTTAATCAATTCCTTTATTCAAGATAATACTTCTTCCAGTGTGTATGTGATTGGGGATATGAATGCGGATATCTCAGATAGGAACTCATTGTTTGCCAATCACATGGCCCAGTTCTGTGAAGATAATAATTTGATATTGTCAAGTAAAGTGCTTTTGCCCACAAATAGCTATACATACATTAGTGAGGCGAGGCCTAGCACACTATGTCATGGCTTGACGGCCTTGACCATTGTATTAGTACAGCTGATGCACATACTTCACTGGGGTGTATACAAATTTTGTATGGGGCAGCAACGACTGGTGATAATATTCCTTTTGCTATGCCGTTTCCATCAGGGGAGTCGATGTGGACATGGTTGAGGATTACAAATACCTCGGTGTGCACATCGACAACAAACTGAAAGGGTCAAAACATGCAGAGGCACTCTACAAGAAGGGCCAGAGCCGACTCTACTTCCTCAGAAGGCTGAGATCCTTCAATGTCTGAGTGTACAAGGATTTTGAGGATGTTCTATGAGTCGGTGGTGGCGGGTGCACCTTCTTGTACGCTGTGACCTGCTGGGGCAGCGGACTGAGAGCAGGCTGGTCAGGAAGGCCAGTAGCGTGGTTGGGGTGGAGCTGGACTCTCTAGCGAGGGTGACGGAGAGGAGGAGCCTTGCTAAGCTCCAGGCCATCAGGAAAAAACCCTCCCACCCACTAAACACAGACTTGGCTGACAGGAGGAGCATGTTCAGTGCTAGGCTAACACTCCCTAAATGTAGCACTGAACGGCACAGCTAGAACAAGGGACTATTTAAAGTATTTCTATTCTATTCTATTCAATAAATGTGGGAGATTTACCTGCATTATCTAGAAATGATAATAGTGTCACTGTCAACACAGAAATACTGGACTGGTCAACCATCACAAAAGAGGAAATCTTAACTTATTATGTCCATACAGACAAGTACTTAAGTAATATTCATCTACCAGAGATGCAATTATGTGCATGGATGTTGATTGTAAGGATGTGGAGCATAGGAGAGCTCTCTGCTCCATGTATGATAATATAGTGGGCACTTTGTATGAAGGCAGTAAGCCCTACTACAAGCATAACAATAAGACGTATAACATCAGACCTGGTTGGAACGAGTATGTAGCTCAGTATCATGCTGAAGCCTGTGAAGTTTAAATCATGGGTTATGGCAGGTGGACCCAGGCAAAGGCATGTGCTTGAGCACAAGAAGCTCACTAATGCAAGATATAAGTATGCCATTCGCTTCATTTGTAAAAATGAGCAAGCCATGAGGGCTGATTCCATGGCTAACTCATTCAGCGCCATTCACGATGATAGTTGGGTTAACTCGCCATCGCTTGAGCGCCAATCACGAGTATAGTCGGGTTTTTTCTCTTTTAATTTTTTATTATTTTTTTTATTATCTTTTTCCTCCTTTTTTCGATTTTTCTACCATCCCAATGTTATTCGTTATGCCAATTCCCAATCCCCTTCCTGGTCATTGCACACTCTACCCCCTACCGTCGGTCCGGGAGGGCGGAGACTATCACATGCTTCCTCCGACACATGTGTACCCAGCCCACCGCTTTTTTTCACCTGGCAGCGCGGACTCTCACTGGGAGAGTGTAACGTGTGGAAGTATTACACTACCTCTCCCAGATCCTTCCCTTGCTGTGCAGGCGCCCCGACCGAACTGTAGGAGTCGCTGTTTACAACGACCAGGACCCACCATCGCTGGGTTTCCCACCCGCTAACACTGCCAATTGTGTTAGTATGGACGGTCGGCCAACCCGGAAGCACCACAGCTGGATTCGATCCCACTGTCTATGTGGTGGTAGACAGACGCTTAGTCCGCTGCGCTACCCGGCCGCCCGTATAGTCGGGTTTGAATCGTTATTTCTTTTATTAGCGATATCCATTCATTTTCATCCATCCAGCCTGATGTTATCGTTGGGAATGGGTCTGAGCTCGCAAAAGGGCAAATACCGCCGCCTACGCCTTCCAGCTGGTATTGCACTCCATTGGGAATGGGGTAACTGTACATTGGATTATCCACGAAACCTTACTTGGTCACAAGAAGAGGGTCTCGTGTATTATTGGGTTAGGACATTTACTGTACATTGGAGGGGGTTGGGTTAGGACATTTACAGGGGCCAGTTTCGAATTGCAGTCTCCCGTAGGTGCTCTTTGAGAGTGGTTTTGAAAGTGGGTAGTGATTCACATTCTTTTACAGCTGTGGGTAGGGCGTTCCACATTGATGTGGCATAATTGCTAAACGTGTTTTGTCCCTTGTTTGAGCCGAATCTGGGTTTCACATGATTTGTGGAGCTCCCTCTTGTTGTGGTCGTGGTATTCACTGACCTTTGGGAAGTAATTTGACATGTACATGGGTACCTTAGTCATGTAGTGTATCTTATGTAGACCAGGCCCATTGCAAGTTGCTGTACTCTGTCGTCTACTGTAAGCCATCCTAGGTAGTCAAAGTGGGCAGGGGTGAGGTGGGTTCTAGGAGTAAGGTCAAGCAGTAGTCTGACCAGTTTGTTTTGTGATGTTTGTAATTTTGTTTTTAGCGCCTTTGAGGTGCTTTGGTACCATGAGGTGCAAGCATAGTCATAGTACCCTTGAATGAGTGCTCCTGCCAGAGTCTTCAGGGTATTCTTGTTTACCAGAGAGGAGATCCGGTACAAGAATCTAGTTCGTTGGTTGACTTTTTTTTATTACATTGGATGCCATTTTGTCACAGGAAAGATTTGCCTCTAGGATGGAACCTAGGTATGTAATTTAATCTTTCCTTGTGACAATATTGTCACCCACTGTAACTGAGAAGCCGTCGGCCTTGCTGAGTTTGATATTTGAACCGAAGAGAATGGACTCTGTTTTACCCAGGTGTAATGATAGTTTGTTATCAGCGAGCCAGGTGCAGATTTTGCCTAGTTCCGAGCTGAGGGTTTTTTCAACCTGTAACTTGTTCTTGTCAGAGACCAGCAGGGCTTTGCGCTATATAAAATTGCTGCACTTTGTTAAAAATTACATTGATCTGTTGGTCTGTGTAGTAGCTAATACAGGATTTTGCTGCTTAAACGTATGTATAATGTATATTCATTGATTCATTCGTATACCAAAATAAATTTTTATTGAAAAATGTTGCTTTTCGTATCAAATATTGATATGCGATTAAAATGTGATTAATTTAGATTAATTAACTATAAAGTCTCAAATTAATTCGATTACAATTTTTTATCGGGTCCCACCACTAACAGAAATATATACAGATATAGACAATATTTACGGTGTATATAGTTATTGCTCATTACTACCCTACAGTGCTATATGGATAGGCTATACATTTAGTAGCCTAGTTAGGTAGTTTGAGTACAATGAAGTAGGTAGTTATGAGTACAGTGTAAAAAAAAGTATGGATTGAGTATAGGCATCAGAGTTTATACGGTATAGGTTGAGTATAGGCAACAGTTTATAGTATAAAGAGATAGATATCAAATGTATATTTGATCAATATTATTATATTATTACATGTTAGATTTAAAGCATTGCAGTTTCTTATAATATCTGCGTGTGTGTGCAGGTGCATAATTCACCTGTAGGTACATTGCATGGCCACTAGATGGAGGCAGAATCAGCAGTGTTGGGAACGCAGCTACCCTCAAGAGAAATAGGTAGAATTTGTAATGTCGTCAAACAGCGACCTCTAGACAAAACATGACAACTTGGTACTGCGCTTTATTTACATTTTAGTTTTTTTCTGATGTTTGGCTTGGTCGCTTGGATTTCAGTGGGTATAGGGGAGGGGTTGCAAGTAACGGTTGGTCACACCTCAGGCTCTACCAAGACAGGTCTGGAGTAATTCACAGTATCATAAGTACTAAACTCCAACCCATACATCAGACCAAAACAAAAAAGTAAACAAAGCGCAATAGCAAGCAGGACTATTTTGCCTAGATGTTTGATTGATTGATTGAAAACTTTATTAACAGATTGCAGAATGGGTACAGCTCAATACAAACAAACTGCTAAGAGGATGAAGACCAGAAAAATACTTTCATCTTGTTTACATAAGGGTCCTCCGTTTTCAATTCATCAAGACATTAAATGACATACAAGACATACATATATACGGTACTGTGTAAGAAAGAGAGAACATCATAGAAAAATATATATCCGAAGGGGAAGAAACTGTACATTAGAGGAGATTAGGGGAGTGGGGGGGGATTTTGACATTTACAGGGGCCAGTTTCTAATTGCAGCCACCCGTAGGTGCTCTTTGAGAGCGGTTTTGAAGGAGGGTAGGAATTCACATTCCTTTACGGCTGTGGGTAGGGCGTTCCACATAATTTTTTTGTATCTACTTTTTCTCCCATTTTCAATTTTTCTCCCATCCCAATTTCGTATCGTCCAATTCTACCCTCCCCTGTCTCGATGTGGACTAAGCCTTACATCACGTGTCCCCTCCGGTACTCAAGGAAGCAGCAGTTGCATCTTTTCACCTGCACAGCGCGATCTCTCAGCGTCGGGGGTCTGCGTTTGGAGGGCACGCCGCCCCCGTCGCTTCCTGATTCTGCTGCGCAGGCGCACCAACCGACCTGTAGGAGTTGGATCCCCACCCATCAGCTTCCCACCCCCTAATACTGCCAATTGTATGAGTATGAACGACCAGCCAAGCTGATAGCAATGCGGAGATCTGGGCTTGAACCCTGCGTCCCCTGCATTGGTGGTGAGCGCCTTGCCCATGTGCACCACCTAGCCGCCCCGGCGTTCCACATTATTGTGGCATAATTGCTAAACGTGTTTAGTCCCTTGTTTGAGCCGAATCTGAGTTGAACGTGATTTGTGGAACTCCCTCTGGTGTTGTGGTCGTGGACTTTAGGAAGTATTTCGACAGGTACATGGGTATCTTTGTGGTGTAGTGTATCTTGTGGACCAGGCCCATTGCAAGTTGTTGTACTTTGTTGTCTACTCTAAGCCATCCTAGATTGTCAAAATGAGCAGGGGTAAGGTGTGTTTTAGGAGTAAGGCCAAGCAGTAGTCTGACCAGTTTGTTTTGTGATGTTTGGAGCCTTGTTTTTAGGGCCTTTGAGGTGCTTTGGTGCAAGCATAGTCGTAGAAACCTTGAATGAGTGCTCCTGTTAGAGTCTTCAAGGTATTCTTATTTACCAGAGAGGAGATCCTGTACAAAAAGCTTGTTCGTTGTTTGACTTTTTTGATTACATTGGTTGCCATTTTGTCACAGGAAAGATTTGCCTCTAGGATGGAACCCAGGTATGTAATTTCATCTTTCCTTGTGACAATATTGTCACCCACTGTAACTGAGAAGCCGTCGGTCTTGCTGAGTTTGTTATTTGTTCCGAAGAGAATGCACTCTGTTTTACCCAGGTGTAATGATAGTTTGTTATCAGCGAGCCAGGTGCAGATTCTGCCTAGTTCTGAGCTGAGGGTTTTTTCAACCTGTAACTTGTTCTTGTCAGAGACCAGCAGGGCTGAGTCGTCCGCGAACAAGAACAAGTTGCAGTCACAAGCTGATGACATGTCATTTGCATAAATTAGGAACAGTAGCGGTCCTAGTATGCTTCCTTGTGGAACACCACTCTAGGATGGAACCCAGGTAGGTAATTTCATCTTTCCTTGTGTGACCGATCGTATGTTACTCCTTCTGTGTTGTGTTAAATGTCGATGCCCCAAGGGAGTTTCGAACCCGGGTCTCCCACGCCGTGGGCGACAACATAGACCACTGCACTAAGAGGTGAATTCACTTCTGGGTACCGTATCTATGTGTCTTTTAACCCTGTTAAGGGGAAGTGAGTTTAACTCACAGCCCGCTTACTGCCACAGTCACTTCACAACACACGCGTTTATCGTGACTGTGGATATTACACGGACCTCCGTTACACTCACCTCCCTAAACTCACGCCACCTCAGGACATCCGGGTCATACGGCACCAGTGTGACCGATCGTATGTTACTCCTTCTGCGTTGTGTTAAATGTCGATGCCCCGAGGGAGTTTTGAACCTGGGTCTCCCACGCTGCACTAAGAGGTGAATTCACTCCTGGGTACCGTATCTATGTGTCTTTTAACCCTGTTATGGGGAAGTAAGTTTAACTCGCAGCCCGCTTACTGCCACAGTCACTTCACAACACACGTGACTCTACGCAATTATCAGAATTTTTATTTCTGAACATACCTGTAATGCCTTCTGTATTGTTGTTGAATGATGTTTCGCAGTTAGCAGTCTCTATACAGCTAAAGAGACTAATTTTGTCCGGTCTTACGGCTGCTAAAAAGTTGATAGCATCACGATGGATTCAACCGGATAAAATGTGCCGGAAGGTATGGGTTCTTTTTTTTTTAAACTTCATTTTTTAGCGTTTATTGCTTTTCTGGTCAAGCATGACCGACAGATGCAGGGTGAAACGGGAGGGAGAACAGGGGAAGACATTCGGCAAATGACGGCGGGTCCGGGAATCGAACTCGGAGTCAACCAGATCCGTGACGCAGCACGGTATTCCCAGACGCTTTCACGTCGAGGTACATGGTGAGCTACTGGAGCTCCCCCGAAGGTATGGGTTCTTACCTATCTCGAATCTGTGATTTATTTAGAGAGATCTACAGCAAGAATTTTAGGTGTCAATGAAGCCAGCATTGCAATCTGGTTAGAAGTGGTGGAGAGAATAAAGGTTAGCATATGAATTGTAATTCCTGGTTAGAAACTAATAATGGATGGATTATCCAAGGGGGGTCCTGAGGGGGGGGAAGAAGAACGAGCAAGAGCATAATGTACTGTATTGTATTGTGGGGATTATGTATATATCTCGTAACCTACATTTATTGATTCAAATACAGGAATGTATATTCCTGTGATTTATTGGGATATTTACTGTTAATGTTTGTCTTGTAATTTTTTTTTTTAAATGTGTTAAAAAAAACACGTGACTGTGACTGTGGATATTACTCACGGACCTCCGTTACACTTGTGACAATATTTTCACCCACTGTAACAGAGAAGCCCCTGGCCTTGCTGAGTTTGTTATTTGATCCAAAGAGAATGGATTCCGTTTTACCCAGGTGTAATGATAGTTTGTTATCAGCGAACCAGGTGCAGATTCTACCGGGCGAGTTCAGAGCTGAGGGCTTTTTCAACCTGCAACTTGTCCCTGTCAGAGACCAGCAGGGCAGAGTCGTCCATGAACAGGAACAAGTTCAAAAATGTAACATTACTTCCATGTATGACTAAGTTGAAAACGTACACAGATGAGCCATTGGAGTTAATGGGGAAGATAATGGTCACAGTTGAGAGTGGGGAACAGAAGTTGCAGTTAAGATAAGATAAGATAAGATAAGATATTCCTTTATTAATCCCCTTGGGGAAATTCATGACACACACATACAGCTCAACGTCTCATAAATGATATTAACAACAACACAATCATTACATTTTTACAGTAACAATGGCACAGCATAAATTCAACAGACATGTACATTTGTTGACACATGTCAGCATTACAGGAGGCCTGAGACACTGTATGCGATAGTCGGCTGCATTCCACCATGTGAACACAGTGGATCGCGCCTGGTGAACTGGAGGGGGGGCGGAGTGGGGGGGGGGGGGGGGGCATTGGAAATTCGGGTAAGGAATTTGGTTGTGGAGCAGTCAAGGGGGGCCCCCACCGTCGCGCATCAGAGGCAGCCTGCACTTCATACGTATGGCGCCAGATGAGTCACAACAGCAGGTGCGGATGGGGGGGGGGGGGGGGGGGGGGGTGGGTGGGGGGGTGGGGGTAGGGGGGGCCTCATCAATCTTATCGCTTCCAGCTAGTACAGACCGTCTCCTCTTTCCCAGAATCACACATCGCCGGAGAGTCAACTCCTCCGCGTTGACCTTGGCCTCGGTCCGTTCCACAGCAGAAAGGATAAGGAGGGTGTGGGAAGGGGGAGGGGGGGGGGGGGGTGATAACATGCAGCTCGAGGCAGATATGCCGCATATAGTTAAAATCAGGTCAATTTTGTCTAATCATCGTCACCATCGTCGTATCCCCTATTACGGTACGGTGGCATTTTTATTTTCACGTCCCTAATTTCCGACGTGATGTCCAGTATGGCCTGTGACCGCGAAAGTTCCTCCGCATGGTTAGAAGCAAGTCTCTCAAGAGTTACCCTTAGTGGTAGCCAGGGGGCGGGGTCCTGCACTCATGGGTCGTAATTGGATAAGACCATTAAACCTAGACTGGTCTAAGTTCAACAGGATAGGGGATCCGGTGGAGTCCCTGTGTCAGACATATACGCAGGTATTTGGCAATGGTTTGGGTAAAGTGACAGGGGTTAAGGCTAAAATGTATGTGTCCCCACATGCAAAACCTAGGTTTTGCAAAGCCAGGTCTGTTCCTTATGCTTTGAGGGAAGCTGTAAACAAACAGCTAGATGACTTGGAGAAGCAAGGGGTTATTTCTCCAGTGCCACACAGTGAGTGGGCAGTGCCCATAGTGAATATACCAAAGAGAGGGCATGGGCAAAACAGAGTCCATTCTCTTCGATTCAAATAACAAACTCAGCAAGACCGACGGCTTCTCAGTTACAGTGGGTGACAATATTGTCACAAGGAAAGATGAAATTACCTACCTGGGTTCCATCCTAGAGGCTAATCTTTCCTGTGACAAAATGGCATCCAATGTAATAAAGAAAGTCAACCAACGGACTCGATTCTTGTACCGGATCTCCTCTCTGGCAAACAAGAATACCCTGAAGACTAAGAGGAGCACTCATTCAAGGGTACTACGACTATGCTTGCACCTCATGGTACCAAAGCACCTCAAAGGCACTAAAAACTAAATTACAAACATCTCAAAACAAACTGGTCAGACTACTGCTTGACCTGACTCCTAGAACCCACCTCACCCTTGCCCACTTTGACAACCTAGGATGGCTTAGAGTAGACGACAGAGTACAGCAACTTGCAATGGGCCTGGTCTACAAGATACACTACACGACCAAGGTACCCATGTACATGTCAAAATACTTCCCTAAGGTCAGTGAATACCACGATCACAACACCAGAGGGTTTCAAGTTTCAAGTTTCTTTAATAGTTGTCATACAGAAGTACAGAATACTTTTATACAAAATGCTTCTTACTGTTACGCTCCAGAGACTGTGCAAGACAAGATAAGTATGAAATAAAATAACATAGTATAGCATGTAAATTAGAAGTAAAAAAATGAGGTCACAGTGTTCAGTATAGACATATGTACAATGTTCGATGCAGAGTAGACGTAACTGAGTTACCATATAATATACAATACTGTGTAGTGTACAAATATACAATACTATATAGTGCAAGGCAGAAATAGGATGAGGTGCAATTTAGGTACAATTTACAGTAGGTGTACGAGTTGTAGTGCAAATCCTTTATCAATAAATATAAAGTGTGTTTGTGTGATCTAAAGTGTGGAGAGTGGGTGCTGCAGTGTGTTGTTTGTTTAAGTGAGTGTGTGCGTGTGGGTGTGTGTGCTGTGTGCATTTGATGGTTGTTGCATAGTGTTTATTGTTCGTTTAGCAGCCTGATGGCCTGGGGATAGAAGCTTTCTGTGCTTGCCTTAAGACTCCGGTATCGCTTGCCTGACCGCAGCAGTTCAAAGAGGCAGTTGTTCGGGTGGCTCGAGTCCTTAATAATTCTCTTAGCCTTCCCCTTGCACCGCTTGTTGTAAATGTTCTGGAGGGTGGGAAGCCCCCCTCCAATTGTGCGTTCGGCTGAACGTGTCACTCTTTGTAGTCTGCTACGGTCTTGTGCAGTGCTATTCCCAAACCAGGAGGTGATGTTGCCAGTCAGGATGCTCTCTATTGTACATGAGTAGAAGTTCCTAAGGATCTTCTGACTGACTTGGAACTTCCTTAGGCGCCTGAGGAAGTAGAGGCGTTGTCGTGCCTTCTTCACAACACTGTCAATGTGTGTGGTCCATGTCAAATCCTCAGATATGTGGGTTCCGAGGTACTTGAAACTGTTCATTCTCTCAACCGGTGCCCCGTCGATGCTGAGGGGGCTGTAGTCCTTGACCCCCGACCTCCTGAAGTCCACAATCATCTCTTTTGTTTTGCTGACGTTCAGGGAGAGGCAGTTCTCCTGACACCACTGTGACAGGTTCTCTACCTCTTCCAGGTAGGCCCTTTCGTCGTTGGCAGAGATCAGGCCCACCACTACTGTGTCATCAGCAAATTTGATGATGGTGTTGTTGTTCCGCTGTGCTACGCAGTCATGTGTGTACAGGGAGTAGAGGAGGGGGCTCAGAACACAGCCCTGGGGGGCCCCTATGTTGAGCGTGATGGATGAGGAGGTGCAGTTGCCTGCTCTTACCATCTGGGGTCTGCCCGTCAGGAAGTCCAAGACCCACTGGCAGAGGTCATAGTTCAAGCCCAGGTCCCTGAGCTTGGCTATGAGTTTGGAGGGGACTATGGTATTGAATGCTGAGCTGTAGTCGATGACAGCATTCTCACATAGTTCCCCTGCCTCTTGTCCAGGTGTGATGCTGCTGTGTGCAGCACATGGGCTATGGCGTCCTCCGTGGACTTGTTGGGGCGATATGCAAATTGCAGAGGGTCCAGGTTGATGGGGAGGGAGGAACAGATGTAGCCCTTCACTAGCTTCTCAAAGCACTTCATGGCTATGGAGGTGAGGGCTACAGGGCGGTAGTCGTTGAGGCAAGCGGGCGTAGATTTTTTGGGTACAGGGATGATGGTGGACTTCTTCAGACAGGTGGGGATGACAGCCTGTTCCAAGGACAGGTTGAAGATGTCAGTGAATACCGGGGCCAGTTGGTCGGCACAGACTTTTAGGACGCGGCCGGGGATGCCGTCCGGTCCTGCTGCCTTCCTGATATTCACTTTTTTAAAGATCCGTCTCACCTCATGCTCTGTTACCCTGAACACTGAGTCTCCATCAGCAGACCCCCCCCCCCCCCCATTGCCGTGGTTTGTAGGCTGGTGTTTTTATTCACAGCCTCAAACCTCGCATAGAAGGAATTGAGATAATTTGCTAAGGAGATGTCATTGTTCCGTTTGAGGGAGGTGCCTTTGTAATCTGTCATTGTTCTGAGGCCCTGCCACATGCCTCTAGAGTCAGCCTGTTCGAACTGAAGTTCAACTTTATCCCTGTAACGCCGTTTTGCCTCTTTTACTGCTCTCCTGACGTTGTATCTTGCCATCTTGTGTTCTTCCATGTTGCATGTCTCCAGCCCGGTGTTGTATGCTGATGTGCGCACTTTCAGAGCCTCACGGACGGATTTGTCTACCCAGGGCTTTTGATTTGGGTAGATTTTAATTGTGGTGGAGGGGATTGTTTCTTCTACCAGAGTACAGACATAGTCAAGCACCGTTTCAGTGTATTCGTTAATATTGGCTGTGTTATCACGGAATACACTCCAGTCTGTGCATTCAAGTGCAGCTTGGAGTGACTCCTCTGACGTCACGGCCCAACGCTTAACCTCTCGCGAGACCACCGGCGTTCGCTTGAGACTTTGTTTATACTTTGGCAAAAGGAATATGGCGGCGTGATCGGACTTACCGAATGGACTAAGAGCCTGTGACTTATACCCATTCTTAAATTGCGAGTATACATGGTCTAATATGTTCTCGCCTCTGGTGGGACAGGTCACATGCTGATAGAAATTCGGCAACACCTTTTTAAGACGCGCGCTGTTGAAATCACCCAGAACCACAATGGCAGCGTCAACGCTAGCTATCTGTTGTTTGTTTACCTCGTCGTGAAGTTTTGAAAGTGCGACCCCAGTGTTCGCGTGTGGTGGAATGTACACTCCGATGAGGATGATGGACGTTAACTCTCTTGGGAGGAAGAAGGGTCGACATTTTATCGTGATAAACTCCAGGTCTGGGGAGCAGTGGTTAGACAGTTCCTTTGCGTTGCCTAAATCGCACCACTCCTTGTTTATCATGAAGGCAATGCCGCCACCTTTCTTCTTTAGTGACTCTTCTGCCGTCCGGTCCTTGCGGAGGACGAAGAAGTGGTCTGCCGGTTCTATTGCGTGATTCGGGACATCTGGACTCAGCCAAGTTTCTGTGAAACAGAGGACGTTACAATCCCGAATGTCCCTCTGGGAGCTCCACAAATCATGTTAAACCCAGAATCGGCTCAAACAAGGGACTAAACAGGTTTCGCAATTATGCCACAGCAATGTGGAACGCCCTACCCAAAGCTGTAAAGGAATGTGAATCACTACCCACTTTCAAAAACACTCTCAAAGAACACCTACGGGAGACTGCAATTCGAAACTGGCCCCTGCAAATGTCCTAACCCAACCCCCTCCAATGTACAGTAAATGACCAAGTATGGCTTTGTCAATATTCCAATGTACAGTGTACAGTGTCCCCCACCCACCCCCTACCCAATCCCCCCCCACCCCCACCCAACCACCTCCAATGTACAGTTCCCCCCCCCACCCACTCAACCCCACCCCACCTACCCAACCTCCTCCAATGTACAGTTTCTACGTCAAAATGTATATACTCTCTTTTCTGGACTCTTTTTGTATCACAAACAGTACTGTATTTGCAAATCTGGTATGTCATAAATGTATAGATGTAGCAGTACTGTCTATCTGTATGTCGTGTGTGTCATATATGTTATGATGAATTGAAAATGGGGGACCCTGATGTAAACAAGACGAAAGTCTTTCTCTGGTCTGCATCCCCTTAACAATTGTATGTATTGAGCTGTACTGTACTGTACCTGTAACTGAGGGGTACAATTCCCTGACTGTATTGATAAGTATGGTATCATTAAACCACTACCGCTTTATGTACTTTAACTACTGGCCATACAGTACACGATATCTAAATATGATGAACACTTTCCACAATGAAATCGGTTCCAGTCAAAGGTAATAATCAAATATTTAATGGAGCAAAAGGTACATAGAATATTTATCTTACATTTATCATTTGAATGCACTTGTAAGGCAAATGAGTACTCGTAGGCAAATCAACACTGAATGTCCAATCTCTGGTTACGCAGGAAGCAAGTATACAACCTGGCTCTTAGGGAATTATATCTATGGTACACTTAATGATATAGCGGGATATTCTGGAAGGGGTCCTCCCGGTTGTAAGCCGGTAGGGGGGGTAGGAGAGCCGTCGGTAGTAGACCGTCTGGTCAACGATATCTATGGAGACTTCAAGTACAGAAGACAGTGCAATAGACTCTTGATCCGCAGATGAATACACCTTGGTTCTCTTGTAGGCTGTAGCTCCACAATGAAGAAGAAGCTAGGCGACCTCAGTCTCTCTGAGCGCCGACTCAACTTGACTCCTCTCGGGGGTAAATCCAACACTCACAGGCGTCGACGATTATCCGCTCCACAAATCACAGTACCAAAGCGAATATATATTCCAGCCGCATAGGGCTCAGCAGTCGTCGGGTAGGTAATCCAGTGTACATGTCCCTCGGTCCTCGCCTAGATCTCCTCGGATGAAAGCGCCATGTGGTCGGCCCAACCTGGATAAGACTCTAGATAACACGAGGAAGCGTTGGAGATGCTGGTCACTTTAGAACTCTAACTGCACGATGCACCATACACGATAGACTATTATTACTTGATAGAAATACGTCGCACTCGACGGTACAGTGCCAAACTCTGACAATTCAGTTATTAATTCGCACGAGGTCTCAATGCTATTCTAAGGCCAAACAGGCCATACTTCACCGCACGTCGTATCGTGGGTGAGGCTTCACGTTCTGTTACTAAGTTAGGAAGAAGGGTAAGGGACTTCTACATTTACTTGCGCCATATTTATATGCACGTGAACAAATAGTGCCACTCTCATTTCGGTAGCCGTATCCCTGAGCGGAGCCGGGGCTAGTACGGACATGTCTCGTCGGTACCTTTGAACTTGACGCCAGGGGCTGGTCCCCTGGCGCCTGGTCCTTTGTCCAATAAGAGAATGAACTATTATGGGCTATAGTAGGCTAAAGGGATATTCCGTGCATATGTACAAGGAATATACAAGGGATATCAAACGACATACAAATACTATTCAATATATATCCATAAATAAATATATATATTCGGTCTAATCTGATCCTTCGTAACAGCCGCCCCCTAATTAGTCCCACCTAATTAGCTAAGCAGAGACAGATTAACCGCACTGTCCACTACTCAATGTCCGCTGTGAGGGTCAGTCAGTTCACAAAGTCATGGGGTCATGGTCGTCATCGATAGTATCGGGGAGCCTTGGCAGTTCTATTAGCCTCGCCACGGGTCGGGTGTAGGTCCGCCCTTGGACGAGCACTTCAGCTGCTCGGACCTTTCCATCGGCACCGGTGATCACTTTGCTTACGCGGCCAGCCGGCCACATAGCTCGGGTTAGTGACTGGTCGATAATCATGACGACTGTTCCTTCTGTCAAATTGTCTCTCTCTTTCACCCATTTCTGGCGGGTCTGTAGAGACGGTAGGTAGTGGAGTAGGAAGCTGTTCCAAAACTTGTCAGCCAATACTTGACTGTACCTCCACATTCTTCGGCCGTTCGCTTCTTCAGGCCTGTACATTGTCTGTGGTAGCGCGGGGTCCAGCCGCCCCATCAAGAGTGTGTTGGGGGTGACTGGGTCGACATCTGCTACATCACTTGAGACGTAACCGAGGGGCTTTGAGTTCAATACTCCCTCGATCTCCGTGAGGACTGTCATTAAGACTTCTTCCGCCACGGTCTGGGCCCCAAGCACGGCGTACAGGGCTGTCTTTATAGAACGTACTTCTCGTTCCCAAGTTCCACCGAAGTGAGGTGCGTTCGGGGGATTAAACTGGAAGTCAATCTGGGATGGAGCGAGGTGGGTCTTAAGTTCTGGGCCCTCTCTCAGCTCTCTTTCTCCGCCTTTGAAGTTTGTCCCGTGATCAGACAATAATGTAGACGGTTTTCCTTTCCGTGATGTGAATCTTCGGAAGGCCATAAGGAATGAGTCTGTGCTCATGGTTGGAAGGAGTTCGATATGTATCGCTCTGGTGGTCATGCATTTGAATACAATACCCCACCGCTTCTCGGTTCCTCTTCCTTTCTTTATATACAGCGGGCCGAAACAGTCCATACCGGTGGAGTGAAAAGGCTTGTCGCCGAGTCGGAGGCGACAGGGAGGTAGGTCAGCCATCCGGGGTATACTGGGCTGGGCTCGCCACTTACGACAGTCTAGACAGGTTCGCTGGAAGCGCCGCACTGCTTCTCTCCCTTGCAGTATCCAATAACGACGTCTGATCTCCGCGAAGACTCTCTCTGCCCCTGCGTGGTGCACATCCTCGTCGTATTTCTTTATGATCAGCTCTGTGACCTTGTGTCGGCTGTTCAAGACTATCGGGTACTTGACGTCATCCGGTAAGTCTGGGGCTCTCCGCAGACGACCACCCACTCTGATGAGACTATGGGCGTCGCTCTCGGGGGCTAGGTGGAGCAGTCTGCTGTCTGATGGGACGGGCTTTGCTCCCTGTAGACAGTCTAGCTCATCGGGGAACGAGTCTCTCTGGGCTCGTTGTAGTAGAAGAAGTTCTGCTTCTTCGTAGTCAGCTGCTGAAATGTCAGTCGTGGGCTGAACCTCTGGGTGGTGCCACAGAAATGTCTTTAGCTGCGCACTCTGTAGGGTGAGGCAATCGTCTATGTCGGGGTCTGTGGAGACGAGTGTGTTCAATCCACAGAACATAGGTTTCTTGTTTTCGGCCTCCTCTTTACTCGCCTCCCGTGGGGTGGGTGTAGGCCACTCTTCTTCGGGGAGCTTGAGAAACTCTGGTCCGTCACTGTAGAGGTTGTGACGGGTGAGGTCATCCAGGGACATTCCCCGGGTGATGACGTCAGCTGGGTTGTGTTTGGTGTCCACATACCTCCAGCTCGCTACTTCTGTTAACTCTTGAATCTCGGTGACTCTGACTCCCACGAAGACCTTGTATCTGCACGAATCAGACCGGATCCATGTGAGTACTGTCGTGGAGTCTGACCACAAGATTGTTCTTTGCACCGGGATGGTGAGTTCACGTTGGATTAACGTGGCGAGCTGCGCTCCTGCTAGGGCTGCGCAGAGCTCTAGACGCGGGATAGATTGTTGCTTTCGTGGGGCTATTCTTGAGCGAGCCAGGATGAAAGCAGTATGTATTTCTCCTCCCTCCTCTCGGGCACGCAAGTAGGCCACCGAACCGTAGGCTACTTCGGAGGCGTCGCTGAATACGTGCAGGTCCATCTTGCATGTCTCTGGCCTCACTGTGGGTGGGAAGTAGCTGCGGCGTATGTTAACACCTGGGAGTGAACGGAGTTCCGTCTCCCACTCTCTCCATGTGGATGCAAGGTGTTCGGGTATGGGATCGTCCCAGCCCTGGTCCTTGTCCCATAGCGCTCTTACAATCATCTTTGCCCTGGTGGTGTAAGGTAGAATACATCCCAACGGGTCATATTGTCTGGCGAGTGTTCTGTATACACTCCGTCTGGTGGTCGGTATTGCCGTCGACCTTCCCTGCTCCTTGGTCAGGGGTTTGTGTCTATAATGGAGCGAGTCTGTTTTGAAGCGCCAGACTAGTCCTAGTGTCATTTCTTGGGCTTCTCCTGGGATGGTCGCCATCCAGGTCTCGCTGCTCGCTGCCTTGTCCTCGGGGGAGAGGCTGCGCAATACTTGCGGGTCGCTGCTGGCCCACTGCCTGAGATCAAAGCCGCCTTTGATCAGGGAGGCGCGGAGCTTGAGTAGAAGAGCCTCGGCTTCTTCTGGCGTCGAGACGCTTTGTAAACAGTTGTCCACGTAGAAACTATTTGTCACACTTTGTCGGACCTCTTCATCTGCTGCTGGGTCCTCTGCGACGTGTTTTTGTAGTGCAAACGTAGCACAGCATGGGCTGCATGTGGTTCCGAAAGGGAGGACTTCCCATTGATAGATGGCTGGGTGCTCATCTCCGATCCTCTCTCTCCATAGGAACCGCAGCAGGGGCTTGTCCTCCTCCACTAGTCTCACCTGCAGGAACATCCCTTTGATGTCGCCGCTGATAGCCACCTTGTCCTGGCGGAAGCGTAGTAGCACGCCTAGTAGAGAGGGGCCGAGTGTTGGGCCGGGCAAGAGCTCTTTATTCAGATTTTGTGATCCGATCTGGTAGCTGCAGTTAAACACAATACGATCCTTGCCGTTGTGGTGGACCTTGTGGTGCGGCACGTACCATGCTTCGGTCGTCTGATCGGCCTCTTTAATGTCAATTTTCTTTATGTGTCCCGCTGTGATTAGCTTGTTAATCTCAGCGCGGTACACAGTCTCTTGAGCGGGGTCTTTGGCTAGGCGCCGCTCTGTGTTCAATAGATACCGCTCCGTCGCTTCTTTTGTGGCGTGAAAGGTGGGCATTCCCTCTCGCCTCAGGAGTGGAGTTGCGTATCTCATCACTCCGTTGACTGTGACTCTCTTTGTCCCTTGCTCGAGGAGGGCTATAGCGTAAATATCTTCCTTAGAACGAATGTCTTTCTTTTCGTTCTTAAAGGGCATTGTCTCTAGTGTCCATAGCCTCTCGACATGCTGCAGGAGAGTGGTGTCTTCTTCTGTCACTCTGGAGTGGAGGCAGCTAGTGGCTGCTGTTCGGTTAAGAGACTTGGCGAGGGGGCCTTGTAATGTCCATCCTAGGCGGGTCTCGACTGCTGCAGGACAACCTCTGGGTCCTGTATGGACCCGGTCTATCGGGACTATGAGGTCTGCATGGTCGGAGCCTATCAGCAGGGTCGGGGTGGCACCGTCTATGAGCGGGATAGGTAGTTGACGCAGGTGCACATATTTATCCATCAGCTTGGCGATGGGGTAGGTGTACTGCGATAGTCCTATTTCTTGGCTGGTGAAAGCATTAGTAATCCTATACCGTCTCTCTGGCTGCCCGCTTGCTGCGATAGTGAAGGAGACATTCTCGCCCTTTATCGTCTTTAGATCTCTTCTTATTGTCCGAATCGTCATCTGGTTTTCGCTCCCCCGCAGCCCCAGCTGGGCCGCAGCGGACGCGAGGAGAAGGGTCTTCTCTGACCCGTCATCAAGGACGGCGTAAGTGTCCATGACCTTATCTTGGTAACTCAGTGTTACGCGGACCACCTTTAAGAGCACCTGGGCGCCCCCGCTGCTAGCGGGGTCAATGTACATAACACTTGCCTTTGTGCTGCTGGATGGTGCAGGCTTTCTTCTGTTACTGTCGTGTAGGACATCTAGGTGGGCTCCGTCACACCGACTACACCTCTTCTTTAGGCGGCACTCGGCTGCCATGTGACTGCGCGCACATCGGTAACAGCGCCTGTTGGACTTTATCCAGTGACTCACTTCTTCAGCTGTCATCTTCTTGAACAGGTCACATTGTGACAACCAGTGTTCCTTTTCGCAGTACGGGCACACCATCTTCCACTTCTCTTTCATCGAGGGGGTACTGTGGTTCTTGCTGCTCGGTACTGATTCTGATTGGTGCATGACAGTCACCAATCTTCGGCCATCGTTTGCTCTCCTAGGTCCCTCTCTGGAGCTTGGTGTGCTCCGCACGAACGTATCCAACCGTAGGCTGCTGACTTCTCTCGCCAGGAAGTCGGCTAGGTCTAGGAGGGATTGCTCGGGACCGTTAGGATCACGGTGGTCTCTTTGCCGCCTGAAGCGCTCCTGTCGGGCGGGCGGCAGCTTCTCTAAAATCCTCTCGACATTTGAGTTTGCGTATAGTTCGTGCATACCCTTTTCTCGTTGCGCCCCCAGCATCCCTACCAGGGATTGTACTTTGATAGAAAGGTCATCTAGTGAGCGATTGTCTGTTGCTGGGGGTAGGCGGTCAATATGCCTTATCTCTTGTATTACGTAATCCCATATACGTCCATATCTTTGGTCTAGTGCTGCTAGAGCTGCGGTGTATGGGGTCGTAGAGGTGGCATAAGCTAGCGCTATGTTGTGCGCTCTGGGCACTTTCAGGTGCTTCAATAGGATAGCATACTTGTGGCGTTCATCAGCTACATCCACCATCATTGTCTCTAAGCACATCCGTAGCTCCGTGTACTGTGCTCGGTTCTCATGGGTGAAGTCTGGAAACGTCGGTGTGCCAATGTATGACGCCGTGGATGGCTGGCACATCGGTGAGCGTTGGAAGAGAGGCCTCCTAGGCGAGTCTCCTCTTACGCCTCTCGTGGGCTGGTACCGGCAGGGTACCATGGCCCGCTGGTCCAGGTGCTATTCCTCGGGACTGGTCGTGCGTCATGCTCACCCGTGAATAGAGTCGGGGGTCTGTAGCGCAGAGCCGCGGGGGTATAGCCTGGGCTGTACTGGACCTCCTGGTCCTGTGGAGTACTGTGCTGCTGTCGGGCTTGACTCTCCTCCTCTCCCTCTTCTTCCTCTGTCAGGTCATCTAGATCCTGTAGTCGTCTATTTAGCCTCTCCGCGGTGTACGCCGTTCCTTCCTTGTAGCTGGGTCTCACTGGGACCGGTCGGGGAAGGGGTTCGGAGGGGGGTATAGACTTTGCGATCTTCTTTGAGGAAAAAGTGGAGAACATCCGCAGCTCCTTCTCCCAACCCCCACCCATTCCAAACGCTGAATCGAGAACCTCATCCTTCACTCTGTCATCTTTCTCTCCCATTACAGAAGCCGAGACCCTGACACTGGTAACGTCGAACCGTCCGACTACATGCCAGCTGGACCGGCTACCCTCCCCACTCCTCCAGACCATAGCACCGGACATCCTCCCATTCCTAACTGCAACCATCAACTCCTCACTCAACTCGGGGGTGGTCCCCACCTCCCTAAAACAAGCCAGAGTCACGCCCCTCATAAAAAAACCAACCCTGAACCCCACCGTCATAGCCAACTATCGTCCTGTCTCTCTTCTCTCCTTTCTTTCTAAAACACTTGAACGTGCTGTATCCAACCAACTTACTGCTTATCTCTTACAGAATGACCTCCTAGACCCCAATCAGTCTGGCTTCCGGACTGGCCACTCCACAGAAACGGCCCTCATTGCGGTCACAGAGGCACTTCACTTAGCAAAAGCGAAAGGCCTCTCCTCTGTCCTGATTCTCCTAGATCTATCTGCAGCCTTCGACACAGTCAACCATCAGATCCTCCTCGCGGCCCTCGCAGGAATGGGAGTGGCTGGATCTGCGCTGACATGGCTGACATCATACCTCAACGACCGCTCCTACCAAGTGTCATGGAGAGGGACTCTGTCGGCCACCCGCCCCCTCCGGACGGGTGTCCCCCAGGGCTCGGTCCTAGGACCCCTTCTCTTCTCCCTCTACACTAAATCACTGGGTAACATTATCACGTCTCATGGCTTCTCATATCATTGTTATGCCGATGATACTCAACTCTTCCTCTCCTTCCCTCCCTCAGATATCCACGTCTCTGAGCGGATCTCGGCCTGTCTGTCCGACATCTCCGCCTGGATGACGACCAACCACCTCAAACTGAACCTAAGCAAAACAGAATTGCTCCACCTGCCGGCCAAATCCTCCCCCCTGACCGACCTCTCCATCACAGTCGAGAATGCAGCTGTGACCGCGTCCCCGACCGCCAAGAACCTTGGTGTTGTCCTCGACGACCAGTTGAACTTCTCTGCTCACATCGCAGCGACAACCAGAACCTGCAGATTCCTCCTGAGCAACGTCAGAAGGATACGCCCCTTCCTGACAAAAGAAGCCACCCAACTCCTCATCCAATCAACAGTCATCTCCCGCCTCGACTACTGCAACGCACTGCTAGCTGGCCTCCCGGCCACTGCCACCAAGCCTCTTCAACTCATTCAAAACGCAGCGGCCCGCCTGATATCAAACCTACCGAAGTCGGCCCATGTCACCCCACTTCTTAGGGACCTGCACTGGCTCCCCATTGCTGCACGTATCCGCTTCAAGGCCCTCGACCTAGCATACCGTGCAGCAAAGGGAACCGCTCCCGCCTACCTCCGGTCAATGGTCTCTAACTACACACCCTCAAGACCCCTACGCTCTGCATCTTCTGGCCGCCTCAGACCTACTCCTATCCAAGCTCCCGGAGGGTCATCAAAGAGAAGCCGCCTATTCTCAGTCCTTGCCCCACAATGGTGGAATGAACTACCCATCCCAGTTAGGACAGCCGAATCCCGTCCAATCTTTCGCCGTCGACTAAAGACTCACTTCTTCAACCATTATCTGAAATGATTAAAAAAAAAAAAAAAAAAAAAAAAAAAAAAATCTAACCCTGACTAACCTTACTGTCATGCACTTGTCCTAATAAACTAACCTACACTGTAACACGCAACACTTGATGAACATTGTTACTCAGCTGATAGAGTTGTACCCTTCTTGCTGTCTTGTCGTACAGAACTTGTAAGTCGCTTTGGATAAAAGCGTCAGCTAAATGACTAAATGTAAATGTAAATGTAAATGTATAGGCTCTCTCTGGTGGTCGAGTTCAGGGTCGCTTGATCGGTTAGGGGAGGGTGCCCTTGACCCGTGTCTTGACGAGGCCCTGGAACCCCTTGTGGAGGGAGGGGGTGTTGCCCTGGCGATCAGCTGCTCCATTAGCTGCGCTTGTAGTCTGTCGCGCTCGGCTTCGCGCTTGGTGAGATCTGCTTCTCTTTGGGCACCGGCAGCGGCACGCTGGGTGTCGGCCCGGTCTCTTGCCATATTCTCTTCCGTCTGAAGGCGTCTCATCTCCAGATGTATGTGCTCTTCGTCGCTCCGTTGCTGCGCTTGAATGCGTTCTCTTTCCATGGAAGAATGTTCGCGCTCACTAAGCGTCTGTGCTTGGATCCGATCGCGCTCTGTGGAGGCTGCTAGGCTGGCGAGGAACGCCTGTGCCAGCATCTTGTCCGCCTCGCTGGGGGAAGACGCTGGTTGAGGTGATCCGCTCCTGGCAGTACTCGTTGGGGATGCGTTCTCCTGCGGGGAGTCCTGGAGCTCTATCTCCTCGGCGCTCTCCTCATCTTGTTCCGTGCAGAGTTCCATCTCTGGAGGGTTGTCTTCCTCCCGGAGCTCTCCGGGGACTACTTCTTCGGTCTTGGCGGGGGGTAAAGTCGTGTCAGTTCCCTCCTGGTCCCCACCGTGAGCTTGGTCAGTTACATTAGAACCCACTAGGGCCTCTGTGGTCGGGGTATCCTGGTTGATAGGGTCGGACATAATTTTACTTTCTACTTTTACCGCGTTTACCGTTTGTAGAAGGCTAGGTAGTATACTGGCAGCGTAATCCTCTAAGTACTGAGGTGGCTGCCGTCTACGCCGTGGGCGTTCTACTTTAGGAGGACCGTTTCGTGGAGTGTTCATCATAGGCCATTTCAATATTAATACCACTATATTAATATTACACTAATTACCCTCCGGCTCGAAGGACCAATTGTAACTGAGGGGTACAATTCCCTGACTGTATTGATAAGTATGGTATCATTAAACCACTACCGCTTTATGTACTTTAACTACTGGCCATACAGTACACGATATCTAAATATGATGAACACTTTCCACAATGAAATCGGTTCCAGTCAAAGGTAATAATCAAATATTTAATGGAGCAAAAGGTACATAGAATATTTATCTTACATTTATCATTTGAATGCACTTGTAAGGCAAATGAGTACTCGTAGGCAAATCAACACTGAATGTCCAATCTCTGGTTACGCAGGAAGCAAGTATACAACCTGGCTCTTAGGGAATTATATCTATGGTACACTTAATGATATAGCGGGATATTCTGGAAGGGGTCCTCCCGGTTGTAAGCCGGTAGGGGGGGTAGGAGAGCCGTCGGTAGTAGACCGTCTGGTCAACGATATCTATGGAGACTTCAAGTACAGAAGACAGTGCAATAGACTCTTGATCCGCAGATGAATACACCTTGGTTCTCTTGTAGGCTGTAGCTCCACAATGAAGAAGAAGCTAGGCGACCTCAGTCTCTCTGAGCGCCGACTCAACTTGACTCCTCTCGGGGGTAAATCCAACACTCACAGGCGTCAGGCGATTATCCGCTCCACAAATCACAGTACCAAAGCGAATATATATTCCAGCCGCATAGGGCTCAGCAGTCGTCGGGTAGGTAATCCAGTGTACATGTCCCTCGGTCCTCGCCTAGATCTCCTCGGATGAAAGCGCCATGTGGTCGGCCCAACCTGGATAAGACTCTAGATAACACGAGGAAGCGTTGGAGATGCTGGTCACTTTAGAACTCTAACTGCACGATGCACCATACACGATAGACTATTATTACTTGATAGAAATACGTCGCACTCGACGGTACAGTGCCAAACTCTGACAATTCAGTTATTAATTCGCACGAGGTCTCAATGCTATTCTAAGGCCAAACAGGCCATACTTCACTGCACGTCGTATCGTGGGTGAGGCTTCACGTTCTGTTACTAAGTTAGGAAGAAGGGTAAGGGACTTCTACATTTACTTGCGCCATATTTATATGCACGGTGAACAAATAGTGCCACTCTCATTTCGGTAGCCGTATCCCTGAGCGGAGCCGGGGCTAGTACGGACATGTCTCGTCAGTACCTTTGAACTTGACGTCCCCTGGCGCCTGGTCCTTTGTCCAATAAGAGAATGAACTATTATGGGCTATAGTAGGCTAAAGGGATATTCCGTGCATATGTACAAGGAATATACAAGGGATATCAAACGACATACAAATACTATTCAATATATATCCATAAATAAATATATATATTCGGTCTAATCTGATCCTTCGTAACAGTACCCATTCTGCAATCTGTTAATAAAGTTTTCAATCAATCAATCAATCAATCAAGACACCACTATGTGACCAACATATTTATTTAACCACATTTTCGTTATTTAGCAGGCTACCATCAATCTTGGTATCCAAGCTGATAGATGCACTGCATTGATGAAAAGAGCAGGAGCGAAGTCTTATCAGCCACCTTCTCCTAAGCACTACTGGGGATTTGGTGGAGTGAAGTGTTAATAATAAAATAATCCATAGGATTAGTAGATGAATACCAAGTTCTTTATTTGCATACATGCTGGTACATGTCATACAAGTAATATTCATACTGGTTTAAATAAACAAATGGATTTTCCCATCTTTGCTGAGCAAGATCTTTGTGCAAAAGGAATTAGAGGCCTGTCCCATATAGATGCCTCTCCCAAATAAAGGCAGCGTGTGTTCAGTGATTGAAGCAAATAAAAGCCTGTGCTTTTAATGGAAGTTTTACGGTATTTACCAATGTTACCATCCCAATGATCTCACCTATCGGCTAAGAGTAGAATCTCTTCAATTCTCCATGGCAACAAGCCCAATTTAATAATTCATACACGTTATTCCTATATGGTCTAAGACAACTACCAGTGTTTGTTGCGCCTCTTCGTCAGAGAGAGGGCCAACCAACCTTCTCATAAAGGACACAGTGATGAGTGTCATATCTATCATTAGTATTGAATCTGTGGGCAGAGTGAGGGATTTAAGGGTTGAGGTCGCAGCATGCCTATAAAATACATCACCATAGTCCAAGACTGATAAGAAAACTGCTTCGACAACTCTCTTCCTACTAATCAAAGGAAAGCTGTTTCTGTCACCGTCAATCGAGCAGCTACAGACTTAATCCCTGATGACACAAGCGTGACTCTTCCTTCTCTGGTTTCTGGCTTTGAGAGAGTAGCTCATGTTCATGTTCACGCGTATTGACAGTCTAACTTTCCTTGGCCATGAAAACAACATATTGGAATTCTTAATTTGGGTGGTGTTCCGCTTTAAAGAGAGGAGAGGCAGTGGTAAATGTAGTGCGTATGGTTTCCTCTGGATACTCCTGCCCCCCTACACCATAAAAGACATGTTAGATACACACTCCTGCCGTTGCTCTTGACCAAGGCACTGAACTGGAATTGGTCCCCAGATGCTGGACGGTGGCTGCCCACTGCTCCTAAATAGTTAGGGGGATGGGTAAAATGCAGATGGTTCATTCCTGGTATAAATGTTAAGCCAACTTAAGAATGTCCTTCCTCTTTCCTAGTTTAATTGTATTTACTATATTTTGTAGCTGTAAATGGATTGTTTACGTTGGTAAACACTGCAGTAGAACAGACTTATATTCCAGATCAAACTTCTCAATAATGTAGAATAGAAATCCTTAGAATTGTAGTTGTGTGAGTGTGAATATTAGCATTTAAACAAATGTACAGTCTGCTGCCGTAATCTGTGTGCATTGTATTGTGATTAGTCTGTGTTTTTTACTGTATTGATTGATTGTGAAGCACTTTGGTCAACTTTGTTGTTTTTAAACGTGCTATATAAATAAAGTTGGATTGGATTGGATTGAATATGCCTGAATATGGTAAATTAAAATTAAAACGAATCATGGATTCTGGCTTTAATGAAAATGTTGACTACAAGTTCAAGTTTCAAGTTCAAGTTTGTTTTTTAAATATCACAATAAAATACACATACTTTACGGTGAAATACTTGGTTCTGTATGAGCCCCTGAGAGTGTGCTTCATTGATTGATTGAAAACTTTATTAACAGATTGCAGAATGGGTACAATACAGTACGGCTCAATACACACAATTGTTAAGGGGATGCAGACCAGAAAGACTTTTGTCTTGTTTACATCAGGGTCCGCCATTTTCAATTCATAATGACATTTATGACATACGCAACAGATGTATATCTGTATCATGACATACAGATATACAGTTAAAAAAAAGTAAGTAAGAAAGTAAGTAAAAAAAGTAAGTAAAGAGGAATATACACATACACATATACAATATACAATCTAAAGTACAACCTAGGTACAAGGCAGAAAATGAGGTACAACACTTTGAGGTAAGGTGCATTGCAAATGAGGTATGCATGTAGTGCAAATCTCTTTAATAATAGATAAATATAACGTAGTGTGTCTAAAGTGAGTGTTAAGGTGAGTGTTTGTTTAAAAGTGAGTGTGTGTGCATGTGGATGTTTGTGCAATGAGTGTAGAGATGATGGGTTGTTGTTATGTTATGTTATGTATGACGCTATTGGCTAAAATGTCACTAATGGGGTAGTGAAGTTCCTCACATCACATGCAGGTCATCTCAGTTCACCCACTCTCTAGTGACATTTTAGCCAATAGCGTCGGGTTGCTTCACTCACAAATCACACGCCTACACCACGGAGCTGCCTGTAAGCCGCTGCCTGCAATGTTTGACAGTGGGACGTCGTCCAACTTGCCCCTCAAATTGTGTGGCTGCTAGCGGCTGCACCACTTGGGAAATATAACACCGAACGTTTAATTGTTTAGGTCCGTTCGCCGCGAAAGCCCATCATCGATCGCCACAATGGACTACTCTGCAACAGACAAGAAAAAAGTGGTGGCTGTAGTGGGTGGTGGTCTGGTAAGAAGACGAAGATGACAGTATGAATATTTGATAATTTTGTTGCTGACTTTGCATTGGCTACTTTGTTTGGTACGCATTTAACAGTGACACATTCATCCATTCCACCCCCCCTCAGGTTGGTGCACTGAATGCTTGCTTCTTTGCCAAAAGAGGGTTTGAAGTGGAGGTCTTTGAGTCGCGCGAAGGTAAACTAAATCGTGTGCAGCACTTTAATTGCTAATACCACTATTCACTATGAATTGAAAATGGGGGACCCTGATGTAAACAAGACAAACGTCTTTCTCTGGGGTGGGTGGGTGGGGGACACTGTACAAGCAAAACTACATTGGAATATTTACAAAACCATACTTGGTCATTTACTGTACATTGGAGGGGGTTGGGACTTAGGACATTTGTGGCCCAGTTTCGAATAGCTGTCTCCCGTAGGTGTTCTTTGAGAGTGGTTTTGAAAGTGGGTAGTGATTCACAGCAGACTTACCTTACATATTTTACTGTAAAATGTCAACAACATTCAACAAGACATTTTCACCTGGCTTTATTCAATGTTATTCTGATCTGTTGAGCGCATACATAATTTGATTATACACTATTTGCTCATGAAAACAAACAATAGGCAACCGAGCGCTATTGACCAATCGCAATCAAGCATTTTGGCGAATGTTAAAACGCCATGTAATAAGTGTAAGTAATGAACTCGATGGTCATATCTATTGGTTAAAAATGTAACCCTATTCACCCGTGACCCGTATGTTGTATGTTTGTATTTGGGTCATTTTCAAAACTCCTTGGGACTTTTCTTTCCTCACTCAGGACATAAATTATTGATTGAAGATACAAAATCAGTTTGCTTCTTTTGCAATTTGTTTTAGTTTGTGCTCCATTTTTGCATAAAATGCCTGGACTATATTGAATGCATTAGGCTGTGGGTGACAGACTTCCAAACGTTTTTTGTTTGCTTTTCCAATCAACTGTTAGGGGACAGGCCTAGATGTTGGGTCACAGCAAATTATGAATGAATGGATGGATTTCTTCAAACATACCACACTGGTGCAGTCTTTGATTAACTAAAATGACACCCTGTTTGTTGTCATTCAGTGTCTGTAAAGTTCTGAAACAAATGTCCAACAACCAGGAGGGTTGCAAGGCAGGGGGGGCACAGTTAGAGGTTGTGATATTAAATGTGCATGTCGAAAAAGCTTTTTGGGGTGTTTTCCTGTTCTGTCTGGCGCTTTACCTCTTGATCTTTCTCCCTGTCTCTCTCTCTCTCTGTCTCTCTCTCCCTTACTCTCCTTTGCAACTTTGCATACATTCACATAAAATACTATATCCACAATGCTAATTAATTTAGAGAACATCATTATTCCACAATATACGGACACACCGTAAGACCAGTACTTTCCTGAGCATGTGTACACATTCACCTAACATACCTGTGAACTGGTTCTCCAGGGGAGAACATTTTTAAAAGAGGCTCCCCCTCCATTTACACCAACGTGAGCCCCCACTGGGGTTGCAGGGGCGTGCATGCTTACACCAATGTGGTTGCAGGTGCGTGCATGCTTACACTAAGGCCATGGTTAGACTAGTGTTTTTGTGGCTCGTTTTTATACGTTTTTGAATACGTTTGATGTCCCTATTACACAGAAATGCGTTTTTTGGCGTTTTTTTGTGGATACGGCTGAAACGCTAAATTGTGTTTGCGTTTTGGAGAACCCCTAAAAAACGCGCCGACAACAGCCGTGTAGTCTACACGGAGCCGTTGTTGCGAAAACGCCCATGCGCAGTAGATACCATCGCGTGCCCTCCGGTGACAACAGAGTTTGTGTGTGTGGGTGTGTGTTTGGGACATAGCTCCCAGCTCCGTGTCCCTGTGTCCCAAATAGCTGCAGCTACCATGTGTTGTCAAGTTATTGTTATAAGGACCCCAGTCCAAGCTACAACAGTCTGCATTCCCTTAACAATTGTTTGTATTGAGCCGTATTGTATTTGTATTGTACCCATTATGCAATATGTTAAATAAAGTTTACATCCATTCATTCTGCTAGCATTACCGATTGCATGAGCAGCTGGCTAACATTAGCTATCAGGATTCAGACCCTGTTAGCTCAGAGCTCCTCTTTCAACTTAACAAGCATTAAACAAAATGGCCCAGTCATCTATTCACCTTTGTTTAATACACACAGCGTTGTCTCTAATGTTATCTAACTACTGATAGCTCCCGATATCATCAGTTTGGTGCTGGCTAACTAGCGTGAGCTAACGTTAGCTTCTAGCCACAATGCTATACTGTTATAATGGCATACTCCATTGACGTTAGCATGCAGCTAACAATGCTACCGATCTTTTTTTAGACTAAACTATCCGCTCTTGGTGGTCACTTGTGTTGATGTTAGTTTTGTTTCATCAACAAATGACAGGCAGAACACACAGTGAATGTATCCGTTTTGTTTATTGCACTTTTATTAGGCTTTGCTGAAAAATAATTGCTGCATTGAGTAAATAGGCAAGATGGTGGCGCCCATAGGCGCCTGCCTTGTTGACATTTTCTTTGCTGGAGCTTCCAGGAAGTGTATTGGCACATTCAAGTTATGATTGGTTGAAATTGCCTTCATGTTCGCCACCTACTGCCACCTACTGCTTTGGCAGTGTACTACATCAGTGTGCTCAGGTGACAAAAACGAAAGTGTGACTTGAGGCTGCGACGTCGCGGCGAAACGCATATGACAATGAAACGAAAATGAAACGAAAGGTGTAACCGCCGCCTAACTTGAGCCCCCACTGGGGTTGCAGGGGCGTGCATGCATACTGAAATAGCCACCAACCTGGGTTTTCAAGATTCAAGATTCAAGAGTTTTATTCATCACATACATACCAGGGCATACCCGCTTCGATTGTGCATTAAAACAGTAGTAATAGCAATAATAATAAAAGATAACTAGACATGGTAAAATAGACATGTTAATAAATCGCCTAAAGGCACTGGATCCTATGTATTTGTCTTGGTACGTTGGTTGGAAAGTAGAATTGAAAACAAGTAGTACTGCAGGTAAAATAAGGTAATAACTTAAATTTTTATAAAAATTTTCCTTTTTGTATTTTCATTATTTATTGATGTATACTTGTCTCCCACCCCCCCCCCCCCCCCCCACACACACACACACAAATTGATGGACGCAAATGTTTTTATTGATTGATCAGGGAATGTGCAAAGGTTAACAGACAGTTGTGGAGACATGTAGTGTCTATGTGGGGGGGGGGGGGGGGGCAAGGGAGTGTGTCAGGTCCCATGTTACATTGAATTAGGTTATATACACACACACACACACACACACACACACACACACACACACACACACCTGAAGCAAGAGTGTGTGTCTCAGTGGCACAGACTGTCTGATTAAATGTTTTCTTGGCTATAGTGTTGTTACAAGTGTAGCATCTGAGGGCTCACCTATAACTTTAAATACTCTCAGGTATCGGGTAGATATGTAGATATATTATTGACAGCTAGTTAAAGAGAGTCTTGTGTGTAGCTACTAGCTGGCTGGCTCTTAAAGGGGAATGGCGCAGATTTTCAACATTGAAATATGTCTTTTATATAATTTCAGGAAGTACTAGGACGATAAGCAGAAAGGTTGACTCTGTCCCAGGGCCAGGATACATACGTAGGCTGTGTCTGCTCCAGGGATGTTCATTTGGCATGCCACCTCCCCTCCCCTCCCTGAAATGCAAAGTCAATGGGAGTTTAGAATCCAAGATGTGAGCTGTGTGATTTGAGCGTAAACTGAGAGCTTATTATAGTCATTCCAACTGAATAAGCCACAGAAATCCAAATGACCTGCTTTGCAAAAGAAAATCGAGTCTGACAGAAGATCCACCTATATTGTCAGTCTTTCCAATTATTTCACTACGACTATGCTTGCACCTCATGGTACCAAAGCACCTCAAAGGCGCTAAAAACAAAATTACAAACATCTCAAAACTAACTGGTCAGACTACTGCTTGATCTTACTCCTAGAACCCACCTCACCCCTGCCCACTTTGACAACCTAGGATGGCTTAGAGTAGAGAGTACAGCAACTTGCAATGGGCCTGGTCTACAAGATACCCATGTACATGTCAAAATACTTCCCAAAGGTCAGTGAATACCACGATCACAACACCAGAGGGAGCTCCACAAATCATGTTAAACCCAGATTCGGCTGAAATAAGGGACTAAACACGTTTCGCAATTATGCCACATCAATGTGGAATGCCCTACCCAAAGCTGTAAAGGAATGTGAATCACTACCCACTTTCAAAACCACTCTCAAAGAACACCTACGGGAGACTGCAATTAGAAACTGGTCCCTGCAAATGTCCTAACCCAACCCCCTCCAATGTACAGTAAAGGAGCAAGTATGGCTTTGTCAATATTCCAATGTACAGTTTTGCTTGTACAGTGTCCCCCACCCAACCCCCCCCCCAACCCCCCCCACCCAACCACCTCCAATGTACAGTTCCCCCCCCCACCCACCAAACCCCACCCCACCTACCCAACCTCCTCCAATGTACAGTTTCTACGTCAAATGTATACTCTCTTTTCTGGACTCTTTTTGTATGACAAACAGTACTGTATTTGCAAATCTGGTGTGTCATAAGTGTATAGATGTAGCAGTACTGTCTATCTGTATGTTATGTATGTCATATATGTTATGATGAATTGAAAATGGGGGACCCTGAAGTAAACAAGACGAAAGTCTTTCTCTGGTCTGCATCCCCTTAACAATTGTATGTATTGAGCTGTACTGTACTGTACCCATTCTGCAATCTGTTAATAAAGTTTTCAATCAATAAATCACTGCTGCGACTAGACTGGGGCTGACGCATGCCCAATTGTAAGGTGGAACTGTGGAGGAAATACAGAGCTCATCTCCCCCTCCCCTCTTCAACCCCTCCCCTCCATTCGTCCGCTCTCCTGTGTTCCCCCCCCCCATTTAACCCATCTTATGGGGTTCCCCCTCCCCCTCCTGACTATAAAGGGGTCCTCCCCATGTCATTCTGGTCTTCTCATCCAGGGTCTCGTCCAGCCATTCAGTCATATTCTCTCCTTGTTGTAACACTTGATCTTCTCTGGTTAATAAAGCCATTTATTAACTGGACCCACTTGACTGAGTAAGTTATTCCTATCAATTATATCTCCTACAGAACTATATATATATGGTCCATGGAAACAAATATACACAAACAACATAGAACAAACAAGAACCAAACAGTGAAGCGATATATGATTGTATAATTAGAAATAAAAGAAACAAAAGAAGGAACGTAAAATGTAACAAATGTAATATACTAGCAAAGAAATCAAATATAATCCTAATTGCATATTTTGTCTGATTCTGATCAGATATACGTCAAGCAAAAGTTGTGAAGGGGAGAAGCATCAACCTGGCCCTGTCCCATAGGGGCCGACAAGCCCTGAAGCAGGTCGGCATGGAAGAGAAGGTATGTTGGCTTGTTTATGCTCCCTCATGCTTCCACTGTGAGAGTATCTGTGGTACACCCTTGTCTCAAGCAGTCAAGTCAAGTCAACTTTATTTTTATAGCACGTTTACAAATGACTAAAGCCAAACCAAAGTGCTTCACAGGTACATGATAAAAACATATACAATGCAGTAATAAGTAAAAAAAAAAATAAAAAATACACTAAAATAACAGAAAATGGTATTGTACAATTAGGAAAACAAGAGCAAGGTGCAATATAAAAGATACAAATCAAATCAAATTTATTTGTAAGGCCCGACAACAGACGTTAATGTCCCCAACGGCCGGACACGTCTTCTTTAAACAAGTCCAGAAGAAACATCACAATAAGTCAAGAACAAAACAAGAACACCATAAAGTCAAAAAAATATTAAATAAATAAAATAAATGCAACACTTCCAGACATACCACACGCGAAGGTAAGGAAAAACTCACTAAAACCTAGCAATAGGAAAAAATGCACCACAGGCAATGTGGAGGAGAGAAACCTTAGAAGGGCCATTCAAGGCGGGATCTAGATGTCGGTGATAGTAGTGTTGCAGTAAAACAGGCGAACAGTTGGTAAGCATGCACTCATGTGTGTAGTGAAACACAGATAAGTGCATGCGATAGCAACTGAACATTTTGAAAGATTAAAAATAGAGCTGATAGCGATAGCAACTGAACATTTTGAAAGATTAAAAATAGAGCTGATAGCGGATCTATTTGAGGCAAAGGGGCGGCGCAGAGAAATTTAACAAGAAATTTGATTAAAAAAATAAAAGTCCAGAGTAACATCAAACGTTGTGTGCAAGTGGCAGGCTAACTCTGGTCAAAGGCCAGGCTGTGCGTTTTGAGCAGGGATTTAAAAGCCTCTAGGCTCTGGGCAGATCTTATGTGGGGGAGGCTGTTCCAGAGCCGAGGGGCAGCAGCAGCGAAGGCTCTGTCTCCCCTGGTTATGAGCCTGGTTCTAGGCACCTCCAGCAGCAGCTGGTCAGCAGACCTTAGGGCTCTGGATGGGGTGTGGTGGTGCAGGAGCTCAGCCAGGTACAGTGGAGCCAGCCCGTGTAGTGCTTTAAAAACAGTCAGTAATAATTTTAAATCGATGCGGAAACGGACGGGGAGCCAGTGGAGTGAAGCCAGCCAGGACTGGTGTAATGTGGTCATGTTTCCTAGTACCAGTGAGAAGACGGGCAGCCGCATTTTGAACTAGCGACTGGTCAATGCCAACATACAGCGCATTACAGTAATCCAGCCGAGTCGAAATGAAGGCATGGATCACCCTCTCCAGATCCTTCTGAGAGAGGTATGCTTTGGTCTTTGCCAGGAGTCTGAGGTGGAAAAAACTGGTTTTAACCACCGAGCTTACCTGCTTATCGAATTTAAAAACACTGTCAAAGATTACTCCAAGGTCTCTGACAGAGGAGCGGATATTTGAGCCCAGAGGGCCTAGGGCATTGACAATAGGGTCAACCGTAGCGTTTCCAAATACAATTATTTCTGTTTTGTGCTCATTTAGGTTGAGAAAATGTGCACTCATCCATGTTTTTATGTCGGCCAGACAATCTAACAGTGGCTGTAGTGTAACCTTGCCTTTTGCTTTTAAGGGTAGATAGATCTGCACATCGTCGGCAAAGCAGTGGAAGGACATGTTGTGCTTTGCAAGGATTGAGCCTGCCTAAGGGCAACATATATAATAGAAAAAGGAAAAGCAGCACACCTGAGACTGAAATGGAAACAAGCAGATGAGGATTCATAATGAGGACCATATTCAAAGTGTACCCAAGCCCAGGGCTTTCCCCAGGACCTTCAAACAACATGGTGCTGAGTGGCAACTGGTGGTCCGGAGGTGCAACATTTGCAATAAAGAAAGGAATTTTCTGTAATTTCCTGCAACTTAAAAACATAATTTCAATAAAATACTGTAAGTTCCAAATAAGTTATTTATTTAAGTACAGTGTATACGGTATAAGCTGGCCCTAAGCTGTCATAGTGGTGCTGCGTCCCTATTCCATTGTTTAGTGAAAGCCCGGAAGCCCCCCGGGGGTCATACCCTCTTTGCTTGTAGTTCAGTCAAATCAGTCATCTCCAAAGAGTAGCTCCATGCCTGCTTCTGAGTAGCTTACAGTATCAAGCATTCTCTGAAATTCTACCTTCACATCTTCACAAGTTGGAAGGTAGAAATCAAGCTGTGTGATAGGTTGTAATTTGTAAAGTTTGCCCATTCAAAAGAATGCCCATTTTACTACCAGGAGTGCAGTGCCCTATAAAGTGTGAGTTGCGTCACTCTTTGATCTCTGCGCCACTCTTTGATCTCTGCACCACGCGATCACGCGGTTCATGTAGCTCCCAGTAGTTCCAAACAGATCTGCGCTGTTGAACTGTTTGAATGGTTTCAGCGGGAGATACAGCAGCAGTGGCTATATTTACAGACGTTTTCGGTACATGTTAATGCATAATGTGCATTGATTACTGCTGTGTAATCAATTATATGTCTGCTACTTTATTATTATTATTATTTACATGTATTTATATGACTTACTTTATATCACTAGGTGGCAATAGCCTATCCTATGTATATTTTTTTTCTCCCACCCGGCACCCGCCCACCCCCTCCTATTGTACAGTCTCCTCCCCATCATATGTATATAATCTCTGTTAGGATATATGGGTAACACAGTACTGTATATTTGCATATCGTATATGTCACAATTGTAACAGTACTATATACCTGTATGTCCCTATGCCATAAATGTCATGATGTCATGTATGTTGTGCATGTCATAAATGTCACTATGAATTGAAAATGGGGGACCCTGATGTAAACAAGAGAAACGTCTTTCTCTGGTCTGCATCCCCTTAACAATTGTGTGTATTGAGCCGTACTGTATTGTACCCATTCTGCAATCTGTTAAATAAAGTTTTCATTCATTCATTCATTCATTCATTCATTCATTCATTCATCCTAGAGCAGAGCTAGAGGTGGCTGAGTTATGTTAGCTACTGAGGACTAGTATAGAGGTGGCTATGAGTTATGCTAGCTACTGAGGACTAGTATTGTTTTACTTCAGCCTGTTGAAGTAAACAGCAGTTGTTATTCATCAGCCCACATCCCATAACGCGGGGAACAGTCACGAAAAATATGAATGCATACATACTGTAAATGTAAATATCTTTCTCATGTTTCTACGGTCATACATACTCACATCCTAATGTTATCTTATGTTAAAACATTCACATACAGTATGCACACAAAGTGAACATGGCAATGCAGTGAATGTTATCATACCTCCCAATGCCTCATTCAACAATACTCTCTTATTATTTTTCATATATTCTTGCTTACCTGTCTGTTAAGAGAACAATAAGAAAAGCCATCGCCAGGGCGGCTATGTGGCGTAGTGGGCAAGGCGCTCGCCACGAATGACTGAGACGCTGGGCTTGCCTGTTCGAGCCCAGCGCTCCACATTTGCTTTCAGTTTAGCTGGTCGTCCGCACTAATACACATTGGCCGTATTAGGGGGTGGGAAACTGATGGGTGGGGATCGGGTGTTGTGGACAGCGACTCCTACAGGTCGGTTGGTGCGCCTGCGCAGTAGAATCAGGAAGTGTCGGGGGCAGCGTGAGCCTCCCACGCATTACTCCTCGCCACTGAGAGATCGTGCTGCGCAGGTGAAAAGATGCGACTGCTGTTACCTCAAGTACCGGAGGGGACTTGTGCTATGTATGACTTAGTCCACATTGCAGCCGGCTTGTGGGAGGCAAGAAACAGCGTTCGTGACAGGGGAGGGTTGAATTGGATGATATGAAATTGGGATGAGAGAAAATATAGAAAATGGGAGAAAAAGTGGATAAAAAAAAAAGAAAAGCCATCGCCACATTCATCACGCCGTTCTTAACGTCGAAATCTGTGCGTACCCAGGAGATTTGCATGATGAATCCCACTCATTCTTAAACTCAAAAGCGCGTTCGCGCTAAAATCATTTGCATACAGACACACCCACCATCTCCTTATAAGGCGAATGAGGCGGGTGTAAAACAGCCGAGTTTCGCCATCTGATCCCTGTCTGATATATTCAACAGAAAGTGCTTTGCTATCTCAAAATGACACACACACACGTCTCACGACTTGCGACTCAGTGCATGTGTGTGTGTTCCTGTGGGTCGCTCATCGCATGTGTGTGTGTGTTAATCTGATGACAAATAAAGACTTATACTTGTACTTATACGTATACATACTGTATAGTGCGAAATAAATCGGTCAAAAGTAGGCTTTGTCAATACTGAACGACTGGCTGCATGCTTGTCAAGAACCAATCGCGGCGCGCAGTATACCGATATATATATGCCGCTGATCCATATGCTCTCTCCTTTCAGTCTGAAATGTCCGTGGAGAGATGTCATCTCTCTGAAATGTCCGTGGCTAAAACTCCGAGTGCGCTCAGATCTTTAGGTGTGGAGCAGAGTTTTGATTGATTGAACATTTTATTAACAGATTGCAGAATTGGTACAGTACAGCTCAATACACACAATTGTTAAGGAGATGCAGACCAGAGAAAGACTTTCGTCTTGTTTACATCAGGGTCCCCCATTTTCAATTCATAATGACATATATGACATACAGATAGACAGTACTGCTACATCTTCATCTATACAGAGAAGAGAAGAGAGGAGAGGTTGTAAATATGCGTTATATGCGTACGGCCTGGCAGCCAGCATACTATAACAGCAATATATAATCCATTTCAGAAGCAGAACGTACGCAATAAGTTATAATAATAATAATTATTATTGAAAAGTTCTGCATGGGTTTATAAAGTCGTATTTGGGCGTACTGTATTTGGGGGCAATTGACCAATGGTTTGCTTTCAACCCATGAACTCCTTCCTCTCTCACCATTTTATATATATATTTTTATTTTATCTACTAAAACTGTATTGTATTATATTATATTGTTTGTTTTGTAAAGTGTCTTTGAGAATTAGGAAAAGCGCTATATAAATCTTATGTATTATTATTATTATGAATGGTAGGCTTTTTTTAAATGTTTCTCATCTGGGTAAGAATTTCTTATTTCGGTAAGAGTGCTCTCGACCACTCTTATAATTTGTTCTTGCCTGAGAAAAAAGCAACAATAAGAAAACTTTGCTGAATCCCAGGTAAGAACAAAGTAAGAGGAAATGCTAGTTAAGAACAAAATCTGTTCTTATATCGCTTCATGCATGAGGCCCATTGTTAATACTCCTAGTGTTTAAATTTCACACTGTAACCATATCCATACCACTTGTTTCATGCTGTTCATTCAGTTAATAATGATCATACTGTATATATCCTAGCACATTCATACATTTACATTTTGTCATTTAGCTGACGCTTTTATCCAAAGTTCTGTAAGTCAGCAGGAAGGGTACAACTCCTTCAGCTGAGTAACAATGTTTATCAAACAGTGCTGAAACTTGGGTGCTGCAGTGTTGAGTGCATAGTAGTAAAGACATTAGTATAGTAGGAATAGTGCATGATAGTATAAGACAGTGAGAAGGTTATTATTATTTCTTTTAATATATATTTTTTATTTCAGATATTGATTGAAGAAGTGTGTTTTTAGTCGACAGCGAAAGATTGGTCAGGTTTTGGCTGTCCTTTGTGGAGCGTCCTCTTAACAATTGTATGTATTGAGCTGTACTGTACTGTACCCATTCTGCAATCTGTTAATAAACTTTTCAATCAATCAATCAATCAGCGATGAGTGTGAATAGGCGGCGTCTTTTTTTAAATGACCCTCCCGGAACTCTGATAGGAGTGGGTCTGAGGCGGCCAGAGGATGTAGAGCGGAGGGGTCTTGAGGGTGTGTAGTTAGTTAGAGACCATTGACGGGAGGTAGGCGGGAGCCGTTCCCTTCGCTGCGCGATATACCAGGTTGAGGGTCTTGAAGCGGATTCGTGCGGCGATGGGGAGCCAGTTCAGGTCCCTAAGAAGTGTGGTAACATGGGCTGACTTTGGTAGGTTGGTGATCAGATGGGCAGCTGCGTTCTGGATGAGTTGAAGAGGCTTGGTGGCGGTGGTCGGTAGACCAGCGAGCAATGCATTGCAGTAGTCGAGGCAAGACATGACTGTAAGGGCAACCTAACAAGAAAAGATGCCAGTGAGGGAATACTGGGTGAAGCTCTTTCCAACGCGTGATGCTTGTTGATAATAAAAAGATGTCTTCTCCTTGAGTACTTTTGAGAGTTTTTATTCTTACTTGCAGTGTGGATAAATATAAGCGTACTGTAAACTCTGTGTTTAAACTGGACTTTAAACACAGGATAGTTGCTACAAAGTAAACCCAAAAAGTGACTCAATATAACTGAAAACAAAACAAACGAGCACGGTAAAAAGATAGTGTGGCTTCCCTGTGATAATTACCCAATTCCCTGCCGCTGCACACCTGTGAACCCATACATATAGACTGCACCTAAGCGCACATGAGCCCCGCCTCCTGTGCCCACTGCCTGCTAATTGGTCAACACTTTCATGGTGACACGGTGCCTTCATACAATAACATAACGGCATAAAATCATTAAATTGGCTACAACAATGACTGTTGATTGGACAAGGAGTTGAGTGGCTTCTTTTGTCAGGAAGGGGCGGATCCTCCATACATTACTCAGGAGGAATCTGCAGGTTCTGGTCGTTGCGGCGATGTGAGAAGTCTATAGAAGTGGAGAAGTTCAGAGATAGTCAAGGACTACCCCAAGGTTCTTGGCGGTGGGAGACGAGGCCACGGCTACATTTTCCACTGTAATGGAAAGGTCGATCAGCGGGGAGGTAGGACAGAGGAGAGGCCCTTTGCTTTTGTTAAGTGAAGAGCCTCTGTGACCAATATGAGGGCCGTCTCTGTGGAGTGACCAGTTCTGAAGCCTGACTGATTAGGGTCTAGGACAGGGGTGGCCTGGGCAAATGTTCGACTTGCATCAAGGAACCCGGACCATCAACAAATCAATCTTAACTATATTCATAGGACATACTTTCCTATAAGACTGAACAGAATGGGTCTTAAACAAGACTCCAAATGCTCCTTATGTACAAATGGGCGCGAGGGGACATTTATGCACATGTACTGGGACTGCCCACGGTCCACCAGTTAAGATATTCTGGAAAGAAGTGACCCAGCAATTATCAAATCTCTTAATTCTGAATATACCTGTACTCTGTATTACTGCTGAATGATGTTTTTGAGTATGCAGTACCTATACAGCTAAAGAGATTGGTTTTATCTGGTATTACAGTGGCTAAAAAACTGATAGCATCATGATGGATTCAACCGGAAAAAATTTGCCGAAAGGTCTGGATTCTTACATATCTCGATGTGATTTATCTAGAAATATCTACAGCAAGAATTTTGGGTCTCAATGAATCCAAATTGACAATGTGGTTAGAAGTGGTGGAGAGAATAAAAGCTAGCATATAATGGTAGTGTCTGGTTAGGAGCGAATGATAATGGATGGATTATCCATTGGGGGGTCCAGGGTGGGGGGTGCGAGCAAGAGCATATGTGTGTAGGGGAATAGATGGCAGGTATTAGGGGCATATCTTGTATAAGACATTTATCTAAACGGTGATTTAATTTGATGTGCACTGTTAACAATGCTTGTATATCTAATCGTGTGTTGTCATGTTTGCTTATGTGTTTGTTTAAAAAATAATAATAATAAAAAAAAAAAAATAGTCACTCATTCCATAAGGACATAGAATAAACATTTAATTTTTTTTTAATGGTCCATTTGCATGTTCTTGGTATCTGAATCTAGGGACATATATGGATCAGTGTCAGAAATAGTGTGTCTGTTACTAGGCTTGAGTAAATTGTAATGAACCAAAGGAGAATATCAATTATATTTAAAAAAATATATATTATCTTTGACTGTGAATAACACCATGCTAAAATTGACCAGACCTGAACAATCTAAGCAAATGAATAAAGGGAAGATGATTAAACAGAAGGTTTTGTAGATACAGTACTGAATTCTGCCATCTTTTTTATAATGTAAATTTCTCCACCATTTTTCATCGTATTGCAACACCGTTTTTTGCAAGACGTTCACAGAAAGGTAGAGAAACTAACTGCGTTCTGTTTTAAGGAAATAACGTTCAGGTTTGTGGGAGATAATCCCAACGAAATAAGAGAAATAAAAAAGTTAATCCAGAAGATGATTGACAGGGGCTGGTGTGAGCTGGGTAGGGTAGTTTTTCTAAATTCGAAAGCCCTGAGTCTCTTCCTTCAAAAGACTACACTCACTTTTGGCTGTGCCACTTCCTCCTGTCAATATGTGCCGGTTTCCGACTCAATGCCCTGAGATTTCTATAATCTTATATTTCACTAATAACAGTTAAAATAATTGGTAAACAAACGTAATGCTGAAAATATACACATATATCTCGGGCTTAAGAGGTTAACCCTGTGAGGCCCAAATTAAAAAGACATTAGCAACTTCAGAGGCCAGAGGGTGGGACATATAAACACATTTACTATCAAATAGCATTGTGAGGCTGAACAACAGGACCAATTGACTATACATGTGCTTACATTTTTTTAAATAAACATTATTTTTTTTAAATGGCTAAAAGTGATTTTGTAATTTTGCAACCGTGGGTCTCACAGGGTACTTTTAACCCTGTGAGGCCCAAATCAAAAATACATTAGCAACTTCAGAGGCCAGAGGGTAGGACCTATAAACACATGAAGGGTGCCGTGACTGAAAAAAAAGGTTGAGAAACGCTGGTATATGGTGTGGCTCTTTGTGGTACCACAGTAATTTTTGTGGCTCTTAGTCTCTGACTGGTTGGCCACCCCTGGTCTAGGAGGTAATTCTGTAAGAGATAATCAGTAAATCGGTTGGATACAGCACGTTCAGGGCTCGGTCCTTGGAACTCCTCCTCAGTCTGGAAAGGCCTCAAAACCATCACTAACTACAAGTCAAAATCCCAACAGACGTCTGACAACCTTCTCCTTGCTAATGAGCTAAATGAATTCTACTGCAGGTTTGACAAGGAACCCCCGGCCCCCTTTCCTCACACCCCCAGACCACAATCACCCCCCCCCGGTCCCCAGTGGTAACCCTGTCTCCCCTACCACGCCCCCCCCCCCCCCACCCCCCCTTCCCCTTCCCCTCTCCCGCCACCCCTCCCCCTCTCTGTCACAGAAAGAGAGGTGAACCGCCTGTTCAAGAGTCAAAACCCCCGGAAGGCAGCCGGTCCTGACTCTATTTCACCTGCCACCTTGAAGCACTGCGCTGACCAGCTGTCCCCAGTGTTTACTAAAATGTTTAACACCTCACTGGAGCTGTGTCGGGTCCCAGTGTGTTTTAAGGCCTCGACCATCATCCCCGTCCCCAAGAAGGCCAAGGTCACAGGCCTTAATGACTACAGACCGGTCGCCCTGACGTCTGTGGTCATGAAGGTCTTTGAGCGCCTTGTCCTGGCCCACCTGAAGTCCACCACAGTCCCTCTTCTAGACCCCCTGCAGTTTGCATACAGAGCCAACCGTTCCACAGACAATGCTGTGAATATGGCTCTGCATTACGTCCTGGAACACCTGGACACTGCAGGGACCTACGCTAGGATTCGATTGGTGGACTTCAGCTCGGCCTTCAACACCATCCTCCCGCACATCAGATGTCCATGCTGCAGGTGCTGGATTACGGACTTCCTGACTTAACAGGTCACAGCGGGTGAAGTTGGGAATCAACATCTCCGATCCCAAGTCCATCGATCCTGGCTCCCCACAGGGCTGCGTTCTGTCCCCACTACTATTCTCCCTGTACACCAACAGCTGCGTCTCTCTGCACCCCTCGGTCAAACTCCTGAAGTTTGCGGGGGGATGGGATGTGTCTGCCTACAGGAGGGAGATCGAGAGGCTGCAGAGCTGGTGCAGCTGCAACAACCTGGACCTCAACACCCAGAAAACAGTGGAGATGGTAGTGGACTTCAGGCGGAAGGCAGCCCCCCCCCACCCGATCATTCTGGGAGGCACCCCGGTGGCCTCTGTGGAGTCCTGCCGCTTCCTCGGCATGACACTCTCCCGGGACCTGAAATGGGAGCTGAACACCATCGCTCTCAACAAAAAGGCCCGGAAGAGGATGTTCTTCCTACGTCAGCTGAGGAAGTTCAGGCTGCCGAGGACTATGATGGTCCAGTTTTACACCGCCATCATCCATAAACTAAAAAAAAAAGTATACAAATTATCATTATAGTGGTTGAAATGCTAAATATTCAGGTCCTGCACTTCATATCATAGAAAACAAAACAGAGATATGTATTTATTCAACCTACCAGCGAGTATGCCTTGGAAACACTGAAAATGAATGGGGTTCAGCCCTGGAACCATCAGTGTTTGGAACTATTGTTCAGCCCACGACATGCTTGACTTCCGCATTCCACGGTTACAATAGAAGTCTATGGGTCGCAACTCACTTTATAGGGTGCTGCAGGACTGCTTAGTAGGTATTCACCTAATTCCACCAACCAAATTGTCAGAGAGCACCTTCAAACTAGTCGCACAACCGGTGGCAAAATAAGTATGAATAAGCCATACTACAGTCTGCTGAAATAATTTTTTTTATTAATCATATATTAGTTATGTAAGTAGTGTGAAAGCTCGAGACAACTGTTCCTTCAGCAGAATCCATGCAATGTTTGCATAAAAAAGGAGAATATAATAAGATGTTAAAGTCAGGTTAAGACTTTTATTGTCACATCATTGAGTGTAGAGGCATGAATACATTTTGTTCTTGCCTGCTCTGCCTAGCAGCAGCAGCATCATAAATAAAGTATGACGTAAAAAAAAGCAATAAGAATGGATAAAAAATAGCAGCATAAGCAACGATAAAATAGCACAATAATCACAGTGTGAGTGTAGTGGGTGCTCAGTGGCAGTAGAATCAATGATAAAATAGCTCTAGACATAATAAAACATAACAATCACCTCAGGGGTGTAGTGTGTGCAAATCAGCATCAGAAGCAGCGATTTAAAATAGCACTAGACTACAATACCGCAGTCGCCGTTAAGTGTTATTTCATTAATGAGTCTTACCGCCTGGGGGACGAAACAAGACCGAAAGTAGCTCTCGTTAACAAAAAGGTCAGAGATTCCTGAGTCTGATGTTTTATTCTGGCATCTGTGGTCTGCAATTACTCCTGCTGTGGGCCGACAATTCATTCACAGAACATGTTATGCATGCATTGCTACTCCCTGCGTCGGATGCTTGTTTTACACTTGCATGACTTTTCAGCATGACAGAACTGGGCCTGCTTTGCTAGTCTTTCCAAATAAATCTTCAAGGGCGGCTATAATGGAGAAAATGGACCATCTCCATGACGAAGGTCATGACAGCCCTGCGTCAAACACACAGCCTTTACAGACTAGCTGTTCCTGTTGAAGTTACTGCAAACTAAAGTGTAATATTATGAACGATGAAATTACCAATATCAATTTCTAAATAATATTTTCTTTCATTTCTTCCTCAAGATTGTCAACAAAGGAATCCCCATGCTGGCCAGAATGATCCATTCTCTAAATGGGAAACAGTCCCCAATCCCCTACGGCAAGAAAGGCCAGGTAATTCTTCCATTTGCTGACTGCCACCATTCATTTAACATAAAACACATTAGAGTTCAACATATGGGTAATGCTGGTTGTGGAAGTGGACCCTGCAGCACGTCATCTACAGTAAGGCCTAACAAAAATAATGGTTGGTTTCAGGTTGCCGACCGACCCTGCCGATTTATGTGCGACCCAATATATTTTATGAGTTTAAAAAAAAAATTATATATTAAAAAAAATCTGTTTTTTTTTTTTTTTTTTTTTAGAATAAAGTTTCATAGAAATCTTAGTCAAACATTTAGTATTATGGATATTAAACATGCTGGCAGAGTACATGCATCCATGTTGTTGTGAACATTTTAACCCTTTCACTGCCACACGACAGCCGGTTAACCCTTTCACTGTGACAATACAGAAGGTTAGCCCTTTACTATCACACAACCGACGGCGATGCTCCATCATTAGCATCATTAGCTCCGCATCCGCGGAGCTAATGATGCTAATGATGGAGCATCGCCGTCGGTTGTGTGATAGTAAAGGGCTAACCTTCTGTCGTGTGGCAGTGAAAGGGTTAATTAAATAAAGAAATTCCCTATCCATAGTCGCCGTGGGAAAGAATAAAAAAAAAAAAAAAAAAAAAAAAAAAAAATTCCCTACCTACCCATGGCCAAACTGACAACCAACCTGAAACCAACTATTATTTTTGTTAGGCCTAAGTGGCTCTTTACGGGGCTCTCCGACACAGGAACACGGGCGAAAGGAGGGTGAAGACAAACCAGTTTTATTAGAGTGTGGCAAGATGTAACAAGCCATGGGGCAGATGGAACGCTGTCATGACGAAGGCTCTCCCCACGTGTGTGTATGTGTGTGTGTGTGTGTGTGTGTGTGTGTGCGTACAAATTTACTACATTTCTCATGGTAGTTTACTACATGTAATGCAGGTCGATGTCAACCAACATGCCAAGCACCCTTTTGTGGGACACCTGTGCGCAACGACTAGGGATGGGTACCTTTCACATTTTAACCGATACGGTACCGGTACCTGTGAATCGATACCGGTACCCAACGGTACCTTTTTTCTGTACTTTAGTCTCAAGAAATTTTATTTACCTACCTCAGTCGTAAAAAAAAATCCAAACTTCAAATAACTACAATTTCGACCGTTTTCGGCTTGCCATTACACACATTAGAGTTCAACATATGGGTAATGCTGGTTGTGGAAGTGGACCCTGCAGCACGTCATCTACAGTAAGGCCTAACAAAAATAATGGTTGGTTTCAGGTTGCCGACCGACCCTGCCGATTTATTTATTTATTTATTTATTTGGTCTCTGACAAGAACAAATTGCAGGTTGAAAAAACCCTCAGCACGGAACTAGGCAAAATCTGCATATGGCTCGCTGATAACAAACTATCATTACACATGGGCAAAACAGAGTCCATTCTCTTCGGTTCAAATAACAAACTCAGCAAGACCGACGGCTTCTCAGTTACAGTGGGTGACAATATTGTCACAAGGAAAGACGAAATTACCTACCTGGGTTCCATCCTAGAGGCAAATCTTTCCTGTGACAAAATGGCATCCAATGTAATAAAAAAAGTCAACCAACGAACTAGATTCTTGTACCGGATCTCCTCTCTGGTAAACAAGAATACCCTGAGGACTCTGGCAGGAGCACTCATTCAAGGGTACTATGACTATGACTATGCGTGCACCTCATGGTACCAAAGCACCTCAAAGGCGCTTAAAACAAAATTACAAACATCACAAAACAAACTGGTCAGACTACTACTTGACCTGAACCCCAGAACCCACCTCACCCCTGCCCACTTTGCCAACCTAGGATGGCTTAGAGTAGACGACAGAGTACAGCAACTTGCAATGGGCCTGGTCTACAAGATACACTATACGACCGGGGTGCCCATGTACATGTCAAAATACTTCCCAAAGGTCAGTGAATACCACAACCACTACACCAGAGGAAGCTCAACAAATCATGTTAAACCCAGATTCGGCTCAAACAAGGGACTAAACACGTTTCGCAATTATGCCACAACAATGTGGAACGCCCTACCCAAAGCTGTAAAAGAATGTGAATCCCTGCCCACATTCAAAACCGCCCTTAAAGAGCACCTACGGGAGGCTGCAATTCGAAACTGGCCACCGTAAATGCCCAAAACCCCCACCACCTCCTAATAGACAGTCTCCTCCCCACCGCATGTATATATTCCCTCCCCGCCGTATGTATATTCCCCTCCCACCCACCCACCCCCTCCTAATGTACAGTCCCCTCCCCATCATATGTATATACTCTGTCAGGATCTAGGGGTAACAGTACTGTATATTTGAATACCGCCTATGTCACAAATGTATCAGTACTAAATACCTATATGTCCCTATGCCATAAATGTCATGTATGTTATGTATGTCATAAATGTCTATATGAATTGAAAATGGGGGACCCTGATGGAAACAAGACAAACGTCTTTCTCAGGTCTGCATCCCCTTAACAATTGTATGTATTGAGCCGTACTGTATTGTACCCATTCTGCAATCTGTTAAATAAAGTTTTCATTCATTCATTCATTCAAAGACTACTTCTCTAAAATCATTACAGAAAATGCTGGAAACTCCAGAATCCTTTTTTCCCACTATTAATCTACTACTCAACACTGCCCCTACACCTCCTCAGTCATCAACGGTTAAGTGTGAATAACTTGCACTATTCTTTAACAACAAAATAACCTTGATCAGGGCCAGCATTACTCATGATGGAAATAAAGCTGATTGCAGCAAACCGTGCAATGTAACCATGAGAAGTTTCACATGCATCACATTAGATGTACTCTGCAAAACTGTCTCAGAATGTAACTCCTCCACCTCAGACATTGACCCTATACCTACAGCTTTCTTCAAACGGGTGTTTAATAGTGTTTCAAGCCCTGTGCTAGATATCATAAACACTTCCCTTAGAACTGGTATTTTCCCAGATGCCTTTAAAACAGCAGTTGTAAAGCCATTACTAAAAAAACCTAACTTGGATAGTAATGAAATGGCAAATTATCGTCCAATATCCAACCTACCTTCATTAGCAAAGTACTTGAAAAGATAGTTTCAGTTCAAATAAATTCCTTTCTTGAAGAAAACAACATCTTAGAAGAATTTCAGTCGGGATTCAGAAAATATCATAGCACTGAAACTGCCCTCACCAAAATAATCAGTGACCTCAGGCTAAACTCTGACGAGAATAAGATCTCCATCCTTGTCCTGCTAGATCTCAGTGCAGCATTTGATACAATCGATCACGATATTCTAATCGATCGTCTTGAAAACCTTGTCGTTTCTCAGAACATGTGCTAAGCTGGTTCAAAACATACATCATAGGGAGGAAATTCTATGTTAGACTAGGAGAGCACATGTCTGATATATACGACAACAACTATGGAGTTGCACAAGGGAGTTGCTTAGGTCCTTTACTCTTCTCCCTTTACATGTTACCGCTGGGTGATATCATCAGAGAACATAATGTAGATTTCCATAGCTATGCGGATGATACACAACTGTACATATCTGCTGAACCAAATGATACAGCGATTAGCTCCATTACAGACTGCTTACTGGCAATAAATAAATGGATGAGTAAGAACTTCTTGAAACTAAATGAGAACAAAACTGAAATTCTAATTATCGGCCCCAAAACTAAAAAAGAAACGTTAATAAAGAACCTAGGAGGACTAACCCCTTGGATCAAATCTGAGGTCACTAGTCTCGGGGTTATCATAGATTCAGAACTGAACTTCAATTCTCATATTAGCAAAGTAACGAAAACATCGTTCTTCCATCTCAGAAATATAGCAAAAGTACGACCATTTATTAATCAGAACGATGCTGAGAAGCTAATTCATGGATTCATATCTAGCCGGTTAGACTACTGTAATGCACTTTTCACAGGTCTCCCTAAGAAAACCACAGAGAGGCTTCAGCTAATCCAAAACTCTGCAGCCCGACTGCTAACTAGAACCAAAAGGAGAGAGCACATTAGTCCAGTCTTAGCTGCTTTACACTGGCTTCCTGTAACATTTAGAATTGACTTTAAGGTCCTTCTCCTTACATACAAAGCTCTAAATGGACAGGGACCTAGCTACATCACCAACACTCTAATAAATTACACGCCAGCAAGAACACTGCGATCATCAGCTGCTGGACTACTAGAGGCTCCCAGAAACAGTCAAAAGAGGATCGGTAATGCAGCCTTTATCAACTATGCCCCAAAACTGTGGAACAAACTACCCCAAAACATCAGGGAAGCCAACTCGCTAGACATCTTCAAAAGACAGCTTAAAACTCTTAAATCTCTTTGCTCAGGCATTTCAATGACTTACCTGCACTATTCTTACCCTGCCTACTTTTCTATGCTAATTTTATCTTATTTTACACTGCCTATCAAATTCATGTGTCGGTTATCACACTTTTTACTTCTTACTGATGACTATTTTTAAACTGAATCTGTAACCTTACTATTTACATTTTTTACTGTTGTATGTCCGTTCTATTTTATAAATTTTAGACTTTTTAAACTTAATCATTTTAAACTACTTTATTATTTGTATGTGAAACACTGTGATTTACCATACCCTGCTATGCTCACCCATGCCTGTATTTTTACTGTTGTGAAGCACTTTGAACTGCAACCTCTGTATGAAAAGTGCTATACAAATAAAGTTATTATTATAACAGTCAAATTGCAGTTAAAAGGCTGGGTGACAGTTGCCTGCAGTGTTGTAGTACTCGAGTCCAGGACTCAGACTCGACTTAGACTTGAGCACTGATTACTTGGACTTGGACTTGGACTCGAGCATTGACTGCATTCGGACTCGGAAGGTGCAGACGAGGAATCAGACTTGTTAATTGATAAATAGTTATTTTATTTTTGTAATATGCCCTAATCATTTGCCATTTATGTTTAATGTAGATCTGTTTTTATTTGTATGTCAGCTCTTTGACTGCCAGGGTTAGGGTCAGATTAGGGTAATGGGGACTTGACTCGGACTTGACTCTGGCTCTTCTTTGGTGACTCAGACTTGGACTTGGACTTGAACACTGGGGACTCGAGATTTAGTGACTCGACTACAACACTGGTTGCCTGTGATAGAGTTCAGGTCATATTGCTTCAGTTAACACTGAAGCTACATCACAAAGGCACATGTTAATCATTACTATTGTAACCTGCGGTCTTTGCCCCGGGACACTCTCTTGTTCCACTGCCTCAGGAGGGCTCATACATCTGCCTTTTTTAGAAGTGACTCAGAAGTGAAATTTCAAGAGAGTAGAGCTCCTTAAGGGAGCCCTTTCAGAATCAGAAAGGTCTTTGCCAAGTATACCCTACACCAGGGGTCAGCAACCTTTTTGACATGGAGGCAAATCACAGTGTTTCACATTAGGATCTAGCATCCTAATAGGCTCTCTATTCAGTAATACAAATAATCAGTGTTTCACATTTGGATCTAGCAAATAATAAAAATAGTTTAAAATGATTCAGTTTAAAAATAGTCATCAGTAAGAAGTAAAAAGTGCAATAACCGACACATGAATTTGATAGGCAGTGTATAAGAGTAGGCAGGGTAAGAATAGTGCAGGTAAATAGTCAAGTCAAGTCAAGTCAAGAGTTTTAATTGTCACGGCATACAGGTATACAATGAAATGCGGGTGGTCTTGCCCGCAACGATGTGCAATACAGTGGTACATATAATAGAATCAAAAGAAGGAAACAACATTGTGCAGTAGCAGGTAACATGGAGTGACATCTCGGTAACTGTACATAGTTATTTACAGAGCATGTGGGACATGCTAGTTAGCTTTGGTAGTGCAATACACTGTTCCTGTTATTCTAATTTAAAGTGTCCTTTCCTTTGGCCATAAGTGTGCGTGTGTGCGACATGAGTGTGTGCCCGCTCATGTTAAAGTGTTAAGTGGCTGCTCGTGTGTGAGCGTGCACAGTGTGCGTGTCGTGTCCTGACACAACAATACAAGTTGTGTCAGGATATCCCTGATGTTTAATGATAATCTTTACATTATTACATCATTATTGTTATTGTTATTATTAACAATATTATTATGATGGTTGTATCAACCCTAAATCTGAGTTGGGGGGGGGGGGGGGGGGAGAATGCAATGCAGACAAACAGTTTTCAGTTTTCAATCCATAATAAGTTAACAGAAAAATAAGTACACAACCACATTATTTCAACCTAATAAAACTATGTTTATTGTCATTGTTTTAAGAACACAAGTTGACTTGGTAATACTCACATTTGAGTAAAAAAAATGGCTTAACATGTGCAATGTTCAATGAAATAGAAAAATAAATAATAAAATTTGTTTATTAATCCAATTAACAATGGTGACCGTAATAATGTTTTTGTTATAAGGCTCTGCAAATGTTACTGAATGATGTAGCAATGTATTTCCAGCTAAATTGAAATAATAAACAAATAAAGGGTCTTGATTAAATATGTGGTAGTAAAAAGAACCTGTGGGAGGATTTCAACAAGATAAATGCGACAACAGTGCAAAATATTTCGCTATAATATTTCAAAGCAAACATTTTTTTTCTTCATTTTTTCTTAATGCTGCCCCCTGTGCCTATGAAAATGCCCCTGCGTGCCTATGCAGGCACGCGGGCCTAGGGTTGCCTACCCCTGCCCTACACATACAAGGAATTTGCCCTGGACGTTATTGGTGCGACATTAGCGGACAGACATCAACAGACAGACAATACAACAAAGTGGTGGGTAAAGTAATATGAGTTAAGTCAAGCACAATAGAATAATATATTTATGAAACAAAATATAGGCCAGGGCTGCATGACTGTACAAGAGGCCGAATAAAATCACATGGGATACAAACTAAGTCAAACATAGTAGTTGGGGGCCTTAGGGCTATATGAGGCTAAGTTCGTGCAAATTTGTGCAAAAGCACCAAATTTGGCCCAGATGTAGCTCATACTATGTTCTAATGATTCAGCCAGGGCGCCCGAGCCAGCCCTGGTGGCCAAATCAATATGGCCGCCCTCCGAAAAAGGTTTTGGCTAAAACTTTTGAACCAAATGAGCTTCAAATAAAAACTTGGTGTCTATATTATGTTTCTTGGCCATTAGAAACACATTGGAATGCTTATATTTATAATTGGGTGTGTCTGAACCCCTAATTTGCATATTTCCAAGATGGCGGTTCCCTGAAAATGAGTTTTACCTTAACTTTTACGTTTCTGTTTCAATATTGACCCATTTCGCATTTGTGTCTTGATTATGAACTCCACACAACAAGATTCAAGCTACAGCTCCTCAAATATCTGCCTGAATGGAGTGAACACCAGAAAGGGAGGGACACATACATCACAAACAAGGAACAAGTGGCTAAGAGAGTAGTCATGATTCCAACCAGATTGATCAGAATGAGGCGATTATGTTGATGAGGGCCGCCTTTGTATTGCACAACCAGGCCACACATTTGACGGCTCCTTCCCATCGACGCTCTCCAGGTGGCTAAGCTGGTCACCAATGCCAAGGCCTCCACCTGCTCCCTTGACCCCTTACCCACAGTCCTGGTCAAAGCTGGCCTACCTGCCGTGTGCCCTACCATCGTGGGAATAATTAATTCCTCCCTGGAATCGGGCAGGGTACCCTCTAGCTTCAAGACAGCATCAGTCACGCCCATCCTGAAGAAGCCTGGTCTGGACCCAGATGACCTTGGGAATTACCGACCGATCTCCAACCTTCCTTTCCTAAGCAAGATCCTGCAAAGAGCAGTGGCCGCCCAACTGCACCAACACCTGTCCAACCATGAGCTCTATGAACCCTTCCAATGTGGCTTCAGGAAACACCACAGCACCGAGACTGCCCTCACCAAGGCCACCAACGACCTTCTCATTGCCACCGATTCCGGTCACATCAGCCTCCTCATCCTCCTGGATCTATCTGCGGCCTTTGACATGGTCTCCCATTCCATTCTCCTTAACCACCTCACTGACCACCTGGGTGTTACTGGGACTACTCTCACCTGGTTTGAGTCCTACCTCACTGACCGAAAACAGTTCATCTCCATCTGCAACTCCACCTCCACCCCTGCCCCAGTCAACCAAGGTGTGCCGCAGGGCTCCAGTCTTGGTCTACTCCTCTTCACAATCGACATGCTCCCCCTTGGTCACATCATCCGGAAACATGGTCTCAATTTGGCTGCCTAATCCACCCTTCCCCAGAAGTTCGCAACCTGGGCGTCATACTGGACTCCACCCTCTTCTTTCATTCCCACATAAAAACAATAACTAAATCAGCTTTTTTTCATCTCAGGAACATTTCCAGACTCCGGCCATCTCTCCCCGACTCTGTAGCAGAGACTCTCATTCACGCTTTCGTCACCTCCCTTCTTGACTATGCAAACTCTGTCCTAATAGGGCTACCCAGCAATGCCCTGAACAGGTTACAATATGTGCAAAATTCTGCTGCCAGGGTTCTCACCCGCACCAAGTCCTGGCACCACATAACCCCCACCCTCATCCACCTCCACTGGCTTCCAATCAAGTCCTCCATCAATTTCAAGATCCTCCTCATCACCTACAAAGCCCTTCACTCCCTTGCCCCCTGGTACCTAGCTGACCTCCTCCATCCCGCCCCGGAGGCTGCGGTCCTCTGACTCCGGTCTCCTCTCCATCCCCACCACCAACATGCAGACTGTTGGTCCCAGAGCCTTCTCTGTGGCCGCACCCACCCTCTGGAACTCACTCCCTCCAAACATCTGTAATACTACATCCCTGCACTCCTTCAAATCCCAACTCAAAACCCACCTCTTCACCAAATTTGTAAATGACTCTGCCTGATTTCCTTTTTTTCATTTTCTTTCTTTCCTTTTGATTATTATTTTGTTGTTACATTGTTTCCTGTTCCCTCCCTTAGCTGCCCCCTCCTGTTAAGCGCCTTGGGTCTCCTGAAAGGTGCTATATCAATTTTAAGATATTATTATTATTATTAACTGTCTCACAACATCTGGTTGTGAGACGATGACAGACTACAAAGGCGCCTCCCTCAAACTGAACAATGACATCTCCTTAGCAAACGACCTCAATACCTTCTATGCGAGGTTTGATGCTGGTAATAACAACACCAGCTCACAAGCCTCGGCAATGGGGGGGGGGGGGTCGGCTGCTGATGGAGGCGCAGTGTTCAGGGTAACAGAGCATGAGGTGAGGCGGACCTTTAAAAAAGTGAATATCAGGAAGGCAGCAGGTCCGGACGGCATCCCCGGCCGCGTCCTAAAAGTCTGTGCCGACCAACTGGCCCCAGTATTCACTGACATATTTAACCTGTCCTTAGAACAGGCTGTCATCCCCACCTGCCTGAAGAAGTCCACTATTATCCCTGTACCCAAAAAATCCAAGCCTGCTTGCCTCAACGACTACCGCCCTGTAGCTCTCACCTCCATAGCCATGAAGTGCTTTGAGAAGCTAGTAAAGGGCTACATCTGCTCCTCCCTCCCCATCAACATGGACCCCCTGCAATTTGCATACCGCCCCAACAGGTCCACGGAGGACGCCATATCCCATGTGCTGCACACAGCAGCATCACACCTGGACAAGAGGCAGGGGAACTATGTGAGAATGCTATTCATCGACTACAGCTCGGCATTCAATACCATAGTCCCCTCCATACTCATAGCCAAGCTCAGGGACCTGGGCTTGGGCTATGACCTCTGCCAGTGGGTCTTGGACTTCCTGACTGGCAGACCCCAGGTGGTGAGAGCAGGCAACTGCACCTCCTCATCCATCACCCTCAACATAGGGGCCCCCCAGGGCTGTGTTCTGAGTCCCCTCCTCTACTCCCTGTACACACACGACTGTGTGGCTCAGCGGAGTAGCAATACAATCGTCAAATTTGCTGACGACACAGTGGTGGTGGGCCTGATCTCTGCCAACGACGAGAGGGCCTACCTGGAAGAGGTCAAGGTCCTGGCGGGATGGTGCCAGGAAAACAGCCTCTCCCTGAACGTCAGCAAAACAAAAGAGATGATTGTGGACTTCAGGAGGTCGGGGGTCAAGGACTACAGCCCCCTCAGCATCGACGGGGCACCGGTTGAGAGAGTCAACAGCTTCAAGTACCTCGGAGCCCACATATCCGAGGACTTGAAATGGACCATACACATTAACAGTGTGGTGAAGAAGGCACGACAACGCCTCTACTTCCTCAGGCGCCTAAGGAAGTTCCAAGTCAGCCAGAAGATCCTTAAGAACTTCTACTCATGTACAATAGAGAGCATCTTGACCGGCAACATCACCTCCTGGTTTGGGAATAGCACTGCAAAAGACCAAAGCAGACTACAAAGAGTGACACGTTCAGCCGAACGCACAATTGGAGGGGGGCTCCCCACTCTCCAGAACATTTACAACAAGCGTTGCAAGGGGAAGGCTAAGAGAATTATTAAGGACTCGAGCCACCCGAACAACTGCCTCTTTGAACTGCTGCCGTCAGGCAAGCGACACAGGAGTCTCAAGGCGAGCACAGAAAGACTCAGAAGTAGCTTCTATCCCCAGGCCATCAGGCTGCTAAACGAACAATGAATGAACACTACACAACAACAACCACCAAACACACATAGCACACACATCCACACGCACACACTCACTTTAAACAAACACACTGTAGCACCCACTACACACACTTTATAGCACACACCCACTTTAAACAAACACACTGTAGCACCCACTCCCCACACTTTATATTTATGGATGAAGGATTGCACTACAACTCGTACACCTTACTGTAAATTGTACCTAAAATTGTACCTCATCCCACTTCTGCTTTGCACTAGATAGTACTGTACATTAGTACACTGCATAGTATTGTGTATTGTATATTATATGGTAACTCAGAACATTGTACATATGTCTATACCGAACAACTGTGACCTCATTCTTCTTCTAAATTCATGCTATATTATGTTATTATGTTATTTGATACTATCTTGTCTAGCACAGTCTCTGGAGCGTAACAGTAAGAAGCATTTTGTATGAAAGTATTCTGTACTTCTGTATGACAACTATTAAAGAACTTGAACTCTGTTGCCGAACCCTTACAAGTGTTCAATGATATTGTCCTCCAGGGTCCAGCACTCCTCAAACCCTGTGTAGCTAATACAGAAGATGCCAACCTGAAACCGAGAATGAAAATAGCAAGTCTCATCACCCAATGTCAGAAGTACAAGGCATTGTTCTTCTTACTAATCTTCGTCAGGATGTCTTCACCTATGATGTTGACAATCTAGATGGGTAGAGCAAAGGGAACTACTCACAGAACGAGTTCCATGGAACTGCACTGAGTGGTACAAATCATCTCTCATGACCATCTAGGACTTGAGCGTCCTCCTATAAAAGTGAGAAGTGGCAGTGATCCTGTGCAACCATTGCATGATCTTGTGTTGGTCGTAATGATGGGAGCATTGCATATCGAAGACAAAGCTCACCTTATGGCGGGCAAGCTGCTCTGCGATTCAGGTTGGACCACCGCCCTTACCCAGGCACAGGTCTTGACTACAGGACGAGCTCAGTCTGCCCTCAATGAGCACCATATCAAACGCACACGTTATGTCCATCAAATCACACTCATGTCCCTTCATATTCTCAAGCAGAAGGCATACTCTGCTTATTGTGTTGATGTTCTGGGCCCATCTGAAACATTCAAAAGGTGGGACAAACCATCTCAAGCGGAGTTTCCACAGTTCAAGTACTGGTCTACCATCATGGAGCTAGAGTTACTGTTCTGTCGATTCGTTCGGTCACTCCGAGAAGGACACTTCAAGCTGTACATTCAAGTGTGTGATGAGCTCTGTGCTTGGTTTCACGTGATGGATCACACAAACTACGCTCGCTGGTTACCTGTCCATGTTCGAGACATGGTTGAGCTGCCTGAAAAAAATCCTGCCATTTATGAAGAGTTCATGAAGGGGAAATTCATAGTGCAGCGGTCAGAACGTAAGTTCAGCTTGATTGCAAAAGATCAATCCCATGAGCAATCAAACAAAATCCTGCAGTCCTGTGGTGGAGCAGCTGGACTCTATGAAAGCCCCTGAAGCCCTCACACTCTTCATGCTTGCAGGGCCTGACTGTGCCAGGTTGGTGCAAGAGTTTGAAGCTGTGTATAACAGCAGCACATCATCGTCAACATCTCATCACAAAGAGGCAAATAGCTTGCAGGTCATGTTCAGGAAAGATGTCAAATCCTTCAGAGGTTATGGAAACCCACAGAAATCCATTTCTACCAAATAATGACCTTGTAGCACTCGACACACAAGACATTATGGAAAGCCCTTTAGCCCTTTTACTGGAACCAGGTGACCTCTGTCCAGCAAAATATCCCAGAGTTCAGTACATGGTGGTACAGAGCTGGTACTAGGACTCCACGACCAAGACTTGGGAACCTTACTGGACTCATCTTGCAGATGCCAGTAAAGCCTGCACCATTCTCCTCCACTGCGGCTGCAAAAAGTCATATAGAGGGCGCTGCAAATGCTTTAAAACTGGAGTCCATTGCACCTCAATATGTGGCTGTGAGGGTGCCTGTACCAACAATGAGGGTCGATACTACAATGAGACGACAATAAGTAATCTGGTTGTGTGATTATGATATAAAAATCGTCACCTACAGCTTCTATCCACAATCACTCACCCTGGTAAATAAAAAGGACTGAGCACATCCATCCCCATAAACTTATATCTATAGACTGAGCACCTTGATGTGGTATGTGGATTGTCATTTTGGGCTAATGTAGGGTATGAATCTGTATTGTTTGTGTATTGTGCAGTATTTATTGTTCTGTCATGTTTTCGCCGTTGTTGTTGTTACGCCTGACAACCAATTGTTGTTTAGGTTTATTTCACATTATAAATATTGCCTGGCAATCAACGTGTCTGATTCGGATTCTGATATAATTATATGTTATATAGAATTTCACTTTTATAGACAGAAAAAAACGAAAGTTCTGGTAAAACTCACTTTCGGGTAGTCGCCATTTTGGAAATATGCAAATTAGGGGTCCAGACACACCCAATTGTAAAGATAAGCATTCCAATGTGTTTCTAATAGTCAAAAGACCTAAAATAGACACCAAGTTTGTATTTCTAGTTAATTTGGTTCAAAAGTTATAGCCAAGACCTTTTTCCGGACAGCGGCCATATTGATTTGGCCACCAGGGTGGCCCCGGGGGTCGCCGGCTCGGGCGCCCTGGCTGAATCAATTGAGCATACTCTGGGCTACATCTGGGCCAAATTTGGTGCTTTTGCACAAATTTGCACGAAAATATCCCTAAGGCCCCCAACTTATAGCCCAATAGATGGATATCGTACAATTTTAAGTAAAAATAAAGTAGGAATAGGCCAGGGCTGCGCAACTGGGCAGATGTGGCCAATCATACAATTATATACACTAATTAAAATGAGGCAACAATAGGCAAGTACATAGTTCAGTAGGGTGTGTTAATGTAACACAGTGGGGGGGTGTCAGTGAGGGTCCCGAGCCTTGTTGATGAGGCTAACTGCAGAGGGGATGAAACTGTTCTTGTGTCGTGAGGTTTTGGCCCTGATGGACCGCAGTCTCCTGCCAGAGGGGAGTGACTCAAACAGGTTGTGGTAGGGGTCGGCCACAATCTTACCTGCACGCTTCAGAGTTCTGGAGGCGTACAGGTCCTGGCGGCCTCTATGCCTTCTACAACGGCGCTCAGTTTCCGGGTTCCTCTGATTGGCCACTAAGCCCACGTGACCGTGCGCTAGCACGCCCCCCTTATCGCCCACTGCCGCGCTGTGAAGCGGAGCATAGAGGCAGCGGGGCGAGCTGGTGGTTTCTCCCCGGCTACGTGCGCCGCTGACTCGGTCCGGCTCCGTGCGCCGCTGACTCGGTCCAGCTCCAGCGGCTCCGAGGCGGCTCGTTCTTATCGCACAAACACCCGTTGGAGGAGTAGTGGGGGAGAAATGAATGAATGAATGAAAACTTTATTTAACAGATTGCAGAATGGGTACAATACAGTACGGCGCAATACACACAATTGTTAAGGGGATGCAGACCAGAGAAAGACGTTTGTCTTGTTTACATCAGGGTCGCGTCTATGCCTTCTACAACGCCGCTCGGTTTCCCATATCGACATTTATGACATACACAACATAGGAGTAGTGGGGGAGAAGAAGAGGAATATTTTTAAATAGCAAGAATTATCGACTGGCAACTCTGTGCTCGTCAGACATGTTAATGTTATGTATGTTGTGTATGTCATAAATGTCGATATGAATTGAAAATGGGGGACCCTGATGTTTTCAATTCATATCGACATTTATGACATACACAACATACATGACATTAACATGTTTGACGAGCACAGAGTTGCCAGTCGAAAATTCTTGCTATTTAAAAATATTCCTCTTCTTCTCCCCCACTACTCCTATGTTGTGTATGTCACAAATGTCAATGAATTGAAAATGGGGGACCCTGATGTAAACAAGACAAACGTCTTTCTCTGGTCTGCATCCCCTTAACAATTGTGTGTATTGCGCCGTGATGTATTGTACCCATTCTACAATCTGTTAAATAAAGTTTTCATGGGGCGCCCCAGTGGCGAACCACATAGCGCGCTCAGCCGCGTCACGGCCGACCCGGGTTCGACTCCCGAACCCGTCGTTATTTGCAGAATGTCTTCCCCCCACTCTGTCTCCCATTCCTCCTCTGTCTCTCCCTACTGGACTGCCCAGTAGAAATAAAGCGATAAAAACGCAAAAAAAAAAAAGATACATTTTCATTCATTCATTTCTCCCCCACTACTCCTCCAACGGGTGTTTGTGCGACCATGTCGACCTGAACAATGGGGGATTAATAAGAACGAGCCGCCTCGGAGCCGCTGGAGCTGGACCGATTCAGCGGCGCACGGAGCCGGGGAGAAACCATCACCGAGCCGGGGAGAAACCACCGCCTCGCCCCGCTGCCTCTATGCTCCGCTTCACAGCGCGGCAGTGGGCGATAAGGGGGGCGTGCTAGCGCGCGGTCACGTGGGCTTAGTGGCCAATCAGAGGAACCCGGAAACTGAGCGCCGTTGTAGAAGGCATAGAGGCGTCCTGCCTGGATGGCAGATTGCAGCCAATCACCTTCTCAGCAGTGGATGACACACTGCAGCCTGCCTTTGTCCTTGATGATATAGACGCTCACCGTCTAACACAGCATTAATGTAAAACTGCTGTAGGTCTACAGCTTCCTCTAACTGTCCACATGTTTTCCATTTAGACCCATAGACATTCACAACTAGCTACTTTGTGAAACACCCTTGGGTTTTAACACATCAAGTGCCGTTCAGCAGGGGGCACTGTGGGCAGTGAGTGCCAGCGCTGTGTTCAATGGGGATAAATGCCGGTTTTTGCAGTGCTAAACCTATATTAAATATTATAGCTATGGATCTAATAACGGCATCGATTGTCAGTGAGTTTCTTCTGGTCAACATGCAATACATTACATTTTCATCCATACATTTCCGTTTCATACCGTGGTGAATATGAGTATAGTTTTAGAGTGATCCTGTGTAATCCCAGGGAACTCCGGCAAACAGCCCTTTAGTGCATTTCATTATAAATCTTGCCATTTCTCGCCTGATTATTGAATCAATCTGAAATCAACGCTAGATTATCGGTATTATGTTTCATCATGCATGCACCAAAGGGTGGAGGGGGAGATAGTTTTTCTATGCTTCGAGCGCCACCAACGGCATACACTACACAGTACATATTAGGGCTAGGGGTGTAACGGTACACAGAAGTCACGGTTCGGTACGTACCTCGGTATTGGGGTCACGGGTACGAGTTCGGTACAACAGAATTTTTTTTTTTTTATAATTATTATTAAATGTATATATTATATTTATGATGATAATTATTATTATTAAATAGAATAATTTTCTATAGGCTTGCCGTGGTAGTCAGTGATACTGGTGTCATTGTGTTCAGGCATCCACTTGCCTACTGCCCCTTAACAACTTATCCTTGCTAAGTTTCACTTTCACTTCTAGAGAGAATTTAACTTCACGACGAGACTGAATACTAGAGAACAGATGACATATTACAACAATGGCAGAGGATTATTTGGATTTAAACACAGTGGAGCTCAGATGATCTGTCCGGAAAAGTATGTTTATTTTTTTTATTTTTTGATGAGCTGTGTCTGTGAGTCCGGTGGGGGAGAATGTTGATGTGTTTGTTGGCGCATGTGTGTGTGTGTCGGCGACGCGTGTGTTTCTTTCCATTGGTTTCATTTGGTTAACGTTATTGGGCGAACAAGAAAACGAAAAAACTGTAATGACCCTGCAGCTGTTCCAATGTATGTGCCTTTCTCCGTGCACTTTCGCCGCTCTGAACTGAAGTCGGGGACTCTGTGTGCCCGGCCACGCGCGCTGTTCTTGCACGGAACATCCTTGGGCCAGCCGGCATACTAACTCAATTGGCAGAGTTAGCGGGTGGAAGTCGATGGGTGGTAATCTGGACGTTGTGGACAGCGACTCCTACAGGTCGGTTGGGGACGCCTGCACAGCAGAGACGGGGCATGGCGGGGGTAGTGTGAGCCTCCCACACGTTACACCTCGCCAATGAGAGTCCGTGCTGGCAGGTGAAAAGATGTGACAGGCTGCCTGCTCGTGTATCGGAGGGGACACGTGATGCAAGGCTTCTATCCTTCCTACAACCGGCCAGTGGGGGGCATATGCGAGCAACGTTCAAGACAGGGGAGGGAAGAATTGGCACAGTGGAATTGGGATGGGAGAAACATTTTAAAAGAGAAAAAGTGGATAAAAAAAAAAAGATTGATAACATTGACAACAGAGATTACCTTGTCTCTGATGTACTGCAAAAAGAATAATCCAATTATCTGATCGCCATTCCAAATATCCACAGCGATCCTGTGTCCAACGTTATCCAGCATTGGACATGAACGGGCGGGTGGGGACAGTTGTCGATGACATCCCTATAAGCTTGTTTTGCCGGAGTGTTTAGAACCCGCCCCCACGCCGCAGCTCGGCCGAGAAAACAAACCACATTGCTTCCAATGGAGTGCAATAGCGGCCGCAAGGTGTTAGGCGGCGGTATCGGACCGTTGCGGTCTCAGACAGAGTGCCATTCAGTCCTACAGCATAGCAGGATAAATTATGAATGGAAATTGCGAATAAAAGAAATAACAACACAGAAACGTTGATCTACGTTTCCGGCACTCAACCGCTGGGCCACAGAAACGTAGATCTACGTTTTGGCAATCAAAGGGTTAATGTTAGGGATGCTCGATATTGGCTTTTTTACCGATACTGATATACCGATATTGTCCAACTCTTAATTTCCGATACCGATATCAACCGATACCGATATATGCAGGGTTTCCCCCCCCAAAAAATGGAATAATTTCAGTTAATTAACATTACATATCTCTTGTTGTGGAATTAACACAACATATTATGCATACTTTTGACAATAAATAAAATCTGAATTTGTTCTTACTTGCTTGCCTGGGTAAATAAAGGTTATATTTTCAGATATCACATTTTAATGCCGATATCGGCCAATAATATCGGTAGGCCGATAATATCGGACATCCCTAGTTAATGTAATATTATTGTTCAATATGAGGGACTGAAACGGAGAATAATAAGTCACATTGTGTAAAAAAGTGCTGACGAGTGCTGACGTCACATACATTTAATAGTAAAAAAATATAATAGCTGTAAGTGATTGGAGAGTCGACATAATGCCTCGCTTGTATTCTACTGACTAAAAGTCTCCCCTATATACATATATACGATGGTTAAGCTTGATCCTCCACTTTGCATATTCACGTCCATCCGACGGCCGTTTAGATACACCCCTCGTTCCTAAACGGAGCTCTAATAAAGCCCTCATATGGTGCTCTTTCACATCGTATTCAATCGAAGCTATTTTTGACAATCTCGCGTTTTGACAGTCACGATTGAAACGAATACAGCTGACATACACGGTTACTGATATTTGCAACGGCCTTACAATCAACTTCCTCAGAAACCGGTCCACTCCCCCTTTTCCTGACACAACTGCTTACACTGCAGGAATACAAAAAAGGGGCAGGGCCTCAGGGGGGGGGGGGGGGGGGACAAACACGGGAGAGCCAATCAGAGAATTTACAGCTATTCTTTTTTTACTATTAAATGTATGTGATGTCAGCACTCGTCAGCACTTTTTGACACAATGTGACTTATTATTCTCTCTTGAAACTGGTCCGATCAAATTACAAAAGCATTCATTCCACTCCATGTTCTCATCTTATTGACCGCTAATATACATACATACATACATACATAAGCCGTTTCGCAAACACCGCCATCTTTATTTGATCACATGGTGTGCGCAATGCATTGTGGGATTGTTTGGGAGCATCGTCCAATTCCAGCATCGCTGAAGGATTACAGAGTACAGTATTCAGAGCTGATCACGTCACAGATACATAGTGTTTTTCACTGCCGTGCCTAGGGCTGTGCCAGCGGAATGGAACAAGCATGAAAACGTGCAGTGTGCACTCACCGTGAGTGAGTGGGTGAATGGGTGAGTGGGTGGTTGGGTGGGTTGGTTGGGTGAGTGGGTGGGTAAGTGAGTGAGTGATCCCAATTTGCCACACATCGCACCCAGTGGCAACCCTGAACTCCGTGGGGAAAAACAGAGTTTTTTTTATATCCTCAGATGTAGCTTGGAAGACACACCAACTACTGCTAAAATATTACCAGAATCACTTGTATTCACCGACGTATATAGATACAAAGTATGTAGATGTTCAGACACAGTGTGACCCCCTCCATCCAGCTACTCGAGGTTGCAGACAGCACCGCGGTAATGGCCCTCATCACCAACAATGATGAGTCTATCTACAGGAGAGAGGAGGCCCAGCTGGCATCTGGGTACTCTGCCAACAACCTGGAGCTCAATGTAAAAAAGAAAATAGATTTCTGCAAGAAACAGCCTTGAGTGAATGAGTTGCTGTTATGTCCCTGACAGATACATCAAATGTTGGTGTACCATAAAACTTCAATTAATATCCCAGGCTTTTATTTCCTTCAATCACTGAACTCAACCGGCCTATATTTGGGACGGGTGTCTATACGGGACAGGCCTTTAATTCCTTTCACACAGAATTCCTGCACAGCAAAGATGGGACATAATACCAAATTGTTTATTTAAACCAGTATTTACTTGTGTAAAAATTAAGCTATTGAATAATGTATCAATTATGAATTAATCTGATAGAGAGACAGCGCTAGTGAATGTAAGAGAGTCAGGCCTTCAGCTCTGGACAGCGCCCAGCCCACACACACTCAGCAGTTCTCTCTGCAGAGAGTCAGGCTTTCCGCACTGGACAGCGCCCAGCACACACACACTCAGCAGCTCTTTCTGCAGAGAGTCAGACCTTCAGCACTGGACAGCGCTCAGCTCACACACACTCAGCAGCTCTCTCTGCAGAGAGTCAGGCCTTCAGCACTGGACAGCGCCCAGCACACACACACTCGGCAGCTCTTTCTGCAGAGAGTCAGACCTTCAGCACTGGACAGCGCTCAGCCCACACACACTCAGCAGCTCTCTCTGCAGAGAGTCAGGCCTTCAGCACTGGACAGCGCTCAGCACACACACACTCAGCAGCTCTTTCTGCAGAGAGTCAGACCTTCAGCACTGGACAGCGCTCAGCCCACACACACTCAGCAGCTCTCTCTGCAGAGAGTCAGGCCTTCAGCACTGGACAGCGCTCAGCACACACACACTCAGCAGCTCTTTCTGCAGAGAGTCAGACCTTCAGCACTGGACAGCGCCCAGCCCACACACACTCAGCAGCTCTCTCTGCAGAGAGTCAGGCCTTCAGCACTGGACAGCGCCCAGCACACACACACTCAGCAGCTCTTTCTGCAGAGAGTCAGACCTTCAGCACTGGACAGCGCCCAGCCCACACACACTCAGCAGCTCTCTCTGCAGAGAGTCAGGCCTTCAACACTGGACAGCGCCCAATCCACACACACTCAGCAGTTCTCTCTGCAGAGAGTCAGGCCTTCCGCACTGGACAGCGCCCAGCCCACACACGTGAATGCCTTCTACAACGCTGTTTCAGTTCCCGTTGCCATTTTGCGCTCTGATTGGCCGAGCGCGCGCATGAGCCGCGACGCGGCCCTCAGCCAGGCAGCAATACTACGCTCCAGTTAACCTAATTTATACAAATGGAGTATTTTCTTTTAAACAATATGTTTATTGGTATTTTCTTTTTTTTCCAGTTTTACAGCATCAGTTCAACAGTTCAACAGTTCAACAACCATACAAAAGGAAATGCTGCCAACTGCCCCTCCTCCCAGAGTTACAGAAAAATAGATACAAAATCAAAAAAAAAAAAAACTAAAAGAAAACTCTAGGCCAGACCCCCCCTCCCCTCCCCCAGACTAGGACCTCAACAAATTCATTTTTTTTCTTTTTTTTTACACATTTTGAGAATTTAGTAAACCCAGTTACACCCGTCTAACAGGTGCCCATACTTCTACACCAAACAAATAAATATCTACCGTTACATCTTTTCTCTTCAAAGAGCAACTAATAACATTTACAGTATCATTCATTGCAATATATACCCATCAGAAAGACAAAAGGGAGCTTCAATAATAGCCTACATCGTCAACCTACTATGTAATCTGTTCTAAGTATTGCCTAAACCCAGCCCAGCATTTATCAAAGAGATGTGGTTTTTTCTTAAGATTGAACATTATTTTCTCTGATGCCATGTACGAAGAGATTTCACTAAGCCACATAGACATGGGGGGGACTCAGCACTCTTCCACAGCATGGCAATACACTTGTTCCCTGCAATCATGGCCAATTTAATGATCCGCACCTTGCCTCTCTTATCTGGAGAAATGTCAGACATGTCTCCTAATAATGCTAATCTAGGTGTACATGGGATCTCAAACCCTGTGACCTCTTCGAGAATCTCCCAAATTGAGCCCCAGTAAGGTCTCAGTTTGTTACATTCCCAGAACATGTGGAGCAGGCTACCTGTTTCCGTTGAGCACCTAGGGCAAAGGTCAGAGATAGCATCATTCATCCTGTGAAGTCTTTCCGGCGTAAAATAGGTTCTATGGAGAATGTTAAATTGCATAAGTTTATGTCGAGTGTTATATGAAAAAGATAGTGCAGACTCACATAGTGATTCCCATTCATCTTCATCAAAGGTACAGTCCAGGTCCCGCTCCCATTTGTTCTTGGCGTTTAGGGGTATAATTTCTGTACTGGTCAGAATTCTATCATATGTTAATGATAGGATGCCTCTAGTGTGAATAACTCCTTTTTAGAATATCATCTATGAGGAGGTGTTTTGGAAGAGTGGAGTTTCCTCCCTGACCTGTACCTATGAAGTGTCTGACCTGTAGGTATTTGAAGAAATTAGTAGGTGGAAGGCGGCGCGTAACTGTTCAAAGGACATAAGTATGTTATTATCATATTATTATTAGGTCCCCAAAAGTTTTAATTCCCTGAGTGTACCACTTCTTGGTGATGCCATCTCTAAGTGATTCTGGCAAAGCTGGATTGTTGTGGAAGGGAGTCTTCCTGTGAAATGCAATAAAGCTACCAAGATGTGTCTGAATCTCAAACCATGTTCTTGCTGTGTGTTTAATAAATGGGTTATCTGAACTATTCTTCAGGGTGTGGTACTTCCTGATAAAAGGAATTCCGGCCAGCGGTACGTCCATCATATGGCATTGTTCTATTTGTCTCCAGGCAGGGGAATTAATCGACTCATTCTGCCAAATCCACAGAGCCCTTGTCTGTGCAGCCCAGTAATAGCGTTGGAAGTCCGGGAGTTTCAGTCCACCACACTGGGGGGAATTATATAGGATTTTAATTCTAGGGACCTTCCTTCTCCATATGAATGCAGATATTATCCTTTGTAATTTCTTGAAGAAGTTCTTATGTATAGATATAGGGAGGGTTTGAAAAAGGTAGAGAAATTTAGGTAGGATGTTCATCTTAATGCAGTTCACACTTCCGATTAGCGAAAGAGGCAGCTGCATCCATCTATCTAGGTCCTTCTCCACCTTTTTAAGTAGTGGGTCATGATTTAGTAAGAAAATTGTATCTATTTGGTTTGGGATTTTTAGACCCAAATATGTTACAAATTGTAAGTTCCACTGGAAGGGGAAATTGGACCTTGGTATTTTTTCGGCTAGTGAGTTAAAGGGGAACTCCAACATTTTGGGAAATTAGCTTATTTAACATCTTCCCTGGAGTTAGACAAGAAGATACATACCTTTTTTGTCTCGGTGCGTGCATTTTAGCTTTGGGAATAGACGCTCTGTTAGCATAGCTTAGCTTCATCACTGGAAGTGAGGCAGGACAGTAGCCTTACAGTGCCTTACAGTGTATTGCAAGGTCTGACATTGACCAAACTTGATATGCATGACCTTGGTGGGCTCTAGGTCAACTCCTGAAAAGGGGGTCAATGTCAGACTTTGCAATCAAAAGTTAGGGGGCTAATAACCCTTGCCATAATTTCAGTGCGCCCCCTAACTTTTGATTGCAAGGTCTGACATTGACCCCCTTTTCAGGAGTTGACCTAGAGCCCACCAAGGTCATGCATATCAAATTTGGTCAATGTCAGACCTTGCAATACACTGTAAGGCACTGTAAGGCTACTGTCCTGCCTCACTTCCAGTGATGAAGCTAAGCTATGCTAACGGAGCGTCTGTTCCCAAAGCTAAAATGCACGCACAGAGACAAAAAAGGTATGTATCTTCTTGTCTAACTCCAGGGAAGATGTTAAATAAGCTAATTTCCCAAAATGTTGGAGTTCCCCTTTAAGTGGCACGGCCACGCTTTTTTGTGCATTAATCTTGTAGCCTGAGATTACATTATACTTTGACAGTAGTTCCATAAGGGCAGGCATGGATGAGTCAAGATTGGTTAGAAACAGGACTATGTCGTCCGCGTATAAAGAGATGACATGGCTCTCAGGACCCACCTTGATCCCACTAATAGCTTTATGTGACCTTATTGCTATAGCCAGGGGTTCGATTACCAGCGCAAAAAGTGTCTGGGAAAGAGGGCAACCCTGCCTAGTACCGCGCCTTAGAGGGAAAGAAGGTGAAATCTCGGAGTTGGTCTGTATCCTGGCTGTAGGGTTAAGGTACAGCATATGGATCATTCTTAGCATATTTGGGCCAAAGTGCATTTTCTGTAGAACAGCGAAGAGAAAGTGCCACTACTCGGTCAAATGCCTTCTCCGCGTCCAACGAGATCGCTATAGACGTGCTACAGACGGCTCTATGTGAGGTCGATTCCATCCTCAACGATAGACCCATCACGACTGTATCAACGGATCCAAATGATCTAGAGCCCTTAACGCCAAACCACCTGCTACAGTTAAAAACCAAACCCCTCTTGCCAACTGGGCTCTTTCGTAAAGATGAACTCTATGCCAGAAGGAGATGGAAACAGGTGCAATACCTTGCAGACCTATTCTGGAGAAGGTGGACCAAAGAATATTTATCACTCATGCAACAAAGACAAAAGTGGTTCAAGACAAGAAAGAACTTCAATGTCAATGATGTAGTCGTCATAGTAGACGAAACTGCACCAAGGCATTCATGGCCCCTAGCCCGTGTGGTCAAGACCTTGCTGGACTCTAAAGGACATGTTCGGAGTGTGTTAGTTCGAACCAAGACAAACACACTCCAAAGGCCCATCGATAAGCTCTGCTTGCTGCTGGAAGCTGATGATTGAGCTGAAAATGTAAAATTTCCCCTGCCCCCTGCCCACTTTGCCCATGCCACTGCACACACACTACCCTCTCGCACTTCTTTACACCGATGAACTGTTCTATCTTACACCACATCTACTCCCATGGGACTTTGCCCTATCCAATGGCTGGCGTATCGTGGTTGTCATACCATCAAGAACACTTATGCCACTGGGACTTTGTGGGTGGTGGTTAAGTTGGGGCATGATGAAGATGGACTGGTATGGATTTTGGGACTGGGGGGGGATACATTTTGAACATTATGAAATTAGAAAAGATAATGACTGTATTGAACATTACTAATGTAATGAATTGCTTTCTGGTATTTCATGTTTATATTTTTACGTGTGCACTCTGGCTCCATTTAATGTTATTGATAACTATACTGTTTTTGCTATAGCGTCTCCAATTAGGGGCCGGTATGTTGGAGCCATATTGACCCAATTTGAGTTTAATGGGAAACATGTAACATAATATATATTTTGATTTATGGATTATATTAATAATTGATATGAAATTGTATTTACCTGTATGATTTAAATTAATCTTGAACTAGATATTACCTGGACGCTTATCTGTTGATGACTGTGGGGGCGTGGCATAGATTCACTCATAGATGCACCCCCCCCCCTTTGGGAGTCTTCAAATCAGTGAATGAACTGTCTGACAGCTGAGTTAGACAGCGGCGTTTGGTGTGTAATCGTTTTTCGACCGCATCAAGCCAGACCAATTATATCATTTACTTTGTCAAGATCCTGTTAGATATTATTTTATTTAGTTTAGCAAAGTCAACCGGAGTTTATGTTTAATAAATGTCAATCTACTTACATCCTCTCTGAGTGCTTTATGATGAATGTGCGTCGGCCAAATCTGCAACTAACTCCAGTGGCTAAATGGAAATTTATGAAGGATTAGCCACTTCAGACTGGGTCTTCTATGGATTTGGCACAGTGCGTCAAGTTAAGAAATCTTCTCACGTTGTCTATTAATGAGCGATTCTGTATGAAACCGGTCTGGTCCGTATTAATAAGTGAGGAGGTTACTCTCAAGTCGAGTGGCTATGATTTTAGTAAAAAATTTATATTCGTTGGAAAGGATCGAAATTGGTCTGTACGACTCGCATAAGGTAGGGTCCTTCCCTGGTTTTGGCAGGACTATAATAAGAGCTTGCTCAAGGGTATCCGGTAGTTGGTCATTCTCAATGGAGTAGTTGAACATTTCTAGGAGAGGGTCTATCAATTTGCTAATAAATGCCTTGTAGAAGTCTATAGAGAAGCCGTCCGGCCCTGGAGCTTTCCCTGGCGTCAGTTTTGATAAGGCATCTAGTATTTCTTGCTTAGTTATCGCCTCGTCAAGGACCCCCCTTGTACCTTTTGTTATCGTAGGTATATCTAGGTTGTCCAAGAACTCACACATCTCCTGTCTCTTCTCCCCCTGCGAGGAGTAGAGAGACTTGTAGAAGTCTGAGAAGGCCCGATTTATGAGTAGTGGGTTCCGGGTCAACTCCCCTTTGTCGCTTACCCTGATGGCCGGTATACACCTAGCGGCATCCTCCCTTCTAATTTGCCACGCTAGTAGTTTCCCTGCCTTGTCACCCTGCTCATAGTAGCGATGTTTCAACCTTGACATAGCGCTTTCTACCTCTCGCGAGGTGATAGTGTTATATTCTGCCTTTTTTGCCGTTATCTGATCCAATAAGGTCCGTGATTGTAATAGGGAGTGTTGATTTTCAAGCGCTTTTATATCAGACTCTAGTGAGCGTAATTTGGTTTGATATTGTTTCTTTTTCCAGGAAGAGTAACTAATAATGGAGCCTCTTATGTAAGCTTTAAGGGTCTCCCAACAAATGGAGTATTGATTTTGCCGTAACTAATCATTAAAAAAAATATACCGTTAACAGGAATATGTTGTTCCTTTACACATATGTTGGATTATGTAATTGGTTTTTCATGACAAACCAATAAAAAATCGCGCGACTCTGGCTGGTCCACGACCCTCCGTGCTCCGATCGCCAGCGGGGAGAATATGCTGCTGCGAGCGGCATCGCTGAGCTCTGGTGTCCGCTGGACGAAGCCAGAGACGGGCGTATTATGGGGCTTATGCCGAGAAGCAGTAACACAACATGCATCTGTCAGTCGTACTTAACTATGTGTTCACTGTTGTACGACTGACGGATGCATGTTGTGTTACTGCTTCTCGGCATGAGCCCCATAATACGCCCCATAACGGCAACGCGGAACTGGAACAGCGTTGTAGAAGGCATTCACGCAGCCCACACACACTGTCTTGAGACGGACAAGCAAACTCTGCTACTATGTTCGGACCACTCTGGAATTATTTTCACCAGACATTGTGACCCTGCAATATAGTTTACTTCAAAACGTGTAGCCACACTTGGCCAGTAAAAATATACTTTATATCGATATACTGTACACTGGAGAATAAACGTGATTCTGATTCTGACTAAATTTTGCAGTAGTTGGTGTGTCTTCCCAGCCACATTTGAGGGTATCAGGTCAGGGAGGCTTTTTATCCTACCATCAGAAACAAGCTTGGATAACCTCTGTTTTTCTGTTACAATGTTGCAGTCTTGCTGGTGCAGCCCAACGCTTAAGTGTTACAATATGAAAGTGAGAAACCTAGACTTCTTTTTGTGTATCTGTGATGAGGACATCACAATCTAATAAATACTAATACTTTCATTCAAGCCCTTCAGTCCTCAGCTCAAATTAACATTTTTAAGACTTCGTCATTGCAAGGGTCACTTTGTGCGAGGGAGCAGGGTTAGCCGTGACAGCGTCCCAGCTGTGTGCAAGCATGCAGAAGATAATGTCAACTCAATGTCACTCACTCACTCACTGTTAGCCACTCTGCCCCTAGTGGCGGCTCTCATGCATGGCACTTTGCTTCGCATCTATGACCCTTTGTGTCATTTTGTGAAATTCTACCATGATGACTATGGTTATGTAGAGTGATATGGCAGGAGTCAGTCGAGGCATAACATAACCAGGTGTTCTCGTGTTAGGCAGCTTTAGATAAACTCAATATTTATTCTGTATAAGAAGTTATTTATCACTGACAGTAATATCTCACAACTTGCGATGAACACACACATTCTGATATACCAAGAAAACAAGAAATGCTGACATAGGGTCAGTTTTCCCATTTCAGCAGTGAACCCATTTCCCATTTCATTAAGGTAGATGAGCTGATCCAAAGTCAGCCTTATGTGCAAGTCACTCCACTTCCTCTCTCTATATGCAAACCACTTCCTTGAACCTATGCCATGGCACGATTTAACCAGATAATGTGCAGATAAAGTTTTGTTTAGAATTAGGTTAGAATTACCACGTATAAACAAACAGAGGACTCCTGGCGGCGGACGTGTGGTTTTTAGAGGCATGTTTATGTAAGCTAGCAGCAGTGATGTACCTGAACACGTTCGTATTTTGGGAGAACGTGAACTGAACGGATGTTTCCCCCCCTAAATGAACGTAATTGAGAACGCGTTAATTCTCAGCGCTGTATAACGGCGTTCAAAAGTGTGTTCATTCTCAGCACTATATTATAATGGCGTTCAAAAGTGTGCCAGATTTCATATGCCTTTCAGCCGAAAACCCAGTTAAAACACACCGTAAAGCTTTAAAATAATGCTGAAAACCACACAATCTGGCAACCGCTCTGGGCGGGGCTTCGTGGAGTCTGGTAGTAGAGCAGCAGCACTCGCACTTTTAGAAGGCGCTGCACTCGCTCAGAGTCAGACTCTACGACGTCGGTGTATGAGCATTTAAAAGAGTTTTAGTTAAAGAAGTCGGTAAATGTTTTGCACTTTGAATATTGAACTTTGAGGTACAACCTTAGTTTCATACCTCAGCCTGGTTCCTACCTCTTGTTGTGTTAGTACAGAGTTATGTTGCGATTGTCGGCACATGTTTATATGTTTGCACAATGACTACTTTCACTTTTGGTACTTTAAGTATATTTAGATTATTATACTTAATAAAGACCATTCAAGCAGCAGGTTTTTCCTCATGTTTTTGAAAATATACTGTAGAGATGAAAGCTGCAGCTGCTACTAGTGTGGACTGAATGGGCGACAGCAAAGCGTTATGGAAATGCCAGTATTCTGTGGTTCTATTATGGGTTGTGGCAATACATTTGAAAAATAATAGCTTGCAGCAACGTATTGAAAAAAAGAACTATAAACTATAAATTAGTTCATTTTTGAAACCATGAACTTTAGTTCAAATTTTTTTATTTTGAACTATGAACTGAACTAGTTCATTTTAAAATTTGTGAACTGTGAACTGAACTAGTTCATGTAGAAAGTGAACTTTCCCAACACTGGCTAGCAGCAAGCTAACAGGCTAACATGATGAATTGAGGAAGATGCTTTATCATGGCCACATGCGCCTTTGAATCATTGGTTTTAAGAGTCGTCTTTTTCAAAAGATAAGAGTAACAACTGTCATAAATCATTTATCAACATTCTGTTCATCAGTGTAATATTTAGATGATCCATTGTCATTTTGGAGGTCTTTAGGATCAGTTGATCCGGATTTTACGTATGAATTTTGAGTTTCATTACTGCCTCACAAAGTAGGCTACATCATATCACATCATTTTGAAAATCATGACACAATGGAATCACAACCCCAGATTAGAAAATGGAACTGCTGGAAGTAGCATGTATAACATCATTATCGGTACAGTATGTATGTATATTCAAACCATGTCCAGACTAGTGAAAGCTGCGTTCAAATGGATCCACTACCTTCTGTAGTGAAATGGATGTTGAGGTATCCTGGTAGCTCAGAAGACCACGTTGTGGGTTTTAATCCAATTTAAGGCTTTTGTCAAATGTCCCCCCCCCCCATCCCCATCCCCCCCACCCTGTGCTGAGCATTTGGTGCTGTAGGTGCAGTGATAATGAAGAAGAAAAACTAAATAATTCCTTCACACACTATCAGTTTGCAAATTAAACATTTAGTGATGCATTTTGTGGGTCTCTCACACACACACACACACACACACACACACACACACACACACACACACACACACACACACACACACACACACACACACACACACACACACACACACACAGAGACAGAGACAGAGAGAGAGGCAGGTAACTTAAGCTTAAGTGACTGAAGGGAGCACTGAAGGATGACTGACAACATGGCAAACAGACTATTCCTCTCGTTGTGATGAATGGAGCTACTTTTAGGTCAGAGAGGAGCCTTCACCACACTAACTACTCCTCTCGTCACCAGGAGAGGGCAGAGGGGTGATGAGAGGAGCTACTTTTAGGTCAGAGCCTTCACCACACTACTCCTCGTCACCAGGAGAGGGCAGAGGGGTGATGAGAGGAGGTAGAAAAGGGATAAGGTTTGGTGCTGCCCACTCACAGTCGATTAACCGGTCGGTTTGGTCTTAGTCGAATAAGACATTTTAGCTGTTTAGTAGATTTGTTATGCTTTTTCACATGCTGAATGTGTTATTTCCTGAAAGATTTGAAGTCCTTCTGCATTATTGTACGTGGAAAACTAAAACTTTACACATTTGTCAATGAAATCAACTATTCGGAAAAAAATCTTTGACTATTAGTCGACTAAGAATGAGTACGGCCCTAGAGAAAGTGGAATAAAGGGCGGCTATGTGGTGCAGTGGGCAAGGCGCTCACCACCAATGCAGGAGACGCTGGGTTCGAGCCCAGCTCTCCGCATTGCTATCAGCTTGGCTGGTCGTTCATACTAATACAATTGGCAGTATTAGGGAAGCTGATGGTGGGGATCGGACGTTGTGGACAGCGACTCCTACAGGTCGGTTGGTGCGCCTGCACAGCAGAATCAGGAAGCGACGGTGGCGGCGTGCCCTCCAAACGCAGACCCCCGACGCTGAGAGATCGCGCTGTACAGGTGAAAAGATGCGACTGCTGCTTCCTCGAGTACCGGAGGGGACACGTGATGTAAGACTTAGTCCACATTGCAGCCGGCTTGTGGGAGGCATGGCCTAACAGCGTTCGAGACAGGGGAGGAGAATTGGACAATACGAAATTGGGATGGGAGAAAAATAGAAAATGGGAGAAAAAGTAGATTAAAAAAAAAGAGAAAGTGGAATAAAATTAATAAATAAAAAAAGTTCTGTAATAGAGTGTGGTGGATAGAGAGAGACCACATTTTAAATCCTTGAGGCGTCTCATTCCTTAATTCAGCACATATATTTAATTTCCAGAGATGTGTAGTATTTCCAGTGTTGACTGAGCCTGAGCCAACGGTTTGTTCTCATTTCAGTACATCCTCTCAGTAGACAGAGCCAACCTCAACAAGGAACTGCTAACAGGTAGGATCAGTACAAACATGACACTCTTAACACACATTTAAAGGGGAATGGAAACACTAGAAATTAATGGGATCATTTTAAATGAATTATATTTGCCAGTCAAATAATCATATCACCTTTGATAAAACAGTTTTATACAAACCAATTTTTTTTATTTTGAAGTAGCCTAATTTGCCTTTGTCATCGGTATGCAGCCTTTCTCATGGGTAGACGCAGCCTTTGTCATGGGTATGTATGACCGGTTGGAATTGACATGCCCCGAGGGAGTTTCGAACCCGGGTCGGCCGCACCACGGGCGACATCACAGACCACTATACCAAGAGGTGAATTCACTTCTTGGTAACATGTCTGTGTCTTTTAAGGGGGAGTGAGTTTAACTTGCAGTACCGCTACATGCCACAGTCACTTCACAACACTTGAAGTCCATCGATTTGTGACGGTGGATATACTCACGGACCTCTGTTACATATGCAGCCTTTGTCATAGGTATGCTGCCTTTGTCATAGGTATGCAGCCTTTGTCATAGGTATGCAGCCTTTGTCATAGGTATGCAGCCTTTGTCATAGGTATGCAGCCTTTGTCATGGGTATGCAGCCTTTGTCATGGGTATGCAGCCTTTGTCATAGGTATGCAGCCTTTGTCATGGGTATGCAGCCTTTGTCATGGGTATGCATCCTTTGTCATGGGTATGCATCCTTTGTCATGGGTATGCTGCCTTTGTCATGGGTATGCATCCTTTGTCATGGGTATGCTGCCTTTGTCATGGGTATGCTGCCTTTGTCATGGGTATGCTGCCTTTGTCATGGGTATGCTGCCTTTGTCATGGGTATGCAGCCTTTGTCATGGGTATGCAGCCTTTGTCATGGGTATGCAGCCTTTGTCATAGGTATGCAGCCTTTGTCATGGGTATGCAGCCTTTGTCATAGGTATGCAGCCTTTGTCATAGGTATGCAGCCTTTGTCATAGGTATGCAGCCTTTGTCATGGGTATGCAGCCTTTCTCATGGGTATGCAGCCTTTGTCATGGGTATGCATCCTTTGTCATGGGTATGCATCCTTTGTCATGGGTATGCTGCCTTTGTCATGGGTATGCTGCCTTTGTCATGGGTATGCAGCCTTTGTCATGGGTATGCAGCCTTTGTCATAGGTATGCAGCCTTTCTCATGGGTATGCATCCTTTGTCATGGGTATGCATCCTTTGTCATGGGTATGCATCCTTTGTCATAGGTATGCAGCCTTTCTCATGGGTATGCAGCCTTTGTCATGGGTATGCAGCCTTTGTCATAGGTATGCAGCCTTTGTCATGGGTATGCAGCCTTTGTCATGGGTATGCAGCCTTTGTCATGGGTATGCAGCCTTTGTCATGGGTATGCAGCCTTTGTCATGGGTATGCAGCCTTTGTCATGGGTATGCAGCCTTTGTCATAGGTATGCAGCCTTTGTCATAGGTATGCAGCCTTTGTCATAGGTATGCAGCCTTTGTCATAGGTATGCAGCCTTTGTCATGGGTATGCAGCCTTTGTCATGGGTATGCAGCCTTTGTCATAGGTATGCAGCCTTTGTCATGGGTATGCAGCCTTTGTCATGGGTATGCATCCTTTGTCATGGGTATGCATCCTTTGTCATGGGTATGCTGCCTTTGTCATGGGTATGCATCCTTTGTCATGGGTATGCTGCCTTTGTCATGGGTATGCTGCCTTTGTCATGGGTATGCTGCCTTTGTCATGGGTATGCTGCCTTTGTCATGGGTATGCAGCCTTTGTCATGGGTATGCAGCCTTTGTCATGGGTATGCAGCCTTTGTCATAGGTATGCAGCCTTTGTCATGGGTATGCAGCCTTTGTCATAGGTATGCAGCCTTTGTCATAGGTATGCAGCCTTTGTCATAGGTATGCAGCCTTTGTCATGGGTATGCAGCCTTTCTCATGGGTATGCAGCCTTTGTCATGGGTATGCATCCTTTGTCATGGGTATGCATCCTTTGTCATGGGTATGCTGCCTTTGTCATGGGTATGCTGCCTTTGTCATGGGTATGCAGCCTTTGTCATGGGTATGCAGCCTTTGTCATAGGTATGCAGCCTTTCTCATGGGTATGCATCCTTTGTCATGGGTATGCATCCTTTGTCATGGGTATGCATCCTTTGTCATAGGTATGCAGCCTTTCTCATGGGTATGCAGCCTTTGTCATGGGTATGCAGCCTTTGTCATAGGTATGCAGCCTTTGTCATGGGTATGCAGCCTTTGTCATGGGTATGCAGCCTTTGTCATGGGTATGCAGCCTTTGTCATGGGTATGCAGCCTTTGTCATGGGTATGCAGCCTTTGTCATGGGTATGCAGCCTTTGTCATAGGTATGCAGCCTTTGTCATGGGTATGCAGCCTTTGTCATAGGTATGCAGCCTTTCTCATGGGTATGCATCCTTTGTCATGGGTATGCATCCTTTGTCATGGGTATGCATCCTTTGTCATGGGTATGCAGCCTTTGTCATAGGTATGCAGCCTTTGTCATGGGTATGCAGCCTTTCTCATGGGTATGCAGCCTTTCTCATGGGTATGCAGTGTCACTGGTTAGGGCCATTATCATGTGTGTAGCCAGAGCCTAGACTTTTGGGGGCCTCAGGCAAAAAATCAAACAAACAACTGTTTGTTTTAAGGCAATCAAGGCACACATTATGCCCAGCAGAGTTTTAAGTCTGTTATTTGGGCGCATTACAGATAATTTATTTTCTACGATAGAGATGGATTAAACAGCGACTGAGTTTGAGAATTGTGCCACACAAGGCGTATACTAGCGTCAGTGTTACAGTATATGCCAGTTCACATCGCCCTGGTCCATTACAGCAAGTATTTACACAAAACAACATCTGCATTTAGATTCTGACAAAGTCCATAATCAAATCCTTCATTTGCAAACTATGCAGCTCAATGCAGTCGCGGGTAGTTAGATATTTCAGTGCATAACGTCAACCCACAAGGTTAATATTTCCTCTCATAGTCACTTCAGCAACAGGTAATTTCCAAACTGGGAATAGACACAAGGCAGATTCAACACGTCCACTATATAGGCCTACAAAGAGGGATGGACTTCCAGACAGGACCGGACTGAGAAAATCATTCAGGCTGGGAAATATAGCACGAAATATAGCCCCAGTCAGGCCACTTTTTAAGTGGGGGAAGAAAGGTTTTTTCTGCAGGCCATTTAGCAGACCAGGCCATCTGGGCCTGTTGAGAGGTCCGCCAACTCATCTTTGCTATCACGCCATCATAACTAGAAACATTGTAGACATGTAGGGGCATGTAGGCCACTTAGCAGGCCAGGCCACCAGGGAAATTGCACAAAGTTACCAGACTGCCCACAACTCTTTGATTTGACTTCAGACACGCCCCCTTATGAGAGCCACCTATAATTAACTAATTGTTAACTAAATTAACAACAAAGAAATTGCCTGATAACAAGTATGTGTTCCTTATGCTTTCAGCTAATGCAAAACATTATTATTATTTTAATTTTATTTAATTAGAAATAGATTTGTTTATCAAAACCATGATATGAACCAAACGGAACCCCTAGAAAGTACATTATAACGGTTAATGTGTGAGAACTTTACTCTCAAAGATATGGAGAAAGAGAGGACAGAAGAGATGTATTCTTTTCAAGGGTAAGGAGACAGGAATGCTCAGCAAATTACTAAACTGGAACAAGTTTAAAGGTTGTGTAACAAAAACATGGCAACCCCAAAATAATGTTTTCGTTTGTAAACTGTTTTATCAAATGTGACATTGTTATTCGACTTGCAAATGTAAACACATTTAGAATTATCCAATGAATGAATATTCACAATGTCAATCACAAATATTTTAATTATATTCTTAGCAATATACTGTAGGCTGATTATAATATGTGTAATACATGTTTATTCATGTAAATACTATGTGCTGCTGAGACCAATACTTTTTTGTGCTATCCTTGATAATTTTAGGATGTATGACTTGTTGTAACATGTAATGTATTTTAATAATTGTCAAATAAACTAAACTAAACCCATTTGGCGACCGCGGTTGTAAGTTTGCGGCTTGTAACACTGTCCCGCTTTCTCCCCTGCAAATTATCCAGCGTGGTTTGCATCGGCAGTGTGATTGGCCGACAAAAGTAGTATTTGAAACTAGATGTACTCCGGTGGTAACTAAATTCACATCGACAGTAAATACAAATTACTTTTGTCCTGTTGAGAGAGTCATCAGGCATGGCTTTGAAGCTGAACTTGCCATTCAAAATAGTATCATACTAGTGCTCACAGGGGCTTGTTTAATTGCGGCATCGACGTCAGTGCATTGCTTCCTGGTTTCCCAAACTACGGAGTGGCCCGAGGTTCAAACATCACAGCCCATTAATCTCACGTCCAATTAATGCCATTAATGTCACAAACAGGTGGACAAATAGGGAGTCCACACGTGATACCAAGTTAACAAAATAATTTATTTAATCCTATGTAAACAAACAATAATTGATTAAACAACAAATGTAGGTATCAGAATTGTCAAGGGATTCCCAGTTGAGTGTTGTTGATATAACCTGTCCTGGGAGATGGGAAAGCAGACATAAGGGATTAGACAGGGGAACATATATAATGGTGCTGCAGGCAGCTCTCTGCACTGCACAGGTGCTTCAAATTGGGGTAACTCTCACTTTGAGTCAGAAGAGGTAAAGTGGGGGTCGTCACATTAAAATAATTTTGCGTTAACTCATTAATAACGCAATAACTTTGACAGCCTTAATACTATTTATTACATGGCGTTTTAAAATTCGCCAAAATGCTTGATTGTGATTGGTCAATAGCGCTCTGTTGCCCCTTGATTGCCCCTAGCCCCTATTTCTCTATAATTCACTGCTGCTAGGGGCAACGCGCAATAATGACCGCTGTTAGGGGCAACGGGGAAAGATAGCCTCGCAGCCGGACTCTCGCAGCGTTATACCATGCATAGCTGCACTGCATCAGGTGCAATCAAGCCCACACACACACGCCAGAGGAGCAACAGAACCGCGTCTGCATTTGATCTCGTCTTGTCAATGGTGTAAAAGGAATTATGTATATTGTTAGTAAGCAGTGTTGCGATGCTCATATCAACACTGGTTGCACGCACGCTAATGACGCCACGTGCACGCACGCTCCCAGGCGCATGCGCGCGCTCCCGTGCATGCGCATAAATGTTCCCTCGCATAAGGACAGACTAAAAACAGTGCCTAATTGCCTCTACGAATGGAATGTAACACCTGACGACCGGCGCTATTGATATGCAAAGTAGCCAGGTGGGTACTGCGAGTTGGCGCATCAGTCGAGTGCAGCGCATTCCTGTGTGCACGCGCGTGCACATCCGTGCGTGTGCGTGCACGCGCGTTCTGCTCACAAAACTTTGTTTGCACGGAGTGCAACCTCGTCCCATGAGCAACGCATCACTGTTAGTAAGTTAGCCCTGTAATAAGCGGGATCATGTATAGCTATACTCGGTCATTGACCTCGTAGCTATACATTATCCCTTAGCTACATTACTTCACATAATAATTAATTCAGCTCTAAGTTTACTGAAATAACTTTGTAATAGGCAAGTCCACACTACTTTGCACATTGTACAGTTAGCATTAATCTGCCTCTTTTGAATGATAAATATGGTTTGCATTGTTTTTTTTCTAACTTGTATCTACCATTTCAGTTTAGTAGCTGCACTTTCATTGTAACCTGGTTTATATATTTATTACCCAAACTAACTAGAGCTTAATAAAGGCTACATGGCACAATCATGACATGGCATTAAGTTTAGTCAGCTTTTATAAGATAAGACTTAGGTAATGTCTGTATCACGTGGTGTCTGTCTTGATGTGACATGAAGGCCTTACATGTCTACATTTACATTTACTCATTTAGCTGACGCTTTTATCCAAAGTGACTTACAAGTTCTGTACGACAAGTCATCAGGAAGGGCACAAATCTTATCAGCTAAGTAACAATGTCTAGATGTTACATGAAGACCTTACACGTCTAGATGTTACATGAAGTACTGAGTACATGAACTGCATGAACTCTACAGTTTGAAGTTGAAGCATAAGGTTGAAGTGGAGACATGCCAGTAAACCTATTCATTTCCACATGGTTTAGCAGACGACATTTCCCTCCTGAAATCGAATGCAAATGTCCCCAGTGTTCTACAGAACTTTCCGTGCAAGTCTTTTAAAGTGTGTGACACATTAGCTGAAGTGGGAGTCTTTCTGGACTTAAAAATATTTGGTCTAATATTTAATGAAGCTCTACATGAAGACCTCACATGTCTAGATGTTACATGAAGACCTCACATGTCTAGATGTTACATAAAGACCTCACATGTCTAGATGTTACATGAAGACCTTACATGTCTAGATGTTACATGAAGACCTTACATGTCTAGATGTTACATGAAGACCTCACATGTCTAGATGTTACATGAAGACCTCACATGTCTAGATGTTACATGAAGACCTCACATGTCTAGATGTTACATGAAGACCTCACATGTCTAGATGTTACATGAAGACCTTACTGTCTAGATGTTACATGAAGACCTCACATGTCTAGATGTTACATGAAGACCTCACATGTCTAGATGTTACATGAAGACCTCATATGTCTAGATGTTACATGAAGACCTCACATGTCTAGATGTTACATGAAGACCTTACTGTCTAGATGTTACATGAAGACCTTACGGTCTAGATGTTACATGAAGACCTCACATGTCTAGATGTTACATGAAGACCTCACATGTCTAGATGTTACATGAAGACCTCACATGTCTAGATGTTACATGAAGACCTCACATGTCTAGATGTTACATGAAGACCCCACACATCTAGATGTTACATGAAGACCATACATGTCTAGATGTTACATGAAGACCTCACATGTCTAGATGTTACATGAAGACCTCACATGTCTAGATGTTACATGAAGACCTTACTTTCTAGATGTTACATGAAGACCTCACATGTCTAGATGTTACATGAAGACCTCACATGTCTAGATGTTACATGAAGACCTCACATGTCTAGATGTTACATAAAGACCTCACATGTCTAGATGTTACATGAAGACCTCACATGTCTAGATGTTACATGAAGACCTCACATGTCTAGATGTTACATGAAGACCTCACATGTCTAGATGTTACATGAAAACCTCACATGTCTAGATGTTACATGAAGACCTCACATGTCTAGATGTTACATGAAGACCTTACATGTCTAGATGAAGACATTACATGTCTAGATGAAGACCTTACATGTCTAGATGTTACATGAAGACCTTACATGTCTAGATGAAGACCTTACATGTCTAGATGTTACATGAAGACCTTACATGTCTAGATGAAGACCTTACATGTCTAGATGAAGACCTTGCATGTCTAGATGAAGACCGTACATGTCTAGATGAAGACCTTACATGTCTAGATGAAGACCTTACATGTCTAGATGTTACATGAAGACCTTACATGTCTAGATGTTACATGAAGACCTTACTGTCTAGATGTTACATGAAGACCTTACATGTCTAGATGAAGACCTTACATGTCTAGATGTTACATGAAGACCTTACTGTCTAGATGTTACATGAAGACCTTACATGTCTAGATGTTACATGAAGACCTTACATGTCTAGATGAAGACCTTACATGTCTAGATGTTACATGAAGACCTTACATGTCTAGATGAAGACCTTACATGTCTAGATGTTACATGAAGACCTTACATGTCTAGATGAAGACCTTACATGTCTAGATGTTACATGAAGACCTTACATGTCTAGATGTTACATGAAGACCTTACTGTCTAGATGTTACATGAAGACCTTACATGTCTAGATGAAGACCTTACATGTCTAGATGTTACATGAAGACCTCACATGTCTAGATGAAGACCTTACATGTCTAGATGTTACATGAAGACCTCACATGTCTAGATGAAGACCTTACATGTCTAGATGTTACATGAAGACCTCACATGTCTAGATGAAGACCTTACATGTCTAGATGTTACATGAAGACCTTACATGTCTAGATGAAGACCTTACATGTCTAGATGTTACATGAAGACCTCACATGTCTAGATGTTACATGAAGACCTTACATGTCTACAAACCGTCTCACTCAGACGCAACCTGCCCTCCCTATCCCCCTCCACCCTCTCCTCTGACATAATATCCGCTCTACCTTTGAGTGACACCTTCTCTGCTCTCCCCACAGAGATGGCAGCCTCCACCCTCCTCTCAGCCCTTGCAACCTCCTTCGACAAGCTCTGTCCCCTCGTTGAGAAACCTGCCCGCCGTTCCCCACCCAGTCCATGGCTGACGGATGCAGTGAGAGAACAAAGACAGGTCCTGAGAGCGGCTGAGAGGAAGTATAGAAAGTCACGCCTCACTGCTGACATTGACACATATCACAACCTCTTGTTAACATTCTCCAAAACCATTACTAATGCCAAAGCTTCTTTCTTTCACCATAGGATCGAGGCCTCTGCCAAGAATCTTCGCAAACTGCATGCTACCATGTCCTCCCTCCTCACTCCCCCCCCCACCTCCTCCTCCCTCATCTTTTTCTGCCGAAGACTTTGCGATCTTCTTTGAGGAAAAAGTGGAGAACATCCGCAGCTCCTTCTCCCAACCCCCACCCATTCCAAACGCTGAATCGAGAACCTCATCCTTCACTCTGTCATCTTTCTCTCCCATTACAGAAGCCGAGACCCTGACACTGGTAACGTCGAACCGTCCGACTACATGCCAGCTGGACCAGCTACCCTCCCCACTCCTCCAGACCATAGCACCGGACATCCTCCCATTCCTAACTGCAACCATCAATTCCTCACTCAACTCGGGGGTGGTCCCCACCTCCCTAAAACAAGCCAGAGTCACGCCCCTCATAAAAAAACCAACCCTGAACCCCACCGTCATAGCCAACTATCGTCCTGTCTCTCTTCTCTCCTTCCTTTCTAAAACACTTGAACGTGCTGTATCCAACCAACTTACTGCTTATCTCTTACAGAATGACCTCCTAGACCCTAATCAGTCTGGCTTCCGGACAGGCCACTCCACAGAAACGGCCCTCATTGCGGTCACAGAGGCACTTCACTTAGCAAAAGCGAAAGGCCTCTCCTCTGTCCTGATTCTCCTAGATCTATCTGCAGCCTTCGACACAGTCAACCATCAGATCCTCCTCGCGGCCCTCGCAGGAATGGGAGTGGCTGGATCTGCGCTGACATGGCTGACATCATACCTCAATGACCGCTCCTACCAAGTGTCATGGAGAGGGACTCTGTCGGCCACCCGCCCCCTCCGGACGGGTGTCCCCCAGGGCTCGGTCCTAGGACCCCTTCTCTTCTCCCTCTACACTAAATCACTGGGTAACATTATCACGTCTCATGGCTTCTCATATCATTGTTATGCCGATGATACTCAACTCTTCCTCTCCTTCCCTCCCTCAGATATCCACGTCTCTGAGCGGATCTCTGCCTGTCTGTCCGACATCTCCGCCTGGATGACGACCAACCACCTCAAACTGAACCTAAGCAAAACAGAATTGCTCCACCTGCCGGCCAAATCCTCCCCCCTGACCGACCTCTCCATCACAGTCGAGAATGCAGCTGTGACCGCGTCGCCGACCGCCAAGAACCTTGGTGTTGTCCTCGACGACCAGTTGAACTTCTCTGCTCACATCGCAGCGACAACCAGAACCTGCAGATTCCTCCTGAGCAACGTCAGAAGGATACGCCCCTTCCTGACAAAAGAAGCCACCCAACTCCTCGTCCAATCAACAGTCATCTCCCGCCTCGACTACTGCAACGCACTGCTAGCTGGCCTCCCGGCCACTGCCACCAAGCCTCTTCAACTCATTCAAAACGCAGCGGCCCGCCTGATCTCAAACCTACCGAAGTCGGCCCATGTCACCCCACTTCTTAGGGACCTGCACTGGCTCCCCATTGCTGCACGTATCCGCTTCAAGGCCCTCGACCTAGCATACCGTGCGGCAAAGGGAACCGCTCCCGCCTACCTCCGGTCAATGGTCTCTAACTACACACCCTCAAGACCCCTACGCTCTGCATCTTCTGGCCGCCTCAGATCTACTCCTATCCAAGCTCCCGGAGGGTCATCAAAGAGAAGCCGCCTATTCTCAGTCCTTGCCCCACAATGGTGGAATGAACTACCCATCCCAGTTAGGACAGCCGAATCCCGTCCAATCTTTCGCCGTCGACTAAAGACTCACTTCTTCAACCATTATCTGAAATGATAAAAAAAAAAAAAAAAAAATCTAACCCCGACTAACCTTACTGTCATGCACTTGTCCTAATAAACTAACCTACACTGTAACACGCAACACTTTGATGAACATTGTTACTCAGCTGATAGAGTTATACCCTTCTTGCTGTCTTGTCGCACAGAACTTGTAAGTCGCTTTGGATAAAAGCGTCAGCTAAATGACTAAATGTAAATGTAAAATGTAAATGTCTAGATGTTACATGAAGACCTCACATGTCTAGATGAAGACCTTACATGTCTAGATGTTACATGAAGACCTCACATGTCTAGATGTTACATGAAGACCTCACATGTCTAGATGTTACATGAAGACCTCACATGTCTAGATGTTACATGAAGACCTCACATGTCTAGATGTTACATGAAGACCTCACATGTCTAGATGTTACATGAAGACCTCACACATCTAGTTGTTACATGAAGACCTTACATGTCTAGATGTTACATGAAGGTCTAATTAAAGCAGAGTTGATTAACCAGGTTTCAAGTGAAGTGTTTCCATTGGTTCTCCCCTTAAAAGTACTGAGTACATGAACTGCATGAACTCTGCAGTTTGAAGTTGAAGCTTAAGGTTGAAGTGAAGACATGCCGTAGTACCTGACAGCCAATAAACCTCTTAATTTCCACATGGTTTAGCAGACGACATTTCCCTCCTGAAATCCAATGTAAATGTCCCCAGTGTTCTACAGAACTTTCCGTGTGAGCCTTTTAAAGTGTGTGACGCGTTAGCTGAAGTGGGAGTCTGTCTGGACTTAAAAATATTATTTTTAATATTTAATGAAGCTCTGCAGCCTCGGGTTACAGATAATGGCTGAGAGCCAGGTTCCGTCTTGACCCACAGGGCTCTACTTAGTGTTAACATTAACATCAATATTCACAGAACTACATGCAGTCATTGGTGTGTTGTGTTTTTCCATTATCTTAAATTTTTTGTATATATATATATTTTTTTAAAGGAACACGCCAACACTTTTGGGAAATTAGCTCTCCAGAGAGAGACAAGAAGATAGATACCAGTTTCCTCTCTGTGCGTTCAGTATAAAGCTATCTGGCTGCATGTTAGCCTAGCTTAGCACAATGAATGGAAGCTGACATGTACGGCTAGCCTTCGGGAGAGGTGTTAGTTGGACAATGCGTAGGCTACCCGTATATGTCCGCTTCCATTCATTGTTCTAAGATAAGATAAGATAAGATATTCCTTTATTGATCCCCTTGGGGAAATTCAGGCATCATAGCAGCATGGGAGAGGGGGAGGTACAGTACAGTACAGGTAGTAAAAACAAGCAGTGTAAACAATATATAAGCTAGGCTAACATGCAGCCAGATAGCTTTCTACTGAACGCACAGAGAGGAAACTGGTATCTATCTTCTTGTCTTGTTGTATCACTGTTTTGTCCTGTTTTGTACTTTATCTGTGAAAAAAGTCTATGCACTGTATATTGTGATATTGCCAAAAAATATCGCGATATCCTTTAGAGGCCATATCCAACCCTAATTCCTATGTGTTTTTTTTGTAAACAAAATGGCGATTAAAAGTAATCTGAATCCTGAATCTCTCTCTGGAGAAGACCGTAAGCTAATTTCCCAAAATGTTGGCATGTTTCTTTAAGTCAGTCAGGGCTTAATGTGTTTTTCTTCCAGAGACAATTACATGTGATGATTATGACCATAGTCGGTGTTGCCAAATATCAATGGGTCTCATTCACCAACGGACTTAGGACAAAAGGTCTGACACATTTTTGTCTTAGCGCCACTTAAGACATTTTCGGGCCGATTTTGGGATTCACCAAAGGTCCCTTCTCCTGGATTTGGTCCTAACTAAGAGCAGGATTTAGGAGCGCGTAAGTCGACAGACTGGTGTGCGCCGTGGGATTTATTTTGGAGGAATCATGGTGATTTCGTTCACGTCAACTCTACAGGCCTCCTTGGAATTAATTAATCATAATTTAAATAAATATGACAATATTTGTATGCTAAAAAAATTACGTTTTACATTTACAGTCATGCCTCAACGACTCATGTGATGTCCAAAAATAAATAATAGCACTACACCAACACTGCAAATGACAGTGGATAAGAACTAAAGCTAATCACGTGGATATATCTATATAGTGGAATAGACTGTATTAATATTACATATTTATACCGTCTTGTGCGCTCCGGGCCACCTGTTCAGCACACACACACGCACACTGTATAGCCTACGTGTCTAATGAATGAACAGTAGGCTTATATTATTCGAATTACTTGTTTCATTAGGATTTAGTAGATACTATAATGCTCTGCCCTATACGTACAGTAAGTACAGTACACATCTTAAGGCCGCCACAGAGTCGGGGCGTACTGTGAGTGGACCGGACTCTGTGGAGATGTAACGCTAAGATGTGTACTGTACTGTAGTTGAACTGTGATGTAGTAGAAATTACTACTATGGCAGCGCAGTATGTGATCTCCTAATGAAACAAGTCATTAGAATAATATAAGGCTACTGTTCATTCATTAGACACGTAGGCAGGGGTGCAGTGCTCATGCCACGTGGTACCACGCCCAAGGCCAGATTAAGACTTCAGAGGCCCCTGGGCCAGATTCTTGTGGAGCCCCCCCCCCCACACACGTGCACGCACGCACAGTGGCGTTTTTATATGTCACTTTAAAAAATATATAGAATACCGTAATTCCTCTAATAGTAACCCCGGCTTGTATTTGTTTCAACTGTAGTGGATACCAGGCTTGTATTAGGAGGAGGCATGTATAAGAGAGAGAGACCTATATTTCTAATTTTTAAACGGATCATAATGAATAAATAAATAATTTGCAATACAAAAAATTTAATAAAAATAGATAGAGAAGAGATGACTGAGATGATACTAGTAGTCACTATAGATGCTGTGAAAGTAAATGCTGGATGAGGATCTGATTATATATATTTTTTTTTCGTATCTTTATTTTTTTTACTGAATGAATGAATGAATGAAAACTTTATTTAACAGATTGCAGAATGGGTACAATACAGTACGGCTCAATACACACAATTGTTAAGGGGATGCAGACCTGAGAAAGACGTTTGTCTTGTTTACATCAGGGTCCCCCATTTTCAATTCATATAGACATTTATGACATACACAACATACATGACATTTATGGCATAGGGACATATAGGTATTTAGTAGTAATACTAGTGTGGAGGCCCCTAGTCACATTATTTCTAAACCTAGCCGCATTTCTGGCAAAACGCCTGTTTCTACACTGGTTAAGCTTAGGCACTCTTTCGAAGTTGGTTAAGGTTAGAGTTTGTCTTAGAGCGTGACGGGCTGACGGCAAGTTCTTTCGACGGTTAAGCTTAGGCACTCTTTCGAAGTTGGTTAAGGTTAGAGTTTGTCTTAGAGCAGTGGTCACCAACCTTTTTAAGCCCAAGATCACCTTTTTTTTTTTGGTGAAGGCAAGATCTACCTATTGAAGCGTTGAGAGAAAAAGACAGCCAAGATTGTACTTTAAACTAAATTACTTTTATTTGCCTGTATTCTAATTACATGCAATGCTTTGGTCCAACATTAAAACGTCAAAGTAGAACTATTATGTACTTTCTCAGTCAGTGCTAAGTGCAGTCATCTTATGCAGCATCACTTTTCACATCAAAACAAAAGTAGAACTGTAATGTGGACTTTCTCATATTATTAACATTGACAAACATATTTACAATTAGCATTTTATAAAGTAGAACTGTAATGTGTACTTTCTCAGTCAGTGCTAAGTGCAGTCAGTGCTAAGTGCAGCATCACTTTTCACATCAGAACAAAAGTAGAACTGTAATGTGGACTCTCATATTATTAACATTGACAAATTTACAATTAGCATTTTATAAAGTAGAACTGTAATGTGTACTTTCTCAGTCAGTGCTAAGTGCAGCATCACTTTTCACATCAAAACAAAAGTAGAACTGTAATGTGTACTTTCTCAGTCAGTGCTAAGTGCAGTCAGTGCTAAGTGCAGTCAGTGCTAAGTGCAGTATCATTTTCACATCAAAACAAAAGTAGAACTGTATGTGTACTTTCTCAGTCAGTGCTAAGTGCAGCATCACTTTTCACATCAAAACAAAGGTAGAACTGTAATGTGGACTCTCAGGGTAAGATCCAAAAAAAAAAAAAAAACACGTTTTTTTTTTTTTTTTAATTTTCATGGAAAGATCTACAGGGACAGTCTCAAAGATCGACCAGTCGATCAAGATCAAGATCCACTGTCTTAGAGCATGGCGATAGAACGGCAGGTAGTTTGCAGGCTGTTTGACGAGGAAATGGGCAAAGACACAGCTCGTCACGCGATTGGGCAAACATGTCAGTGGCCAATCAGAGAGCGTCAGTCAGTGCCAATCAGAGAGCGTCTGCCAGAAATGCGGCTAGGTAATAACGCCCCCTAGGGCCCTAGTCACTAGGGGGAGCTCGATGATATCCGCTATCAGCACTCTAGTGACGAGGGGCCTCCAAAAGGCCTTGTGATCAGGGGCCTCCAAAAGGCCTCTAGTGACGAGTGGCCTCAAAAAATAAAAAATGTAAGTTTAAAAAAAAATGTAAAAAAATGTTGGGGCCTCTAGTGACGAGGGGCCTCAATTTTTTTTTTTCTTTTTTTTTTTTTTAGGCCCCTCATCACTCGAGGCCCACGGGCCGCGGCCCAGTCGGCCCGGTCGTTAATCCGGCCCTGACCACGCCGTTCCACCTCCTTTCTGAGCAGAAGCACGCACGTGCACACAAAAATGCGTTCACAACTTTCACTCGACTCATCGTGTCATGCACCAAGTACCGGTACTCACCTGGCTACTTGTATTTGCATAACAATAGCATAACAAAGAACGAGAAGAGCAAAACCAAAATACAAGCCCTGTACCAATTGGTGGGGGGTTGCTTGAGCTGCGGAACCTCTCACTATGTGACAAATGGTCCCGACTGGAAGGATGAGACATTTCTTAAGTTGTGCTTCAGAAGGAAACTGTCCTTCTGTAAACTGTAAGTTACATTGTTAATTTAGTTTGTATTTACTTAATTCAATTAAAGAAATTGTAACTACAATGTATCTACAATTACATTTAAAACATTGTTTGTTTTTCAACCATATCTGTTGACAATATAATTTCTTTATATATTGAATGCTACATCTGGCTACCTTTTTCAGCTTCTCTATTTCAAGGCAATATTTACAAAAACTAAACTAAAACTAGTTATTTCCTATACAAACATGTTTCCTACTATTTATTTATGCATAATAATCATTCTAATCATAAAGCTGTTCTGTGCGCACGCGTGCACGTGACGTCATTAAAACACAGTGCAACCACTTATGAAATCACCACTGCACCACTGCACGTAGGCTATACAGTGTGTGTGTCTGTGTGTGTGTGTGCATGCTGAATAGGTGGCCAGGAGCGTGCAACAAGATGGTATAAATATGGAATATTAATACAGTCTATTCCACTATAGATGTATCCACGCAATTAGCTTTAGTTTATCCACTGTCATTTGCAGTGTTGGTGTAGTGCTATTATTTATTTCCGGACATCAAATGCGTCGTTGAGGCATGACTTTAAATATAAAACATAATTGTTTATCATACAAATATTTTCATATTTATTTTAATTATGATTAATTAATTCCAAGGAGGCCTGTAGAGTTGACATGAATGAAATCACTATGATTCCTCCCAAATAAAGCCCTTAAGAACACGGTGCACACCAGTCTGTCAACTTACGACTGCTATTCAGCGATCCTAAATCCTGCTCTTAGTTAGGACAGAATCCAGGAGAAGGGACCGTTCGTGAATCCCAAAAATCGTCCCGAAAATGTCTTAAGTGGCACTAAGACCAAAATTTGTCAGATATTTTGTCCTAAGTCCATTGGTGAATGAGACCCAATACAATGGGTCTCATTCTCCAACGGACTTAAGACAAGAAATTTGCTCTTAGGGCCATTTAAGACATCTTAGGGCCGATTTTGGGATTCCCCAACCGTCCCTACTATACACAACAGTAAATATAAGGTTTAAATAAATATAACACATTGTCATATTTATTTAAATTATGATTAATTAATTCCAAGGAGGCCTGTATGAATTGACATGACGGAATCACTATGATTCCTCCCAAATAAAGCCCTTAACACATCTAGCGCCAAAAACGCTGTCCAGCATTATTGCTCGCCATGCGTTGACTGCCAACATCGCTGTACAGTGTTTTTGAGATCAATATTTCATTTTTTCGCCATGGCATTCATAATTCATCCACCCAACCTCCGGACTCCAGCGGGACCCTAAATGGGACTGCAATGCCTCAATAGTCAATACCGCCGCCTGGTGGATGGTCGGGCGAGTTACACACTCAAAAACCGGAAAGTGTCATCGGTTCGTCGAGGAAATTCCTCCGGCAGTCACATCTCGCTACGGGACTACAGACAAACACTATAGTGCATATGGGTCGCTGCCATAACGCAATAATCTATATGATTTCGGCGTTTATTGCGCCATACAAACCGGAAATGGATCTAGGTGATCGGCGTCGAATAATTGGGATCTTTCTCCGCCAGTCTCATCGGCGCACGGTAAGAGGGCAGTAACGTTATTTTCAACCCGATTGTGCATTTCCTTGTTTGCAAACAGTCTGATCAATATATCAACCCATAGTAAATAAAGCTGTTACTGACGATCAAGGAATTATAAACGACCCCCCTTTCCTCCACGCATGATGTAGCATAATGTATACCGATCATATACATTTGAATTTTTTAATATAGCGTGTATGGGAAAGAAACGCCAATCGATAATCTATTATGCTTCAGGGCCTATAACTACTGTTTTTGGAATTACAGCAGAAAAGATTAAAAACATACTTATATTCTCAAAGGTATTAACACAACAATGTATGAATGAAAAAATATAACGTTCCCACATCCTGAACGATAGATAATCGATGTTGAATGGGCCATAGTAATGTCAATATAACAATACAATTTAAAGAAGGTAAACATCTCCATAGGCTTTCAACGGTGGCAGAGAGTGGTATAAGATGGGCACAACCCCCGGCGCCCAATGTGTTAAGAACACGGAGCACAACAGTCTGTCAAGTTAAAGGATAACTCCACTATTTTGGGAAATTAGCTTATTTAACATCTTCCCTGGAGTTAGACAAGAAGATGCATACCTTTTTTGTCTCTGTGCGTGCATTTTAGCTTTGGGAATAGATGCTCCGTTAGCATAGCTTAGCTTCATCACTGGAAGTGAGGCAGGACAGTAGCCTTACAGTGCCTTACAGTGTATTGCAAGGTCTGACATTGACCAAACTTGATATGCATGACCTTGGTGGGCTCTAGGTCAACTCCTGAAAAGGGGGTCAATGTCAGACTTTGCAATCAAAAGTTAGGGGGCTAATAACCCTTGCCATAATTTCAGTGCGCCCCTAACTTTTGATTGCAAGGTCTGACATTGACCCCCTTTTCAGGAGTTGACCTAGAGCCCACCAAGGTCATGCATATCAAGTTTGGTCAATGTCAGACCTTGCAATACACTGTAAGGCACTGTAAGGCTACTGTCCTGCCTCACTTCCAGTGATGAAGCTAAGCTATGCTAACGGAGCATCTATTCCCAAAGCTAAAATGCACGCACAGAGACAAAAAAGGTATGCATCTTCTTGTCTAACTCCAGGGAAGCTGTTAAATAAGCTAATTTCCCAAAATAGTGGAGTTATCCTTTAAGACTGCTCCTAAATCCTGCTCTTAGTCAGGGCCGAATCCAAGCTTAGGGACGGTTGGGGAATCCCAAAATCGGCCCTAAGATGTCTTAAATGGCCCTAAGAGCAAATTTTTTTGTCTTAAGTCCGTTGGAGAATGAGACCCAATGTCCATAGTCACTGTTCCAGATTCATAGAGTTAGGATTTTCCCTGTTTTAACAGTATTCTTTTTATTTCTTATTGCATGTCACAAGGTGCGTTGTTATGTCACAAGGTGCGTTGTTATGTCACAAGGTGCGTTGTTATGTCATGCTTGTCATGAGGTGCTTTTGTAACCCCTTCTCTCTGTAACTACAGAGGCTGAGACGTATTCCAACACAAAGCTGAACTTTAACCACAAACTCCATGACTGGAGCACTGAAACGGGGGCGATGACCTTTGTCAGGTAAATAGTACCTGACACACACACACATACACACACACACACACACATCGTTCTTTCTCCTGTGTTATCATACAAAATTGTGCAAGAAGGACGTTATAAACTTCCAGCCCTTTGGGATCCTTTCTCTTAAATCTCTTATCTTTCTCTGTATTGATTATGCCAGGTCTCTGTGTTCCTGCATGTAATTGCATGCGGCCCTGTGTGAATGTGTTTACTAGCGTGAGTCAGGGAGCAGCGTTAAACATGTAGCCTTTAAGCCTCCGTGCATGACTTTTTACCACATCTATAATTGGTTGTCCTTGAGGTAAATGTGACACATGATTTACGGTCAAATTAGCAGGGACCCCTGCCGTTGTTGTTTATGCTCTGGGAATTAGCATAGCCACACAGTGAATCATTAACACTGTTTGCTAAAGGAGAAGGTCTGTTTAATTATATTAACCTCTAATGAGTTGCGCACACCTTTTGTGTTGGCTGGTCAAATTTGACCAATGTTTTATTTCGGCATAAAACGCTCAGAAAACAATGATTATCATCCAATATTGTTTTTGCAATACAGGCTACCACCAGAAAAAAACGAAGAAAAAAGTCTAACTTCACTCATTATATTTCCTATAGTGAAGACAAGGGGTAATTATGTTATCTGACTATAATAGACTAATATTAGAACACACTTTTCTAGAATTGATTTCTTTTTATATTATTAACCCTTTCACTGCCACATGACAGAAGGTTAACGCTTTACTATCACACAACCGACGGTCGCCGTTGGTATAAGTAATTTCCTCCCCTAAAACCAAACTTTATTTTGTTCAAAATAACAGATTCAAACAACTCGAGGGGTAATAGACTTTATGTCTTTGACATCTAGTGGCCCTGGGGTCATTCTCATCATGTTCTCAGTTTGTGTTCTTGCCTTGGGTTTCATAAGGGGTCGAGGACCATGATATAGCATATTTCTGACATGTGAAGACCTCTCATTGAGCTTCTGTCTCATTAGGGCCCACCTCCTTATCAGATGTGTCTTAATCATGATCAGGATCATACTCCACATCATCCTCATCCTCAAGACACTTCAGTTTCAGCTGTTCTCTCCTTCATATCATTGTCATGATCAGAGATTTGATCAATAGCCTCACAGACAAAGTGCATCTTTTGTTCATGTTTGAATAGACAGATGCTGCTGCAGAATGAAATTGACAACAACTCAAACAAACCTTATTTATAGAAAACCAATGTTGAGAAATCTGTGTAATAATAATAATAATAATAATACATCAGTGTGTGTGTGTGTGTGTGTGTGTGTGTGTGTCTTAATGTCCATATTCTGCGAGAAATGTTTAGTTCCCATGGGGGATGGAGGCCAGAGGGATTGAGAGTTCATACTGTGAGAAGATAATTGTTCCCAGGAGGAAGGGGAGGTGTGGGGTGTCTAGACTCGGATATCAATCTTATTTGAGTCAAATTTGATCCACAGAACTACCCACAACCTTTCAATGTTGCATCATACCATACTATCAACAGCCAATATTCTCTGCCGCATCAAATTTGACCCATAAGACCACAGTAAAAACATTTTTAGAGACCTTCAGAATTGAATAAAATGGTGACCATTGGTTTTATTGTGTTTATATAGCTGTTTTTTGAGGATATCATAAAGCCTTGTTCCAATAAAAAAAAGAAAATAGCTATTTATTACATATCTTAACTTGAAAACAGGTAGAATTTGACCCTATTTTGACCCTATGCCAGACTGAGGCATCGAACATGGCATCTTGATCTTTACTGTTTTTTGCTTTATTGTCAGATTTTGTGTTAAATCTTTTTTGCCCTGTTAAGCACTTTGAGCTGCATTCTATGTGTGAAAGGTGCTATATAAATAAAAATTATTATTATTATTATTATTATTATTATTATTATTATTATTATTATTATTATTATTATTATTATTATTATTATTATTATTATTATTATTATTATTATTATCAGTTTAAACATGCAAAAGGATGATGTAGCCTACCACCCAGAATGAGTATTTTATTTATCAGTTATACACAGTGATTTATAAATAGCCTATATAGACTTTAATAATGTAACCTACATGTCCTACAGTATGAATCTGGATTTCTACATCAAACAACGAGGCAGTTCTCTTTTTTATTTTTCGATTCAGAAACAAATGGTACCACCAACAGCCTATTCTGTGTAGCACAGCTTATGGTGAATCATATTATCCATAAAATAAATTAGCCTAAGTGATAATGTCATGCACACTTCAGAGATTGCTTTGAGCAATTACGCTGTCACACACGCTGTCCTGTCCACATTATTATTTATAAGAATCAATTACATGCAAGAGTAGGCCATAGGTGAGTACGTTTTTCTATAACTCAAGTTCAGACCTACTTAGTTACTCTATTTCATTAGCACTAAAAGTGAATTATCTTTATTGTATCAGAAAATTCAGAATGTCATCTTTCAAAAGAGATCAGGTTTGCAAAAAAAGTATGCAGTCCTCAAGTTCAAGTAAAAAAAATTCCACTTTTAGGGGCGCCTGTTAAGAGGTTAATAAATCCCAAGGTTTGCTCAGGAGTGGCATACGCATAATTTTGTGCATACCCAAGCTTTATAAATGAGACCCCTGGTAAGAAGATCTCATTACGATGTGGTGTGTGCAGGTAGAACCCAAAATGCAGGACGGTAGAGGCAGGAGAAATTTCTAAAGGAGTTTAATTAAAGAAGCAAAAATGTCAAAACACATAAAATGTCCACTCAATTAACTGGAGAGACGTTTCTGATGTCCAAGGTTATATAAAAAAAAAAAGATAATAATAAATACCTAAGTAATAGCCTACACTACAGTATAGCACTGGTGAGCTTAAACATGAGAAAAACAAACACTAGCTTCCGTGGCTAACAAAAGCTAAGAACAAGCTATGAACATACATGAGACATCTAACAGCAGACATCTAACAAGAGACACTGAACATAGACGTCTAACATGAGACGATGGACCAGCACAGAGGTGAAGGGGAGGGGGAACTCAAATACATGAGGAGAAAATGGGAACATGAGAAACACTTCTGATTACAAATTGAGACACCTGGGAGGGAAACAGACTAGCAAAGAACTACAGGAAACAAGACAAGGAACTACAACTAAGGCAACAATACAGGGGAATACATAGAGACAAGAGAAAGACGATACAAAGAAATACTAAGCACTAAACAAACAGGGGAACATGAATAGACAAGAAAATACCATGACTAAACAACTAGACTAGGATGAAAGAGAGAGAGAGCGGAGACACGGAGAGAAAAAGAGAGAGATACAGACAAGTAGAGAGAAGAGGGACAGAGAAAACAATGTCCATAGCACAGACGAGGGTGAACTCAGAGCAAGAGAGAACAGTCCATGGCCTGGCAGGAGGGGCAGAACATTACAGACCTGACCAGTACCCAAACCACACTTGTGATATGTATTGTCAAAGCTAGGGCTGACCTTCAAAGCTTTTTTTGGCAATCGAAGCTTCGGGGCCGAGCTTCGATTTTAATTCGAAGCTTAAAAAAATAATAATAAAAAGAAATATTAATTATAATATATATATATATTTTTTTTTATCTTATGTTGTGGGACTTGTACAGCACTTTGGTAAACGTTGTTGTTTTTAAATGTGCTCTATAAATAAAGTGGATTGGATTAATTAAGTAGCCCCTTTTGTGACTGTGACGCAGCCAACAAGGTTTCACTCTGCTGCGCTGCCTGGGTGCTCTCATAGTAGGGCTGCAACTAATGACTATTTTGGTAGTCGACTAATCTGTCGAATATTTTTTCGATTAGTCGACTAATCGAAAAACAATTATATTTAAAAAAACGACCTATCTTTGTGAAAGTGGCTTCTCAGCTCTGGTCCAGCTGAAGACAGAGCAGAGGAACAGATTGGACATTGAGCATGACCTCAGAGTTGCTTTGAGACTCTTGTCAGGTCCAAACAACATCCCCAGTTATCCCATTAGTTCCCCCAAACTTACTGTCGGTCTGTTATGTTAAGCTAAGAAGTCTTCAGCTGGCTGGACCAGAGCTGAGAAGCCACTTTCACAAAGATAGGTAGTGAAAAAAAATAAAATAAAAAATTATAATTTTTTTTAATGACTAATCGACGCAACAATATCTCGTCGACGATTTTTCATAATCGACGACGATCATTGCAGCCCTATCTCACAGCCAACGACATGACATTACATAATTATGTTGCAACCTTCGTCTATCAAGCAAACAATTATATTATATTTAATTTATAATATCAGACAATGCACCTACAAAATCTGATGATTACAATTAAATTAGCCAACTTGGTAACACATTAGTCATAGCAGCATAGGCAAGATGCCTATCCAGCTACCTTATTATCCTTGATCAGAGCTTCAGGCAACTGCGTCTCTTGAGTATATCGGAAACCAAATAGCACCAAGTACCAGGGGAGTACATCCTCTTTTTCTTTTCATTTCAGCACTCTCAACCTTGACATATTTTATCGTAGCGGCGTGTGAGCAGTATCTATTTGTGAAGAAGATTATTATTTACATTTAGTCATTTAGCTGACACTTTTATCGAAAACAGCAACAGCTAGAGGGGTCAACAACAAGTCACCAGGAGGGGTACATCTCTGGCAGCTAAGGGTCAGTGGTCATTGTTCGTCAAATAGTATCGAGCTTGAGTGTTACACTCTTGAGTGCATAGTAGTGTATACATAATTAGCATGATAAGTAGTAGTATAAGTATAGTAGTAGGTGAAAGATAATGGCTGGTTTTAGTTGATTATGACAGAATAAGTACTATATAACTATAGTATAGTGCTATAAAAACTATTTTTTATATATATATATAAACATCCTTCTGATGAAATGAAATGACGACTCAACTTACGTTCTTTTCCGGATGCAACGGGGGAGAAGAGATGGTGTTTTAGCCAATCAGCGCGTGGGAGTGAGAATTCCACCAAACGATTTCCGCCATGAACCACAAACAATACACAACGCAGAGATGGCCCGGAGATGCTGATAACAATCAACAACAGGCTGAAAACACCGTAATCTAACATAGGGTACATAGTAGTAAAAAGACGGTTAGTTATTTTATTATATATATATATTATATATTTTTTGTATTACAGATATTGTTTGATATTGTTTTATCATTTTCTGGTGTGTTTCTCAGGGATGATGGGACCATGGAGGAGATCCAGGCCGACCTGATCGTGGGCTGTGACGGAGCCTTCTCTGCCACCCGCAAGCAGTTCCTCCGCCGCAGCCGCTTCAACTTCAGCCAGACCTACATCCCCCACGGCTACCTGGAGCTCACCATGCCCCCTAGAGACGGAGAGGTCAGTTTTCTATAGGTGCCTGTGACCTCGCCTCAGGGCCCTGATGGCTCGGGAAGAAATACATATATAACAATATCGGGATATGGAAAATCACATGTCAGATGGTTATCAAATCGGACTGCAGGGTCATGGGAGGTGTCATACAGTGTCAAACCGAAACTGTACTTTTCAGCGGACATTCTCAAATATAATTTTGTGAAAAATGTCACTTGATATTTGCAGAAATTCCCATTGTACAATAACACGGATGGACAATTAACACTAGTACTGAAAGCCTGTACCGCCGTTCCCTAAAACCACCGGGAACCATTCATTCATGCTAATCATGACACGCTGCTGGTGCTTTAACACCGGTTGTTTCATCCTGTCCCAGTTTGCCATGAAGCCTAATTACCTGCACATCTGGCCGCGGAACACCTTCATGATGATCGCTCTGCCAAACCAGGTGAGTGTGAAACTTCTCCTGTCCATCACAGCATCAACAGCCATTTAAAAACAGTTAATAAAAACAGTTAATAAAAACAGTTAATACATAACATACAATTAGTTAGTACGTGTTAAAAACAGAGATGGACAAATACGTAGGGCTAAAAAGAGAGCTAAAAGTGGTGAATGAAGAAGAGTCACAGTCCACAACCCAGCTCCTCCAGTCCACGGCAGTTAGCCCATCCTGGCCCTGCCTGGTTGTGGAGCCTGATTGCCACTGGCACAAAGGACTGCCCGAAGCACTTTGTGGTATGTCGGGGGGGGGGGGGGGGGAGAGATAAGTCTGTGGCTAAACGTGGACAGCACTTCTCACTTTCCTTCTTCTGTCACTGCTGACATGACATGTAATAACGTAAACACTTAATTAATAGGCTTTTATTTGCTTCAATCACTGAATTCACTCCACCTTTATTTGAGACAGGCCTCTAATTCCTTTTGCACAAAATGTCTTGCTCGGTAAAGATGGTGAAATATCAAATTGTTTATTTAAACCAGTATGCATATTACTTGTATAACATGTACTGTACCAGCATGTACACATCAAAATGAAACAAATACAAAACTTGGTTTTCATCTGCTAATCCGATGGATTATTTAATTATTAACACTTCACTGCACCAGATCCCCAGTGGTGCGTAGGAAAAGTTGGCTGATAACACGTTCCATTAATGCAGTGATTCTATTTGCTTACCAAGATTGATGGTAACCTGCTAAATGACCAACATGTGATTAAATAAAGATGTTGGTGACGTAGTGGTGACTCCGAAGGTGAAGCATCTACTGCTTAATATCCATAGGCTTTCTCCTCTTAGGGCCCGCGTCCACCTAGCGCATATTTAGGACCGCACGCGTCTGTTTTCAATGTATTACAATGGGGAGGGAGCGCATGCGGCCCCATGCGGCCGCCTCTAGGAAGTGCGCTGCCGTCGGCTTCTTTTTTCAGCGCCTTTATGCGGCCGCAGCACAAGCCAGAGAGTTGAAACTGGCTGAACTTTTCTAGAGCGGTGCGCCGAGCGCATATTCAAACAACCAATCACAGCCAGTCATCTACCACTCTGCTTGTAACCTGACACCGGACTCCACACAGACCATTGAGATTCGCGACAAAACTAATAATAATAACTACACGAATACACTACTAAAAAGCTAATAAAAAGCAAAGGGCGAACTGTGGTGTCAGGCAATAACTATATATATAATTAATATACAATAAAGTTATTCAAATATGCTATAATATGTGCAAAACCGCGGCATGGCTGTAGATTTCTTTCTGTCATCTACAAGATGCGCGTCAAGCCAGCTCTGCCGGCGCACTCCCAGCATGTTTCACGGAGAAATATGCGCTAGGTGGACGCGGGCCCTTAGTCAATTAGTAAATTTTATATCCATGGGCTTTCTCTTCTTAGTCAATTGACCTATCACGCCCATATAAAGCCACATAACAAAGTATCATAAAAAAAATACTTTATTTGTTAAAATGCGTTCATGCTCTGCCTGTATAAAAGCCTCACAGCATGGGCTGAATCTCTCATAAGGACTATTTGTCTATTTGGGATGTTTGTTTTATATTACTTGGAGTACCAGAAGGGTGGGGTTTGCCACATAGGACAATACAGTACCTAGAAAAGGTTTAGTTAATTTTAGTAATACTTTTTCCAACTTACCTGAATCTCATAGGTCCTGGCGCGGTGAACCCCACCCGCCTGAGACACAAAACAGGTTAAAACAAACGCCAAGAATGAGCAGATACCGGTATTATTGGGCCGTGGTCTGATAATCAAGCCAGGTAGATCTCAGGGGGTGAATGAATGACAGCGGGCGATATTTCTCCCTCATCCGCAATAAAACCAGTCACTGGACTGTGGCTTTAGTACTTCACTTCAAAGAACTACCTGAAGCCATCAGAGGCTTGACTCATCAGAATCCTCAGCTCCCACAGGTCCAGCCCTACTTTTCACACATCGCCGTCATTAACCGGTATTTACAACTGTTTGGGGAAAATGGGATTTTAATCACACTGTGCTCTCTCTGTTTCACTCTCTGTCTCATTCTCTATCTCACTCTCTGTCTCACTACAGTATGTCTCTCTGTCTCCATCTGTCTCTCTCCCTCTCTCTCTCTTGTCTCACTCTGTCTCTCTCTCTGTCTCACTCTTGTCTTTCTGTCAGTCTTATCTCACGCTCATCTGTTTCCATAGCTCACTCTCTTTCACTCTCTCACTCCCCTTCTCTCTTAGCCTTAATGGATTACAGTAGATTTCTTTTAAATTAGAGTTTTCACTGAACTAAAACTAATGTTTTGAGTTTAAGTCATGCACAATAAATCTTGTTAAACTCAAACCCCCCCCCCCTCTCTCTCTCTCTCTCTCTCTCTCTCTCTCTCTCTCTCTCTCTCTCTCTCTCTCTCTCTCTCTCTCTCTCTCTCTCTCTCTCTCCTCTCTCTCTCTCTCTCTCTGTCTCTCTGTCTCTCTGTGCGCATGCGTGTGGATGGTGGGAGCGTGTGGTGCGAGAGTCTGAGGAAGTGCGCGTGAGTCTTTCTAAACTTTTTCTATCTTTATGTTGTTTGTCAAATTGTGAATTAGACTGTGGTTTGTTTGACTGGTTGTGTGTTGATGGTGGGCTGGTAGCGTTGTCAGTGTTCGCTTGGGCAGCTGTCTGCTGTCGCGGTGGCATGGACTTTGCGAGGTTGACCAGGAGACATGGTTTTTAAAGTCGCGCCGGCATTTCCGTGTTCAGTGGAGGACTGTAGTCTCGCTGTTGCGAGAGTAGTAGGCGCTCCGGCCGTTAAGTCTGCGGCAAGGATGAACGGGGGAGTCGTTTTCTTTGTGGATGATTTGATTAAAGTAAATCAACTGATAACGGACGGTTTGGTCATAAATGATACTTTTGTGTCTGTGATGCCGCTCACAACACCGGCAAAAAAGGTGACGTTGGCAAATGTCCCCCCGTTGGTGGGCGACGATCTTATATTGAGGGAACTCGCCAGGTTTGGGAAAATTGTATCTCCCTTAAAAAAGATGTCTTTGGGGTTTAAAGCACCTGAATTACAGCATGTGGTTTCTCACAGAAGGCAGACGTTCATTATAATGAACAAACGTGATGACGAGTTGGATCTTAATTTTAAAGTAATAATAGACAGGTTTGGTTTGAGTTTATTATTTATGCGACGACACAAAACATGCAATGTTTTGGTTGTGGAAGGGAGGGGCATCAAAGACTAGCGTGCCCTGAGGAGGGGCAAAGCAGGGGGGCAAATGATGGGAAGGGTGCAATGAAGAAAGGAAGAGCAGCTTGGGGTGTGACTCAAGGGGTTGAGGGGGGGGGGGGCCAGGGGAAGAGGGGTGGTGGGGAGACTGCTGAGAAGGTAATGGTACCAGATAGAAGTGATAAGGAGAGGGAAGAGTAGGTACGGCTGGATATGCAGTACAAGGAAAGGATGGTGGGGATGGAAATGTGGGGGGGGGGGGGGGGGGGGGGGGGGGGGGGTGGTAGAAGGAGCTTGTGTCAGCCAGGACGCGTTAAATAGCCAGGTGAAGAGTGGAACTGTTGAAATACAAGGGACAGTTGGTGGGGATGAAAATGTGTGGGGGGGGGGGGGGGGGGAAGGATTACAGAGGTGGCAAGTGGACCTGTTGAAATACAAGGGACAGCTGTTGGGGATGAAAATGAGGGGGGGGGGGGGTCGTGGTGGGAAGGATTACAGAGGTGGCAAGTGGACCTGTTGAAATACAAGGGACAGATGTTGGGGATGAAAATGAGGGGGGGGGGGTCGTGGTGGTGGGAAGTAGAGGATATTGACATGGAAGAGGGGGACGACGGGATGAAGGTTGTTAGGCAGAAGAGGAAGATTGAAGTAGTTGGGTTGTCAAGCTCTCAAGCTAAGAAGACAGGTGTGACGGAAGAACTCAGCAGTACACAGAGTACACAAGACAGTTCATGGGCGGGGATGTGTATTGATGATGATGAGGAATATGAGAGTGATGCTTCTGCAACTTCAGAAAATGAGGGCTATTCATTGAGGTCAATGAAAATGTTTTTACAGATGACAAAAAACAGGAAAGGGGTGGAGATAACTAATTTCTTTCCAGATAAGGAGTTGTTTATTTTGGCAGCAAGGAAACATATGAGGTTTCAAGGAGATGGTCGTTTTGTTGACACAGAGATATACAGGATGAGAAAGATTGTGCAGAAGGTACTGCGGGACCTCAGTAAGGTGGAGGACGGAGTGGAATCGGTGTAGTTTTTTGTTTTTTTGTTTTACCTTTTTATTTCTAAATGAGAGTTTTTTTTTATTGACGGGACTGGTGTGTTGTCACTTAGGGCTGGACATTTCAAGGTGTCCTGCTACCGGGGCCAGGAGGCTGAGACGTTTTTTGATCATCTCATGTACTCTTATACATTTGTGGAACTTTGTAAAGACTGGGATTATGGAGGATTCAGAGACAGGAGCGGAGCGTATCGTTTTAATGCCCGATGGGAAGGCCACGCCATACTCCTTCAGCAAACATTTCATCAGAGTCGTCATGGGGGATGTTGTCTCTGCCGTCTTTTTATGTTACCGGCACCGTTACCTTGATAAAGGGTTGGAAGGTATGACTGTGGGGCTCGACACGTTCTACGCCGGAATAAACGGTTTCCAGATTCAGCCTCGGAGGATGATGGTAAAGCGGACTTTGCTGGTTAATTTGTACCCTATGTTCGGAATGGGTTTCATCAGGGCTTGGAGCTCTCGAATCAGTCTGCTCGATGGGAAGTCACTGGGGGCTGCTAGTCTCCGCACGGGGGAGTGGGAGGTGATGTTGGAGCGGCATCTGAACCAGGAAGGTAAAGGCGGCCTCGGACGGGGTGGCGAGGGTAACAAACTGTCTAATGAGGATGTCGGTCCAGAGTGCATCTCGGTCCCCCTGCTCTGTTTTCGGCCCCTGACATCATCGATGCCATGTGATATACAACTGGTGGACGGTAGGAGCATACATGATAAGGCTGAAGGAGGAAGGTCAGCTGACGAGGCGGCCCTGTTTATCCACGGGATAGGCTTTGACTGGAGTCTGTCGGACACGCACAAAGGCCTGTTGTGTTGTACCACACGGGGAAAGGTGAAGCTAGATACGCTCTTCTCAGGACTACGGTTTCTACAGTGCCTCTCCGGTGTCTCGCTCTCTGATGCACCCAGAACTTTAGATCATTTAGAGTATTTTTTTTTCCCATGGGGGAAATTTTCAAATGACAATTTGGTTCGTTTTCAGCATCGTTGTCCCTAATTTGGTTTTTTTTGGTTTGTTTTTGTGTTTTGTTTTTGTTTTGTGTTTTTTGTTGTTTGTTTTTGTTTTGTTTTTTGTTGAGTTGTAGAGTATTTAAATTTTTGAACGGTTTGTTGTATCAATTGTGTTTTTAGTAAAACATTTAGTTTTTTATAAAATCTCTCTCTCTCTCTCTCTCTCTCTCTCTCTCTCTCTCTCAGGGATATTTCATTTTAGTAGAACATGTCAAAAATCTGTAGTCTTACCTTATCTAAAGTAATCTAAGTAAGCTAGTGACCAGTACTGCCATGGTCAGTGGCTTTGACCTGGCTTCACCACAGACCACTGTGAGAGATGTGTTGTTGTTGTTAAGCTGAGTCAGCCAGCTAGAAATATCAGTGTGGTGTTAAAGGGATATTTCACTTAGAACATGTCAAAAATCAGCAGTCTTACCCCCATCTAAAGTCATTTACAAATAAACTAGTGACCACTAGTTGTTCGCTGTCAACACCACCATTCCTCCCAGGTGTCAGGATCCTCATTCACTTCCATTCACTTTGAGGAGCAAGTGAATAATACTACTATAACATTCCATGCAAGGCAAAGATACACAGCACACTTCTCAAAGATCATAAATCTGTAAAGACACATCCAATGCCACAACAAAAATGTACCTGTTGACAGATGTTGGCTATGGGGCGACAATAACTTATCATGACGACAAGGTCCTCTCACTTCAGCCTTTAATCGGCATAGTTTATTATCACATTGGTACACAGTACATGAGACCTTCTCTCTGTGGGAGGTAGGTGGGAAGAGACAGAGAGGGAGGGAACAATCCCTTAAATACCCTCTTAACTGGCGCCAGCGTCAATAGCTCCGCCTATAGCGCCCTCTTGTGGAAACAGTTAGACAGTTACATGCAATCGTATACATCACATAACTTTAACACTCCCACTTATGGCTGTCTTGTATACTGTACAACTTTTTCAAAAACAATCTTCAAAGAAATAGTACAGCTCAGAGCATCAAAAAGAATATGGCAGTCAACACTACAGATACAGCACTCAAAACTCAAACCTCTCATGCCTCTCTACCACTCTCTACCACTCCTCTATTGTTCTTGACCGGGCCAGATTTCACACCTCCACTTCCTCCCACAGGCTGGGCAGATTTTCATCTTAAATTTTTATTCGTCCCAAATGTCCCAGCCCCATCAGATTTCTTAGCTTTTTTCACTGTTTACTTATCATGCATTGCAACACTAATATATGGTCAGTACCCCAAGTCAGACTGCCCATATAAAAATTATTTTGGGGGTCTGAGGGCAGTAGCCCCCGACCCCCTCCCTGGGGAAGCACTTAAGTTAACTACCCTCCCTTTGTTCCCCCAGCCAACACCCCCGGAAAATTAACACCTGAGTAGACTTAAGTGGCACACAAGCAGCAACAAGCAGCAGACAAGCAGCAGAATTGGTTTGATTTTTGAGCGCTGCGTCTGTACATAACAGGCAATATTTACACACCAAACATGACCTCTGCAAATCTTCTCAATTTCAGTTTGGAAACAGGCTTCGTCATAGCGTCTGCTACCATGTCGTCTGTCGGACAATAATAGTGTCATCCTTTCTTCCCTGATGACAGATCTGATGAAATTATATTTTATATCCACATGTTTACACCTCTGTCGGCACACAGGGTTTCTAGCAATTGCAATGGTTCCCTGGTTGTCTTCATAAACAACAGTTTTCTTATATACATAGGTATCCATTCCTTCGAGCAGTTCTAGATAAATACATTCATGTATTGTCATAGCTAGAGCCATGTATTCGGCTTCACAAGTTGATAGTGCCACTGTGGGATGCTTCTTTGTTTTCCACCAAACCAGTGAGCTGTTTGTGTTCAAACTCACACAATACCCTGTGGTACTTCTTCTGTCTGTGGTGTCTGCCGCCCAATCTGCATCACTGTAGGCTTTAAGCCCTAAGCCCTTGCTGCTCTTTCTGAAACAAAGCTGTTTATCTGCTGTACCTTTGAGATAACGAAAAACATGTTTTGCTGTAATCCAGTGCTCCTCTGTGGGGTCAGCAAAATGCTGTGACAATTTACTCACTACAAAACATAGGTCAGGGCGAGTACATGTTGTCAAATAGATGATGCTACCTACAGCTTCTCTGTACATTTTTACATCTGTCAATTTCTGAGCATCCTCTTGGTAGTCTAGCTTTTGATCACATGGTGTTTCCCTTGTCCTACATTCTTGCATGTCAAAACGTTTCAGGATCTTTTCCACATATCTCTTCTGGGATATTTTTACACAACTGGCAGACTGTTCGAAGTCCATGCCTAGAAAATGCTTTAACCTGCCTAGGTCTTTCATTTTGAATCTGGTGGAGAGCATACTTTTCACCTGCTCTAGGTTTCTAGTGTTGTCCGCTGCGATGATCAAATCATCCACTTCTGTATTTAAACATAGAATCCACTTCTGCATTTAAACATGGAGTACCCTCCTTCTGTATTTAAACATGTAGCTACCCTCCTTCTGTATTTAAACATGGAGTACCCTCCTTCTGTATTTAAACATTTAGCTACAAACCTGGCTTTGTACTTTGTCGTGGCCTTCAATACCCTCCTTGATTGAGTACACCTATTTTCCTCCCACTTTCTGTCTGCCCTCTGGTAACTTGGTTAGAGTAAAGGTGTGGTTGTCCTCTAGGGACCTCATCTCCTCATCCATTGCTCTCTCCCATTTCCTTGATTCAGGGGACACCATCGCCTCTTTAAAGGTCTGAGGTACTCCACTCACTACTCTGTAGCAGTAATCAATGCTGGTAAGTGTACTGTCATCCTCGTCACTTTCTCTCCGGGCATAGTCTTTCAGATACTTTGGGGGTTTGTGTTCCCGTGAGGGATACCTCCCACTGCATGAGGCACGTGACGTCACCCTCGGGTGCTCCTCGTCATCATCCTCTGGGGGTTGCTGACTGTCTGTCTGCACGACTGTGCTGAGTACACTAGGTTGAGGTGTCTTTGTTTCTTCACACCTTACTCTGGAGTCCAGCTCTGGCTCCTCTGTCTGTGTCTCGTTCTCACATGTTGTCTTTGTGACAAATTTGACTAGCCTGTGTTTTTGCACTTTCCCTTTACCGGGATAATAGACTAGGAAAGCGGGGCTTCCTTTGTCGTGCCCTACAAAGAGTCCGTTTTCACATCTGGACTCGAGCTTTCCTCTGTCCTGCTGGTAAGCATAACACACTGATCCAAATTCGTGCATTCTAGCTAGATTACATTTTTTTCCCGTCAGTGCTGTATACGGGGTGGTGCCAGTGTGCTTATTAAAACATCTGTTTCTGGTGTAAGCGGCTTCTTGTACCGCATAATGCCATAGGCTCTTAGGTAAGTTACCAGCTATTAGCTTACACCTAGCCATTTCGAAAAGAGTACGTCCTTCCCTCTCTGCCACCCCGTTCTGGTGTGGGGAGTCTTTGTGCAGTTATCTTTCCGATGCCCTTTTTCTCCGCATCGCCAACACACCAGCTCCGTCGTGGGCCTGGTTTTCTCTCTCGGTTCCGCCCGGGCTTTCAGCACCCTCTCTCCCGCCTCCGCGGCGACTGGGTGTGTGTCTTCTGAGGCCTCAAAGTTCCGCAACTTGGCCTTGAACTCTCCCAGCGACATGTCCGCTGAACCGTGTGTCACCAGTAGTGTGAACGGTTTGTACAGCTCCGGTAGTCCTCTCATAACCATCGCCATCATTAGTCCATCGCTTGGTGCTTCTCCTGCACTTTTCCCCCCTCCTTTTTCCGATTTTTCTCCCATCCCACTGTTAGTCGTTATGCCAATTCCCAACCCCCTTCCTGGTTGTCGCGCACCCCCCACTACTGTTGGTCCGGGAGGCCCGGAGACTGTCACATGCTTTCCTCCGACACATGTGCAGCCAGCCGGCAGCCAGCCTGGCAGCGCAGATTCTCACCGGGAGAGTGTAACGTGTGGAAGGTCACACTACCTTTCTCCAGATCCTACCCTCGCTGTGCAGGCGCCCCGACCGAACTGTAGGGGTCGCTGTCCACAACGCCCAGGACCCACCCACGGCTTCCCTCCCCCTAACTCAGCCAAACGAGTTAGTATAGCGATCAGCCCAAGCCAAGGCAATGCTGACTCTCCGGGAGTCTATTCTCCTGCACTCTTAAGCGCCGTAATCATCTGCTCAGCTCTGATGACGTATTCGGTCACAGTCTCGGTGTGCGCCTTCTTCAGCGCGGTTAGTGTTATGTAGAGGGATACGATTTGGGGTCTTCCCCGTCCGATATAATGTTCTCTCAACACTTTCAGGCTCTCTCTGCCTTTGTCCTTAGTGTCGCGGAATATCAGCCCCAAGCTTGTGTCGTCTAGCAGTGGTGCTAACTCACAGTATGCGTCTGCATTTTTCTTGGTGTCCAAGGCTTGCGCGGCCGCCGTTACTTCTCCCGTGGGGGCCGTCAAGATCGTTATCTTCAGTCCCACACTGTGCATGCAGCACAACATTCGCTCTTCCCAGAGCTCATAGTCCTCTGCTCTTCCATTGAACGAGGGCCATTTGCTCTTTCTTTTGGTCGCCATCCCTTTTTGATGGTAGGTGTAGCTTTAGCTCCCGTTAGCTTAGCTTTAGCCATGCGGTGCTCCCGGTGCTAAACTAGCCTATACTTTAGCTAAACTTGTTAACCTTATTATTTCGCCCCTGCGTGATCTGGGCCCATAACCTGTTGACAGATGTTGGCTATGGGGCGACAATAACTTATCATGACGACAAGGTCCTCTCACTTCAGCCTTTAATCGGCGTAGTTTATTATCACATTGGTACACAGTACATGAGACCTTCTCTCTGTGGGAGGTAGGTGGGAAGAGACAGAGGGAGGGAACAATCCCTTAAATACCCTCTTACCTGGCGCCAGCGTCAATAGCTCCGCCTATAGCGCCCTCTTGTGGAAACAGTTAGACAGTTACATGCAATCGTATACATCACATAACTTTAACAGTACCCTTGACTCAGAATTCAAGTCAAGTCAAGTCAAGAGTTTTATTTGTCACGGCATACAAGTATACAATGAAATGCGGGTGGTCTTGCCCGCAACGATGTGCAATACAGTAGTACAACATATAATAGAATCCAATAGACAACATTGTGCAATAAACAGGTAACATAGTGGGACATCACGGTATTTGTACATAGTTATTTACAGAGCATGAAGGACATGCTAGGTCCCTAGGTAGGATGGGTACCTTTCACATTTGAACCGGTACCGGTACCCGTGAATCGATACCGGTACCCAACGGTACCTTTTTTCGGTACTTTAGTCTCAAGAAATTAAATTTACCTACCTCAGTCGTAAAAAAAACTTCAAATAACTACAATTTCGACAGTTTTCGGCTTGTCATTGCTCCGACTGCTTTGTTGTTGAATCAAGTCAAATCCTAGGTAAGCATATATTGTGCGTGTGAACGTTGACATGAATTTTTTTTTTTTTTTTTTTCGGTTTCTCACTTGATTCGATACTCGGTAGTACCGACGTGTTTCGGTTCGGTACCTCAAAAGTACCGAATTACCCATCCCTACTAGGTAGTGCAATACACTGTTACTATACTATTTTTAAAGTGACCTTTCTTTGTGTCCATAAGTGTGGGCGTGTGCAGCATGAGTGAGTGCTTTCTCATGTTAAAGTGGCTGCTAGTGTGCGAGTGTGCACAGCGTGTGTGTCGTGTGTGTGCTAATGTGTGCTTGTGTGTGTAGGGTTCAGTGTTCTGTGACCCTCAGTGTTTATTGTTCAAGGCTCTGATGGCCTGGGGGAAGAAGCTGAGCCAAAGCCTCTCTGTCCTAGTAGCTGTAGAATTGTCTGCTTTATTGAAATATCTACAGCAGTAGTTTGTTTAAATGGTAAGCGGTGCATTTATATATCGCTTTTATCTAAAGCGCTTTACAATTCACACGCTGACGGCGGAGGCAACCATGCAAGGTGCCAACCTGCTCATCGGGAGCAGTTAGGGGTTAAGTGTCTTGCTCAAGGACACTTCGAAGCGCTGCCCGGGAGGAGCGAGAATCGAACCGGGAACCTTCGACTGCTATACCTCCCAAGCCACATCACTGTTTATACTTCACATGTTCTGATATTTCTGGCTGGCTGAGTCAACATAACAACAACAACACCAAATCTTTCACAGTGGTCTGTGGTGAGGCCAGGTCAAAGCCGCTGACCATGGCAGTACATCGGTCACCGCCACACTGACCAAGGGTGCATTAAGGGAAAAAGAAATACCCCTGTTGCTACGGAGATGCCATGGTAACGGTGAGACTCCCTAAATGGTTCTCAGAGAGCACTTCCTGGTGGTGATGGATAACACCAGCTGACTGGGCAGATAATGGGATGCCCACACCACTCTTCTTCTCTCATCCATCACCTGGCACTGGAGAGCTCAGGTTGTGATATGTCCAGATGAATCTCGCCCCATTTGTCACCACCGGATAAGAGGACACAGTATGCCCTCTTTCTCTTAACTTAAATCAACCTACAGTACATGGAGAAAGCCTGAATGCATTATGAATATTTGCATGCATACTGCATGATACTGTGCTCACGTTTTTTTTTATTCCCCGTTGTCAGTCCAGATGTGAATTGATATTCGGGACTGAATTAGCATTTGACACTTTTGAAATAAGAGGATATCTGTTGATGGATTACTGAGTTCTGTGTGTGTGTGTGTGTGTGTGTGTGTGTGTGTGTGTGTGTGTGTGTGTGTGTGTGTGTGTGTGTGTGTGTGTGTGTGTGTGTGTGTGTGTGTGTGTGTGTGTGTGTGTGTGTGTGTGTGTGTGTGTGTGTGTGTGTGTGTGTGTGTGTGTGTGTGTGTGTGTGTGTGTGTGTGTGTGTGTGTGTGTGTGTGTGTGTGTGTGTGTGCGCGCTCTTTCCTGTCCAGGATAAGACATTCACATGCACCCTCTTCATGCCCTTTGAGGAATTTGAGAAGGTCACCACGGGAGATGAGGTCATCGAATTCTTCGAAACATACTTCCCAGATGCCATCCCGCTAATAGGAGTGTAGGTGACATTCTTGGCGTCTGTCTGTCTGTCTGTCTGTCTGTCACACACACACACTCCATCCTTTCATCTCTCTGCTCATTCCTGCTTCATCTTCCCCTTTTCCCTGTAGCCCCACTTACCTCTGCCTAACCGCCTGGCCCGGCCCCTCCTCTCTTCACCTCATCTCCTCTTCTTCCTCCTCCTCCCTCCTCTCTGCCAGTCTACCTTCCAATCCACACGCATATAATTTCCCCATACTGTGGAGTGGCTCCAGACAACATCCATAGCTGTGGTCTGTGAAGTGTGAAATTACAGACCTGCAGTTACATGGTTTGTGGCGACGGGATGGTTTTTTAATTTCAGGTGGCCAGTGTGTCGCAGGTGACGGTGGAGATAGGAGGAGGGATGTTGTGTATGGGGCGATGAGCTGTGTAATTCATTTACTTCCTCCCAGAGGGTTCAGTTCATTTGGAATGCTCGGGTAAAAAAAAAAGAAGCTGAGCGAACGGTTGTTTACTTTCAAAAGGCTGTCTAGGTTCTTCAGTTCATATGCGCCCGGGTCATTTATAAAAGCCAGACATGTTCCGATTCTGATCTTTCCCTGTTGCGCAAATACCAATTGGTGAATTTTTTTTTCTTTCTCCCATTTTCAATTTTTCTCCCATCCCAATTTTCATATCGTCCAATTCAACCCTCCCCTGTCTTTTGAACGTTGTTTCTTGCCTCCCACAAGCCGGCTGCAATGTGGACTAAGTCATACATAGCACGAGTCCCCTCCGATACTCGAGGTAACAGCCATCGCATCTTTTCACCTGCGCGGCTCGATCTTTCAGCGTCGGGGGTCTGGGCTTTGGAGGGGCCCTGCCCCCGTCGCTTCTTGATTCTACTGCGCAGGCGCACCAACCGACCTGTAGGAGTCGCTGTCCACAACGCCCGATCCCCACCCTTCAGTTTCCCTCCCCGTAATACGGCCAATGTGTATTACTGTGGACGACCAGCTAAACTGAAAGCAACGTGGAGAGCGGGGCTCGAACCAATTGGTGAATTGTTGACAATATCACATACTTTAGTTACTTTAGTTATAAACAATATTCCTCTTGCTTATTCTGTGTGTCCCGTCAGCACGTCCCACCCACTTATCCTTTGTGTTTCTGTGATTTGAAGTGATTCTCTCAAGAGGGACTATTTCCGCCTCCCTGCCCAGGCCATGGTGTCCGTGAAGTGCTCCCCTTACCACATCGGTGACAAGTGTGTCCTCATGGGCGACGCAGCCCACGCTGTGGTGCCTTTCTACGGGCAGGGCATGAACGCGGTGAGTCTCAGAAACGTATGACTTATATCACGCCAGTTAGGGTACCTTGTGTATACTGCACCTGTGTATGCTGTTACTGTTACTCTTATCACTATTCTAATTTATTCATATTTGTATATAGGGGTGCACGATATTGATATTTTTTTTGATCAACTTTTTTTCTCCCATTTTCTATTTTTCTCTCATCCCAATTTCGTATCGTCCAATTCTACCCTCCCCTGTCTGGAACGCTGTTAGGCCATGCCTCCCACAAGCCGGCTGCAATGTGGACGAAGCCTTGCATCACGTGTCCCCTCCGGTACTCGAGGAAGCAGCCGTCGCATCTTTTCACCTGCACAGCGCGATCTCTCAGCGGCGGGGGTCTGCGTGGGAGGGACACGCCGCCCCCGTCGCTTCCTGATTCTGCTGCGCAGGCGCACCAACCGACCTGTAGGAGTCGCTGTCCACAACGTCCGATCCCCACCCATCAGCTTTCCCACCCCTAACACTGCCAATTGTGTTAGTATGAACGAACAGCCAAGCTGATAGCAATGCGGAGAGCTGGGCTCGAACCCAGCGTCTCCTGCATTGGTGGCGAGCGCCTTGCCCACTACACCACCTAGCCGCCCACGATATTGATTTTTTTTGCCCCCGATACCGATAACTTTCTGCTCCTCATGGTCGATACCGATACGATAACCGATAATATATATATATTTATTGTATTATATATATATATTGTTTATGTATATTCCTGTAGTTTTGACCTAATCAGATTTATCATGACATGAGCGTTACTACTATGAACAAAACAAAGCCAAGAGAACAGTTTTGACTCTTCAAATAAAGTGACTATATTTATTTTTCCAAATAAATATAATTTGAGTCAATCACAAAATTCACAATCCGACAATGTCATTAACAATGTGTTTCCCTGAACAATGAGTGAACTAAAAACCAACAGGTATTGTGCTTTATAAACATTTGACGCTATAGGAGAGGAGACTGTTGTGGTCTTGGTCCATGAAACAACTATTACTTGGCATTTATAGGACAGCACGGCTCAAAAAGAATTAAATAAACCAAACAAATCATCTCTGTCAAACGTCTTTAATTTTGCAAACGCCTCGTCAAACGTATCTTAGCCTTTAGCTGCTCGTCGTCGGATTTTAATACACCATCGTAGCGGTGGTGATGTTTCAGGTGACTTATTATGTTGGATGTGTTATAGCTTGTTGCCCCTTTCCCTCCTCGTGGAACTTCTGCATTTGTTACAAATAGCAAGCGAACTGTTTTCCTCTGAAACTTTGAAAAAGTCAGACGACGCCATCTTTGTTTACTATCCGCACTGCTTCTGAATGTTACTTGACTGTCACAGCCAGGCATGAGAAAGGGAGCACTGGATTTGTGAAAAACTCCCTCTTCCAAGGGGATCAAAAAAGGAATATCTTATCTTATCTTCTATATGAGGCGAGGAACAAAAGGGACAAGGAGATAAACAATTGCGCTCATCTCTTATCTCTGTCCTGCAGGGGTTTGAGGACTGCCTCGTCTTCAATGAAATAATGGAACAGTTCAACGAGGACTTCAGTGAGTCGCACACGATACTCGGCCAAGTGTACAAAACATAAGCAACACCCACTCTTTTCATGACAAAAGCAAAAAGGCTTCTGACCGTAGGAGAATTTGGAATACTGGTTATTCTGCCCTTCCTTACAATGTAAACTATGCCTTCGTAGACTGGCATTACACAAGTAACTTTTACATACTGTATAACTTGAGTACATCTTAATTGCATATAACACATCATGCAACTACCAAGAAATCTATCTGCAACTAAACTGCATGCGGTTGTGTCTGCTATGTAAGGAACCCATATTAGATATTACGTTCGTATTGTAGGACCTAGGTTCATTCAATATTGCAAACACATTACAATTTTGGGTCCCAACTCACAGTTTAACTTTTTCACTACCACACCACAAAGGGTTAACGCGTTCACTACCACACTACAAAGGGTTAACACTTTCACTACCACACTACAGAAGGTTAACCATTTCACTACCACACTACAAAGGGTTAACTTTGGTAGTGTAATGGTTAACCTATAGTGTGGTAGTGAAAGGGTTAAGAGACCAGGATGCAAAGGATTTCACGCCAGGTTTAAAGTGTGTATATGAATATTTGCAGTTTTTTATGAAATACACTGAACAAAAACAACAATCCTTCTTTATTGATTTGACCCATTAAAGCCACTTCAAGTGTGAAGGGGAAATGTACGTAGATGACTAAGAGGAAACAAGTTAAAAGATAGATTCTTTGAGCCTTGAGACATGGAAAAGGTCTGTGGAAAAGAGGTTGTGACCCAATACCCAAGGAATACGTTCCTAACATCTGCACTCTGAGTATGAGCACGTCACAGAGAGGTCGGTACAGGAAATGGACTTGGGACAAGTCAAGAGAAACAAGGTGTCACAAATCCATTCCATGTGGCATAAGAAAAAAAAGTGCTTTGGCAAATTGGTTTATGTGTTAAATGGAGCCATTTCTCTCGCCGCCCACTCACAGGCGCCGTGTTGCCTGAATACACCAGAGTGCGGGTTCCAGACGACCACGCCATCGCAGACCTGGCCATGTACAACTATGTCGAAGTAACGCACATCTATTACTTATCAGCACTTTGTGAAATGTGTTAAATTTCACCTTGTTCTGCATTCCTGGATTTGAGTGCTACTGCGTCTGCAATGGGAGCTATTCTATATACTGTACATAAATCCTGGGCCCCATAATCCTGAACTTTCAGAGGCAGTGACATTGAATAAGTAATGGTTGAGGTCTGTGATGAGCAATCTTTTTTTATTTTTTATATATATATATTTTTTACAACAGTCCACATTCCGCTGTGTTTTACTTTGTGATTTACTTTGCGTTTTACTTTCATCAACCTTTATTTATTCTCGAAATTACAATTGAGGTCACACTCATTTTCAATGTAGTCGAGATTTTACAGACATTTCAATGCACACATTTCTACACTATAACAATAATAAATATTAATAGCTATCTACATAGTACTCTCAGTCCAGAGTGCACCACAGCAATTAGTATAATTTTTTTTAAAGAAAATAAAAATGTACATGGGCATAAAATCAGCACACAAATTGACAAAATAAAAAATTGCATAAACTTCAGACATAAGAATAGGTATAAAAGACAATAAAAGTAGTGTAATGTAGACGTGCAGATTTAAGAATAGGCATAAAATAAGTACAATAGTATAATGTCGCTCGAAGGCATGTGAACCCCCCCGGAACAGTCAGTCCCCCAAACACCTCACACATCAATCCCTACCATATCCCCATCCAAGACACACCCCCGATAAAGCACGCCATGACCGAAGGAAAACACAAACAGCCCGCGCGCCACTCACACCGCCATGCACGGCGATGGGAATGCCAACCCCACGGGCCGCACCATCTACCCCACTTTGTGCCAGTCAGTCCCAATCAGTCAACTTAATGATTAATTAACAGTGAATGCACTAAGACACTAAGAACATAGTGTGAATGTACTAAAGGCATAGTCATTTCAAAGGGAACAAGATGCAAAAAAAAAAATGCAGACATCACAAAGCTGCACTTGACGTCATCTTCTGCAAGACCTGTCAGTAATCATTAGCTCATTAACACACGGGAGCATTTATTATTCAAACAGCTTTTAGTCCTCTGTCTACAAGAGCCATATTACTGTATATATATTTATAGAGGCTCTACAGTCTACACACAAACCGATGGGGGACCAAACATAGATGCAGGGTATAGCTGGTATGGGATGGATCGTGGGGAACATGCCAGCCTGTGCTCTCCATCTCCATCACTACGGCGACAGGCGGACATGCTCCCCATTCATCTGTCCATTAAACACATCTACACTAGAAAAGCGGCCGTGTTTGATCTCACCCCACCGACTGTTGATGCTAGCAATGGCAGAAGAAAAAGCAAGTGTCACATCTGCTGCTTATACTAACTCATTGTTAGATGAGGTCAAGTGTTTAAATAATGCAGTGTTTATAAGGAAGGAATGTTTTAAAGGAACACGCCAACATTATAGGAAATTATCTTGAAATACTCTTCTCCAGAGTCAGACAAGAAGATGGATACTAATTTCCTCTCTGTGCATTCAATAGAAAGCTATTTGGCTGTACGCTAGCCCAGTTTAGCACAATGAATAGAAACAGCCTGTACTGGTAGCCTAGCTTAAACTCCGGGAGAGGTGTTAGTTGGCCAATCCCTAGGTTAACCAGTACTGTCCGCTTCCATTCATTGTGGTAAACTGGGTTAACATGCTGCCGGATAGCTTTCTACTGAAGACTGAGAGGAAACTGGTATCTATCTAAGACAGTAAGCAAGTTTCCCATAATGTTGTTGTGCTCCTTTAATTACTTGGAATTGTTCTGTCTATACTATACTATACTGTAGATGTTTTATGACATATATTCCATTATTTTCTATACTGTATATAGATGTTTTATATACTGTACATACATACGTATGTATGTATACATATATTCTAGGGGTGTAACAGTACACAAAAACCACGGTTTGGTACGTACCTCGGTTTTGAAGTCACGGTTCAGTACGGGTTTTTCAGTACAGTGGGGGAAAGTTTGGTTTTCCATGTTCCACTCAGGAGTGATCTAGTGTGCAGTTACTGTTAACTCATTCTGCGCCAAACCCGAACTTTCTTGGGTTTCAAATCCAAGCGTTGAGCGTCAAACCCGAGATAGTTTGGGTTTAGATCCTTTTTTCTTTTTTCCGATTTCCCCACTGTTTTCCCAACACCCTGGCACCGCTGCCTACATTATAATTGCAATGACGATCGAATCCCGACAGGTGGCAGTATCACTTCCTTTTAAACTGGGTCTCTCAGTTGTCTTTCAGTGCCTCAGTACCTCCGGCTGCAGGAATCCCCTCCCCCTCAAAGTGAATCAGAACACAGCCATCTGCCGCAGATTTGCTCGCCTGAAACCTATTGTTTCCCGTATTATAGCCAGGCCCAATGCACACAAGTAATGACGATTGCGATGGAACTACTGGGATTATTCATTTTGGAGTACCTTTAAGGTAAGGTCTATTTTAGGTCTATTTTACCGAACCTAAAACATGCTTTTGTATTGATCACAGCGTCGTATTTTACCGAACCTAAAACATGCTTTTGGTAACGATCGCAGCTTTGTAAAACGACCCCCCCCCCCCCCCTTGATGACTTTGTGATGGGAAACATCTATATGGTATATACCTTTGATTTGGAAGTAATATAGGTTTCAGGCGAGCAACCCGAACGATTTGCGCATATGCATATAACACGTCATATCTCACAATCTAGAAAACAAGACTGGATTATTTTGAAATGGGGCGATGTTTAGCATGGAATAGCGCACAAACAAAAGTATGTAGAAATTAACTGGTTTGTCCCTGTTGGACTATAAATAGTGCCTGTCAAATGAGCCATACTATTGTCTCCATAGCTATAATATAGAATATACAATGGGTCCGCAAACATTGTGAAAATTGGCAATAACGCTGGCCCCAGGGAGTAAAGATGGAAAAACAGCGTGGCAGTCAATGAGTTAAGTAGGGCTGTCAACGAATATTCTATATTCAAATTAATAATCGACTTGTAAAGAAATATATATATATATATATTAGATTGTAAAGAAAACTGCCTCCAGTGGGCGTGGGCCTGAATGCGCTGCATGAAGGATAGGAGACACGCAACGTCACTTTCATTGAATGTGTAGTAACAAATAGACAACAACAGCAACATCGCGAAGACAGTGATTTGCACTCCGAGCAATCTCAAGCCCTGGTTGGAAATACTTCGGATTTTGTAGAACCTCGAGACAAAGTTGTATGCAAGCTATGTAAACTACAGCTGGCCTACCTTCTTTTTTATGCAAATGCTATTTGGGAAGTTCTAGTGTCAAGAATGTAAGTAGGGCGGCTGGGTGGCGCAGCGGACTAAGCGCTCGTCACCAACGCAAGAGACACTGGTATCGAATCCGGCTGTCAGCGTTGCCTCCGGCTTGGCCGGCCGTCATACTGGCTCGATTGGCATAGTCAGCGGGAGGGAAGCCGGTGGGTGGGTCCGGGTCGTTGTAAACAGCGACTCCTACAGTTCGGTTGGGGCGCCTGCACAGCGAGCGAAGGATCTGGAGGGAGGTAGTGTGACCTTCCACACGTTACACTCTCCCAGTGAGAGTCCATTGGTGGGCTGGGTACACATGTGTCGGAGGAAGCATGTGATAGTCTCCACCCTCCCAGACCGACGGTAGGGGGTAGAGTGCGCAACGACCAGGAAGGGGATTGGGAATTGGCATAACGACTAACATTGGGAGGGGAGAAAAACGGAAAAAGAAGGGGTGGGGGAAAGATAATAAAAAAAAATTTAAGTAGCCTACTTTTCAGTTTTTAGCACTTTATTGTAAATCATCCCTCAGGTCTAGCTCTGGCTTGTTGTTTTGCATTCGCCATACTATGAGGCTATGCTAAATTACAGGTAATCTCTCATTGGTGTGCGTGGGCTGAACCAACAACATCTGGCCCTTTGCACAAGTTATATTTTGGGGGTGAACTTGGAGTTTTGAATGAAGTTCCGCACATGCATTTCGTTAGTGGTTAAAGTAACGTTGTATTTGTTTGGTACACAGCGTGTACTGAACCGAAGGTCCCTTACTGAAACGGTTCGAATATGTGTACCGTTACACCCCTAATATACTCCATATATATGTTCTATGCCTTACACCACCACCCATTTCATGTATGCTTCCAACAACATATGACATGCCTTGAAAGGATTCACCATTCAAAACCAGGCTTGTGATATATGATTTACAGTTATCATATTATAATGCATACAAGAATACTACTGGAATGGATTTCTTCTAAAACCTTTCTGAATGAGACATCAGGGATACATAGTTCACTCACATATGTACTCTTTTCATGTTTGTTTAGATGCGAGCACATGTCAACTCCAAATGGTTCATTTTCCGGAAAAAGGTTGATAACATCCTCCACCTCATCCTGCCAAGAACGATAATTCCCTTGTACACAATGGCAAGTTTCTCCTAATGAATATTTGAAAGGTTATGTGGTTATGGTAAGAGAGCTACACAATCATAACACCAGAGCTAGAATTATGTCTTGCAGTGTTCCTAAGGTTAAGAGTAAGATAGCAAGAAGCTCCTTTTTTACACAGGAATTAACTACTTCTGCCTACCAAGCAAAGTCAAACCAAAAGCATTTTTAAAACAAAGGTAAAGGCTAAATTATGGGAAGAGCAACTGGCTCAGCAGCCATGATAGGGCAGAAAATCAGATTCCAGGGCTAGAGTAGAGTAGGCTATAGGTGCTCTGTTTTTCTGTTTTTAATTTTGTATTGTACTCTTCCATCGAGGACCACCTTGGAAATAAGTGTTTTAATTCATTTAATTAATGCTTTTAGGTGATATTCTCAGGAATACAAATTGGTCATGATCATTTGTTTTTATGATGCGTTTGTAATTTCCAAATAAAAATCAATCAATCAATTTCAATACTCATTTCATATTGTCTCAAATTACAGCATATTCTCAAGTCGGTCTGATATTCACTGTCCCACAGGTCACTTTCACCCGTACAAGGTATCACGAAGCAGTGAAACACTGGCACTGGCAAGACAAGGTAAGACACTCATTTTCAAATTTGTTTTAGTTTTTTCTTATAATTAAACTTTATTCATACCTCGGAACTCCTGGAATGACCTTTGACCGCCACCGTCCTATTGTTGTAATCCCTCCACACCTTCGAAGCCGCAGTATTAATATCAGCCCCTGAGCCCTCCCAGAGAGTGCGTTCTCTCTGTCAGGGAACACTGTTACTTAACCACACCGCCACCCCATAACTCCATGGGGTGAGAAGAGTGAGAGGGAGAGAGAGAGAAATTGAGAGAATTCTACACATCTGACAATATCATATGTTTTTTTAATATTATATCCATAATCATTTATACATTGTGTTTCATGCCTTTTTCACGCATTTAGTTGATTTTGCATTTGCTTAATCTCTGAGGTATCTTAATTTGTAAACAGTCTCCTCCCGCAGGAAGGTTAAAAGGTCTGAGTTTCCCATCCAATATAATTGCCAGGCTGTCACGTGTGGTATGAATTGAAAATGGGGGACCCTGATGTGAACAAGACAAACGTCTTTCTCTGGTCTGCATCCCCTTAACACATTGATCGCCAAAATCGCTTTCCAGCGTTATTGGCCGCCATGTGTTGTCTGCCAAGATCGCTGTCCAGCGTTATTGAGATCAATATTTAATTTTTTCGCCATGGCATTCATAATTCATATATACACCCGCGGTGCTGCAGCTGGACCCTATAGGTGACTGCAACGACGGCTCAATACCGCTGCCTGGTGGATGGTCGGGCGAGTTACACTCGCCAACAGGATGTGCCCATCAGTGCATCGATGAAACTCATCCGGCAGTCACATCTCGTTGCGGGACTCCCGACAGACACTATGTACATAATGGATCGCTTTCTAAACTTAATAATCTATATGATTTCGGCGTTTATTGCGACATACAAACCGGAAATGGACCGATCGGCGTCGTATACTTGGGATCTTTCACCGCCAGTCTCATTGACCCACGGTAAGAGGAATATAACATTATTTTCAACCCGATTGTGCGTTTCCTTGTTTGCAAACCATCTGATCAATATATCCAACCAACCTACATAAAGCATTTACTGATGATCGGGGAATCCCTTTCCTCCGTGCATGATGAGGCATAATGTATACCGATCATATACATTTGAGTTTTTTGGTGTAGCGTGTATTGGGGGGAAACAGCAATCGATAATCTATATAATGCGTTTGGGCCTATAACTAGCGTTTTTGGAATTACAGCAGAAAAGATTAAAAACACTTATATTCTAGAAGGTATTAACACAACAATGTATGAATGAAAAAGTATAATGTTCCCACATCCTGAACAATAGATAATCGATGTTGAATGGGCCATAGTAATGTCAATATAGCAATCAAATTAAAAAAGTTATAGCCCTGCAAAGAAGGTAAACATATCCATAGACTTACAGCGCTGGCAGAGAGGGTACTTTGATGGGTACAATGGCTGGCACAGAAAGTGTTAACAATTGTGTGTATTGAGCCGTACTGTATTGTACCCATTCTGCAATCTGTTAAATAAAATGTTAATTCATTCATTCATTCATTCATTCATTCATTCATTCATTCATTCATTCATTCATTCATTCATTCATGCATGCATGCATGCATGCATTCATTCATTCATTGAGAGCAGGACCCAAATGCAGACAAGGGCTTTAAGTCCAAGGGGTATTTAATTACAAAACAAGGAATAAAACAACACAAAACCTCTCAGTCAAAACTGGAAGAGGGGGAAAATGTAACACAAAACACTAACTCTAAACTAACACGGGGAACACTTACTAAACACGAGGAATCTGGAGACATGGAACGACAGTGTGGTACAAACAGGAAAAGACTGAACCCACACAGAGAACAGACAAGGAACTTACATACACATGAACAAATGACAAACGAGACACACCTGGGCTGATTATAACAGGAGACACCTGGGAGGGGAAACAGACTGACAAAGAACTACAAGGAACTACAACTATGGATGACAAGACAAACACCATACACTGGGACAAAACAAGCAGACTACCAAGACTAAGACTAAACAGATAACATAATACAAGACAAGAGTAACACTAAACTAACAGGGGAACATTAAGGGCAAGAGAGAGAGAGCATGAGAGAGAGAAGGGGGAGAACACTAAGGAACAGGGACACCAGGAACAAACATACAGGGACGGGGAGAGGTAGAGCAGGGGAGAATATTCCAGTAACAGGTGGGGCATGACAGTACCTCCCCCTCAAGGGACAGATTCCAGATGTTCCATATGACCGCCCGGGGATGAGCAGGGTGGGTGGGTGTGATCCAGAGTGGGTGGGTGGGAACTGAGGCAACCCACCAGGGAGGAGGGGACTAGAGCAAAACTGGGGAAAGAGGCCAGGTAGAAGGGGATAAGGGGCAGAAGGCTGTGGAAAGGGGCCAGGAAACTGAAACAGGGGGAGATGGGTCCTGTTGGGGAGATGCGCCTGGAGTAGGGATCTCCTGGGCAGGGACCTCTTCGGGCCAGAAGCAGGGAGCTCCACAGGGAGAGGAGCTGTAGAGGCTTTGCTAGCTGAAGAGGCAGTCCTAGCAGTCGAGACCATTCTAGCATTTGAGGCAGTCCTAGCAGTAGGGGCCATGCTAGCCGAAGAGGCGGTCATAGCAGCAGAGACCATGCTAGCATTTGAGGCTGTGCTAGCAGTCGAGACCATGCTATCTGAAGAGGCAGTCCTAGCAGTAGGGGCCATGCTAGCCAAAGAGGCGGTCCTAGCAGTAGGGACCATGCTAGCTGAAGGGGCGGTCCTAGCAGTAGGGGCTATGCTAGCAGTAGAGGCTTTGCTAGCTGCAGGAACTGTGCTAGCAGTAGAGGCTATGCTAGCTGTAGGGGCTGTGCTAGCTGTAGGGGCTGCTCTAGCTGTAGGGCCTGTGCTAGCAGTAGAGGCTTTGCTAGCTGTAGGGGCTATGCTAGCAGTAGAGACAATGCTAGCTGAAGAGGCAGTCCTAGAAGCAGGGACCATGCTAGCTGAAGGGGCGGTCCTAGCAGTAGGGGCTATGCTAGCAGTAGAGGCTTTGCTAGCTGCAGGGACTGTGCTAGCAGAAGAGGCTGTGCTAGCTGTAGAGGCTTTGCTAACAGCCGAGGCCGTGCTAGCAGTAGAGGCTTGGGAGGGGACTGGAGGTCAGAGATCCTGGAACAGCGCCTTGATCATGGCCCTGCCAAGCTCCTCCATCTGTGGGGCCAGCTCGGGGATCCACTCCATTACAGAGTAGAACAACCGCAGGACGGTTCACCCTTCAAAAAGTCATTTATGACTTGCAATGCCTCACCCGTCCTGTCTGCTGGGTCCTGGGTTGGTGGGTTCATACTGTCACGTGTGGTGGTGAGAGCAGGACCCAAATGCAGACAAGGGGATGTGGCTTTAAGTCCAAGGGGTATTTAATCACAAAACAAGGAATAAAACAGAACACAAAACAAAACCTCTCAGTCAAAACTGGAAGAGGGGGAAAACATAACACAAACTCTAAACTAACACGGGGAACACTTACTAAACACGAGGAACCTGGACACATGGAACGACAGCGTGGTACAAACAGGAAAAGACTATGAACCCACACGGAAACAAGTTCATACACATGAACAAATTACAAACGAGACACACCTGGGCTGATTATAACAGGAGACACCTGGGAGGGAAAACAGACTTGACAAAGATCTACAAGGAACTACAACTATGGATGACAAGACAAACACCATACACTGGGACAAAACGAGCAGACTACCAAGACTAAGACTAAACAGATAACATAATACAAGACAAGAGTAACAATAAACTAACAGGGGAACATTAACTTAGGAGTCTGAGCTCTTGAGCTCCTCCTCAGAATTTTCCCTTTTTTTTTTTTTTTTTTGAAAGGATTCAAGTGAATTCAGCTATCTGATGAAAAAACTACACTCCCAGAATTCAATGTGATCAATGGGTCTCATTCCCCAAAATTTTCCAAAGAGTTCTCTTGGAAGACTTATCTTGGAACCGACTGAGACAGAATCAATGACAAGTTCACTCTGAGTCCCCAACGTGCTGGTAATATGTCTTAAGTGGCTCAAACGGTCGCACCTGTGATATGATCTGATATCTGCTTGGGGAATGGCATGTCTCAAACGCGAAAGCGCGTCCCCGTTCAGGTAATTTGCATACAAAACAACGCCTCCAGAGCTCCTTTATAAGGCAAAGTAATGACTCAGCTGTGTGGAAATGGATGCGGAAGTGCCTTGCGAGTCTTGCGCGACCCATCGAAATGAGATTAGATTAATGTATTGTCATCATATATAGTACAGCTCGTGGTACACCTGCCGCAGTGTGTGCGCGCGCACACACACGCGCAGTATAGTGTAGCGTAATGAATGAACGCAGTATAGGCTTATTATTCCATTAATGCCTACAGCGTAATGAATGAATGCAGTATAGGCTTATTATTCCATTAATGACTTGTTGCATTAGGATTTAGTAGATACTATATGCTCTGCCCTACGTACAGTATAGGTACAGTCTGTACTTATACTGTACGTAGGGCAGAGGCAGAGCATATATATAGTATCTACTAAATCCTAATGAAACAAGTAACTAGAATATATTAAGCCTATACTGTTCATTAGACACATAGGCCATACTGGCGCACACAAGACTTGTTATGGAATATTAATGCAGTCTATTTCCAATGCGATTAGCTTTAGTTCTTATTTATTTATTTATCCACTGTCATTTCAGTGTTGGTGTATGCTATATAGTTTATTTCAATATACGTTTAATTGATTAATGATATATTCGAAGGAATGCAGGTTTATAGCTCAAACAAAGGTCTGTCCCATTGTATACCAATCAATGGGACATATTGCATGTTGACCTGCATTCTTTCAAATGTATATAATTAATCATTAAAACAGATGTGTAACAAATAAGAAATACAAATTCCACAGAAGGCATTAAATAATAATTATTTTCAATCATTTCACAATAATTGCATAATTGTGTTTGAATATCTGAGTAATTAAAGTAATTATACATTTGTCCAAAATAGCTGGTTCAGATATGGTTAATCCAGCTGCCCTGTGATCATATTATTTATTTTTCCGACATCAAATGTGTAATTTCTTATCGTACAAATATTGTCATATTTATTTTAATTATGATTAAGTAATTAATTCCAAGGAGGCCTGTAGCGTTAACATGAAGGAATCACTATGAGACCACAGTCTGTCAAGTTAATAACATTTTCAATTAGTCAATCAATCATAAGTGTGCTCTTCAGCACTCTTAAATCTGCTCTCAGCCATGCTCAAATCTGATCTCAGGAAAATTTGGGGAATCGCGCTACCAGCCCTAATATGTCTTAGGCCATGGTTAGACTAGTGTATTCCTGGCGTTTTTTTTATACGTTTTTGACGACGTTTGATGTCCCTATTACACAGAAATGCGTTTTTTGGCGTTTTTTTGTGGATACGGCTGAAACGCAAAATTATGTTTGCGTTTGGAGATACGCAAAAAAAACGAATCGACAACAGCGTGTAGTCAGCACGCTAGCCGTTGTTGCGAAAACGCCCATGCGCAGTAGATACCATCGCGTGCCCTTCCGGTGACAACAGTGTGTGTGTTTGGGACATAGCTTCGTGTCACAAATAGCTTCAGCTACCATGTGTTGTCAAGTTATTGTTATAAGGACCCCAGTCCAAGCTACAACAGTCTGCATTCCCTTAACAATTGTTTGTATTGAGCCGTATTGTATTGTACCCATATGCAATATGTTAAATAAAGTTTACATCCATTCATTCTGCTAGCATTACCGATTGCATGAGCAGCTGGCTAACGTGAGCTATCAGGATTCAGACCATGTTAGCTCAGAGCTCCCCTTTCAACTTAACAAGCATTAAACAAAATGGCCCAGTCATCTATTCACCTTTGTTTAATACACACAGCGTTGTCTCTAATGTTATCTAACTACTGATAGCTCGCGATATCATCAGTTTTGGTGCTGGCTAAGTAGCGTGAGCTAACGTTAGCTTCTAGCCACAATGCTATATTGTTATAATGGCATACTCCATTGACGTTAGCATGCAGCTAACAATGCTACCGATCGTTTTTTAGATTAAACTATCCGCTCTTGGTGGTCACTTGTGTTGATGTTAGTTTTGTTTCATCAACAAATGACAGGCAGAACACACAGTGAATGTATCCGTTTTGTTTATTGCACTTTTATTAGGCTTTGCTGAAAAAGAATTGCTGCATTGAGTAAATAGGCAAGATGGTGGCGCGGCATAGGCGCCTGCCTTATTGACATTTTCTTTGCTGGAGCTTCCAGGAAGTGTATTGGCACATTCGTTCTGATTGGTTGAAATTGCCTTCATGTTTGCCACCTACTGCCACCTACTGCTTTGGCAGTGTACTACATCAGTGTGCTCGGGTGACAAAAACGAAAAAAAAAACGAAAGTGTGACTCGAGGCGCACGACGTCGCGGCGATACGCATATGAAAACAATACGAAGATGATATGAAAGGTGTAACCGCCGCCTTAAATGGGCAGAAATCTGCCTAAAAGGAGATTTTGTCGTAAATCCGTTCGGGAATGAGACCCATTGTCATTAGACCAATTCACACCTGGAACAAAGGCAGAGTTTCTAGTCTGTCATTCCTTTGTTATTCCAATGACTGGACCCAGCAGGAGGCCTAGAGTGACACACAAGCTAGATAGCATATTATATGACCATGCCTAAAACCTAGGTAGAGGGTCATAAGACTTTACCAAGTCTTCTCCATATGGGCTGCTTTTGTATGTTGTAGTGTTGTCACAATACCAACAGTGTGTGTGTGTTTTGTGTGAAATGCTCCTTTTAACACTTTATGCGCCAAAAACGAGTATACTCGTTATTGCCCGCCATGCGTTGTGCGCCAGAAACGAGTTAACTCGTTTTTGGGATCAATATTTCATTTTTTTGCCATGGCATTCATAATTCATCCAGCCTCCCTCCGGGACGCAGCTGGACCCTGTTCTGATATTGCAACGCCTCAATACCGCCGCCTGGTGGATTTCGGGCGAGTTACACTCCACGCCAAACCGGAAGTGGCGCTCTGTGCATCTGGGAGAATCCTCCGGTAGTAATATCTTGTAACGTGGATCAAGAGACGCAATCGAGTGCATTGGGATCGCTTTCGAAATGCACTAATCAATATGATTTCGGCGTTTATTGCGTCATACAAACGGGAAAATTGATCTAGCAGATCAACGTCAAATAATTGGAATATTTTTCATCCACTCTCATTGGCGAACGGTAAGAGGAATCTAACATTATTTTCAGCCCCGATTGTTTATTTATTTCACTAAAATCCATCTGATCGGACTTCCGGTATGAGAGCAGATGGGTAACACGTGCGGTGGAGCTCCTGGTCAAAAGAGCGAAAAACAGATAAATAAAGACCCGAAAAGAGTTTAAAAATGAAGATGCAAACGAGAAGTAAGGAAGAAATAACAATTGTGAAAGAAAGAAAAATGGAGGACTCACGAGAAGAGGAGAGTTTGATGGAACAGAATCCCCGAAACGAGGCCGAAGAAAAGCAGGCGGAAGAGGGGGGAGGACCGGCCGAGGCAGATACGGAAATGCCAGGATGGGCCGTAGCCATGCAGGCAGGAATATTGGCGACCATACAAATGAACGCGGACACGATGCAGGCCGGAATATTGACGACCATACAATCGAACACGGACACGATAAGGAGGGATATTGAGAAACTACGGGAGGAATTGAGGAAGGAACAGGAAGATTTCAGAGGCGAAATAAATAAAGAACTCAAAATGGTGGACGATAAGATGGCGGAACAGGGTAGGGGAGTAGCCGAGCTACAGACAAGAGTGGCGCAAACTGAAGAATGGAGCACAGAGATACACAAGGTATTAACAAAAGCGATTCAACAACAAGAAAAGATGGAGACAAAGATGTCGGACATGGAGGTGAGGTCACGGAGAAATAACATCAGACTATGGGGATTGAAAGGGGTCGAAGGGGAATTGATGACCCTATATGTGGAGAAGCTTATCAAAGAAGAATTGAAGGAGACGGGACTGGAAAAAATGGAGATACAGAGGGCCCACAGGGCGCTGGCTCCGAGACCACAACCGGACAGACCCCCGAGGGTGGTGATTATTAACTTTCTGAGATTCGAGGTTAAGGAATTGATACTTAGAACCGCGTGGACCAAGAAGATAGAAATCGAGGGGAAGAGGCTGTCGTTTGACCATGATTACTCGACAGCGGTGGCAATAACACGCAGGTCTTACGCGGGACTGAAGAGAATTCTGAAGGAAAACGGAATGAAATTCCAATCACCCATGACCTCGCTACGGATCCACTGGAAGGAAGGGACGGTGACATACCCAATGGCGCGGGAGGCGGCGAAGGAGATGAGGCGACAGGGGATGCAGACGGCGGAGGACGGAGACGGAAGGAGACGGGAGGAACAGACGCTGAACCTGCAGCAGAGACTGGAGAAAGCACGCGGGTGGACCAGAGTAGGAGACCGGAGCCCGGGAGAGGAGAGAGGAGAGAGAAGAGGGCAGAGGTGAGACGTGACGGACCGAAGGCGGAGACAGACGAGGAGGCCAGAGACGGAGAAGGAGAGGAGAGGAGGCGAGAGGAGACTAACGGGATGAGTACACGCACAAGAGATAGAATAAACGACCCAAATAGTGACAAAATATAGGAACTGACGTAACATATACATGAACACGCATTCCCAGGTAGAGACAAGGTATAGGAACAGACGTAACATATGTATGGACACACAGTACAAACGCTGATGGAGGAAATAAATGGGAATATAATTAGACGAGGACATGTGAAATGAAGGTAAACAGACATTGGCCAGTGGAGGGAGCCGTCATTCCAGCGAAGGCCTGGGGGGGATATCACAGCAGAATCACACACTCGCAGTGGGAAACAACAGGGTCGAACAGACATATCCAGAATAATAGACGGAACACAAAGCATATTGAAACAAATACATAGGCACACGCTGCGAGTAACACAGATGGAAGTAATTAAGGGGATAAATAAGCATCACATAGAAAATAGAGGGGGGGGGGGGAAGAAAGAAAGAGATAGGCAGAGGGGTACACAGAGGACACCACACGCTTGTTTGGGAGGAAGGAGGGACATTGGAACATGTGAACCACATTGAGAGAGACCTAGGAAATGGGGATCTTTGGACAGAAAGAAGGACACACGGAGCGCTTTTGACCAGGAGCTCGACAACACTAAAAACAGCAAGAATGCTGGGCGATTATGACGAGCGGTTGGGGGCAAGGGTTTCAGACCCCCATGCCGTCAGGAGGAGGCCTCTCACTAGGAGAGCAGTTACTCCTCACCCACCAGCAGGGGACAGGGGGGGACACAGGGACCCCCCGAACGCCTTGGGAGCACTTTATGTAGAGTTTATGTTTTTTATTTATGTTAATCATTATATGTATTCGGTGAAGAGAGCGGAGGCTACGACCGGAGGTAAAAATATGTATGACATGGGGGGGACTGACAGACGAACAAAGAAGAAAGATGACAAAGGTTAAAGGTATAAAAATGATGTCGTTAAACGTTAATGGAATGAATAATCCGATAAAGAGGGGCAAAGTGATGTTGAAATGTAGAAAAAGTGAGATGCAAGTGATTTTTTTGCAGGAGACACATTTGATAGCACAGGAACATGAGAAACTGAAAAGATTTGGATATGAGAATGCATACTATAGTTCCTTTAAACGGACCCTGAGGAGAGGAGTAGCCACGTTAATCAAGAACACAGTAAAATTTGAATTGACCAAAGAAGTAAGAGACAAGGAGGGGAGATTTGTTCTGGTGAAGGGGAAAATGGAGGGTCAAATGGTTACGTTAGTGAATGTTTATGCACCCCCAGAGAGTGAGAGGTATCTATATGAGACCATTTTTGATATGATAGCGATGGAACTAGAAGGGATATTGATATGCGAAGGAGATTTTAATGTGGTATTGAATCACGACTTAGACACCACGAGTACTAGAAAAGGGAGGCCGCAAATCAGCAGGTATATGAATATACAAATGACGGAAATGGGAATTACAGATGTTTGGAGGGGGATGCACGCCATGGACAGGGAATACACACATTACTCACACCCACACGTGACATATGCGAGAATAGACAATTTTTTGATGACGACGGGGGACAGTTACAGGGTGCGGGAGAGCAGAATAGGAGTAGCGGACATATCGGATCACAGTGCCATATATCTGACAGTAGATCTGGAGGGGAGACGGAGGAACACGATCTGGAGACTGAATGTGGGAATATTAAATAACAAGGGGGTGGTGAGTCAGATTAAGGAAGAGATAGCCAGGTATAAGGAGGAAAATGACAACGGGGAGGTCGACCCGAACATTCTATGGGACACACTGAATATGGTGATAAGGGGGAAATTGATGGAGAAAACAGCACTGCTGAAGAAGGCCAGAACGGAGACATATCACAATCTGATAGGGAAGCTGAAGGATCTAGAGGGGAGACACCAGATATCGAAAGAACAGGAAACGCTTGGAGAAATCAAAGAAGTAAGGGCCAAGATAAATAGGGAATTATTGACGAAAATAGAAAAGAAAGCGAGGTTTATGAAACAGACGTACTATGAAGGGGGACCAAAGGCGACCAGACTGTTGGCTAGGAGAATCAGGACGCAACAGAAGTTAAACACGATACACACAATAAGGGATACAAAGACTAATGAAATATTGAGGGACCCAGCTGAAATAGAGAGGACATTTAGAGAATACTATGAGAAACTATACACACAGCCAAAGGCAGCGGGAGAAGAGGAAATATAATCTTTTCTGGAGAAGCTGGAGTTACCATCGATAGGGAGAGAACAGAATGAAGAATTAAATAAAATAGTTACGGAACGGGAACTGGAAGAGGCAATTAGTAGAGCTAAAAACAACAAATCACCGGGGAGCGACGGATTCCCATCTGAATTCTATAAGACATTTAGAACAGAATTAGCGCCCATGTTAGGCGCGGCATTCAGGCACACGATGGAAGAGGGCAAAATGCCCCCCTTGTGGAAGGAAGCCGTAATCACCACGATACCGAAGGAAGGGAAGGATAGAGAATTATGTAGTAGTTTCAGACCTGTGTCCATACTCAACGTGGATTATAAGATGTATACATCAATAATATCAAAGAGATTTGAGACGTTTATGCCAGACATTATAGATGAAGATCAAACTGGATTCATTAAAGGGAGACAGACACAGGACAACGTAAGAAAGACATTACACATAGTGGAGGAGATACAAAAACAAGGTGGTAGTGTGGTACTGATTAGCCTAGATGCAGAAAAGGCATTCGACAGTGTGAGTTGGTCGTTTTTATATAAGGCATTGGTGAAATTCGGGCTAAACGGGAGGGCAATGAAGATGATCAAGGCACTATATCAGGAACCGACAGCGAGAATTAAGGTGAATGGCAGCCTGACGGATAGAATCAGATTAGAGAGGGTGTAGAACCATTACCTATAAGCCTACTGCGAGGGGCAAGTGGGCTGGCTTGAGTTAGACGCGTGCTTGAAGAATTCAATGTCCAGAGAGCTCGTATCATTTTCGATATGCCAATCCTTTTATTGACCATTATCAACCAAAAAATATATACAAAAACTCTTTTTACTAATAACACTGAACGCCGACCTATACGGCACATCAACACGAACACGGTCAAAAACTGTTTGGCTATCCCCTTGCACACCTGCCGCTCGTCACCCACTGATCAGTATAAATGGGTAACCAACCCCTGTGGTGGTTGCCATGGTGACTAAAAATGCCACACCTCTGCACCGTGAGTACAAATAAAATGAAATAAACAGAAAGGCTTTTTGGCTCCAACAGAGGGCTACCATGTTGTCTCTCACCAACGCTCTTCGCCGTTTTCATAGAACCACTGGCACAACTGATCAGACAGACCGAGGACATCAAGGGAGTAAGGATAAAGGGAGCGGAATATAAACTAGGCTTATTTGCGGACGACGTGATAGTATACATGAGGCAACCAGACAAGAGCTTCCCGGCACTGATGGATCTACTGAAGGAATACGGCCACTACTCAGGATACAAACTAAACGTGACAAAGACAGACATTAGCATGGAACTTTACCCCAACGACGGAAATTAGGGAGGAGTACGGGATAAGGTGGGACATGGACAAGATTAAATACCTAGGGGTGAACATCACGAGAGGAGTGGGGAAACTGTTTGAGGCGAACTATACACAGATAAATCAGAACATCAAGAGAGACTTAGAGAGATGGACAGTAATGCCCTTGGACTTCAATTCAAGAATAGAGGTCATTAAGATGAACATACTATCAAGGTTACTATACCTGTTTCAGTCACTACCGATACAAATACCACAGAATCAATTCAGGGAGTGGGACAGACTGATATCGAGGTTCATATGGGCGGGGAGAAGACCACGGGTCAGATATAAAACACTACAACTACCAAAGGAAAAGGGAGGGATGGCAGTACCCAGCCTACAAGACTATTATTATGCAGCACAACTGAGAGCAGTGACGTGCTGGTGTAACGACAGATATGAGGCAAGATGGAAAGACATTGAAAAAGAAGGGGTGGGATACAAGGTACAAGCTCTGGTGGGGGATAGGGAACTATTCAAAGAAAAAGAGGGACTGTTAGATCCAATCACCAAGTGCACCTTGACCATATGGAACAGAGTAGTAAAAACACACAAATTGGAGAAGCAGTCAGGGGTTCTGAGATGGGTAGCACATGACAAGAGATTCAAGCCAGGGAGGTTGGACCATGGATTCAGAAGGTCGGAGAGGGGGGGGGGGGGGGCAACAGCGATATGCAAAATGATAGAGAAGGGGGAAATGCAAACCCTACAAAAATTAAAGGAGAAATTTGGACTAGAAAACAGGGACCACTTCAGATATCTACAGGTTAGAGATTACTACAACAAAGAAATAAGAGGAGACGAGGACGAAAAACAGAATGGAATAATCGAGATGATAGTGTGGGCATACGAAGGGGGGAAAGGAAGGGTAATTTCGGCACTGTACCAGGCTATAATGAACAGCAAGGGACACACGACCGATTATATAAGGGAGAAATGGGAGAGAGAATTAGAGATAGAAATAACAGAGAAGGAATGGGGTAGCATATGCAAGGTACAGCACTCAACGACAGGATCAAGGGTATGGAAAGAATTTGGATGGAAAAACATAATCAGATTCTTTATAACCCCAGAGTTGAAGGGAAAATATGCACCAACACAAAGGACATGCTATGCTGGAGGATGTGTGGGAAGGAGGGGGCAAATCACACACACATATTCTGGGGATGTCAGAAGCTGAAGGGGTATTGGGAGGAGATAGGGGAGGCAATGATCAGAATATTAGGATACGGGTTACCACAAACGGGACTGGTGCTTTACTTAGGGGACCTGACACACAAGGGAATACAAGGGGGGGACAAGTATTTAATAATGATAATGTTGATATCGGCCAGAAAAGCAATAACGAGACTGTGGTACAAAGAAGACTCACGACAATAGCACAATGGGTAGGAATAGTAGAGGAGATACAGGATATGGAGAGGATAACGCACATGCTGAGGCTACAGGAAAAGAAATTTGGGGAAAGATGGGGAAAGTGGGAGGATTATAAAGGGAACGAAAACGACATCACAGAGGAAGAAACAAATGCAACACAAGAGGGCGAAGGGTAAAGGAGGAAAGAGGTTCAAGGAGGGTCTCTGAACCCATGTCGCACATTTTTACTTTAGTTAGTATTTTACATCTCTATTATTTAGGTATGACAATTGTTTTATGTTTTTTCAATTTATTATTTATGTCAGTGGGACTTTTGCTTAAGTCGGTATTTTTCATTTCTGTTATTGGGTATTAAAATCTTTTCTTTATTGTCTATATCTGTTTAAAGGTGTTGTACATTATGTCTATGTATTATGTACCTGGAAGACTGACTGATATGAAAATGATATTCAAAGATGATGTTGTTTGTATGCTTGTAATCCAAAAATGCAAATAAAAATTGAGTTTAAAAAAAATCCATCTGATCAACGTATCAACCCATAGTAAAAAAAGACGCTACTGACAATCAAGGAATTATAAACGACCCCCCCCCCCCCCCCCTTTCCTTCACGCATGATGAAGTGTAATGTATACCGATCATATACATTTGAATTTTTTTATATAGCGTGTATAGGAAAGAAACGCCATCGATAATCTATCATATGCGTCAGGGCCTATAACTTGCGTTTTAGGAATTACTGCAGAAAACCTTAAAAACATACGTATATTCACGACGGTATTAACACGACAATGTATGAATGAAAAAATATAACGTTCCCACATCCGGAACGATAGATACCCGATGTTGAATGGGCCATAGTAATGTCGATATATCTATAATATTTAAAAAGTTATAGCCCTGCAAAGAAGGTAAACATCTCCATAGGGTTACAGCACTGGCAGACTGGGCCCAAGGATGGGTACAATGCATGGCGGACAATGTGTTAAGAGTTGTTAGTTATTTTCAACATAGGTAATTATTTCCATAAATGTTAATTATACTGATTGATTCTGAGCAGAGTCCCATCAGGTGGACCACTATTGAGTGAATTGTGTGTTTCTGGGCGTTAGGGTTGGCTGCCGCTCTCCATTCAATTCAGTTGAAGAAATTACGCATAAAAACACAACTCACTCATATGTTATTCGATTGATCGGTTTTTGCTCCGAATCAATCAGTATAAAGTATGAAAAAATAACCTATAGGTTGAGAATAACTACAATAATCTTTAAAGGGGCAGTTCACCCAAAACAAAAACAACAAAATATTATTTTCCCCCTTACCTGGAGTGCTAGGTCAGCGGTTTTCAAGCTATGTGTCGCGACCCACAGTGGGGTCGCGCATTGGCAACAAAAAAAAAACTTGGATAGAGTTTTCCACCCGGCAGCTTATTGCTTATATGGCGGTATTTGCCGGGCCCGGGGGTCTGGTCTTTTATGTGTAACCTGGACTTGCAATGGATAGGTTTGTTGTCAGAAGCGGTGCCGGTTGGTCATGATGAAATGGGCTCTGCGCATAACCAGCTGCTACTGTATACCACACTGAAGTGAGGTGGCTATCTCGAGGCAGAGTATTAACTCTTTCAATGCCATGCCTGGTTTTCCGTTTTACCGCTTGAATGCCACCATCCGCGCCAATGTTAACGTTAATATCGCCTAATCTATGTTTTAAATTATGGCTATGTGTCTAATCTGCCCATCGCATTATCAAATACTATTTTCCAGTCAGTGCTGTGAAGGCAGATTCTTTTTTTATCGCGTCGTTTCCGTTTCAGAGCAGTTAGAAAAGCCCCCGTTTTGATATAAAAAACAGCTCATTCTGGAGCATTCTATGAAAATCGTCTTTTAGTGGAATATTCCACAACGTTGATATTCGTCGGCCTTTTTATGAATCGTTTTCAAATAAACGCTAGATGATCAATATTATACGTGCACGCACGCACATTACGGCCGCGCACTGATAATCGCCCCGTTGATTTCCTCTCGGACTTTTACAATGAAACCGAAAGAAGACATTTCACAAAACAGCTTATAACTTCATCAAACTTACTCCGATTATCCTACCACTGATAACACAGAGTCCTTACCTGACATCAGATGGTATCCAACTGGTATATTCCAATTCCTGATCACCATTCGAAAAAATCGATAAGTGTATGGATCCAACGCGACACAGTAGATCTCTATGATCCGCGGGGATCTGAGGCTCCAGAATTAACTGTGGTAACCCCGGCTGGATCAGTGAACTGGAAAATGTGGAGTACCGGATTTTTTTCCCCATTCATTTTCATTGAGTCCATTCCAAAATCACTTATGTCATCTGGGAGACGACAGGGGGCGCTTTTTTCCACAGTGATCGTCGGCGCCCCTCGGCTATACTCGGGTAGGCTCGGGTGATGCAATAATTTTTCAGATCGCAAAAAAAAAAAAAAAAAAAAAATCCGAGAAATCTCGTGAGTGGCTAGCAACCACCTATAAAAAAAACACGAGAAATCTCGTGAGTGGCACTGAAAGAGTTAAATTGCTTTTTTTAACTCGAGAAGAAGCGTGGATTTTCCTTGCAGACAAAAACAACCCATTGGCAGAGAAATGTGCTGATAATTAGCTGGATTAGGAAACTCCGTTAGTGACACTCCAGGATAATCAGCGGAGATTTTGGGGTATTTACTCTGCTTGATGGCTTTTTGTAGGAACAATGTTGCACTTCTTTTTTTTAAGCGCATCGTCTGTAGCCACTAGAAGGGCTCATTGAACAATTTCGGAGAGAGCACGGACAATTTGGATCAAAGATCCGTTCGTTGCGCATGACGCAGCAGGCCTCCCACTGTCTGAGCAGGAAGTGCTCAATGGGCCTCATTCACCAATACTCTGTTATTATTTTTCTTATATTCTTTCTTACCCATCTGTTGAGAGAGAAAAATAAGAAAAGCCACCGCCACATTCATCAAGCCGTTCTTAAAGTACAAATCCGTTCTTACCCAGGTGTGTTGAATGATGAATCCCACCTGTTCTTAAATTGAAATGCGTGTTCGTGCTCAATTCATTTGCATACAGACACGCCTCGCCTGCTCCTTATATAAGGTGAATGAGGCATCTGCAAAACAGCTTGAGAGGGTCAGCATTGCATGCTGATCCATTCAACAGGATAAATAAACGGCTTAGCGAGGCAGCCTTAGCGCAAGTCCGAGCACGCACACACATGTCTCACGACTCATGACTCAGTGCATGTGTGTGTGTGTGTTCCTGTGGGTCGCTGTGTGTGTGTGTGTTAATCTGATGACAAATAAAGACTTATACTTGTACTTATACGTATACATACTGTATAGTGCGAAATAAATCGTTCCAGCAAGGTAGGCTTTGTCGATACTGAACGACTGCGCGCTTGTCAAGAACCAATCACGCAGTAGGTTGGGAAATACCGGATCTGTCACCTGTCATCTCTCTCTGAAAGGTCCCTGTGGCTAAAACCCTGAGTGCGCTCAGAACTTGTAGGTGTGGAGCAGAGAAGAGGAGAGAGGAGAGGGGGGAGGAGAGGAGAGGTTGTAAATATGCATTCTATGCATACGGCCAGAGCATCTAACTGTTCTAACAGCAATATATAATCCATTTCAGAAGCAGAACGCACACAATAAGTTATAATAATAATAATAATTATTGAAAAGCTCTGGGTTTATAAAGTCGTATTTGGGGGCAATTGACCAATGGTTTGCTTTCAACCCATGAACTCTTCCGCTCACCTTTTTATATATTATTTTATTATTATTATTATTATTTCTCTACTAAAACTGTATTGTATTGTTTGTTTTGTAAAGTGTCTTTGAGCATTAGGAAAAGCACTATATATTCATAATATTATGAATTGTAGGCTTTTTTAAATGTTTCTCATCTGGGTAAGAGTTTCTTATCTGGGTAAGAGTGCTCTCGACCACTCTTAGAATTTGGTCTTGCCTAAGAGAAAAGCAAAAATAAGAAAACATTGCTGAATCCCAGGTAAGAACAAAATAAGAAGAAATGCTAGTTAAGAACAAAATCTGTTCTTATATCGCTTCATAAATTAAGCCCATTGATCTTTCGTGTGACGAGCTACTGAAAGTCAAGTTCACTGGACAGGCCCTCTCAAAGTTCTGGATATCAGTCCGGAACGAGTACCCAGTGTTGTGTAATGCTGCGCTGAGAAGGCTTGTCCCCTTCACATCAACATACCTATGTGAGGCCGGATTTTCAGACACCTATGTGATTTTTCGCATTTTTAGAGGCGGATCTCCGCCAAAGCGCACCTGAGCGCATTTTCTTTTCATGTTCTGGCAACATATTTTGGCTAAATATGCCTTGTTTTATAAATGTGCATACTGAAACAATTCCGGTGCTTTTGTTGATAATATTCATTAATTTCATTGATAACATAGTGCTGTCATTTCATTTTCTAATAAATATGCATGATCAAGTTCAACAATGTGTGCTTTTATTTTGATATTCCTTATTTCCATGTTGAAATTACGTGATACATTAAGTGTGGGGTTGCCAAAAAAAATCCTAAATAAAATGGGGTTGTGGTATAAAAAAGATTGGGAACCCCTGATTTAGGTAGTTCTCGTATGATTTACAGAGGTTTGGAGATATCGGCTGTAGAGATGTCTGTGGTCACTCACAATAATCCACAGAACTATAGTGAACAGTTTCATTGAGAACTATTTTCTACCAAAGGACAACCGCCAAAATAGTTCTTAATGAAACTGTTCACAACGAGGTCTGTGGATTATCTTGAGTAACCTTGTCATGATTTCAAGAAAGAGACGTTCGTCCCATTGAGCTCCATTGTATTAGGCAGACGTCTCTATGGCCGATATCTCCAACCCTCTGCAAATCACACCGAAACTATCTGGATGGAGAGATGGGTAGAACTATGGGTAAGGGGAAGAAGTGTGTTTTGCACTATTTTACTCTTTCTATTTTATGCTAATCTATGTAAATTATAGGTATTTTATTGCACTTTCATTCCGTCTTTTTCTGTCTCTTGCGTTGGTGACGAGCGCTTAGTCCGCTGCGCCACCCAGCCACCCCTGTCTACACTTTTTGCTGTCTACTTTTATACTCTTTTTATATTATATGTCTACACTTTATGCATTGCTTTTATTTAGTCAGAAACCTGCTAATCGTCTTTTACTGTCAGAAATCATCAATCCTAATCGACAAGCAATTAATAGATTTTAATGACATAAATATATATATATTTTTTTTATCTACTTTTTCTCCCATTTTCTATTTCTCCCATCCCAATTTCGTATTGTCCAATTCTACCCTCCCCTGTCTCGAACGTTGTTAGGCCATGCCTCCCACAGGCCCGCTGCAATGTGGACGAAGCCTTGCATCACGTGTCCCCTCCGGTACACCAGGAGGCAGGCGTCGCATCTTTTCACCTGCACAGCACGATCTCTCATCGGCAAGGGTCTGCGTGGTAGGGTCACGCCGCCCCCGTTGCTTCCTGATTCTGCTGTGCAGGCGCACCAACCGACCTGTAGGAGTCGCTGTCCACAACGTCCGATCCCCACCCCACCAGCTTCCCACCCCCTAATACTGCCAATGTGTATTAGTACGGACGACCAGCTAAACTGAAAGCAATGTGGAGCGCTGGGCTCGAACAGGTGAACCCAGCGTCTCCAGTATTCGTGGTGAGCGCCTTGCCCACTGCACCACGTAGCCGCCCAAGGTTTATTATTATTAAAGGATTTCCAGCTCAGAAGTGAAATAGATGTTTTAAAAGTTTTTACAAGTTAATCCATACAATTGATTTTCCTTCAGGTGATCAACAATGGCTTGGTGTTCTGTGCCACGGTGACTGTTCTGGGAGGCTCCTACCTGCTTGTTAAAAACCCTCCCAATGTCTCCAACATCCCCATCGAGAAAATGTGGAACAGGCTGCTAGCTCTCAAGACCTTCTAAACATGTGCAGATTGTACCACCTCTGATCCAAAGGAAGACAGCAGGGACAAGAGCCTTTGACAGCAGATATGAAACTGATGAGGAACGGCAACGACCTGATTGTTAATTTGTTTGATTAAGTCCTTTTGATTCACAGTAATTAAAGACCCCATGGGCCAGACTGTGTTAATGTACTGTAATAATGATTGTCCAAACTCAACGCCAGTCACAATGATTAAGTTTAATTTGATGAGGTGTTGATTTCGCAGTAGTCCCTCTCAGACCGGGTTGACGTGCTGCAAATTATCATCTATTTTTAGGTGGTTCGCTTTTCAACAGTGTCATGGTTTCTTGTCATGTCCAGTTAGTTACAACTCAACCACATTACATGTGAATTCAATCACTTTGTTACTGACAAAGATGGTCAAAATTGTCAAAGTTACATTATAAAGGCTGCCAAAGAAATGCACACAAATAATATATTAGAATTGTCTTGATACTGTTTGTCTGATTTTCATGTGTAAATGTAGGGTACGAATCTAATGGAATATAAAGTAACCTCAAGATGAAGAAGAATGTTTCCTCGACTCCTTTGTTCGTAATCAAACTGAAAACATCTTCACAACTGATTCCAGTAATTGCATTTCTTGATGAAGGACACTTTCAGCATTGTGAGTGCTGGTGAAGAGCTTTCCCCATCCTCCCAAGATCCACACACATACACACACATTATGTGTGAGGACACACATTATGTGTGAGCACACATGTGTGGGGACGCACCCGTTATGCATGGGCACCTCAATTCTGTGTGGGCACACATGTGTGGGGACACACCCGTTATGCATGGGCACCTCAATTCTGTGTGGGCACACATGTGTGGGGACACGCACGTTATGCATGGGCACCTCAATTCTGTCCCACTCTAGACCTTTTCATGTCACCAGATATTGAGAGCAGAATTTAGCAATTCTAAAACATAAAGGAATATTTTGTATTTGTCTCTGTGATTAAATGGTAAATCGTGCATTTATATAGCGCTTTTATCCAAAGCACTTTTTGTTCCACACATTCACCCATTCGCTCACACACCGATGGCGGAGGCAACCATGCAAGGTGCCAACCTGCTCATCGGGAGAAATTAGGGGTTAGGTGTCTTGCTCAAGGACACATCGACACGCTGCCCGGGAGGAGCAGGAATCTAACTGGGAACCTTCCGACTACCAGACGACCACTCTACCTCCTGAGCCACTGTCGCCCCTGATTAACTCTTTCTGCGCCATACCCGAGATTTCTCGTGTTTCTAATCCAACCGTTGAGCGCCAACACCCTGTGTCTCCCTGGCACCGCTGCCTACGTTATAATTGCAATGACGATCGAATCCCGACAGGTGGCAGTATTGCCTACCTTTTGAACTGCTCTAAGGTCTCTTTCAGTACTGAGGTACCTCCGGCTGCAGAAATCCCTTCCTCCTCAAAGTGAGCAGCACACAGCCATCTGTCGGAGTTCTGCTCGCCTGAACCCTATTGTTTCCCGTATTATAGCCAGACTCAATGCACACGAGTAATGGCGATTGCGATGCAACTACACATATTATTCATTTTGGAGTACCTTCTGACTAAGGTAAGGTCTATTTTAGGTATATTTTACCTAATCTGTTGTATTGATCACAGCGTTGTATTTTACCGAACCTAAAACATGCTTTTGGTAACGATTGCAGTTTCGTGTAACGACCCCCCCCCTCCCTTGATGATTTTGTGAAGAAACATCTATATATGGTATATACCTTTGATTTGGAAATAATATAGGTTTCAGGCGAGCAACCCGAACGATTTGCGCATATGCATATAACACGCCATATCTCACTAGCTAGAAAACGAGACTGGATTATTTCTAAACGGGCCGATGTTTAGCGTGGAATAGCGCACAAATTTAAGTACTGTATGTAGAAACTGGTTTGTCAATGTTGGACTATAAACAGTGCCTGTCAAATGAGCCATACTATTGTCTCCATAGCTATAATAAATACAGAAAACACGATGGGTCCGCAAACATCGTGGCGAAGATTATCAATAACGCATGGTGCCAGGGATTAAAGATGGGAAAACAGCGTGGCAGTCAATGAGTTATGGTTAGGGTAAACTATTAAACTACAATGTTAAAACTATGGAAGAAAATAATTTGACTGTATAAACTTTTATTTGATTAACCGCCAACCATAGGCCGGTATAGACCAGTATGACACGGACCAATCACTCACTCAGTCATTCACATTGAACAAGGTTATTTTCAGCTTTGGAAATCCATTCATCATGTCTATTCATAGCTGGAGTACAGTACTCACGAGGTTATGAAAGGTCTCACTTATCAGTGCTGCAGCTTTAGGACCACCAGCTTCATCTCCTCCTGGCTAATTACACTCCTCCCTCATAAAAGGTAATTCCACCAAATGTAATTTCACACTGATTGCTCGTGTCACATCAGTGACTAAGCCAAAATGAGACGATAAGGAAGGCACACAGTTGTTATTAATAAAATAAGATATCTTTATTGAATCTGGATACAACAAGAGGTTGTTTAGTGAGATATGTACTATGTAAAAAAAAAAAAAGCCTTTCCATTCATACTGCAGGTGGGGCTGCGGCACCACATGGCCTTGGAAATGGAGGCCCACAGAGGTCACACATACAGATAACAAGATGTGCTGTTGTGATAACTGGATTTGTAGAAAGAAACAGGGTTGGGAAGGCCACTTTTCAATGTGTAATCCGACTACCAATTCCAGATTACCCGTTTATAATTGCTGTTCTAAACCAATCCACTGGAGTACTAAAAGTCAGTGATTTAATGATTACTTTCGGTTGACTTTGTTAAACAAGCAACCCCTTCCAATTTAGAGATGAATAATCTGCTCTGTCAATGGATAATCTCAATCGATCAATTCAAGATCTACAAAATTATCTTTATCTGTGAGCTCACAATCTAAATGTTAATTTCCCTTCTAACATGTTTTTAATCTCTTGATGAAGATATGGTAGCATCGAAACTTAAGCTTTGTCTGTGTTATGCGCCAGAAATAAAAATAAATTAAATGTTGATATTTTTTTTACTGTATCTCTAATGTATTATGTTACCATTTATTTTGTGTGTAATGAGATTACTGTAATCCCATACTATATGTAATGTGTTACTCCCCAACCCTGCTGAGAGGAAACACATCACAACTTGCTAGCTAGCTACATTACACCGTATGCCAACACAAGCTAGGTGGTAGATGTCGCCGTCACACCGATCATATGAGATCAAAACATTGTCAGGAGGTACACGTAGGTCTGGTCAAAATCTGCTCCACTGCTCACAGTGGTATATGTTCAATACAATTACCTGAAACAAGTCTGGAACCGTAGGTCCATCGAAACGGTACGAGGCAAAAAGAAAGCCGCTAAGTGTGTTAGGTCATAGGAAAGGTCAAAGGTCATGTCATAAGGTTACAGGAAAGGTTATTTTGGCTTGGAGTTCCACGAGAGGGTCCTAAGGCATACACCGAGACGGGGCGAGGTATTTGGGTCGGGGGGGGGGGGGGCGTGCCGCCGATCACAGTGGCCGCACCTGGATGATGTTGATCGCCGAGGGGATCTCCGTCTTGGAGGTCATATCCAGCTGGTGGATGTCATTGCTGGCGATGATGAAAACAATGGAGGAGGAGCTGAAGGTGACCCTCTTTTTGGGCCGGTCCCTGCCCTGGCGAGCCTGATGGGACACAACGATCGGACGGATGGGACGCTCCACAGGGGCCAAAGGGCAGTCCTTCATACTGTGCTGCTGCCACGAGAGGCGAGAACACAGCAACTGGAGCAGGCATCGTCGGAACTGTCGGAGGAGGGAGAAGATTGGTATGATGAAGCACACACTGTCCTCTCTCTCTTATCACCATCAAACACATGATATACAGTAGCAGATGCTCAGGATGTCAGCACGCTTGCTCCTTATTAGATACCAAATAAGTAATAATTCCTCTCCCACACATACAGTACTAGTACTCAGCAAAGGAGCGCCTTGACAGATTTATTTGCAAAGCACCTCATGCAGCCACAATGTCACTCACTGACTCACTCAGCCACTGTGCCCCTAGTGGCAGTTCACAGGCAAGGCACTTTGACTTGTGTTCAGAGAGTCAGCTCATAATGCTTTACATCTATGACACTGTTATCTCAACAAGAGTCACCTTTGAACTCCTTGAATTCCATTTGCACAAAAGCACAAAAAAGGTGCCAGAGATGATCTCACCTTCCTGCTCATGAAGATATAGATGAGGGGGTTGTAGGCCGTGCTGGACTTGGCGAAGAACGAGGGGATGATGGCCATGGCAGGGGAGACCACGCTCCTCTTACCAAAGGCCTCGAGCATGGACACCACAGCGTAAGGTGTCCAGCATACCAGGAAGCAGGAGATCATCAGCAGGAACATGGCCGCCACTTTCTTCTCATAGCGCAGTATCTTGATGATCTGCACCGTCTGGAGGTCCTGGATGGCGCGTAGCTACGATGATGACAATGTGGGTGAGGAGGAGAGGGTGTTAATGTTGAGAAAAAACGTTGTCATCATGAAGACTCCCTCACTCCTTGGTCTGTTGCTGCAGAACAAGTGCGATTCTTAGGTTTATTGGTGTGTTTGCTCAATGGCTTCCTCATCCAAAGAGTAACGCTGGTTAGGTGTGGGATATTGTAGGCCCCAAGCCAGAATGGACTTCATTGGGAGGATTTTATTATGCCATTAAGGGAGACTGACGTGCTTTATGAATATGGCTTATTTTTACACACAAGAGTCCCGTCTATAACAAGAGGCTAACGGGCTCTGACCCTGGTTAGCAGTCTTTCAGGCAACTAAAACAGTATCTTGCCGTGATTGGAAAAGCAAAACAATTTTACTTGACTTTCTTTGACTCTTTGTTATTTTAATTGGAATCCAGCATGGTCAAATATTTAAGTCAAATATTTGATTGATTTAACTGCCTTCTCAAGATGCTGGCCCTGTTACTAGAAAAAAAGGAAATACATGATGTCTTCAACCAGCACTTTTATTTCAGAAGGCTTTTTCTTTTTGTGAGAGCGACTAACTTTTATGGTTGAGCTAAATCAGGCATGACGACCACAAAATATCGATCGACTGTCCAGTGAGGGAGAGATATCCTTGATTTTCCTTTCAGGTCTCTGAAAAGGAGGCTTCAGATGCTCTGTTGGCTATTGGTCCCCAGGGGTCCTGTGGAGCAGGTATTTTGGATCCAGCATATCTCCTGTACATTGCTGTACATTATTAACTTCTATTATTATTTTTTACATCTTTCAATATGATCGTTAGTATCAAGTATCAAGTGACGCCTGTGCTGCCTTACCACGAGTAGATTGACGTGATCTGAATAACCAGTGGCCACTAGAGTAGATTGAAGCGATCTAAATAACCAGTGCCCATTAGCAAACCTCGTGAGTTGAGTTAAACCGGTACGACATCTCATAAAACATTAGTTATGTTCTATGTTATTCTAAAATGCCGTTCTGAATCAGAATCAGTTTTTTTCTTTTTAATACATTAAACATTTATACATGCATCGTGTCTACTGGGAGAAGGAAGTAGTATAATAGCGCTTCTAGTATGTCTACCGCCTCAGTGGTAGTTAATGATGTAATATGGTCTTTAGATAAAAAAATTAAAAAGACAAAGTAACGCTGCCTTATTTATTGATTTCTCAAAGGCTCTTGACACTGTAAAAAGACCTTCATCATTAGCACTAGAAGAATATGTCGATGGTTTCAAAACCATCACAAAGGAGGAAACATGATGTGTAGGAGTGGGTATATAACTATAAGCGATCCATCACTGGGTCTGCTTTTATCCACAACCACACATTAGTCACAAAGCCATCTAAATAAAACATTCCAAGGTAGGTGATTATTCCTCGTTATTCTCCGTTAGCCGGGCATTCGTGGATTTACAGTCATATTTCCGTGCCTTTGTAAAAGCTGCCAAATTGTTTCTATTTGAATGATGAATTGCAAATGGGGGATCTATTTGAAGGTTGTCTCAGTTGAGTAACCTTTCCATAGTCTTATTCTGAGGGGGTTCTCTGTAGTGGTGGTACACAGTGGTGCGTTATTGAAATCATCTGGGGTTGCATGCACCTAATGCGCCACTCCCGGCACGTGCGGCGCTCCCGCGAATGCGCATTTAATGTCCCCTCGCTTGAGCACAGACTAAAGACAGTGCCTAATTGCCTCTATGAATGGAATGTAACACATGTCATTCACAACAAGTTAGGTGTGAATGTATCTGAGAACGTATTTAACACACCTGATGACCGGCGCTATTGATATGCAAATAGCGAGTACTTATCTGGGGTTGCACGGAGTGCAACCCCATCCCATGAAGAACGCATGCCTGGTGGTACACATAGGGCGGGATCCACAAAGAATGGATTGCACGGTGCTAATTGCACCCTTACTTACAATACATTATTCATTGAAAATGGGGGACCCTGATGTAAACAATACGAAAGTCTTTCTCTGGTCTGCATTCCCTTAACAATTGTGTGTATTGAGCCGTACTGTATTGTACCCATTCTGCAATCTGTTAATACAATTTTCAATCAATCACCGCGTGTAAATGAAACATTACGTTTGGCAGATGTATTGCTGATGACCCAAGGGAGTGCAGTGTCAAGTGTGAAGTCGATCGGATGAGCGGTTCTCAAGAATTTTGCAAGCAGCCATACCGTGGGTCTCCACAACTCTGTAAGCAGCCATACCGCGGGTCTCCACAACTCTGTAAGCAGCCATACCGTGGGTCTCCACAACTCTGTAAGCAGCCATACCGCGGGTCTCCACAACGCTGTAAGCAGCACTTTCGGGGGCCAAGCAATCGGCCCCCTCATTTTAAATAATGGTTAGTCACTGGTGTAGTATATGGTGACAACAAAATTATTAAAATTGCAAGTCAATTTAGAATACAATTACATTTTCCTACAAAAAAAATCTGTTTATCTTTATTGTCTATGAATGTTACATTGCCTTACTGAGTTGGTGAAATATAATGGATGATACACTACTTTTAAGCAGGTAAGCAGGAATCCGTAAAGGATTATGATTTTACAAGACGTTTCTAACCTCATTAAGTAAACAAAGAGATAGCAGCCATGCCACACACTGTATCTGGGTCATTGTACTGTAAATGCGTAGTGTATGCTTGGCGTGTCTCTATTACACATTATGCTTATGCAAACCATCCTGTTCAAACCACAAACAGACCCCCCTCATGCTATCACAGTATACTGGCGTTAAAAAAAAGAAAACTGTGTGATCCTTGCAGGCAGATGCCCTTTTATTACCAAGCTGGCTTGTGCAGCGGCTGAGATCAGTGACACATGGGTGCACACCAATGCTCAGGCACAGTCCATAACCACTGCTGATTTATTTCAGGTGCTGAGGACAATGAGCCTCCCAGTGCAGTTAGGGATGATAAAGAGACCCCAAAAATAATAATCACCCAAAGAAAAAGCATAGCTGCAGCTGCCTAATGCTAATTCATACGAAATGACAATGAAGACAAAAAGAATATGGAAGCAAGAGATAGCCATGTCTGTTCTCCCCTTACCATTCTCACTGTGTAGAGGATGTTCCCGTAGCAGTAGATCATGATGCCCAGGGGCACAAAAAAGCAGGCGAGGAGGAAGAAGAGGATGAAGGAGGCGTCGTTGGGATCCTTGGAGGTCCAGTCCAGGGAGCAGCCTAGCCGGTGGATCTCCAGGGTGTAGCGGTTCCAGCCAAGCAGGGGAGCTCCGGTCCAGGCCAGGGAGTACAGCCAGATGTGGATGATGGCCCTCCAGGTCCAGGCGAAGTCCACCACCTGGGCGTGTACCACCCGGATGTAGCGCTCATAAGCCAGGGCCGACAGCGTCATGATGGACACAATGCCTGGTGGAGGAGGGGGTGGTACTGATGATGAGTGCACACTATAGAATCTGGGTCACACATGGATAGACTGGAAGACTATAGCATAAAACTCTTTAAAGTCTTTAAAGTTATTATTATAAAAGCAAAATGATGAACACCAATAGACTATTTCAAATTAAGATCAAACCATAATTATTTTCTCCCTTAATGGACTATTAAGAATGATGATATCTTCACCTTGAACAGTCTATTCTGCAATGTATGTGGGATCCCATCCCCTGAATCTATCTTCATATTAAGTCTAACTCTTCATTCTTACTATACACTTGGCAAATTAATATGTATTTCATTCTGACACTGCAGTGTTTGTGTGTATTTCCCATCAAACAATAAACAAGAAAACAACAACAACTATGAAAATAACCATATAAATAAAATCTCTCTAATCTTCAGGCCTAGCTGAGGCTGTCTAATCGTCTCCTTGTTCTTCTTCTGTGAGCTCCAGACACCAAGTCAAAGTCAGTGATGCGCGGGCTGTGTAATGTTACGGGTACGTGCCACTGATTACTTTCACTACACCTTCCGCTGTGCCAACACCAGACACTCAGACAGTGTTTCAGCAGAGAGGAGCTGAACGAATGGACCTGCCTAGGTAGGCACAATGGCTTAGAACAGCAGCGTCTCCATTGACACGCCTTCCTGGTCGTGTTTTTTTTTACTATGGGTGTGTAAATGTGCTGCATTTACATAGTGTGCTTTTATCAAAAGCACTTTACAACTTATGTCTCACATTCACCCGCACATTCACACACCGACCGTGCGGAGGAGCCAACCTGCTCCTTGGGAGCAGTTAGGGGGGGTTAAGTGTCTTGACGCGCTGCTGGGAGGAGCTGGAATCGAACTGGGAACCTTCTGATTAGCAGTCGACGCACGACATGCTGCGCAACAGTGAAGGTGTGATGAAGGGGTGGCTATAGACGCACAGATCACATCTGATACTGTAGTTTTAATTGTGAAAGAAAGTTAAAGGTGCTGTAAGTGGTATTTTCTTGTTAAAACAAGTAGTCTACATGTTAAAATAATAGCCATCACTGATATAGAGTGTGGTCAGTAACATGGGTCTCCCAATCCCTCAGCTCTGTAGTAAACATAAAATACATTTTCTGGAATCCAGTTTCCACTATATCCAATTAGGAGAGATAACTCCATAGCAAAGTCCATCCTCACCTCCTCCATCACAGTATGGTACGCTGCAGCCTGTCGTTATTCTTGGCCGTGGCTGCAGCGTACCATACTGTGATGGAGGAGGTGAGGATGGACTTTGCTATGGAGTTATCTCTCCTAATTGGATAAAGTGGAAACTGGATTCCAGAAAATGCGTGTCGTCCACTCTGCTAAGAAGGTGATTGGCCGCAATCTGCCATCCCTCCATGACTTCAACTTCAAACTTCAAATTACTTTATTTTCCTTTCGGAACATTTGTGCAGTGGTTAAAAGACAAACATACAGTCACAATACATAGACACTCACCACTATAAAAAAAACACCAGCTTCGTTAAAACTACAGTAAAAAAAGACCACTATAAAAAAACACCAACTACATTAAAACTACAGTACTTAAAGCATGATATATAAATAATAATAATTTAGGACCTGCTCAGAGGTCATCAATCGGCACGCATGCGATGCATGCATGCGATTCGTCTCTGCGATTAACCCATCCCATTGTCCTTCCCCCCAAGGGCAGCCGGGAGCAGACAGGCGTCAACGTGAGCCGCGCCAGGGGACCAATCCAAGTGCTCCTGTCCGTCTTCGTCAAGGACGCCACAGCGTTAGCGATCTTGTTGTTGTGCATGTTTTTCCATTGGGTTTCTCTTATCGGGGGGGAAACCCTTGCGAGCACGGGGAGAACATGCAAACTCCACACAGAAAGGCCTGGGAGATACCCCACCTGGGTAACTGGCATCATGGAAACCTGGTCCCCAAGCGGGAATCGAACCCTGGACCTTCTTGCTGTGAGGCGACAGTGTTTGACCACTACACCAACCTGCCACTTGGATATTAAAATCCATATGGAGCAATTCTATATGTATATAAATAATAAATAATAATAATAATAATAATAATAATAATAATAATAATAATAATAATAATAATAATAATAATAATAATAATAATAATAATAATTATTATTATTAATAATAATAATAATAATAATAATAATAATAATAATAATAATAATAATAATAATAATAATACAGGTGATATGTGTCCATCAGGCGGAAGGGGAGTCTATTTTTTAAGTAGTCCAAAGTCCTTGGGGGGGGGGGGGACGACGACGACGACAGTCCAGCCTCCACCAGATAGATAGGTGTTCAGCAGTCTGATGGAGGTTGGCACGGAGTATAGGCCTACCTAAGCCCCTTTTATTCAGTGTTGAAGCTCTGTATCGACGGCCTGAGGGCATTAGTTTGTAATGGGTGTGAAGGGTGTGTGGCCTTCTTAACTGTCCATTTCTTGTGGATACTGCTGAGCGGCTCCTGGTCCTTCCCAATGATCTTGCCGCTGATCCTCCAGAACTGGGAAGTGTGCAGGTAAGACTGTGGCCGACCCCTACCACCCCGGCCACAACCTGTTTGAGTCCCTTCCCTCTGGCAGGAGGCTGCGGTCCATCAGGGCCAAAACCTCACGCCACAAGAACAGTTTCATCCCCTCTGCATTGAGCCTCGTCAACAAGGCTCGGGACCCTCACTGACACCCCCCCACTGTGTTGCATTAACACACCCTACTGAACTATGTACTTGCCCACTGTACTTGCCCTGGCCTATTCCTACTTTATTTTTACTTAAAATTGTACTATATCTATCTATTGAGCTATATTTAACTTAGTTTATATCACATATAATTGTATTCAACCTCTTATTGGCCTATATTTTATTTAATAAATATATGATTCTATTGTGCTTAACTTAGCTCATATTTCATTTTACTTTACTCCACCACTTTATTGTATTATCTGTCTGTTAATGTCTGTCCGCTAATGTCGCACTCAGTAATGTCCAAAGCAAATTCCTTGTATGTGTAAAGTATACTTGGCAATAAAGACCTTTCTGATTCTGATTCTGAAAATGGTCTGACCAAAATAAGATTACATTACAACTTAGTTATAAGCAAATATGCCCTTGAAACAAGTATATCTGCCAGTTCAGTAAGCAAATTTGGCATGGCAAGATTTCTTGAAATAAGTACAAATATCTAGGGTTCTCTCTCCTGATTGAATAAAGTGGGTATGGATACCAGAAAATGTATTTTGAGTTTACTACAGAGAGGAGGTAGTGGGAGACCCATATGTGACTGACCAAACACTATCAGTGACGACTGTTGGAATACTTAACACTTATTTAAACAAAAAAGTACCACTTACAGCATCTTTAGATTTTGTGAGCCATTGACCATATTCACACACCTGATTGGAGTGGAGTGAGAGGCGGAGTCACGGAGTTGGAGAGAAGAAGTGGGGACAGAATGGGTTGGAGAGTGATAGGCAACCTTCGGAACGAAGAAGCCACCTAATGATGATGAACAGTTTGCTTTCATGTCATCCTCAGGTTGGGATTCCGTTCCACACGCACACACGGTGTTCCCGAAAAGGAATCCCAACCTGAGCACTACATACTGTGTAAGAGCAAAACGGCTGCGTGTGAATAGATTAACGCTCCCTGTGGTTTCAAGTTTACCCACTTAGTATTAGCCTGCTGCTGCCGTATGACCTTGGGGGTCCATGGTGTAAATGGTCATGCGAAGAGACATTTGAGTCACACAGTGGTGGGCTACTGTGTAGTGGATGACAAGGGACAAAGGGGGAGCCAGATGTAGCATGCAAGTGAATGTGAAGATAGCCTATATAGCAGGATTTCCCTCTCATTCGTTCAGCATTACTCAGCAGCAGCAGCGCAGCAGGGCACCGTGTCATCCCAGCCCAATGTCATTTCAATGATGAATGTTTTGAGTGGAACAATTGAAGCTCATTCCGTTCACATATAGACTGAGCAATGTGATTAAACATGTTTCCCACGAGGTGAGCAAATCCCATTGTGTCGGTGCAGGTATTGATATAAATTTAAATCAATGAATTAGTATGGAATATACAGTGTTCTTTGGAGTTTGATCGACAACACAAAAGACAGTCGTTTCGATCACATGACAGGAGAACAATATTTGGTACACGATTCATTCATTCATCCATTCTTCTTGCGTGTATACTGGTGTTCAAAGGCATGGGGGTTGAATTAGCTCATCATTATCACACATCTCCACTCAAAAGTGAGTATTTCCTATATAACCTTGTGATACTGACAGGGGGAAATAGTATAAAATTAACTGACCTTTGGTATTCATTATGGCCTGAGATTTATTCCCAGACTCTACATGGTGTCAATATAATGGCCGTTAAAATTAAGGATCAACTGTGGACGCATTAGTGGTGCTGATTCAGACTATTATTTTAGAGCCAACGGATCCGATTTTTAATAGATTGATTCTAATTGTACAACCAAAGGGCAAATTATTATTTGCGTTTTATCAGTGCGTAAAACAAAGTGCCAAGCGCAGAACGCGCGCCTTAACATTAATATATAATTAAATAACAATTAAGCAGTCTATAGGGTATAGAACCACCAGTAAAGGACAACATGTGTAGTTATGCAGATGTATAGCTAATATAAGTAAAATGTTTTGACTATTTTAATAGAGGATTGGTCACAATGGATAACTATTTGAGTTCATCAGTAAATGATCCGAAATGGAATTCCCCTGAATTGATTAGAAATAATAAATAAGAGTTGTTGAAGATGAATTGCATGTGTGAATATTTAATAGGCAAAATAAATAATAATTATACATTGTTTATCTTATTCCTCTTACCAAATAAGCTGTTGCTGAATCCGTCCCAGATGCATGTTGCCCTGTTCCAAATCCATCCGCCCTTGATGCACGCAACAAAGGTAAAGTTGACTCCAGTGACCGATACCAGTAAATCACTTACACTTATATTGACCAACAACAAATTTGTGGGCGTCCGCAGTCGCTTAAATTTATAGTAGAGTACGATGACAATGACATTGTTGCAAAACCCAAATACTCCAATGGTACCGATGGTAAAAGCGAGGAGTTTGTAAGTTCCAACTGCAAAAATATATTCTGCGTTTCTTTCAGTCCTAGTTTCGTTCGCAGAATTCATTGCGTGGATAACTTAGTTGTTCCCAGCATGATGTGCTGTGTGTACAGACACAGTACGCATCCTAGTGAGGAGCGCGCTCTCCCGTACAGTACGTCGCTCTTTCCATCCGCTCCCGCTGCTGTTGTACCCAAATAAACCTCCGAGCGACTTATGTTTGGAGAACTAGGTCAGTCGTTTTTTCTTTTTAGGTAGAGAGATCCAATGTCATGTAGGCTGCTCGTCACGCGTCACGTCAAATAATGACATGTCTGTCGCGCACGTTGTGTCCAGGCGCAGCATTGAGACGTATACGTTTAACGAGGCACTCCACTGACCCACATCCACATGCATCCATCCTGTGTTGTTGTTGTTGTTGTTGTTGTTGTCACAGAGCATCTTTAGAGTAGGTTTGGCATTCTATCCACATGAACTTACCTCGGGGAGAATGCACTCTAACGTATGTATGTGTGATACAGTGCTTGTACAGTGGTACAGTCAGTGTCCCCCACCCACCCCTCCTACCCAACCTCCCCCCACTCCTACCCAACCCCCCCCACCCACCCAACCACCTCCAATGTACAGTCCCCCCACCTACCCAACCTCCTCCAATGTACAGTTTCTACGTCAAATGTATATACTTTTTTCTGGACTCTTTTCGTATCACAAACAGTACTGTATTTGCAAATCTGGTATGTCATAAATGTATAGATGTAGCAGTAGGCTACTGTCTATCTGTATGTTATGTATGTCATATATGTTACGATTAATTGAAAATGGGGGACCCTGATGTAAACAAGACGAAAGTCTTTCTCTGGTCTGCATCCCCTTAACAATTGTATGTATTGAGCTGTACTGTACTGTACCCATTCTGCAATCTGTTAATAAAGTTTTCATTCATTCATTCATTCATTCATTCATTCATTCATTCATTCATTCATTCATTCATTCATTCATATATGACTGATTTACACACTGAATGTTTCATATTTGTATATCTGTGAGGAGGACCCCAGGACGAATAGTCAACACGTTTGAATGATGACTAATGGAAATCCTAATAAACATAAACATAACTTTGTAAATAAATAAATACACAAGTCCCTCATATGACTTTGATATACCAATTGGTGTCTGCAAGCACACACTCATGCTGCACACGCCCACACTTATGGCCAATTGGCCACTAAGGAAAGGTCACTTTAAGAATAGTGTAGTGGCTATTTGTCAACAACAATTAATAAAAACTAAAAAGCCACTGAAGCACCAGGGCAGCGAATCTCACGCAGATCAGGAAGTCCATTGTCCAGACAGCATTTGACAGTTTTGTGGCATTTATTGTCTGTTAATCAAAGAATACAGAAAAATTATGTTTGAAACTATATGATCTCCTGACGCTGGTAAAAACCATATACCTTCCCTGTGAGGTTCGCCTGTTCCCTGGACCTTTAATTCCCTGTCTCCTCACCTCACCAGCCCCCACCCTCGCGTTGTTGATTTATTGCATTCCCTGCCTCGCTCCGTTCCTTTAAGGTACTGTGAGGATTCTGTGTTGATTGGTCCATGCCGAACACACACTTCTAAGTCAAGTATCAATTACCATCATGCACCTGATGTGTGTTCTAATTAGCGCCCCAGAGGGCTTTAAATACCTGGAAATCCCCTCCAGTCCTCGTCGGGTCGTTCTCTCTATTCCGTATCCTTATCATATCTGTATCTGTATGCTGGTTCGTCTCCGGCGTGAGACGAGGTGCCAGCCATCGCCACCTGTCGCCGTTTGCCTGGAGTGGGACACAGCCGGTGCGCTCTCTAATTCTCTACGGGAGGTTTTCCTGTGTCCCACTCCAGACGTCTAGCTGGCGCGCTACTACTCCAGACGCACATCGCTCCCTATCCTACGGGGGGATGCGCGCTCTTCAAGCCGACGCGCCCCACTCCAGACGTCAAGCCGGCGCGCTACTACTCCAGACGCACATCGCTCCCTATCCTACGGGGGGATGCGCGCTCTTCAAGCCGACGCGCCCCACTCCAGACGTCTAGCCGGCGCGCTCTCCGAGCCGGCGCGCTCTCCGAGCCGGCGCGCTCTTCTCCAGACGCGCTCCACTCCAGACCCCCGAGCCGGCACGCTCTTCTAGCCGGCGCGCTACTACTCCAGACGCGCTACTTCTCCAGACGCGCTCCACTCCAGACCTCCGAGCCGGCGCGCTCTTCAAGCCGACGCGCTCCACTCCAGACGTCTAGCCTGCGCGCTCCTACTCCATCCCTGTAAGCAGCTCTGGCCCTCGCCCTGTCCAAGGCCTTAACCCTGTTTTCTCTGTCCCTGTCTCCAGCCCGCCTCCCCGGGCCTCTGTCCCTGTTCCCCTCTCCAGTGCCCCTGTTCCTGCCCTGTCCTTTGCCCTGGCCCTGTCCTTTAGCCTTAGCCCCTTAGCCTGCTCGCCTCTTAAAGGCACAGTGCCAATTTTCCCTAATTCTTGTTTCCAGTATTTTGTGTTCTCCCTTAAAGGGACAGTGCCGCTTTTTGTTTGTATTTAATAAATGCCCTGTTCTTGGCTTACTCTCATACCTGTCTTGTGTTGTGCGATTGGGGTCGGTTACAAACCATAACAGTACGACCCGACCAGTCGACGACCCCAGCCAGCATAGACAGTGTATGTTGAGTTTGTCCTTTGTTAGCTCCCCTGTTAGCCTGTTAGTCTCCCCTGTTAGCTCCCCTGTTAGCTCCCCTGTTAGCCTTGTTAGCTCCCCTGTTAGCTCCCCTGCTAGCTCCCCTGTTAGCCTGTTAGCTCCCCTGTTAGCCTTTGTTAGTTCCCCTGTTGACTCCCCTGTTAGCTTCCCTGTTAGCTTCGTTAGCTCCCCTGCAGCTTGCCAGGCCCCTACTACCAGCATGGCCCCAGTCTGCTAGCTTAGCCCCGGCTGCTAGCACAGCCTCTATGTTAATGCAGCCTTGCAGCTAGCATAGGCCCTGTAGCTAGCCATGCCCAGGCAGCTAACCCGGTCCCTCTGCATGGCCTCCACTTTTTGTGTAGCTTTCCCACTGCTAGGACTGCCCCTTCAGCTAGCAAGGTCAGTTTTCCCCACTGCTAGGACTGCCCCTTCAGCTAGCAAGGTCAGTTTCCCCACTGCTAGGACTGCCCCTTCAGCTAGCAAGGTCAGTTTTCTCCCACTGCTAGGACTGCCCCTTCAGCTAGCAAGGTCAGTTTCCCTGCTGCTAAGACTGCCCTTTCAGCTAGCAAGGTCAGTTTCCCCACTGCTAGGACTGCCCCTTCAGCTAGCAAGGTCAGTTTCTCCCACTGCTAGGACTGCCCCTTCAACTAGCAAGGTCAGTTTTCCCCACTGCTAGGACTGCCCCTTCAGCTAGCAAGGTCAGTTTTCCCCACTGCTAGGACTGCCCCTTCAGCTAGCAAGGTCAGTTTCCCCACTGCTAGGACTGCCCCTTCAGCTAGCAAGGTCAGTTTCCCCACTGCTAGGACTGCCCCTTCAGCTAGCAAGGTCAGTTTCCCCACTGCTAGGACTGCCCCTTCAGCTAGCAAGGTCAGTTTCCCCACAGCTAGGACTGTCCTTCCAGCTAGCTTGTTCTCTCATGCTGGTCCAGCCCTGTCTGCTAGCCTAGCTCCGGCAGCTAGCGCAGCCTCTATGTTAATGTAGCAGTACAGCTAGCATAGGCCCTGTAGCTAGCAGTGCCCTGGCAGCTTCCCTGTCCCTCTGCTAGCCCCACTTTTGGTGTAGCTTCCCCTGCTAGCATGGCCCAGTTTTTTTGTGTTTGTTGCCTTGTCATGTCCCCTGCCACTCTGTCTGTTATTTTTGGGTCGCCCGGTGGCTCCCGTGGAGGGGGGGGTACTGTGAGGTTCGCCTGTTCCCTGGACCTTTAATTCCCTGTCTCCTCACCTCACCAGCCCCCACCCTCGCGTTGTTGATTTATTGCATTCCCTGCCTCGCTCCGTTCCTTTAAGGTACTGTGAGGATTCTGTGTTGATTGGTCCATGCCGAACACACACTTCTAAGTCAAGTATCAATTACCATCACGCACCTGATGTGTGTTCTAATTAGCGCCCCAGAGGGCTTTAAATACCTGGAAATCCCCTCCAGTCCTCGTCGGGTCGTTCTCTCTATTCCGTATCCTTATCATATCTGTATCTGTATGCTGGTTCGTCTCCGGCGTGAGACGAGGTGCCAGCCATCGCCACCTGTCGCCGTTTGCCTGGAGTGGGACACAGCCGGTGCGCTCTCTAATTCTCTACGGGAGGTTTTCCTGTGTCCCACTCCAGACGTCTAGCTGGCGCGCTACTACTCCAGACGCACATCGCTCCCTATCCTACGGGGGGATGCGCGCTCTTCAAGCCGACGCGCCCCACTCCAGACGTCTAGCTGGCGCGCTACTACTCCAGACGCACATCGCTCCCTATCCTACGGGGGGATGCGCGCTCTTCAAGCCGACGCGCCCCACTTCAGACGTCTAGCTGGCGCGCTACTACTCCAGACGCACATCGCTCCCTATCCTACGGGGGGATGCGCGCTCTTCAAGCCGACGCGCCCCACTCCAGACGTCTAGCCGGCGCGCTACTACTCCAGGCGCACATCGCTCCCTATCCTATGGGGGGATGCGCGCTCTTCAAGCCGACGCGCCCCACTCCAGACGTCTAGCCGGCGCGCTCTTCTCCAGACGCGCTCCACTCCAGACCCCCGAGCCGGCGCGCTCTTCTAGCCGGCGCGCTACTACTCCAGACGCGCTACTTCTCCAGACGCGCTCCACTCCAGACCTCCGAGCCGGCGCGCTCTTCAAGCCGACGCGCTCCACTCCAGACGTCTAGCCTGCGCACTCCTACTCCATCCCTGTAAGCAGCTCTGGCCCTCGCCCTGTCCAAGGCCTTAACCCTGTTTTCTCTGTCCCTGTCTCCAGCCCGCCTCCCCGGGCCTCTGTCCCTGTTCCCCTCTCCAGTGCCCCTGTTCCTGCCCTGTCCTTTGCCCTGGCCCTGTCCTTTAGCCTTAGCCCCTTAGCCTGCTCGCCTCTTAAAGGCACAGTGCCAATTTTCCCTAATTCTTGTTTCCAGTATTTTGTGTTCTCCCTTAAAGGGACAGTGCCGCTTTTTGTTTGTATTTAATAAATGCCCTGTTCTTGGCTTACTCTCATACCTGTCTTGTGTTGTGCGATTGGGGTCGGTTACAAACCATAACATTCCCTGATGCCCACTGTGCTATTGACTCTAATTACCTAAATACACCCAGCTGTGCTTCCCAATTGCCCAGAACCCCTTCAAAGTAAAAGCATTTAGCTGCGACTCATAATAACTTAAATAATATGGCCGTAAACAAATTAATACTACAAAATCACATAACAAATAAATATATTAAATAAATGTAAAAATAGTTAATAGCTCCCACAAACCGGCCCCTAATTGTGAGTCACAATTACCCTTATATATATATATATAACATGTAAGGGAGCTATTCTTTCTATTCAAGCGTCTTCTGTGTCTCCTTCCCTGCTGCCACTGAAAGAAAACAGATGGTAAGAAGACAGGATAGAAAGAGAGAATAGATAGAACAGGTATTATTATTATTCTGTGGCCTCCACCAGCAGGCAGATCTTTGTCACAGGTCTCTCCAAAACGCTGGTTTTAGTTTGGATGCACACAGACCGGACCAATCCTTTGTAGTCGGACTTGGTACTCAAAACTCGACCCATCTTCCAGGATCCTCTTGGAGCTGTAGCATCGGCAATAATGACAATATCTCCTGGGGAGAAGTTTGTTTTTGGAGCTGCCCATCTCTGTCTTTCCTGCATCACAAGTAAGTATTCGGATGTCCATCTCTTCCAAAACAGCTCTGCGATATACTGTACTTGCTTCCATTTTCTTCTGATGTACAGGTCACTCTTTTCAAAGAGTCCTGGGGGAAAGATGGGTTTTCCTTTCAGCAGGAGAATATGGTTTGGGGTGAGGGCCTCAAGGTCATTAGGGTCATCAGACACTTTTGTGAGGGGTCTATCGTTTAGTATCGCCTCTACTTCACAAAACAGTGTCTGCAGGCCTTCATCATCCAAAACCTGCTGTCCAAGAACAGAGGTCAGTATACTCCTTACTGATCGAATGAGATGCTCCCAAACGCCACCTTGGTGTGAGGCTGTTGGCATATTAAAGCTCCACTTAATTCCATCCTGAATTAAGGCATCCTGGATCCTTGCATTATTCAAAGCAGCAAGACTTTGCTTCAATTCTTTGTTTGCTCCAAAAAAATGTGTGCCGTTATCAGATCTTAAATTTGACACAGGGCCTCTTCTGCATATGAATCTCTGCAAGGCGTTAATGCAAGAGTCTGTGTCAAGTGAATGTGCCACCTCCAGGTGTATTGCACGGCTGGTCAGACAAGTGAAAATCATTCCATACCTTTTTAGAAGGCTTCTTCCTCTTTTCACTTCTATGGGCCCAAAATAATCAACTCCCACTTTAGTAAAAGGAGCCTTGTCTGGCACAACTCGCTCTTCAGGCAGGTCTGCCATCTTCTGTTCCCCAAGTTTTCCACTGTGCCGTCTACACACCATGCACTCTGTAATAGTCTTCCTTGCAGCTGAATTGGCATTGATTATCCAATACCTCTGTCGAAGTCTGTACAACATGTGGTTCCTCCCAGCGTGTCCTAGTTGTTGATGGATATGACGTAAAATGAGCTGGGAGACATGCATGTCTTTGGAAAGAATGACAGGGTGCTTGGTTTCTGATGGTAATGCAGACCTGTTCAAACGACCACCAACTCTGAGGATGTTGTCCTCCAGTATGGGGTCTAGTTTGTACAGTGGGCTGTCCTTGGAGACGATATTTAAGCCATGTTTGAGGGAGGCAATTTCACTCTTGAACCTGTGTTTCTGAACAAAACAAATTATTGCCTTTTCTGCTTCATCACAATCGTCTGGAGTCAAATGTTTTCCACAGAGTGTGGCTTTGAAGCTCTTGAGTTTCTGTTCAACTGTACTTTTCACTCCAGCATCTTTGTCATCTTCGGTAGCTTTAAGTTCCTTTCTTTTTTTACTCAGAAGCAACAGAAGTCTTTTAAGTTCAAGGAACCAGGCAACAGACGTTTTAAGCTTCTTCCAAGATGAGAAGTAGCTGATGAGATGGTCTGTTGGATTTTCTGAATCCTTAACAATGGCATTCACTGCCGCTTCTCTTTTGACCTCCGGGTCATCAATGGGAATCACTGAATCCATTTCCAGTGTAGGCCACTCATTTTCAGGCAAATACAGGAAATCTGGGCCTTTAATCCATTTTCCATGTGTGAGAAATTTTTCAGCTCTCAATCCATGTGATGCTTCATCAGCAGGATTGACCTTGGAGCCCACATACTTCCACTGGTCAACATCTGTAGCTTCTCTGATTACAGTGACTCTGTTGGCAACAAACGTATGAAAACGTCTGGTTTCATTGGAGATGTATTTGATGACAGTCGTGCTATCGGTCCAAAACACTGACTTCTCCAGTTGCCACTGTAGTTCCCTTTGAAGCATGCCATCCATTCGGACAGCAAGGACTGCTGCTGTGAGTTCCAAACGAGGAATGGTGATGTGCTTCAGAGGTGCAACTCTGGCCTTTCCAGCAAGAAATGAAACATGCACCTTATCGTCTCTATCTTTATCCTTCAGTCTCAGGTACGATACTGTACCATAACCAGCTTCACTGGCATCAGCAAAATTATGAATTTGTGCTGTCACAGATGTTTCAAAATTCAGGGTTTTGATACAGCGTTCCACCTTGAATACACTCATCCTTTGGAGGTCGCTCAGCCAATCAGACCACTGTTTGGAGAAGGAGGGGGAAATGTGTTCATCCCACTTCAGGTTTTGTAAAAGGAGCCAAAAATCCTATAGGGTCATACAGAGAGCTGACCACCGACAAGATACCTCTCCTGGTTTGTGGGCGTGGCTGTAATGAAGTCCTAAAGCTGAACTGGTCGGACTCAACGCACCATTGCAGTCCAAGTGCTCTTTCCATAGGCAGGTGATCTTTGTCCAAATCCAGCTCTTTCATCTCTGCTGCTCTGATGTCACCTGGGATTGATGTCAAAACATAACGGCTGGTTGTCACCCACTTTTGAAGGCTGAATCCTCCCTGACTACAGAGCAGAGTCAAATCCTTTACAAGCTTAATTGCATCTCCCTCCGAGGATGTAGACTTCAGGCAGTCGTCTACATAAAAGTTGTGATTGACTGTTTTGATCACTTCAGGAGGGAAGTGAGTTGCATTGATGAATGAGGTGTACTCCTCTTTAAACTTGATGTTCTTTTCAAATGTCTCTTCAGGCCTTGAAGTCGCTGCTCTGCAACACAGCGATTATTTGGCAAGACCGGTTCCTCTTCTCTGAAAGGTAAGTCAATGTAATAATGTCCATCTTTCAACTCTGTTGTTCTTCTCATTATCTTCATGAATTTAACGTCCTCCATTGACATTTCCAATGATCCCTCTGATGTTTTTTCATTAAAATCATGGTTGTATTGCTTCATGAGCATTTCTTCCAGATGTTCCACACATATTCGATTTGTTGTGACAACAGAGCAGCCAGTCTTAACTCTGCTGTTACTTCCACTCCTAAGTGGTCCATTTATGACCCAGCCGACTCTTGTTCTGACTGCATATGGTCCTTCACCTTGGCTGTTGATCAGCTCCCATGGTTCCATTACTTTTGCTGCATCAGTTCCGATGAGCAAATCCACATCTGCATTCAAGTCGTGCAGCTTTATGTTACTCAAGTAAGGCCATTTTTCCACATCATCCTGTCGTGGAATGTTCACACGTGACACTGGCATAGCTCTTTGGGTTAAGACATTGGGCAATTCAATAAAATCCTCCTTATCTATGCCAGACACTTCCAAGTGAGACAATACATTGGTGCTCACAATTTTATCTTGCCCCATTGTTCGTAATAGAATATTGGCTGGCTTGCCACTTAGCCCCAGTCTCTTTGCCAGGTTATGAGTGCAAAAAGTACTGGAACTTCCCGGATCCAAGAATGCATATGTCTGCACAACTCTGTCAGTCACTTGGCTTTTCACTTGAACTGCAACAATTGAAAACACAGCATTGTCCTCGTCTCCGGCCCCTATATGGCCACATGTTTGAGACTGAACAGATGTTACACTCAGATGGCTCACAGGCTCTTCTGCCTTATTAAAAGGTGTACGTATACCCTTCTGCTCAATGTGTAGGACTGATGGATGCTTTTGCTGACACACACTGCAATCCAATCGACTCCTGCAGTCTTTGCTTATGTGTCCCACTTTCAAGCAACCAAAACAAATTCCATGCTCCTTTATGAAATGTATTTTGTCCTTTTGTATCTTTAACTTAAACTGTGATCATTTTTCAATTGAGTGGCTTGTTCGTTGGCAGAATAAACAGCATTTGATGTGACTCTGGGCAGAGAAGGACTTGATCTTATTATCCATATACCTTTTGTTGTTTCCTTCTTTCATTGCAGTGACACTGGTGGCAAAGGTGCCCTGTTTCCTTTGCCTTGGTTGACTGTCAATGGGGGGTTTGTTGCGGCTGGTACATTTTGAATCCTGAATATTTCCAAACAGTGGATCATAGTGCTCTGCAACCACGTTGCTCCTGCAAATCACATGCGACGAGCATTCTCGCAAGAACAGAGAAAATGATTGTAGTGATTTTACATCTTCATCTTTAACCAGAGGCCAGCTATCAATTTTGTCCATATAAGCAGAAGCAATTTTGTATTCATTTCCAAAATGTTCAGCAAGCAGGGATTTAGCGCTTTGATATCCCTGAACAGAGGGTAGGTGCTGACAGCTTTTCACCAGGTCTCTTGGTTGTCCCCTGGTGTACTGCTCTAAAAAGTGTAAACAATCACTTGCATTGTCGGTTTTAACCTCAACACAATTTTCAAAGGATCTGATGAAGGAATGATACTGAAGAGGATCACCATCAAATATGGCTATATTTCTAACCGGTAGAGAAGATGCCAAATTTTGCTGTACCAACATTGTAGTGATGTCAGTTTGGCGTTGCATGATATTCACAATGTCATTTTGGGTGTCATTATTGCATGCCATATTCAGGGAGGATGCTCGTCCTTCCTGTTGAGCATCATGGACCACTTGTGTTGGTGCTTGAGTGTATAGTGGTCTGAGGTCCGTCTGTAATACTGCCATTTGTTTAGGCCTGACAGTCTGTGATGCAACTTTAAACCTGTTAGATCCTGATCAAAATGGCCAGTATCACGTCTTCGTCTGTTTGGCCCTCCATCCAATTCCTCTGCGTTGTGTCATTTTAATGGTCCTGACGTCTCTATACTGGCAGATAAGATCCTTATCTCTCCCCGTTAGTACAATCCGCAAACCATAATAATTCTCCACCTCCGTAAGAATCCGACACTTCGACAACGTGAAATACCTTACAAGGAAAAGCGTGGTTTTATTTGATAAACAGAAACCTCAGCTCAGATGTTAACAGATTGTATTGTCCTTGAAGAGTCTATTTTTTTTTTTTTGATCTTTTTCCCCCTCCATTTTTCCTCCGATTTTCTCCCATCCCAATGTTAGTCGTATGCCAATTCCCAGTCCCTTCCTGGTCGCTGCGCACTTACCCCCCACAGTCAGATCATCTGGGAGAGTGGAGGCTACCACGTGCTTCCTCCGACACACGTCCAGCCAATCACCGCTTCTTTTCACCTGGCAGCGCGGATTCTCATCGAGAGGGCGTAGCGTGTGGGAGGACCACACTATCCCCCTCAAGTCCTATCCGCGCTTAGCAGGCGCCCCGACCGAACTGTAGGAGTCGCTGTTTACAACGACCCGGACCCACCCCGCCAGCTTCTCCCACCCTCTAATACAGCCAATTGTATTAGTGCAGACGGCCAGCCAAGCTGGTGACAACCCCGGAGCTGTGAGCTGGATTCGAACAGGCGAATCCAGCTCACAGCTCCGGGGTTGGTGACGAACGCAATCTCCGCTCGGCCACCTAACCACCCGCAATCTCCGCTCGGCCACCTAACCGCCTTGAAGAGTCTATTCTAATGATCTTTCGGTGTGTTCGTCTATCGTCCTTTTGTTATTCAGTCCAATAGTGGTCAAGCCTGTTCGTTAGCCAAGACCATCCTCGTGGTAGCCGAAGCTAATGATGATGTGGCATCCTTCCCCCCCCCCCCTCTCTGTGATGAGAGGAGAGAGTATCTTGGTCTCTTCCCTCTTAGTCTCAGTCAGATTTTTAGTCTGCCCTACACCCGGAAACACTGTTCGACTTATAGATCTTCGCCGTAGCAACGACAGCCCGCCTTCTGGTTGTCATGCGACGTGCTGTCATGACAACTGCATAACCTTTAACACCATTAAACTTTCATTAAGATGAACCTCTCTCCCTCCTGCTCTGGGCCTACAGTACACTCGCTCTTATCAATTTGTTCTTGCAAGGAATGCAAAACATTCGGCTGGCTGCTAAACATTCTGCTGGCTACTGCCTCTGAACCGCTTCTTCTATCACCGTCTTCCATGCACATTTCGATCTCACCGTTTTAGCTGTGATCATCTCTCCCCCAATCTATACATCACATACATTGAAAAAGCACCCCAAATCCTTCATTCCCCCCTTTGATTCTTAATCAACCTTCAGAATCAACAGACTACTTGGTTTTTCAATTAATTATACACAAAAATAGACTCATAACAATGAGGCCCCGCCGTCTGCTGTTCCATTACCCGCATCACACCCAAACCAGAAAGGATAAACAACGGTCAGGGAGGAGAGAGAGAGAGAGAGACAGAGAAAAACACAGATTGCAACTTTTCAGACGACACACCTAAAACCTTCGGCCCCCCTATTAGGTACACCCCACGTCCAAATGAGAGCGCTCCCTTCCCTCTTACAGTACACCTCCCATCTTGGGCCGGTCCCGTCTCCTAGGGCAAGGGCCCCTTTCAGTGACGGCTCCTTTCCTGAGCTGGTCCCCCCTCCAGGGCGTGGCCCCCTAGGCAAAAATGTCTCCCCTGGTCTGCTACTGCTCAGTGTCTCTGGCTGTCCTCTCCACATCTGCTCCTCCACCGCCGCCGTCTCCTCTCTCTCGTCGTGGATGATCTGTGTACCAGGCTGCGGTGCCTGGCCCCTGCTGCTTCCTCCTCCTCCAGTCTGTCTCCTGGTCGTCTCCACCGCTGTCGGTGTCTTCCCCCGCTGAAAGCAGAAACACAACACCAGCAGTCGTCTGTACATTCGACTTCCCTTGTTTTGCTATTAGTCTACCACCTTCTCCACACCTATTATCCATCTTACAGGGCGGTTCCCTGTTTGTTGTCTTCCGGCGTGACACTTGCAGCTTCCGATACCCACTCCGCGCAACTCTTCATCCCAGTTTGACCCCCAGCGCGCGCCAGTTCTTCTGGTGACATGTCTTCTGAAGACCCTGCCTATCTATTAGGTGTGAGAAGGCCCCACTGGAATTCAAACTCCCTCTTTATTCCATAATTAACCCATTCAAATAACTGCACCATCTTTCTGTGCAATTCTTATTTAATCCATTGTATAATTAAACTCTATATCTAATATTATTATTATAATAATAATCCACTCTCTGTGCTCATTAGATTCACTATTGAATCACTCCCCCACTCCGCCACTAGATGGTAGTACAGGCCTATATCTAAATATTCCCCTATGGGTAATGAAAACTCCCCAGCACTACCCCCTCTCCGCCACTAGGTGGCGACCTACTCCTCCTCTATGGTGGTTTAGTTGACGTGTCACTTCCTGGTTCTTATCTGTTGTTATCTCCTCGTGGCGCTCACGGCCATTTTGTCTCGGTGCAAATGGCTACTCTCTCAAACAAAACGGCCGCTGCCCTTCCTTCCAAGGCCTAAAAACACTGCTGTTTTCCTCCATATCAGGGGACGCTTCTCCCGGACTAAACTCTTGCTTATCGGACATAATACACAGTTTAAGGTAAACACCCGATCGACTTTCCTCCCGCTACGACAAATTCCGGCCGTCTTGAGACCACAGCGACCAGTTTAAGGTGGGCCGTCTCAGGCGACAGTCTTGTCATAACAATCCCACCATAACAGATTTCAGTCTGGTTCAAGCGTCCCCCCCCCCCCTTTCTCCTCCTGCATTTACACTCCCAACACCAGAAACCATGCAGCCTGCCCCGTTTGTTTTTCATTCTCTGTAGATAACACCCTCGATTTTCACCATGGCTCTCTGCTCATATTATTACAGCTGGCTTCTCTGTCGCTTCTTATTTACGGATGCACTATCTGTTCGTTTTTATTTGGCTTAAAAGATCAAAACAACCGTGTGTGCACAGTGAACTCACATCTTTCTCCTAAGCGTTGTTTCTCCTACATCGCTGGTCCGCCTCATGACCGCTCGACTCGCCGCTCTCTCCCAGGGCTGGCCGGCCTTGCTCGATCATGATTCTCCCACACCCGATGACTGTTGTCCACTGTCGTCCCATTATTGAAAAAGTCTTTATCCGTTGTTCTTATCTCTTGCAAATCCGGCTGTCATCATCGGCAACCAACTGTTCCCGTTGTTTTTATCTCTTGCAAATCCGGCTGTCATCGGCAACAACTGTTAGATCCTGATCAAACTGGCCAGTATCACGTCTTCGTCTGTTTGGCCCTCCATCCAATTCCTCTGCGTTGTGTCATTTTAATGGTCCTGACGTCTCTATACTGGCAGATAAGATCCTTATCTCTCCCCGTTAGTACAATCCGCAAACCATAATAATTCTCCACCTCCGTAAGAATCCGACACTTCGACAACGTGAAATACCTTACAAGGAAAAGCGTGGTTTTATTTGATAAACAGAAACCTCAGCTCAGATGTTAACAGATTGTATTGTCCTTGAAGAGTCTATTCTAATGATCTTTCGGTGTGTTCGTCTATCGTCCTTTTGTTATTCAGTCCAATAGTGGTCAGGCCTGTTCGTTAGCCAAGACCATCCTCGTGGTAGCCGAAGCTAATGATGATGTGGCATCCTCCCCCCCCCCCCCCTCTCTGTGATGAGAGGAGAGAGTATCTTGGTCTCTTCCCTCTTAGTCTCAGTCCGATTTTTAGTCTGCCCTACACCCGGAAACACCGTTCGACTTATAGATCTTCGCCGTAGCAACGACGGCCCGCCTTCTGGTTGTCATGCGACGTGCTGTCATGACAACTGCATAACCTTTAACACCATTAAACTTTCATTAAGATGAACCTCTCTCCCTCCTGCTCTGGGCCTACAGTACACTCGCTCTTATCAATTTGTTCTTGCAAGGAATGCAAAACATTCGGCTGGCTGCTAAACATTCTGCTGGCTACTGCCTCTGAACCGCTTCTTCTATCACCGTCTTCCATGCACATTTCGATCTCACCGTTTTAGCTGTGATCATCTCTCCCCCAATCTATACATCACATACATTGAAAAAGCACCCCAAATCCTTCAAACCCGATGGTCTGTGATGCGTCTTTAAACCCGATGGTCTGTGATGGTCCTTTGGGCCTTACAGTGACAGCCTGGGCCTCAGGATGAAATTCATTTTGCATGTTATTTCCCTGCGGGACAAATTGACCAGCTTGAGGATTGAGTTGGCTTGTCCTTCTTTGAGCTATATTCCTGTCCAGATACGAGTTCATTCCATCCGACCTTTTAGAGTTACATTTTGAATTGGTTTCCAGCACATTGATTTTTGCATTGGCTGCAGTTAGGTCAGTTTCCAGAGCAAACTGTTCCTTTTCCTTCCTTAGTTCCTCCTGCTTTGCCCTTAGTTCCTCCTGCTTTGCTTCCAACTCATGTTTCCTTTTTAAAGCTTTCATCCGCTCCAGTAGTGATGCTTTGTCAGCCTCTGCCTTTAGCCTGGTAGACGCGGTGGATGATGTCTTTGATACACTGGAGTGTGGTTTTTGTTGCTTTTCATTTGTACATGAAATGTTAGAGGCACTGTCCTCAGGATTGATATCATCAATAACAACACTTTGTTTAGTTTGAGCCTCATCATCAACTTCATTTGTTTCAACAACATCATTAGTTTCATTGTCAATATTTGCATTTGATTCCACATGAGGGTGCCCAGCAGCAGATAACCAAACCCTTACATCCTCTGTGAAATTACAAAATTTCATTATTGTTGCATTGAAACATGTATTTTGCCTTTTAACCTCTTCCTCAGGCAAATCCATATTTATGAAAGACTCATGCATGTCCTTAGCGTCCTCATAACAATTGATGAAGTTACTCAAATGAGCTCGCACATAGTTCACATTGTCAGTAGATTTCAGCAAGGTACGTATTGGTTCAATGTATTTCTTGGCCTGTTTGATTTTTGCAGACCTCTTTTCTTGACATGTTTGCATGTAAAATGCCAACCCTTTTGCGGTAAACTTGATGCCCCGTTTTACAGAGGGCTTGGGCGGAGCAACATTCTCCACACTTGCAACGTTTGAACCAACCACAGGCGTAGTCTCATTTGTCCCAACCAGCTGCTCCATATTGTCTGATTGGTTCATACAGCCAACTTCACGTCGGAGATTTATGAATGAATGTCTTTACAATGAAGTTCAACAACTCCCAATATTCATCAACATCATTTAGCGTCACGAGACAATAATTCAGTCACTCCAATAAGTTTGCCTTTTTCCAATAAAGCTGACGGATTATTCAATCTTCACATACCAATGATGTTGTTTTGTTCGAGTGCGACGTCCATTAAACCGTGTGGTCCTCCGTTCTCCGATCGTGTCTTTAACAGGTTGATCCAAGGCAATTCAAGCTTCACAAAAGTCACTGATCATCGTCTTCGATCTCCAGACCAAACGCTGGAGCGCCAGCATCCATGTCCTCTGATCTGAATGATCCTCTGTTTGAGCGTGGTGTTTCCATGTCCAAAACGTCCAACGGCAAAAATCCAAAACAACAATAAAAAGTGTCCGCTTCAATAAGGAAAGTTTTTAACTTTATGTAGTGGCTATTTGTCAACAACAATTAATAAAAACTAAAAAGCCACTGAAGCACCAGGGCAGCGAATCTCACGCAGATCAGGGAGTCCATTGTCCAGACAGCATTTGACATTTTTTTTTTTTTTTTTATTATTATTTTTTTAAACACACATATAAACAAACATGACAACACACGATAAGATACACAAGCATTAATATACAGTGTATATCCAACGAAATTACCATTTATACCAATGTCTTATACAGGATATACCCCTAATACCTGTTATCTAAAAACCTACCCACATATGCTCCAGCTCGAACCCCCCCCTCCCGGACCCCTCTTTGGATAGTACCTCCATTATCCCTCGCTCCTAACCAGACACTACCATTATAAGCTAGCTTTTATTCTCTCCACCACTTCTAACCACATTGACATTTTGGATTCATTGAGACCCAGAATTCTTGCTGTAGATATTTCTTGATAAATCACATCGAGATATGTAAGAAACCAAACTTTCCGGCACATTTTTTCCGGTTGAAACCAGCGTGATGCGATCAGCTTTTTAGCTACTGTGATACCCGATAAAACCAATCTCTTTAGCTGTGGATTTACTGCAAACTCAAAAACATCATTCAATAGTAATACAGAGGGGTGTACAGGTATATTCCAAGATACGAGTTTTGATAATTGTCGGGTCACATCTTTCCAGAATGTCTTAACTGGTGGGCAGTCCCAATACATGTGCATAAATGTCCCTTCGTCCCCATTTGTACATTGGGAGCATTTGGAGTCTTGTTTAAGACCCATTCTGTTCAGTCTTATAGGAGTCAAGTATGTCCTGTGAATATAGTTAAGATTGATTTGTTGATGGTCCGGGTTCCTTGATGTAAGTCGGACATTTGCCCAGGCTCCTTGCCAATCAAAGTCACTTTCCAGGTCTGGTATATCCCTCCTCCAGACAGAGTCTAGTTGGAGGGTTTCATACGAGGACGTTAGTAATTGATGATAAAAATCTGAAACAAAACCTCTCGATGTCTCTCTTTCATAGAAGAATTTGTGGTATCTGTGGTGTTCAATTGGTATGTCTAATGGAACACTGTGAGACTTCAAACATAGCCGTAACTGTATGTAAAAAAGCCATGTGGACTTGGTGAGATAAATCTTTTTGCATATTTCTCCATAACTACAAAAACCCTGTTTGTTAAAAACATTCCATAATGACTGTATGCCTTGCTCTTCCCATATAGGGAATCTTATAGGTCGTTTTTCAATTAAGAGTGCATTGTTATTGAATAAGGGAGTATGATTGTGCCATTTATGTGGGTTAGGATATTTTTTTTGTGTTTCACGCCATATCCGGATCGCATGAGTAATTATGGGGCCAAATTTCCATTCACAGTGCTTGATTGGTAGTTTAGTGTATGCTATGTCCTTCAGTCTATGTGGGGCTACTATGTTTTCTTCTAATTTTCTCCAGGATACTAATGCTTGGGGATCAAACCATGTTGTCAATGGTCTTAATGTGTACGCCTTAAAATAGTGGAAAAAATCTGGAAATGCCATGCCACCGTCTGCTTTATTTCTCTGTGCGGTGGATCTTTTTATACATGGTGGTTTGTTATTCCAAATAAATTTGTATGTGGAGGAGTGTAATCTTTTCCAGTAACCCTCTGGAGGGGGTAACGGTAGCATTTGACAGTTTTGTGGCATTTATTGTCTGTTAATCAAAGAATACAGAAAAATTATGTTTGAAACTATATGATCTCCTGACGCTGGTAAAAACCATATACCTTCCCTGATGCCCACTGTGCTATTGACTCTAATTACCTAAATACACCCAGCTGTGCTTCCCAATTGCCCAGAACCCCTTCAAAGTAAAAGCATTTAGCTGCGACTCATAATAACTTAAATAATATGGCCGTAAACAAATTAATACTACAAAATCACATAACAAATAAATATATTAAATAAATGTAAAAATTGTTAATAGCTCCCACAAATAGTATAGTATAACTGAGATTGTATAATATAGCATGTACAGAAAGACCCTGTGCCTCATCCGTAGCTAACAGTGTATTGCACTACCACAGGACCTAGTATGTCCTACCATGCTCTGTAAATAACTTATGTACATATACCGATGTTTACTTGTTTTATTGCACAATGTCGTTCTATTGGATTCTATTATATGTTATTACTATTGTATTATGCACATCGTTGCGGGCAAGACCACCCGCATTTCATTGTATACTCGTATGCCGTGACAAATAAAACTCTTGACTTGACTTGACTTACTGTATATATATTTATTTTTAAATTAAATTCAAAGCTAGTCGCCCCCCATTATCTTATTGGAAATTGCACCCAGGCCACATTTTATATCAACAAAGCTCTAGAGAGCCACATAAGCACCAATACGTCATAATTTAATCATGTACTGTAAATAAAATAGGGGAAATTACACTGATTCATTTCTTGGATATATAGCTGCCCCCCCCCCCCCCATTCTGTAAAAAGCATACTGTAATTCATACATGTGATGTTGTGGCAAACATCAAATCTACCCGCTTAACCTGGTGTCCATGAAACATCTCTGCTTCAAACAATAATCTCATTATGTTACTGTATTATGAACAACGCCTTCATGAGCACACTGCCCTTGGTTATGATGACACTGAATTGGGGTATGACTAATGTCTTCCCCTTTTCACATCCAGATGCATTTTTGCAGGCCTGGTAACGTACACCAGATGTTCAGAGACAGCGGGTGGCATGAGCCCCCGTAGAGAGGCTACGATTCAATTGTTACCCTGTCCATGTGTGAAAATATACATTAGAATGTATGACTGGAGCTTGACAAGGCATTTGTACCCAGGAGATGATGAGCCCATACCTCAATATCTCAAGGCACATGGATGGAGGGATGACAGGGCAAGGGAAGCAAGACAAGAGCAGAAGTGAATTCCCAGTCTGCCAGATGAAGGGCTTTTTGATATTCTGAGTCAGAGTAGTCTACTGTCGTTGACATTTCGAGGAGCTGCTTTCAAACAACACACTTTTGGTTTTGTCACGGGGGAAATGTCACAGACGGTGTTGAAATGCTGGGTTTTTGCTAATTTCTCTGTGTCCACAGGTGGATTCAAAATATCAGATCCCTCGTGAATAACATCAACATGCTTACGTGCAGACATCTGGGTGATTCATTCATAGTTTCAACACAATATTCATTCATGGAATGGATGAATCTTTCTTTGCTATAAGATAAGAACAGGCATTCCATGAAGTCATGAGTCACAAGTCATAGTAGTCTCTAATTAGAATAATTTTGTGCTTATTTTGTCAAGGGCACTACAGAAGAGTTATGAGCCCTGGGGTCAATAGCAAAAATGTCCTGCAGGATGATGTCACACATGATGATTTCTTATGCTTGACATTGACCTCTCAGTAGAAAGATTGCTTTGGCACAACATAATGACCCAGCTACTTAATTTATATGATAGATGTTTTTTTATGGCCAGCAATACATGTATCCACACAAATCCACAATCCCTAACCCTTTGTGGCCAGCAACACACAAATCAACAAATCCACATGAATAAACAGGAAAAGGCCTATCGACCATCTTCAGAGGTATTATTCCAGTTGTCTGTTTGTTGGGAACTAGAAACTGGGCCCCATTCCCCGTACCTGGTTCAACTAAGTCAATCAAAAGTCCCATTAGCCAGCTTAAATTAACCCGATGATTGAAGTCAGGCTATCTCGGTTTCTCGAAGGCTGATTCGGTCTCGTTAATTCGAACCAGACTTCAGTAATCAGGATAATTGCGCATGGCCATTTTACCTGAAAAGGGGGAGGTGTCGATCCCCGAAAACCATGATTTTCTAAGGCGAAGATATTGCAGACAAGTTAAATGCATATCTATAGGCTAATTTTAAGTCCCTCATTACACCAATCAATCAGATTATATTTCTTTAAATGTGCCTGCTGGCAGTAGGCTTAATGGAATGAATAATCGAATGAGATCTTGCTAGCGAAAATAATTAGTTCAACTCTTTCAGAATAAGTAGATAAAAACAAGCCCAAAGAGTATCTAATTGATCCGAATGAATAGATACTTATGGGTGTGTTCGGGGAGGTGCACGTGTGCGTGTGTGTTCGGGGAGGTGCACGTGTGCGTGTGGGTTAACCATCTGTAGTGTGGCAGTGAAAGGTTAACCTTCTGTAGTGTGGCTTCCGGTTCCGGGTCGGAAGGATGTGAACGTTTCTGAGCCACGCTGCCGCTCCCGAACTTTTATTTTACTTTAAAAAGCCTCTTTTTTTATTTTCAAGGTGATTGAACCACTAATATACAACATCCGTATCTAAGACTGTACTATTCGACCCAAAAAGGAAAAAGAATAACGAGCGTGATGACTGCACGAGTCTTGAGAAGCGAGGCCGCCCCTGTGGATGGGGCTACCATGGCTAAGCTAATGGAGGAGCTCAAACAGGCCTTCACTACGGAGTTCAGAACGTTTGCTGCCTCGCTCGAGTCTAGACTCGACGGCTTCCAGCAGGAGATCGCAGACCATACCCAACGCTTGACCTCCGTGGAGGACGGCATGGATAGGTGGTCGGATAGGATGGCGGAGCTAGAAGTAAGATGCACAGCTCAGGATATAGTCATCGACAAGCTAAGAAACAAGCTAATTGATGTTGAATCACGTAGTCTGCGTTCTAACATTCGCATCCTGGGCCTGGACGAATCCCTGCACAGCAACCGTCCCAGTGTCTTTTTCGCGGAGGTCCTGGTGGAAATCATGGGGAAAGATGTCCTCGCTACACCACCGGAGCTTGACCGATGCCACAGGACGCTAACACCCAGACCAGCACCAGGCTCCAGGCCTAGGGCCGTAATTGCCCGCTTACATCACTACAAGATCAAAGAGACTATTATCCTGGAAGCTCGCAAGAGGAGAGGGAATCTGACATACAGAGGGAAACCAGTCGCTATCTTCGAAGATTATCCCCCCGAGGTGGTCGAGCAACGTTCACAATACCGTGATGTCATGGGGCCCCTGTACAAGCGCGGATTTAAACCATCGCTCCAGTTCCCTGCGAGGCTAATCATCCGAACCAAGGAGGGCAGGATGCATCTACCGTCGCCCAAGGACGCCGTGGACTTCCTGAGGACCCGACCCAGAGGGACCTCGACACCGGTTTCGCCAGGACGAGACGCAGACCCGACACCGGCTTCACCAGGGCGAGACGCGGGCATGACGCTGGCTCCACCGGGGCGAGACGCGGACCCGACACCGGCTTCACCAGGGCGAGACGTGGGCCTGATGCTGACTCCACCGGGGCGAGACGCGGACCCGACACCAGCTTCACCGGGGCGAGACGCGGACCCGACGCTGGCTCCACCGGAGCTGAACGCGGACCCGACACCGGCCTCATCAGATCCTGACGTGGTAGTAGCGATGGACCGTTAGCATACTGCTACGGCTATCACACAGAAAGGGGTCGCATTTGGTATCTTATATCTTATTACATATGTGAGTATGGATGAATACTTGACATTAGGCCTCGCCTGGAAAGTTATCTTTTTATTTTTCTCTCGCTATCTGACATAAGGGGAGGAGGGGGACAAGTATGTTGTATATTAGGGGTGGACGGTATAAACGGTATACGGTATAAACGGTATTAATTTGCTCTACGGTATGGATTTTGACTATACCGTTTAACCGGTAGAGCAGCTCTAAAATAGCAATGACGTCATGTAACCACAGCGCGACTATTTCAATCGCATTTGCCCCTAAAAATAGATAGAATTAGTCATAGATAATAGATATGTGCAAACTGGAAAAAGTTATTTAGGAGGCTTCGCGCAGTGGGCGTGTCAACACGCAATTGTCATTTCATAATAAACACATATCACCGCGGCGCACAGCAAGTTTCAATTTCAGTTCCTGCCATTTTTAACCAGTGGAGAAAGGTAAGATATTTCCCTATCGTTTTTCTTATATGAATTATTCTACGTTAATAAAACATACCTGGTGATCAACTACAGTTTGCTGTAAACATTACGATATGTGTGTAGTGTTATGATAACGACGGCAGCAGCGGGAGCCGGGAGGAAGGCGTGCAGCAGTGGATTTGCGAATAGCATGCAGCTGCAGAGCCGCAGAGCCAGTGGCTCTTTCAGGTCTGGTCACAGGCCCGTCAAACAGCGCCCCCCCACCCTTGCGCCGTTCTGACCCCCATCGTCTCTAAGCATTTTGTGTGTCAATTTGTTGACACAATTGTCAATTCTTAAAGCTGAGGATGAGTGGCACCTTTGTCTCAATTCTTATTCAATTCAATTCGCTCTGCGGCTCTGCAGCTACATATGCTTCTAGCAAAATCCAGCCCCGCTGTTTGCAATGGGAGCAGGAGTCTCGACTCGGGACTTATTTTATTTGGAATATAATGACTTTATACGCAATAGTAGCCTAGTTTTAAGTTAAAATATTATAAATCTACATGCCTTGAGGATGTCATTCTTTATATAGCCTGCCTATCAGGCAAAAAAAATTATTCTAACAGAAACACTGATACCGTGATATATACCGTTACCGTCTATGCTTCAAATTATACCGTGATATAAATTTTAGACCATACCGTCCACCCCTATTGTATATGACTGTTGTACTGATGCGCGACCGTAGCCACGGGCTAGGTTGCTAACTGTTAACGTTTCGGAAGGAGCGGGACCTATTCTATTCCGTTTCGGATATTTCTGCCACGCTTATGACTTTTGCGCGATATACCAGCTCCCGGCCATGTTTTTGATCATGGCCACCGGGATGCATTTACTGTTGATTACACGTCGAGCGAGATGGGGTCTCGTGGCTGCGCCACCTGTTTGACTCTCAACCGGTTCATGCAACCCGCATGGCTCCCATTAATGTTTGCTGCTGTCAATGTGCTCGCAGGGGAGCGGCGGGCGGCCCCCGGCACAGCGCCCTCCTCTGGTGGGGAGGCATAACTGTGTAAGGTCGAACCAGCGTCAGGGGAGATAACAGTCTCGCGGACAGGGTATCGCCCCCTCCCGGCCTGGTGGAGGTACTGCGCGCCTGTTTTGTCGCAGCATGCCTGGCAGATGCACCCCCCCCCCCCCCCTTTTTACCGACAGTTCTGGGTTCCAGCCGTTGACCTTACTATTGGCTTATGGTTCAATTTGATTTTTTCTTGTTTGCTTTACACTCTGAGGCACTTTTGTATACAGGGAAATGTGGCAGTTGGCCACGGAGATGGTTCTACGAGTGGTAGGTTTGAAGTCTCTGGAAATGTTGGTGAGTCCCTGTGATGTTGGGGAAAGACCCACCGGTCCCACACATTTATATGTTTTTTATGTCATTATTATATGTTTTATGTATGGCTCGAAATACGTGTGCATAGTGTTTAGGTTAAGTGAATTCTACATGCCCACAGGCTTGCCCAGGTCTGCCCCACCTACACGCCCTTCAATGTTCTATGGCTACGGCTAACTCTGAGAGCTTCAAGCTCTGCTCCTGGAATGTTAGGCCTGCAGAAGTTGGCTAAGAGGAAGGCGATTCTGACCTTTTTAAGGAGGGAGAATGTGTCGATTGCTTTTTTACAAGAAACTCATACTGGGCCCAACGACACTGCTAAACTCCAAAAGAGCTGTGTAGGACAGGTCTTTGCTACAAACTATTCTACGTTTAGTAGGGGCGTGGCCATATTGATCAATAAAAATCTCCCCTTTAGACTTATAACTTCCTCTGTGGATAGCCAAGGTCGCTATGTGATTATCAAAGGGGTTCTTAAGGGTAAAGAAATTACATTTATGAATGTATACTGTCCCCCAGGCTATTCCCCTGACTTTCTATCCAAGATATTTGCTGAGTTTAATGGCCTGGCCTCTGAGAACGCCTTTGTGGGCGGAGACTTTAATTGTCACCTCATACCGTCTCTTGACAAACTGCCACCCAGTCTGGCTCCCCCCTCTAGGCAAGCAAAGACGCTCACCTCCCTATGCGAAGACACTGGATACTCAGATGTCTGGAGAACCCTTTGCCCATCAGAACTGAAGTTCACCTTTTTTAGCGGCCCACACAAGAGCAACAGTAGAATAGACTATTTCTTCATCCCTTCCTCTAAGCTCTTTCTAGTATCGTCCTGCACAATCGGAAGCATTGTTCTATCGGATCACGCCCCTATATACCTGGTCTACTCCCTGTCGGAAGAGAGAGCGCTGTCGAGGCGTTTGTCTCCTATTTCGAATCGGAATTTAAAATGTTCTACTCAATTAACTTTCGCTCTACGGATAACCCGTCTCTACTCTGGGAAACATCTAAGGTATTTTCTCGTGGACTGATTATATCTTATGTATCATCCAAGAAGCGCAAGAAAAATGAACAATGTAAAATTCTTGAATCCAAACTAGCCGACCTTGAAAATCAGCATGTTTCAAACCCAGCCCCGGCTGTGCTTATGGAGCTTACGGCCACCAGAGCGGCGCTAAACACTCTTCTGATCCAGGACGCAGAATATTCTCTTAAATTTGCCAAACAGAGAATGTACGAACACGGTGACAAGCCGGGTAGGTGCCTGGCTAACTTGGCAAAAAAAAGGGCTGACACCCAAGTAATAGCCTCAATCTCCGACTCCAACGGGGTCAGGTCCTTTGACACCAAAACTATTAACAAAGAGTTTGCCTCTTTCTATGCCCAACTCTATAGGACCGAGCGACCCGATGGTGCTCTCTCTGACATGCAGGTCTTCTTCGCTGAATTACACCTCCCTAAGGTTTTGAAAGATCAGAACTTGCTCCTTAACGCCCCAATTACGAAGGAAGAAGCTCTGGGCGCCCTTAAGGCTATGCCATCTGGTAAGGCTCCGGGCCCGGACGGTTTCGGATGCGAGTTTTATAAAGAGTTCGGTCATATTCTATTAGATCCCCTGCTGGCAATGCTTAATCACTCCGCTGAGGTGGGGATACTGCCCCAGTCTCTACGGGAGGCTAATATCTGCCTTCTCCTTAAGAAGGGTAAATGCCCTGAGGAGTGCGCCTCCTATAGGCCTATAGCCCTACTCAATTCGGACCAAAAGTTGCTTTCCAAGATCCTGTCCATGCGCCTGGAAAAAGTACTCCCTTCTATTATTAATGAAGATCAGACCGGTTTTATTAAGGGTAGGAACTCTACCGACAACATGAGACGGCTCATGAGGACTTGACATGGACCACACACATTGACAGTGTTGTGAAGAAGGCACGACAACGCCTCTACTTCCTCAGGCGCCTAAGGAAGTTCCAAGTCAGTCAGAAGATCCTTAAGAACTTCTACTCATGTACAATAGAGAGCATCTTGACCGGCAACATCACCTCCTGGTTTGGGAATAGCACTGCACAAGACCGAAGCAGACTACAAAGAGTGACACGTTCAGCCGAACGCACAATTGGAGGGGGGCTCCCCACCCTCCAGAACATTTACAACAAGCGTTGCAAGGGCAAGGCTAAGAGAATCATTAAAGACTCCAGTCACCCGAACAACTGCCTCTTTGAACTGCTGCGGTCAGGCAAGCGATACCGGAGTCTCAAGGCGAGCACAGAAAGACTCAGAAGAAGCTTCTATCCCCAGGCCATCAGGCTGCTAAACGAACAACAACAACCACCAAACGCACATAGCACACACATCCACACGCACACACTCACTTTAAACAAACACACTGTAGCACCCACTCCACACACTTTATAGCACACACCCACTTTAAACAAACACACTGTAGCACCCACTCCCCACACTTTATATTTATTGATGAAGGATTGCACTACAACTCGTACACCATACTGTAAATTGTACCTAAATTGTACCTCATCCCATTTCTGCTTTGCACTATATAGTACTGTACATTAGTACACTGCATAGTATTGTATATTATATGGTAACTCAGAACATTGTACATATGTCTATACCGAACACTGTGACCTCATTTTCTTCTTCTAAATTACATGCTATACTATGTTATTTGATACTATCTTGTCTAGCACAGTCTCTGGAGCGTAACAGTAAGAAGCATTTTGTATGAAAGTATTCTGTACTTCTGTATGACAACTATTAAAGAAACTTGAAACTTGAAACTTGAAACTCCTCAATATCATCCAAATGACTCGTGAGACAGACCACCCCGCGGTGGTTCTGTCTCTCGACGCAGAGAAGGCGTTTGACCGTGTAGAATGGCCGTATCTATTTTTAACCCTCGCTGAATTTGGCTTAGGTGACACCTTTATTGACTGGGTCAAGGTTCTTTAGAACTCGCGGATGTCGGCGGTCCTGACTAATGGACTTAGGTCTAGCAACTTTCCTCTGCAGCGGGGGAACCCCCAGGGGGATCCTCTTAGCCCTTTACTATTCGACATGGCCATAGAACCACTCGCACAGGCCGTAAGGCAGTCAGCCGAGATCTCAGGTATTAGAGTGGGCGGGAGGGAGCACAAAATCACCCTTTACGCGGACGACGTGCTGATCTTTGTGTCTAAGCCTGACTCTTCAATTCCATGTCTAACCCGCATGATTTCCACATTTGGAACCTTCTCGGGGTACAAAATAAACTTTTCCAAATCCGAAGCAATGCCACTTGGGACACTCAAATCTATCCCGATACAGCCCGAGCCCTTCCCATTTCGCTGGTCGCCCTCCGGCTTCGTTTACCTAGGAGTATTTGTGACACCCACCTATGATACGTTGGCTAAGGCCAATTTTCCCCCTCTTTTAGACACCATAAGGGCAGACTTAGTTAGATGGGCCCCCTTACCGATCTCCTGGCTGGGTAGGATTGCCCTCGTCAAGATGAACGTACTCCCCAGACTGTTGTACCCTCTTCAAATGATCCCAGTGCTGCTGACAAACAAGGTTATCAAGGTGCTGGAAGGCTGGCTAAGCTCATTCATTTGGAATGGGAAGAAACCGCATCTGAAAATGGCCAAATTACAGATGGATAGTGAAGATGGGGGTCTAGACCTACCTAATATTAGACACTACCAGCTGGCGGCACACCTTAGGGTGCTGGTCGGCTGGTTCAGAGCAGACCCACTGTCAATATGGCTGGACGTTGAATCCTCGCAATCTAAGTCCCCCCTGTGGAACCTACTATTTATCAAAGACTTTAGGTTTGTGAGGAAGGTGTGCTCCAACCCCATCACATTATGTTCCGTCAAGGCCTGGAAGACTGTCCGTAAGGTGGAGGGCCGAGCTAAGCTGACCTCTCCTCTTACCCCGATTGTAGACAATCCCGACTTTAAGCCAAACCAAATCGGCGGCGGCTTCAAGACCTGGTATAAGCAGGGCATAACCGATCTTGGCCACCTGTTTGATGGCCGGACCCTAATGTCCTTTACACAGCTGCAGCAGCGATATGGCCTATTGAAAGCGGAATTTTTTAGGTACCTACAAATTAGGCAGTTTATCACCAAGGACACCTCACTTTTAACTGACATCTCCACCTCGCAGGTGGAGAAAGCCCTCTCCTTACAGATCCCCAAAAAACAAATATCTATCTTCTATAGTACTCTGAACCTTAATCATCTTTATCTTCCTATGTTACTAAACAGTCCTGGGAAGAGGATTTGGACATAGAAATCACAGATGCAGACTGGCAGGATACGTGGACCTACGCAAAAAAAATCTCGGTTTGTAACCGCACCAAGGCCATCCAAATTAGAATATTACATCGCATTCATATTACCCCTGCCCGTAAAAGTAAAATGGATCCCAATACGTCCCCACTTTGCTTTAAATGCAAGATAGAGATTGGAAATCACGTCCACTGTTTTTGGACCTGTGTAAAACTACAGAGCTACTGGTACGACGTTGTAGAAGAACTGTCTGACATATTTCACACCCCCATCGAGCTGGATCCCCTCTGCCTTTTGCTGGGCCTCCCAGATATTCATGTTACCAATTCCAAACATAAGAGACTGTTCAATTTGTTGACATTTGCTGCTAGAAAGAACATCCTGTTGTTTTGGATCAAGGACGAGGTCCCGTCAATGAGGTCATGGCACAATATCATAATGGAATGTATCCCCTGTGAGTATATTACGTGTATGCTGCATTCCAAGTTGGACACTTTTTATGAGATCTGGGACCCCTATCTGTCACATATTGGGCCTGCACTATCCACCACTGTACTCGCCGGGTTTCCCCATTACCAGTAACTTCCCACTGCTGCCTTGTTTTGTCTGACGGTACTGGCATTGTAAATACTGTACATGTCCTATTGACTACAGTGGCACTATACATGTTCTCTTGACTGCGGTATACTGTACATGTTCTCTTGACTACAGTAGTGCTGTACATGTACCCTTGACTACAGTAATACTGTACATGTCCACTTGACTACAGTAGTACTGTACATGCCCACTTGACTACAATGATACTGTACATGTCCTCTTGGCTACAGTAGTGCGGTACATGTTCTCTTGACTACAGTAATGCTGTACGTATACCTTTGACTACAGCAATGCGGTACATGCCCACTTGACTACAGCAATGCGGTACATGCCCTCTTGACTATAATAATACTGTACAGGCCCACTTGACTACATTGATACTGTACGTGTCTTCTTGGCGGCAGTAGTACTGTACATGCACTCTGGGCTACTAGGGAATACACGGTCATATGCACACGTTCACAACACACATATATGCATGTACACATAAAACATATACATAGGTAAAGCACACGCACATATGGGTAGGTAGAACACACGTATATATAGCACACGAGATAAGGCGCACACGTGAAAGCCACACTTATTTTATTTTATTTTATTTATTTTATTTTCTATTGTCATTTCCTTATTTAATTTTTATTGTCTTTTTTCTTTTCTGTGTGCCTGTCTTGTAATGTTATTACTGTTGTTAGTGTCATTATTTTTATTATTATTGACGGTATTGTATTGTGATGTCTTGTTCTGTGTTGAAAATTGAAAATAAAAACATTTATAAAAAAAAAAAATAGATACTTATGAGGATATCTGTACTGTATGCGCTTATGTATCATGTACTATATAAGTACATGGTTCCCAAAGTTTTCAAGGCGCGACCCCCGCAATAACGGTGTCAGAGAGGCTTGGTGCCTATTAACAGTTTCACTATTAATCAGGTTTGAATCTGTTTCGGACATCATCCATACATGCATTAAATTGATTAACCTTTGGTTTATACCAGTCATGTTCATCACCCTCTTGTTCATCATCAGATAACAGTGCTTGAACAGATAAATGCATTTTCTCAAATTCATTCATCAAAACGTCAAAGGCTTGCAATTGCTCATTCACTTTTCTCAAGTCACGTCCACGTCATCAAGTCCGTCAAACAGCGCATCTCCTCAGACATTTTAATCCCAATTACAATATCACAATAACGTGTGAGTGACCTCCGGGGTTGTCACCAGCTTGTCTGGCCGTTCACACTAATACAATTGGCTGTATTAGAGGGTGGGAGAAGCTGGCGGGGTGGGTCCGGGTCGTTGTAAACTTCGACTCCTACAGTTCGGTCGGGGCGCCTGCTAAGCGCGGATAGGACCTGAGTGGGATAGTGTGATCCTTCCACACGCTACGCCCTCTACGATCCGCGCTGCCAGGTGAAAAGAAGCGGTTGATTGGCTGGACGTGTGTCGGAGGAAGCACGTGATAGCCTCCACTCTCCCAGATTATCTGACTGTGGGGGGTAAGTGCGCAGCGACCAGGAAGGGATTGGGAATTGGCATACGACTAACATTGGGATGGGAGAAAATCTGAGGAAAATGGAGGGGGAAAAAGATTAAAAATAAAATAAAAAAAATAACGTGTGAGTGACAGTGATACAATTCAACAATCCAAAGATTCAGATTCCTCGTAATTCACATCCACAATCCATGTGTAAATACGCTTCAATTTATGCTTGAATGAAACACAATCCGAGTGCTCCGGTTAAGCAAATACATCCACAGCGGAGAATATGAAACGAATCAAAGTCAAACTCCCGATAGGATCCAAGTTTCATTCATTAAAAATATCCTCGCAGTATTCACATTTGCAATGCTCCGTTATTGAAATAACCACATAGTGTGTGTCGCGTGTGCCGTATAGCTATGAAGTGCATTATTTAGGACAAAGTGAATCCATAGGCTGAATATGATTTATTATCAGCATTTTAGGTCTATTATTTTACATTTCAAAAGCCCCCTCTAGAAAAACTAAGCACACAAAAATTATTCAGAATGGTGTAATGGGATCTCTGAGGAAGGGAGCTGGCATTTTTTTGCGAGGGAGTTGCCAGTTTATCCAGCTAACTAAACCTGCGCTGGCGCAGGTTAAAAGGTTTTGATCTGTTGCCATAGTGATTTAGACAAACCTGCTTCGTGGAACCGAAAAGCCTGTCAAGTTATCCTGAAGATTATCCGGCTAACTCAGTTAGCCACGTAAGGGGAACGGGGCCCTGAACTAATGACAAGCTATATTAAATTGCCAATATATGTCTAGATTCTGAGACAGATCTGTCTTTCAGAGCATCCCCACTCCTCTTAAATTATAAATTATAGTACAGCTGTTGTTGTTATTGTTGTTGTTGTTGTGCCCAGCAATACCCATCATTACTCAAGAAAGGGTGCCCTTCCTCTGTTTTTCCTTATGCTTTATATTCCTAGTCTCTCTCTCCCCCCCCCCCCCCTCTCTCTCTCTCTCTCTCTCTGGAACTAGGTCAAACTTCCTATCTGAGCACTCACTCTCCCTCCACCCCCCCATCACATCTGTCCATCGTTTTAATAAGAGGTGCAGTTTAGGGCTGAATGAAGCAGCCTATTGGTCCATAATATTTATGCACACAGGCACATGATACAGCATTTAATTGTATTTAACTGTATGGATACTGTTTATAACGAGGAGATTACTCTCTACTCAGACAGCTTTGTTCACGTTCCACCGGCACTTGGACATAGATTCATGAGTCCTCTGGATGACACTCTGCTTAGTATTTCCATGTGGCGACGGTTCACTGGGTGCATAGTCCGTCAAAAGCTCCCCAGCTACACGTCAACAAAGTGAAGAGCAAAGAGCTGATACACTGCCAGGAGGAATCCTCCATTAGACTGGTTTTAATGCATGACCACATCTCGGCAGTGAGCTGCCACTGAGATCCTCTGAGACTTGCAGGCCAGCGTGCTGCTTGGCATTTTCCCGGTGTTAAAAAAAAAGAAGAAAAGATAAATCCCCTTGAGTGTATGTGTCCATGTCTTTTTTTCATGGAATATAAAGGTCCAATACTCAAACATAAACAATGAGTATAACCCACATCAGAAACCAGTGGGATGGGTTATTTCTATAGTCTTCAAAGATCTTCCACATTCTACACAGAGACTTTGATGAAAATGTCAAATTGTGTTTTGAATTATGTTGCACTGTTCATATTTATGACACGGATGTCTAGCTACATACTTATTAGGTATGTTATTAATGTACTTTTGTTGAGTTAAACTGCAGGAACAAAGACACACGTCTACACGAACTTGGCGGGGCAGGGAGAGAACTTTATTGCACATGCGCAGAAGTCATATACACACATGTATGGAATCTATGGATACCCGCAATGACCAAATGTGAGACTGTACATTACATTATGTTCAACACCCACACTCAGGCTCACCTTTACAAATTCACATAAAAAGAAAAACAGGTCTTCCTTAAAAACATAAATGACCTATGCCAGTCTGGCACATTATTCCTTGAATAACAACTCAGGAAAAACACAACCTTTTTATTGTTTGATACTTCTGGGTTATCTATGTTTCCCCAAACAAATAACATCTGAATTTCTCAAACTTTACTTTTGTCAGTGGTTTGGTCAACACGTCGGCCATCATGTTTTCTGGGGGACAGTATTCAATGGATATTTTACCATCAATATGTGCAGCTCGCACAAAGTGATATTTAATATCAACATGTTTGCTCCACGTATTAAAAGATCCACCGCACAGAGAAACAAAGCAGACGGTGGTATGGCATTTCCAGATTTCCACCACTATTTTAAGGCATACACTTTAAGACCACTGACAACATGGTTTGATCCCCAAGCATCAGTATCCTGGAGAAATTTAGAAGAAAATATAGTAGCTCCACATAGGCTGAAGGACATAGTGTACACCAAATTATCAATTAAGCAATGCGAACGGAAATTTGGCCCCATAATCACTCATGCAATCCGGATATGGCGTGAAACACAAAAAAAAGACTCTATCCCACATAAATGGCATAATCATACTCCCTTATTCAATAACAATGCACTCTTGATTGGAAAACAACCTATAAGATTCCCTAGATGGGAAAAGCAAGGCATACACACATTAGGAGACGTTTTCAACAAACAGGGTTTTTGTAGTTTTGATGAGATATGCAAAAAATTTAATCTCACCAAGTCCTCATATTATTTTTACGCACAGTTATTGGCATGTTTGAAGGCTCACGGTGTTCCATTAAGGATACCAATTGTACACCACAGATACCACAAATTCTTCTATGAAAGAGAGACATCGAGAGGTTTTGTTTCAGATTTTTATCATCAATTACTAACGGCCTCGTATGAAACCCTACATCTAGACTCAGTCTGGAGGAGGGATATACCAGACCTGGAGATAGACTTTGACTGGCAAGAAGCCTGGGCAAATGTACGCCTTGCATCAAGGAACCCGGACCATCAACAAATCAATCTTAACTATATTCACAGGACATACTTAACTCCTATAAGACTGAACAAAATGGGTCTTAAACAAGACTCCAAATGCTCCTTATGTACAAATGGGGACGAAGGGACATTTATGCACATGTACTGGGACTGCCCACCAGTTAAGATATTTTGGAAAGAAGTGACCCAGCAATTGTCAAATCTCTTAACTCTGGATATACCTGTACACCCCTCTGTATTACTGCTGAATGATGTCTTTGAGCATGCAGTACCTCCACAGCTAAAGAGATTGGTTTTATCCGGTATCACAGTGGCTAAAAAGCTGATAGCATCACGATGGTTTCAACCGGAAAAAATGTGCCGTAAGGTCTGGATTCTTACATATCTCGATGTGATTTATCAAGAAATATCAACAGCTAGAATTTTGGGTCTCAATGAATCCAAAATGGCAATGTGGTTAGAAGTGGTGGAGAGAATAAAAGCCAGCATATAATGGTAGTGTCTGGTTAGGAACAAATTATAATGGTTGGATTATCCAATGGGGGGTCCGGGAGAGGGGGGTACGAGCTGGAGCATATGTGTATTTGTATATCCTATTGTGTGTTGTCATGTTTGTTTATGTGTTTGTTTAAAAAATAATAAAAAAATAAAATACAAAAAAAAACATGTTTGCTCCGTTGCCGGATTTTTGGACAGAGCAATCGTCCCCTGATTGTCTTCGAATATTGTCACTGGTGTGTGCTGCCTTTCCTTATTCATACCTTTGAGTAATTGAACAAGATATAGGCTCTCTTGGGCAGTGGCTGCTAGAGCCATGTACTCCGCCTCGCATGTTGACAAAGCCACTGTTGGTTGCTTCCTGGTCTTCCAGGGCCCTATTCCCCGTATCTGGTTCAACTAAGTAGATGCCATTATCCAGATTCAATTAACCCGATGTTTGAATCCAGGCTTTCCCTGTTCCTTGAAAGCTGATTCAGTCTTGTTAATTCGAACCAGACTTGATACTCAGGATAATTGCGCGCGGCCACCTCACCTGAAAAGATAGCAGGTGTCGATTGCAGAAATCCTGATTTTCTAACGGCATTGATTGATTGATTTAAAACTTTATTAACAGATTGCAGAATGGGTACAATACAGTACCGCTCAATAGCCTCGCCGACAAGTTAAATGCAAAATCTATGTTAAGTCCCTCATTACCCCAATCAATCAGATTATATTTCTTTAATGTGCCTGCTGGCAGTAGGCTTAATGGAATGAATAATCAAATGAGATCTATTGCTAGCGAAAATAATTAGTTCAACTCTTTCACAATAAGTAGATACAAACAAGCCCAAAGAGTATCTAATTGATACGAATGAATAGATACTTATGAGGATATCTGTACTGTATGCGCTCGGCTTAGGTATCATGTACTTTATATATAAATACATGGTTCCCAAAGTTTTTAAGGCGCGACCCTCGAAATAACGGTGTCAGAGAGGCTTGGAGGGAGGCTTGCAGTTTCACTATTAATCAGGTTTTAATCTGTTTCGGACATCCATACATGCATTGAATTGATTAGCCTTTGGTTTATACCAGTGACACCTTGTTCATCATCAGATAACAGTGCTTGAACAGATAAATGCATTTTCTCAAATGCATTCATCAAATGTCAACGGCTCATTCAATTTCTAAATCTCATCAGACATTTTAATCCCAGTTACAATATCACGATAACGTTTTGATTGATTGATTGATTGAAAACTTTATTAACAGATTGCAGAATGGGTACAGTATACAGCTCAATACATACAATTGTTAAGGGGATGCAGACCAGAGAAAGACTTTCGTCTTGTTTAAATCAGGGTCCCCCATTTTCAATACATCATAACATATATGACACACACGACATACAGATAGACAGTACTGCTACATCTATACATTTATGACATACCAGATTTGCAAATACAGTACTGTTTGTGATACAAAAAGTGTCCAGAAAAGAGTGTATATACATTTGACATAGAAACTGTACATTGGAGGATGTTGGGTAGGTGGGGTGGGGTTGGGTGGGTGGGGGAGGGGGAACTGTACATTGTAGGTGGGGGGGCGGGTTGGGTAGGGGGTGGGTGGGGGACACTGTACACTGTACATTGGAATACTGACAAAGCCATACTTGGAATGTACGTGTGAGTGACAGTGATACAATTCAACAATCCACAGATTCAGATTCGTCGTAATTCATAATCCACAGTCCACACATAAAGACGCTTCAATTTATGCTTGAATGAAACACAATCCGGACGCTCCGTTAAGCAAATACATCAACAGCGGAGAATATGAAACTAATCAGAGCCAAACACCCGATTTCATCATCATCATCATCAGGTGGCTTCTTCGTTCCGAAGGTTGCCTATCACTCTCCAACCCATTCTGTCCCCACTTCTTCTCTCCAACTCCGTGACTCCGCCTCTCACTCCGCTCCAATCACAGACGTCGTCTACCCAGCCTCTTCTTGGTCTTCCACTTCCTCTCTTTCCATCCACCTTCCCCATCACCACCTTTTTGAACATCTCCCCGCTGGATCCTCTCAGAACATGCCCGCACAACTCCATCTTTCTCTTTTTAAACCTCTCCAGCAGCTGTCCTCCTTGCATACCTGCTCTTCATTCATTAAAAATATCCTCGCGGGATTCACATTTGCAATGCTCCCTTATTAAAGTAACCACTAGTGTGTGTATCGCGACTCCGAGCGCCGTATATATGACGTGCATTATTTAGGTCAATGTAAATCCATAGGCTGAATATGATTTATTATCAGCATTTTAGGTCTATTATTTTACATTTCAAAAGCCCCCTCTAGAAAAACGAATCACAAAAACATAATTCAGAATGGTATAATGGGATCTAGACTGTGAGAATTATTTCAGGAAGCTCTTTGCGAGGGTGTGGCCATGCAGGTTATCGAGCTAACTGAACTAAACCCTGCCCTCGACCAGGTTCAAACTTTTTGATCTGTTGCCATAGCGATTTAGAAAATCCGATGTCGGGGAACGGAAAGGTCCGGCTTAAGTCAAGCTATGCTGAAAATTATCCGGCTAACTCAGTTAGCCAGGTACGAGGAACAGGGCCCTGGATACAACTGGACCCTCTTTGACAAAACTAAAACAGTACCCAGTAGTACTCCTCCTGTCATTTTGGTCTGACGCCCAGTCGGCATCACTATAGCCCTCTAGTTTAAGGTCTTTATCACTTCTTTTGTAACATAGCTCATATTCACTTGTGCCCTTCAAGTAATGTAGCACCTGTTTAGCTGTTACCCAGTGTTGTTGTTTTGGCTGTGCTAGGTATTGTGACAACTTGCTGACCACCCAGCTTAGGTCTGGTCTAGTAGAGGTATTCTCCTGGAACCATCACCTTATCGCGGTGGAGAGGTTTGCGTGTCCTTAGGATCCTGAGAGCTATGTTGTCTGGAGCCTAGTGCTCCTGGTAGGGTCACCCATGGCAAACTGGTCTCAGGTGAGGGAACAGACGAAGAATGGTTCAACCACTGCCCGGTGGGCCTGAGAGTGCAAAGGGCTAAGGGAGCACTACCCTGACAAAAAAGCACCCCTGGGTAGGCCAATCCCCCGCTCAGAGGTTAACTTTTGATTACGAAAACACTAACAGATAACTTGAGCGCAAGGTCTCTCGGTGGTGGATCCGAAATGGAAAATATGACGTCTGCTAGCCAAAGCCTCTGGGAAGCTAGGAGATCGAATGTCCTCCCAACCAGGAAACCTACAAAGATAGGAACATGGAACGTGCGCACCATGTACGAAGCAGGGAAAGCTGACAACATCGCTATGGAGATGCAAAGTTACGGCTTACACATACTAGGTTTAAATGAAACAAGATGGATAGGTTCAGGAGAGAGCAGATTAGCATCCGGAAAACAGATACTGTACTCTGGACATGAAGAAGAAGGCGCCCCACACACGCAGGGGGTAGGCATCTTGCTCTCAACACAGGCGGAGAAGGCTCTCATTGGATGGGAACCAGTCTCCTCTAGACTCATCACAGCAAAGTTCAGAACGTCTCATCCAAGAATCACACTCAGGATCATTGTGGCATACGCACCAACCAACGATGCCACAGAAGAGTCAAAGGAGGAGTTCTATGGAAAACTACAGAACACACTACTCAAAGCAATGGAAAGGGAGGTGGTTATACTGATGGGCGACATGAACGCCAAAGTGGGAAAAGAAAACAACGGATACGTACCAGTCATGGGACAGCAAGGAGTGGGCTGCAGAAACGAAAATGGGCAGATGTTTTTGGGCGTCTGTGCAGACAACAGCCTGGTAATTGGCGGAACCTTTTTCCCACATAAAGAAACTCACAAGACCACATGGGTGTCCCCTGATCAGAAAACATGCAACCAAATCGATGACATATGCATCAGGAAGCAGTTCAGACGATCTCTGCTCGATGTGCGAACAAAGAGAGGTGCAGATGTGGGATCAGACCACCACTTATAGACCACCAGTCATAGCAAAGGTACAACTGAAGTTGAAAAGGGGGACCCCAGGAAACAGAATAACAAAGTATGACACCAAGAAACTGGAAGAAAAACTACACCAGAAGCACTTCCAGATCACACTGAGGAACAAGTTCCAGGCCCTGGCTGAAATGGGCAGTGGGGAAGAAGAAATCGACGAAAGCTGGGAGAAGATCAAAAACGTGTGGCAAACAACCTGCGAGGAAAGTCTGGGAAGAAGAAAGAAAGAAAACAAAATGTGGATCACCCAAAGAACATTGGACAGCATGGAGGAGAGGAAAAAGGCAAAGGACCACCTCAACAATGCCAGGACGAGAGCAGCCAAGGAGAAGCACACAAAGGAATACAACAGGATACAGGGTGGCTACGTGGCGTAGTGGGCAAGGCGCTCACCACGAATGATGGAGACGCTGGGCTCGCCTGTTCGAGCCCAGCGCTCCACATTGCTTTCAGTTTAGCTGGTCGTACTAATACACATTGGCCATATTAGGGGGTGGGAAACTGATGGGTGGGGTTTGGGCGTTGTGGACAGCGACTCCTACAGGTCGGTTGGTGCGCCTGCGCAGTAGAATCAGGAAGTGTCGGGGCAGCGTGAGCCTCCCACACGTTACTCCTCTCCACTGAGAGATCGAGCTGCGCAGGTGAAAAGATGCGACTGCTGTTACCTCAAGTACCGGAGGGGACTTGTGCTATGTATGACTTAGTCCACATTGCAGCCGGCTTGTGGGAGGCAAGAAACAGCGTTTGTGACAGGGGAGGGTTGAATTGGATGATACGAAATTGGGATGGGAGAAAATATAGAAAATGGGAGAAAAAGTGAAAAAAAAGGAATACAACAGGATACATAAAGAAATAAAGAAAAAGGTCAGGGCGGACAAGAGATGCTACTATGAAGAGCTTGCTGCACAAGCAGAAGAAGCAGCGGGACAGAGAAACATGAGAGAGGTATACAACATCACCAGGAAGCTCTTGGGGAGAAGGATGAGATCAGAGAAGCCCATAAAAGACAAGGCAGGAAACACACTATCCACAAAGGAAGAACAAACAAGGAGATGGGTAGAACATTTCACAGAGCTGCTCAACAGAGCACCAGCGAGCATCCCAGCAGATATACAAGCAGCAACAGACACACTCCCACTGAAAATGCCCCCCCCCAACAAAAGAAGAAATTAGGAAAGCAATATCACAATACAAGGCTGCCTGTTGTCCCCCTTCTTGTTCCTGCTGGCCATTGATTGGACCATGAAGAAGACAACAGAAGGAGCCAGAAACGGCATCCAGTGGACACTGATGCACCAGCTTGAAGACCTCGATTTTGCAGATGACCTAGCTCTCTTATCACACAGTCACCAGCAAATGCAACAAAAGACCAACAAACTAAAGGAAACAGTCTCAACTCTAGGAATGAAGATCAATAGGGTAAAAACCAAGATTATGAAGATCAACACAAAGTGCCAGCAAAACATTGAACTAGAGGGAGAGGCCATCGAAGAAACTAACTCCTTTACCTACCTTGGGAGCGTAGTAGATACAGCGGGTGGCACAGAAGAAGACATCAGAGTGCGAATCGGAAAAGCAAGAACGGCATACAACCTACTTGGTAGAGTATGGAGGTCTCGCGAAATAAAAACCAACACAAAGCTGAGGATCTTTAACTCCAATGTTAAATCAGTCCTCCTGTATGGCTCGGAGACCTGGAAGACAACCGTAGGGCTGAGGCAGAAAGTACAGTCCTTCATAAATTCCTGCCTCCGCCGCATTCTAAGAGTGAGATGGCCAAATGTCATTACAAATCTGGACCTGTGGGAGCGCACAAAACAACTACCCCCGCCAGAAGAAATAAAGAAGAGAAAGTGGATGTGGATAGGCCATACCCTGAGAAAGGAAGACACAAACATCACCCGGCAAGCCCTACGATGGAACCCACCTGGAAAGAGGAAACGCGGCAGGCCTCGAAACACCTGGCGCCGTTCTTGGGAAGGGGAAATGAAAGAGGCTGGACTGGGATGGCACAACATCGTTCGGGAGGCCAAAAACCGCGCAACATGGAAAGAAATCGTCAGTGGCCTATTATGCTCCGCAGGGAGTGCAAAGGCTTAAGTCAAAGTAAGTCAAGTAGAGGTCATTATGTAGATCAGGCTGCCAACTATCTCTCTGTAACCTGTGGCATCTACAACCTCACCCTCCTCATCAAAATTTAGCTTTTGCTCACAGGGTGTTGACCTCGGTTTACAGTCAGACATGTTAAACCTCTGTAGCACCTTTGCAATGTGTCTTGCCTGACTCATCTTGATTTCTCCCTTTTTCTGTGTGAAATCAATATCCAAGAAATGTTTCATTTCCCCTAGATCTTTCATTTTGAACTTCATTTTCAACATTTCCTTCACCTCACTGATCAAGTCGTTGCTGTTGGCTGTAATTATCAAATCGTCCACCTAAATAATCAGGATCACCTTCTCATTTTCACATTGTTTATCATATACACAATTGTCAGCTGCATTCTGGATAAATCCGTTTTCTACTAGGTGATCGTGTAGGAGTTTGTTCCAGTTGCGCCCTGATTGTTTCAGGCCATACAACGACTTGTTCAGCTTGCAAACCAAACGATCATCAGTGTTGGACTCAACTATGAATCCCTCCGGCTGTTCTATATAGACCTCACAGTCCATCGGGGCATGTAGGTATGCCGTTTTCATGTTCATCTGATGGAGCATTAAGCCGTCCTGTGCTGCCATCTGCATTAGAATTCTCACTGAGGTCATGTTAGCAGTTGGGGAGAATGTCTCTTTATAATCTATCCCCTCTATCTGGCTATAGCCCTTAGCTACATATCTAGCTTTGTATGTTTCAGATTAATCCTGGCTCTCTTTAATCGTAAAGACCCAGCGACCTCCCACAACAGTTTTCCCTTTAGGAAGTGTGGTCAAAGTGAACGTTTCGTTCTCTTTTAAAGAGTTAATCTCTTCTTCCATTGCGTTAGCCCACTTCTGAGACTTATTAGAGCTCATGGCCTCCTTGTATGTGTTTGGTACCCCAAATACAGCTCTATAGAAATAATCTACATCTTGTTCGTCAGTACATTCTGCTTTACACTGGTATTCTTCAAGATATGCTGGGGTCTTCCTCTCTCTAGTTGGGTAGCGGTTTCTGCCCCCACTATCCCCCTGGTTACTAGAAAGTGTACCACTTTCACCTTCTATACCTGTAATCTGGGACTGCTCACCAGTCATAACTGGTACTACATCAGGCTCGTATGAGTCTCTATCCTCATAGCTGTCTCCATCGTTGTGTGGACCTGTTTGTGTTTGGCAGTCTCTGTTGCTCTTCTGTATGAACTTAACTAATCTATGCTTTGACACTGTTTTTGGATAATAGACATTGTATGCAGGGCTGTATTTATCATATCCTATGAAAATGCCCTTCTCGCACCTTGGGTCCAGTTTCTTTTTGTCTTGTCTATAGGCATAGCACTCTGTGCCAAAAACCATCATAAGGGAAATATTTGGTGTTTTCCCTGTGAAAGCACTGTATGGGGTTTGCTTTAATCGCTTACTATAGCACCTGTTGCGTATCTGTGCAGCTGTCTGCACCGCAAACCTCCATAGCTGCTTTGGCATCTTACTTTCTAGAAGCATACATCGTGCCATGTCAAATAGTGTTCTCCAGTTTCGTTCTGCTGTGCCGTTCTGATGCGGCGAGTAAGGGGCACTAGTTTGGTGACTAATTACATTTTCTCTCAGCAGATCTTGGAAACATCCTCCAGTAAACTCTGTACCATTGTCAGACCGAATTGTTTTCCCCTGCCCAAAAGAAGCCGTGTCAGCTAAGAATTTTTCTGTAGCTTTAGCTGTATCACTCTTTGACCTCATGAAATATGTCCATGTCATACTGCTATAGTCATCTGTGAAAGCTATGGTGTATTTATAACCATCTTTATCAGCAGGCTCGATCGGGCCGCACAGATCTGTATGGACTAGTTCCAGTATTCTTTTAGCTTTGCTATCAGCCTGTCTATTTCTAGACTCTAGACATGTTTCACAGTTGAAGTTAGATTTGTCATTTTTCCCCTTAATTTTCATTCCTTCAACTACACCTTCTAGTCTTGAATCTATGTTACAATGACCAAGGATTCTGTGCCACATTTCAATATCATGACATCCTTTGTATCCGTCAACATTATCATCAGTATTATTAGCTGTAGACAGATAATACAGTGTCAGTTTCCCAAATACTTCAATGTTAAACTTGGTACCCTCATTTTTATACCCCATCCAATTTTCACCTTCCTTGAAGTGGATTTCTGCTCCGTTGCTTGAGGCTGCTTTAATGCAGAAAAATTCCTGAGGGAACGTCGGGATATACAGGGCCCCCTTCAGTCGTGCTGTCACCTTTCTCCCTTCGCTGTCAATTAAGGTGACTTCAGCTTCTCCTCTGGCCTTGGCAATTCCGGTTGCCTTTGTCCCGTCTGCAAGTTCAATTACGTGACTCTTGGGCTTAAAGTCTTTATCAACTGTTTTGAACTTTGCAAAGTAATTTACCATGTGTGACGTCGCGCCACAGTCGACCATCAAACCTCTGTTGTTGACAGTCCGCCTCACCGGCCCGGTGTCCTCTCTCAACTTGAAGCAATACGACCTTCCTTCCTGGTCATCGGCGTCCTTCTGTCTTTCGGTGGGTGCCGTCTGTCTCTCGGTGTGCTCCCCAGCATCCGTCCTGGTCTCGTGCTGCACCCTGCTCTGCTCCGGTCACTCCCGCAATGGCGTCTCGCTGCTTCCCCCGGCCTGGCGCGTCTCTCCTGCATTCCGCTCTTCTTGCTTCAGGCATGTTCGTACATGTTCGAGACATATGCCCCTTTTTGTGACATCTGTAGCACTCAATTTCGGCCATAATCTTTCTCTCTCTACCTCTTCCACGTGAGGTGGTGACTGCTGCGGCGGCTCTTATTACACTGTCGCTGTGCCTGTCATCACTATTACTCGGCTTGTACCTTTCTGTGTCTTCAAAGCTCCTTAGTTTTGCCTTGAATTCACTGAATGTCAGGTTGTCATTATTCTGAGTAATATGAACCACGAATGGTTTGAAAGAATCCGGCAGTCCCTTCACTACCATTCCCACTTGCAACCCGTCACTAATGTTCTCGTTGGCTCCTTTCAACGACGAGAATATTGTCTCTGCATGAACAATATACTCCGTGGCGGTCTCGTTGCTTTCCATGTGAAGAGCTGAGAGTTCACAATATAAACTCACCACGCGCGGTTTTCCTTTGCCCGCGTAATGTTGCAGAAGTATCTTCATTGCCGCCCTACCGTCGGCTGCTGCATCCCGCATAATTAGCGACAAGCTATTATTGTCCAAAACTTGCACCAGCTCCGCGTATGCTTCTCTGTTTTTCTTGACGTCTGTTGCTCTCAACTGGGCAGCATTTTTGCCCGCAGCGATAACTGGCACGTTCAGTAGAGTCTCGCTGAGTCCTCTCAATTCCATGTGCGCTAGGAAGCGAGTTTCCCCTAACTCGTATCCTCTCTCGTCGCTATCGAACAAAAGTGTATTAAATCGCTGACTAGACATAGCACTGGGCCCATTATTAATGTACTTTTGTTGAGTTAGACTGCAGGAACAAAGACACACGTCTACACGAACTTGGCGGGGCAGGGAGAGAACTTTATTGCACATGCGCAGAAGTCATATGTATGGATACCCGCAATGACCAAATGTGAGACTGTACATTACATTATGTTCAACACCTTAGAAAAAAGTAGCATATTCTTACTGTATATTCAGTAACTCTCTCAATGTGAACTTTTAACCTTACATTCTCTTTTCAAACAGTTTGCCCTCTTGCCCTGCTTTTAAGCAGCCTGCATGTGTTGTGACTTTTCAAATGTGATCTCAGAGGAAATCAATACAGCAGATGCCATGAGTAATTCCACACAGTCATGATGAGAGTGGTTGCCTCTATCCTTATCACACTAGGTACCCAGGGAGGCATACTCTTCACCTATGAAGAATCTTTCTGATGGAGGATAAAACGTCTAAAAAGATTACAGCCCCGCGACGCGGCAATGAGGCTGCTGTGGTTCACAGGCTCTTTCCGCCTTCAACGCCGCCCGCAGCAGAAGGAGTTCGCGGTGCCTTTCACTGTCATCAGTCATAATAATATCATCAGTCATCTCTAATAATATTAATCACTGTTCAATGTACTAATATACAATACGGCTCACTTTTCCCACTTCAATGACAGATAATTTAATAATATTGTCGCGGCGGAGCTCCGTCGCGGCAGCATTATGTAGCAGTAATCCCCCCTTCTTTACCATTGACAAACTAGCTCAATTGGTAACTCTGCTTGGCTGTGGATCCTATGGCCCTAAGTTTGATTCCCTTAAGTTTTTTTTTCTTTTTTCTTTTTTTTTACGTGCATTGCACTATAGCGTGTATGGTACAGTAACGGTCTCTGGAGCGCAACAGTAAGAAGCATTTGCACTGCAACGCATACACCTTACTGTAAATTGTACCATACAATATACAATATACAATACGCTATGCACGAAAAAAAAAAAAAAAAAAAGACTTAAGGGAATTGAACTTAGGACCATAGGATCCACAGCCAAGCAGAGTTACCAATTAAGCTAGTTTGTCGATGGTAAAGAAGGGGGGATTACTGCTACATAATGCTGCCGCGACGGAGCTCCGCCGCGACAATATTATTAAACAGCGGCTCTGTCATTGAAGTGGGAAAAGTGAGCCGTATTGTATATTACAAAGACAGGTCCTGAGAGCGGCTGAGAGGAAGTATAGAAAATCACGCCTCACTGCTGACATCGACACATATCACAACCTCTTGTTAACATTCTCCAAAACCATTACTAATGCCAAAGCTTCTTTCTTTCACCATAGGATCGAGGCCTCTGCCAAGAATCTTCGCAAACTGCATGCTACCATGTCCTCCCTCCTCACTCCCCCCCCACCCCCTCCTCCCTCATCTTTTTCTGCCGAAGACTTTGCGATCTTCTTTGAGGAAAAAGTGGAGAACATCCGCAGCTCCTTCTCCCAACCCCCACCCATTCCAAACGCTGAATCGAGAACCTCATCCTTCACTCTGTCATCTTTCTCTCCCATTACAGAAGCCGAGACCCTGACACTGGTAACGTCGAACCGTCCGACTACATGCCAGCTGGACCGGCTACCCTCCCCACTCCTCCAGACCATAGCACCGGACATCCTCCCATTCCTAACTGCAACCATCAACTCCTCACTCAACTCGGGGGTGGTCCCCACCTGCCTAAAACAAGCCAGAGTCACGCCCCTCATAAAAAAACCAACCCTGAACCCCACCGTCATAGCCAACTATCGTCCTGTCTCTCTTCTCTCCTTTCTTTCTAAAACACTTGAACGTGCTGTATCCAACCAACTTACTGCTTATCTCTTACAGAATGACCTCCTAGACCCCAATCAGTCTGGCTTCCGGACTGGCCACTCCACAGAAACGGCCCTCATTGCGGTCACAGAGGCACTTCACTTAGCAAAAGCGAAAGGCCTCTCCTCTGTCCTGATTCTCCTAGATCTATCTGCAGCCTTCGACACAGTCAACCATCAGATCCTCCTCGCGGCCCTCGCAGGAATGGGAGTGGCTGGATCTGCGCTGACATGGCTGACATCATACCTCAACGACCGCTCCTACCAAGTGTCATGGAGAGGGACTCTGTCGGCCACCCGCCCCCTCCGGACGGGTGTCCCCCAGGGCTCGGTCCTAGGACCCCTTCTCTTCTCCCTCTACACTAAATCACTGGGTAACATTATCACGTCTCATGGCTTCTCATATCATTGTTATGCCGATGATACTCAACTCTTCCTCTCCTTCCCTCCCTCAGATATCCACGTCTCTGAGCGGATCTCGGCCTGTCTGTCCGACATCTCCGCCTGGATGACGACCAACCACCTCAAACTGAACCTAAGCAAAACAGAATTGCTCCACCTGCCGGCCAAATCCTCCCCCCTGACCGACCTCTCCATCACAATCGAGAATGCAGCTGTGACCGCGTCCCCGACCGCCAAGAACCTTGGTGTTGTCCTCGACGACCAGTTGAACTTCTCTGCTCACATCGCAGCGACAACCAGAACCTGCAGATTCCTCCTGAGCAACGTCAGAAGGATACGCCCCTTCCTGACAAAAGAAGCCACCCAACTCCTCATCCAATCAACAGTCATCTCCCGCCTCGACTACTGCAACGCACTGCTAGCTGGCCTCCCGGCCACTGCCACCAACCCTCTTCAACTCATTCAAAACGCAGCGGCCCGCCTGATATCAAACCTACCGAAGTCGGCCCATGTCACCCCACTTCTTAGGGACCTGCACTGGCTCCCCATTGCTGCACGTATCCGCTTCAAGGCCCTCGACCTAGCATACCGTGCAGCAAAGGGAACCGCTCCCGCCTACCTCCGGTCAATGGTCTCTAACTACACACCCTCAAGACTCCTACGCTCTGCATCTTCTGGCCGCCTCAGACCTACTCCTATCCAAGCTCCCGGAGGGTCATCAAAGAGAAGCCGCCTATTCTCAGTCCTTGCCCCACAATGGTGGAATGAACTACCCATCCCAGTTAGGACAGCCGAATCCCGTCCAATCTTTCGCCGTCGACTAAAGACTCACTTCTTCAACCATTATCTGAAATGATTAAAAAAAAAAAAAAAAAAAATCTAACCCTGACTAACCTTACTGTCATGCACTTGTCCTAATAAACTAACCTACACTGTAACACGCAACACTTGATGAACATTGTTACTCAGCTGATAGAGTTGTACCCTTCTTGCTGTCTTGTCGTACAGAACTTGTAAGTCGCTTTGGATAAAAGCGTCAGCTAAATGACTAAATGTAAATGTAAATGTATATTAGTACATTGAACAGTGATTAATATTATTAGAGATGACTGATGATATTATTATGACTGATGACAGTGAAAGGCGCCGCAAACTCCTTCTGCTGCGGGCGGCGTTGAAGGCGGAAATCGCCTGTGAACCACAGCAGCCTCGTTGCCGCGTCGCGGGGCTGCCGCGTCGCGGGGCTGCCGCGGGGCGTGGCCGCGGCGGTCACGTGCCTGTCGGGGCCAATCAGGCCTACCCCGGGAAATAGCTACAGTTGCGGAACAGCTACAGGCTACCAGGAAAGCTGTTGGTTCACCAGGAAAAGCGCTTTTGTGCCTTGTGTGTAGGATAATAAAAGCATAATTAAGCGGCATCAGGTCTGTCTCTGTGAGTACTACGTTTGTCTGAACCCATGGGGGGTAGCACCCACATTGCTATAGTATAGGGCTAGGGTTCCAGATATTGGAACTATTCCCCGTTAATACATCACATTCTGAGTGTATCTTTTATAAATGATACATCAAAAGATATTCCACGCTAAAGCAGGATGTAGATGTAAGCAACATCCAAAAACAGAAAAGATAGCATGTTTCATGGAAAACATTTCACACAAAAACAATGTGTCTGTTATTTATTACAATATGTCCAAAATGCTCAGCCAATGTGCTGTGAGATTTGCAGTGCTGTTGAGAATGACCCTTTCCTGTCAATGACTGGACAGATATGAACTAGGCCACACCCTCATTTGTAAAAGATTTAAAAGGTATTTGAGTGGATTTGTGTTGTTAGACCAGCGGTTCTCAAACTACGGGTCGCGACCCAAAGTGGGGTTGCGGGTAGGTGACAGTGGGGGGACATTGGCAACTAAAAAAAAACTCCGGCCGAGTTTCCCCCCCGGCAGCTGTGTGTATTTGCCATGTCTCGCCCCTTCATCAATGGAGGCCGACACACGTATTCCAATACACATCTCACTACACTACACTCTGCGCATTTTTTTTTTTTTTTTTTTTGGTCTTTTTCCCCCTCCATTTTCCTCCGATTTTCTCCCATCCCAATGTTAGTCGTATGCCAATTCCCAGTCCCTTCCTGGTCGCTGCGCACTTACCCCCCACAGTCAGATCATCTGGGAGAGTGGAGGCTACCACGTGCTTCCTCCGACACACGTCCAGCCAATCACCGCTTCTTTTCACCTGGCAGCGCGGATTCTCATCGAGAGGGCGTAGCGTGTGGGAGGATCACACTATCCCCCTCAAGTCCTTCATGATATACCATCCGTTGCCAGCTCTATTTAACATGGAGAAGTTCCCCTTCTTTGCAGGGCTATAACTTTTTAAATTCTGTTGCTAGATTGCCATTATTAGGGCCCATTCAAGGTCCTATATGTATTGTTCATGGTGTAGCAACGTTAAACTTTTTCATTCACATATTCATACTAAAATATGATCTAAAGTATAAGTATGTTTTCATCTCTTTCTGCAGCTTTCTCCAGAACGTGATTTATAGCCCCAAATGCATTATATTGATGATGAAATACAGTTTGATAGCAATCAGCGCGATATAAAAAATTCCAACTGGAAGTACTTCTGGAAGTTATTACACGTCATCTGATGTTGACCGGATGGGCGAGGGGGCGTTTATAATTCCGTGGGCAGCGTTATACCATTCATCTAATGTGGGACATATGTTCATCAGATCAGTTAGTATCGAACACGGAAATATTACACGCTAAAACTCACCCCAGTCTCCGCGGGCTGTTGGGCGATCAGCGTGGGGTAGACAGTTTTCCATTATGGGATGTAAAAATACCCGGTCCATTTCCAGGTTGTATAATGGTATATACGTCATGTTGTTTATCGAGTTATTGGCAACGGATCGCTATGTATTGTGTCAAGATGGAGTCGCGGGAGCTATAGAGAGTGGCCGGAAGTAATATGGGTGATCAGCACTTCAGCCACATCACTTCCTGTTTGGCGCTTCTGCCGATCGCCCACCAGATGGCGCTCTTGAACCGCTAGAGGATTGAGAGGAGCTCTGAACTGTGTGTGAAGGCTGCGGATGGAAAATATGATTCCGATCACAGATTTTTGAAATATTGATATCAAAGACGAGTTACGGCGTCTTCGGCAACTTGAGCATGGCGGGGAAGGACGCCTAAACTCGTCCTTTGGCAACTAAAGTGTTAACTCGGAGAAGAAGCGCCGATTTTCCTTGCAGACAAAAACAACACATTGGCAGAGAAATGTGCTGATAATGAGCTGGAAACTCCATTAGTGGCACTCTAGGATAATCAAGTGGAGATTTGGGGGTATTTACTCAGCTTGATGGCTTGTTGTAGGAACAGAATGCAGGAGGCGCTCAATGATCTTTCGTGTGACGAGCTACTGAAAGTCAAGTTCACTGGACAGGCCCTCGCAAAGTTCTGGATATCAGTCCGGAACAAGTACCCAGTGTTGTGTAATGCTGCACTGATAAAGCGTGTCCCCTTCGCATCAACATATCTCTGTGAGGGTGGATTTTCAGAGTAGAAGCGGATCTCTGCCAAAGCGCACGTGAGCGCATTTTCTTTTCATGTTCTGGCAACATATTTTGGCTAAATATGCCTCGTTTTATAAATGTGTATACAGAAACAATTCCATTGCTTTTGTTGATAATATTAATTCATTTCATTGATAACATAGTGCTGTAATTTCATTTTCAAAACAACGTGTGCTTTTATTTTGATATTCCTTATTTCCACGTTGAAATTACGTGATACATTAAGTGTGGGGTCGCCAAAAAAATTCCTAAATAAAATGGGGTCGCGGTATGAAAAAGTTTGAGAACCCCTGTGTTAGACGATTAAATTAAACCCTCATTTGCAATCAAATCGAGATAAACAAGATGAAACAATTATAAAAAAAATAAAAATAAAGGCCGTAGTGGTTTGTGATCGTGGTTCTAAATCAGTCTTTAGGGTTTAAGTTCAACTTTTGTTATATTTGTCACATATAAGGTATAGTGAAATGCTTGGTTCTGTATGATCCTCCTGAAATTGTGCTTTAAAACGTAAAACAATTTAAAAAAAAAGTTAAAAATAAAAAAAAGTTAAAGAAGTGAAAAAAAGTTTCAATGACTATCCATCATTGCCCATTGAAATATTACATTCACTATAAAGTTACACATTTTACATGCCAGAGAGCCACACTACACATGTGTATCTCTGGCACCCAACATGCCATAGTGAACCTATTGTTAATTGATATACATATGCATTAAAAAATAAATCCCCAGCGAACTTCTTACTTATATCAATATTTTGCTGTCAGAACAGTCTTATGTTTGCAGGTTAAGTATTTAATGTTCAATATCGCCTATTACTAGGTCACCGTCATCATCTTATCAAGCGGGAAATGCGTGCATGAAACCTAATATAATAATGATCTATGCACAAAAACTATTATTTATTCAGCGAATCTCTTAGTTATAATAACATTGTGTAATATATGTTATATTCTCTGACCAGAAATTATCTCTCTCAGGGCTGACTGACGACATAACATTAGCAGCCCATTAAACTCTGTTGAACTCAACAGGTTGTCAATTCAAACAGAGAACACAATTTCCACTGCTGTGTTGGCTTTCAAATATAGACAGAAAAAAAATTATTCCCTCATTTCAGTGTTTCGTCCCTCTTTCAATCTTCTCTCCCGCTGTGGTCCGTGGTCATGTCTCCCGGTAATATTCCATAACATATTTCAGAGCACATTCACATGGGTAGTGTCTGCTCCAGTCATCTGAACTTGCCATTGCATTGTGTGGTCTGTTGCTCGTTCCTGTTCAACGTGTGGACCAACATGTGGCAAAAGAGGACACACAGACAGAACATCAATCTGTTCATTTAACCGTGGCCAGATATCCTCAATCTGAGGGCTCTGAGGGAATAAACCTTCATATAATCCTTCTATATACCTACTTATACACCTGAATATAACCCATATAGCTCTATGATAGCATGTACAATAATGCTGTGCATACTCTATATCCACATCTGTCTGTACATACCTCCACATAATCCTTTTACATATCTGTAGATACTATATCTGTACATATCCTACTCTTACTATATGGTAAATGGTAAATGACTGCTTTTTTATATAGCGCTTTTATCCAAAGCGCTTTACAATTTGTTACTCACATTTTACCCATTCACTCACACATTCACTCACACATTCACACACCAACGGCGGAGGCAACCATGCAAGGTGCCAACCTGCTCATTGGGAGCAATTAGAAGTTAAGTGTCTTGCTCAAGGACACATCGACACGCAGGGCCGGACTGGGGAAATAATTCATACCGGGAGATATAGCGCGAAATATAGCCACTTTCTAAGCAGGGGGTCTGAGGGTCCCCCACCAGGATTTTTTTTGTTACAAAGACTTCATTTCCTGCATTCTGGTGAATTTTAGTGCATGTGAATCACAAACTAATGAGCCAACAATTGCTTAGTACAATTGTTATGTACCATGAGCTTGATTACTCCTGTGTCACTGTGCATGCAGGTGATGGCTGCTAATTAGCTGATTGCTGCTGATTGGATACCTGCCTGGCAGCTCAAAGGCACTTGCTGACCCACACATGCAGTGTGACTGTTGCTAGAAGAGATTGTGGAAACAGAGTCTCTTCACTTTCCACCATTCTTGATCTTTAGTTTGAGCTAGTTATCATAATTAGAATAGTCTTTTGGTTTAAAACACAGACCAGATGTCTGTGTGCACTAATGTTGCTTCCCTTTGAGCCAGGGTCGTAACAGTTGGGCGCTCGTCCGGGAGTGAATTTGGAAACAAATACCCCTAGAATTATTATTATTATAATTTTTTTTGCTGCATGGTGTGTCATGGTGCTGTAGTGTGGGTAGTGATCGTTACATGTTGTGTAACGTGGGGGCTTGAGCCGGTCTTCAAACAGGTGAGTATGCCCTTATTTTTTGTGATTTGATTTGACTACTTGCATGCTGTTAAAATATATAGTTTAGTGGACACCACATGTAGGTAGGGGCATTATTTTCTGGTTGTTTGTCAGCTTCCTGTGCACCACTTACTCCTGGGGCAGTCATAGAAGTGATTAGTACCATCTACTTGTCTTGTACCATACCATATACTTGACGGGTGGATGGTCAATATGATCTTTGGCTGGTAGCAGGTGTGGTTGAAGAGGGTTAGGTCTACAGTAATTTAGCTTCAGGGTAGGTAGGTTAGGGTGCCAGAAAATACAGGTAGTGTGTTAGGGCCTGACGTAGTGTTTTTTTTAGGGTAGACATGTGGTGGGCCTGGCAGTTCTTCGTTTGACTGCAGTTTAGATGTAGAAGCTGTAAGTAGTCATATCAGGTTATAAGGGGCACCTGTTTGACTTTGTTTGTTATTATTTTTATTTTGTTTTGAGTGTAACTCAGTGTTTGGATAGCCTACCTGTTAGCACCTGACCTCCTACGCGTATGACACATCGGCTTATTTCAGGGTGGTTGAATTTTTGGCAAAATAGAAAGGTGTGCTCAGTAGAGCTCACATCTCCACCACGTCGCACGCCGATGACACAGGCGGACAGGCACAAAAGCTGACTGCTCTCCTTATAGTTATTAGTATTAGCATTAGCATGTTAACACTTTGGTCGCCAGGCTTATATTCATAATAAACCATCCCACGCCAGCTCTATTTGTCTATGGAGAAGTTCCCCTTCTTTGCAGGGCTATAACTTTTTAAATTGTATTGCTAAATTGACATTACTATGGCCCATTCAACGTCAAATATCTATTGTTCAGGGTGTAGCAACGTTATATTTTTTCATTCACATATTCATACTAAAATACGGTCTAAAGTATAAGTATGTTTTTATCGTTTTCTGCAGCATTCTCCAGAACGTGATTTATAGCCCTAAATGCATTATATTGATGATCAAATACAGTTTGATAGCGATCTGCGCGAGATAAAAAATTTCAAATGGACGTGCTTCTAGAAGTTACTACTTATCATCTGATGTTGACCGGATGGGGGGGGGGTCGTTTATAATTCCGTGGCCAACGTTAGATGATTCATCTAGTGTGGGTGATATGATCATTAGAGCAGTTTGTATCGAACACGTTAAAAAATAACGCTGAAACTTACCGTAGCTTCCTCGTAGCGTTGGGCGATGAGCGTGGAGTAGAAATATTCCTATTATGGGATGTAGAAATATGCGATCCATCTCCAGGTTGTATAATAGTATATACGTCCAAATCATGTTGTTTATCGAGTTATTGGTAACGGATTGCTATCCATTGTGTCTAGCTCGAGTCCTGGGACTATTAGCGAGTGATCGGACCGAATTGGAATGAGCACCAGCTTCCGTTTCCTGTTTCCGGTTTGGGCGATCCGCCGATCGGCAACCAGATGGCGCTCTTGAACCGTTGGAGAGTTGAGAGGGTATCAACAGTAGATCTCAAGTCTCCGGGGGAGAAATATGATTCCGATCACAGATTTTTGAAATATTGATCTCGTCTTTGGCAGAATGAGCATGGCGGGGAATGACGTGGTAAGGCGTTTTTGGCGACCAACGTGTTAACACTAACAAGGGGTGCTTCAGTGGTGCTTCAGTGGTTCTTCGTGATTCTTCAGTGGTTCTTTCGTGGTTCTTTAGTGGTTCTTTAGTGTTTCTTCAGTGGTTCTTTAGTGGTTCTTCAGTGTTTCTTTAGTGGCTCTTTAGTGGTTCTTCAGTGGTTCTTTAGTGGTTCTTCAGGTAACTTATGTGTATGCTAGGGTGATTTTGGCAGTTTTTTTGTAACTCTAAAGTGAGTAGTTTGTGGCGCTGGTACAGGGAGGATGGCTACCATTAAGGATTTTGTTGAGAACCCTTCTGACGAGATGTTGGGAAGGTTTTCCAAAGAGCAGCTTCTGAAGCTTGCTGTGCACTATAATGTGGAGCTTACTGCCAGTGAGAAGCGGTTAAAAACGACTGCCTTGGGGACTTTGAGGGCTATACTCATTGAGGAGCAGGTGCTTGTGGCAACGGTGGATGAGCCTCTTTTGTCTGAGGTGTCTCCACAACTCTCTGGCATGGCGGAAGGTGTTGCCATTGATTGGGGGCCTAGGGAGTTAGCATTTAAGGAAAAACAGCTACAACAGGAGCGTGAGCTTAAGGAACAACAGCTACGACAAGAGGAGAGGAGAGATGAGAGAGAGCGTGAGCTTAAGGAAAAACAGCTACAACAAGATGAGAGAGAGCGTGAGCTTAAGGAAAAACAGCTACAACAAGATGAGAGAGAGCGTGAGCTTGAGCGTAAGCTTAAGGAAAAACAGCTACAACAAGAGGAGAGGTGAGAGGAGAGAGAGCACGATCGTGCGATGAAGGAGCTTGCATTTAAGCATGCTGCCTTGCAGGCGGGTTCTCTGCCTTCGGAGTCGCGTTCCGGTTTTGATGTCGGCAAAAATATTAGGATAATGCCTCCTTTTTTTGAGAAGGATGTGGTTAGGTATTTTCCCCTTTTTGAACGGGTGGCAACCACGTTGAAGTGGCCTGATATGGCCTGGACGCTGCTGCTGCAGTGTGTTCTTGTTTGTAAGGCACAGGAAGCGTATACTGCTCTGTCCCTTGAACAAAGTGCTGACTATGAGCTTGTTAAGGCTTCCATATTGAGGGCTTATGAGTTAGTCCCATAGGCCTATCGTCAGCGTTTTAGAGGCTATCGCAGGTCGGAGGGACAGTCGTATGTTGAATTTGGAAAAGAGAAGGATAACCTGTTTGACAGGTGGTGCACCTCTCAGAAAGCAGAGTCAAGAGAGCAGCTTAGACAGTTGATTATCCTAGAGGAATTTAAAAGATGTGTTCCTGATACCGTTTCCACTCATCTAAACGAGCGTAGGGTATTGAAGATAGGCGACGCCGCTGTCTTCGCTGATGAGTTTGTGTTGACACACAAGTCCGTCTTTGTGGAGGAATACCGTGTTGAGTCCAGGGGTAGGCGTCCTTTTCAGGGGGGCCGTTTCCCAAAACCTGTGTCTGCTGGTCAGTTTACTTCACCTCCTAGGCAGGGTGGTTCTGCTAGTGCATTCCCAGAGGGGATTATATGTTTCTACTGTAAGGAGCCTGGTCATATCGTTGCTGGGTGCCCGGTGCTTGAACAGAACAATTTCAAAACTGTGGCTCTGGTAGAAACCGTATGCAGAACACCTATGCCAACGTTAGAGGGTGATGGGGAAAGTATCAAACGTGTGGACAAAGAGCTCGAGGGCTCTTCAAGATTTATGATGGATGGATTTGTTTCCTTGACTGATGCACTAGAGTCCAAGCAGGCTATAACAATTTGGAGAGATACCGGAGCTTTTCAGTCCCTCATTCTGGAGGGGATTTTGCAGTTTTCAGAAAAGTCTTCATTGCATTCCGGTGTCGTTGTTCGTGGCTTTGGAGGTGGATTTGTGGATGCACCATTCCATGAGGTCACACTCAACTCTCCCTTAGTATCAGGCAATGTTGTTGTGGGGGTATGTTCTCACATCCCCATAAGAGGGGTGTCCTTCATTCTAGGGAATGATTTGGCTGGTGACAAAGTGCTGGCTACTCCAGTTGTAATTCCCATCCCTGTGGTTTCTGAGGTCCCTGATGAGCTGGCACAGAAACATCCAGGAGTGTTCCCTGTGTGTGCTGTGACACGGGCAATATCAAAGGACAAAAGTGATGTTGTTGATACTTTAACTTGTGACATTACACTTAGTGACACATTCTTTGTTGAATTGAAAAGTGAACCTGTTGAGAATTTTGGAAAGCACACTGTGGATGTACCTCTGCATAATGATTTTCTTGATTGTGCCTTTGTGTCAGGCCCGGTGATGGAACCAAAGGTGACATGCGTGCCGGATATGCATTTGGCAGGAGATGATCTGGAAGCGCAGTGTCTCAAGGTCTTCCCAGCCTGTACGGTGGCTGAGGCCACGAGCGAATTGGTGGATGAGTGTGGGAAGGATGCTATGAGAGATGCTGTTGATTCATGTGACACCGTTCTAGTTGAAGAGGCTACAACGCCTGGCTTAGGCTGCCAGCCTTCCCACAGTAGCTCTATTGTTCATGATAGAATAGAATAGAAATACTTTTATTATCCCGTGGGAAATTAGACACTGCAAATCGCTCAACATTTAAACATTTAGACAGGACAGGTCACAAATTAGAATAATAACACAAATCAAATCAAGTTGCCTAGGATAAGAGTAGAGTAAAATAAAATAGGATAAAATGAAATGAAATAAAATATACAGAAATAAATACAGTAATAATATACTGAGCATACTGAGCATGGGGTAAACAATTTGGTCAATATAATTATAATTTAAATCTAACTAAATGCAATATGAAATATATATTCCAGTATTCACAGTGTCACAAGGTGCAATATGCTTTAGGTAGTGTATTGTCCTCCTTGGGTTCCAATAAGACCTAGATCAATGTCTGGCAGCCGTCGCTGCCCCCTGATGTGGAGCCTGAAGGCCGCTAGTCGCGTCCTCCTGCCACTATTGAGCTGCCGCTCTGTGCTCAGTAATGCAGTGAGGCACAGTGATGCATTATTTTTGTGTTTTATTTTTTTATTATTTTTTAAACAAACATATAAACAAACATGACAACACACGATAAGATATACAAGCATTATTAACAGTGCACATCCAATGAAATCACCATATAGTTAAATGTCTTATACAGGATATACCCCCAATACCTGCTATCTAATACCCTACACACATATGCTCTAGCTCGTACCCCCCCCTCCCGGACCCCCCATTGGATAATCCATCCATTATCCCACGCTCCTAACCAGACACTACCATTATATGCTAGCTTTTATTATCTCCACCACTTCTAACCACATTTTCATTTTTGATTCATTGAGACCCAAAATTCTTGCTGTAGATATTTCTTGATAAATCACATCGAGATATGTAATAATCCAGACCTTTCGGCACATTTTTTCCGGTTGGAACCATCGTGATGCTATCAGCTTTTTAGCCACTGTGATACCCGATAAAACCAATCTCTTTAGCTGTGGATGTACTGCATTCTCAAAAACACCATTCAGCAGTAATATAGAGGGGTGTACAGGTATATTCAGAGAGATTTGATAATTGCTGGGTCACCTCTTTCCAGAATATTTTAACTGGTGGGCAGTCCCAGTACATGTGCATAAATGTCCCCTCGTCCCCATTTGTACATAAGGAGCATTTGGAGTCTTGTTTAAGACCCATTTTTTTCAGTCTTATAGGAGTCAAGTATGTCCTATGAATATAGTTAAGATTTATTTGTTGATGGTCTGGGTTCCTTGATGTAAATCGAACATTTGCCCAGGCTTCTTGCCAATCAAAATCGCTTTCCAGGTCTGGTATATCCCTCCTCCAGACGGAGTCTAGGTGGAGGGTTTCATACGAGGACGTTAGTAATTGATGATAAAAATCTGAAACAAAACCTCTCGATGTCTCTCTTTCATAGAAGAATTTGTGGTATCTGTGGTGTTCAATTGGTATCTTTAATGGAACACCTTGAGACTTCAAACATAACAATAACTGTGTGTAAAAAAAAATTGTGGACTCGGTGAGATTACATATTTTGCGTATTTCTTCATAGCTACAGAAACCCTGTTTGTTAAAAACATCACCTAATGACTGTATGCCTTGCTTTTCCCATATAGGGAATCTTATAGGTCGTTTTCCAATCAAGAGTGCATTGTTATTGAATAAGGGAGTATGATTGTGCCATTTATGTGGATTAGAATGTTTTTTTTGTGTTTCATGCCATATCCGGATCGCATGAGTAATTATGGGGCCAAATTTCCGTTCGCATTGCTTAATTGATAATTTAGTGTATGCTATGTCCTTCAGTCTATGTGGGGCTACTATATTTTCTTCAAATTTTCTCCAGGATACTAATGCTTGGGGATCAAACCATGTTGTCAATGGTCTTAAAGTGTACGCCTTAAAATAGTGGAAAAAATCTGGAAATGTCATACCACCATCTGCTTTGTTTCTCTGTGCGGTGGATCTTTTTATACGTGGTGGTTTGTTATTCCAAATAAATTTGTATGTGGAGGAGTGTAATTTTTTCCAGTAACCCTCTGGAGGGGGTAACGTAGCATTGAGCTGAATAAGTTGATTCTAGGTAGTACGTCCATCTTAACTATTGATATCCATGCTTGTACTGAGTTTTTAAGTTTTGACCACCTATCAAGGTCGTCTTTGATTTAGTTTTGGATTTTTATGTAATTGTGCTTCACCGTTTGTCTTATAGTGGGGAATATTTCCACTCCCAAGCATCTAAAGTGTTTTACCATAGGTATCTCTACTGGGAGGGTTATATTTTTTTTTGCAGGGGCGTTAAGTGGAAGGAAAGCCGACTTCGGCCAATTTATCTTAAATCCCGATAAATCTCCAAAGTCCTCAATCAGCTCGAGCAGATGAGGCAATGTGGTGTTGGGGTTTTGCATGAACAGTATTACGTCATCTGCATATAAACTAATTTTATGTTGTGTGCCCTTGATTACGATTGGTTCTATGGATTGGGATTGTCTTATATATTGTGCTAAAGGCTCTAATGATAGATCGAATAGTCCGGGACTAAGAGGGCAACCCTGTCTAGCTGAGCGTGATACCGGAAAGATTCCGGAGGTTATTATACCCATTGTAATCATGGCCGATGGGTCTTTGTATACTACTTTAATCATATCAATGAAACCTTTACCTAACCCCATCCTTTCTAATACTGCCCATAGATACGACCATTCCAGCCTGTCAAAAGCTTTCATTGCATGCATTATATAGTCTGATGGCTGTTGGAATGAAGGACTTCCTGTGCCGTTCAGTGCTGCATTTGGGTAGTGTGAGCCTAGCACTGAACATGCTCCTCCTGTCAGCCAAGTCTGTGTATAGTGGGTGGGTGGGGTTTTCCCTGATGGCCTGGAGCTTAGCGAGGCTCCTCCTCTCCGCCACCCTCGCTAGAGAGTCCAGTTCCACCCCAACCACGCTGCTGGCCTTCCTGACCAGCTTATCCAGCCTGGTTGTGTCCACTGCTCTCAGTCCGCTGCCCCAGCAGGTCACAGCGTACAAGAAGGCGCCCCCCACCACCGACTCATAGAACATCCTCAACATCCTTGTACAGACATTGAAGGATCTCAGCCTTCTGAGGAAGTAGAGTCGGCTCTGGCCCTTCTTGTATAGTGCTTCTGCATGTTTTGACCCGTTCAGTTTGTTGTCGATGTGCACACCGAGGTATTTGTACACCTCAACCATGTCTTGAGTTCTTCACCCATAGCCAGGAAGCTCTCTCTCAGTTCTGTGTCTCCTCCTCTGAAGTTTGTCCCTTGGTCGGACAACAACACTGATGGGGTTCCTCTCCGGGCTTGGAATCTCCGGAAGGACATGAGGAATGAGTCCGTACTCATGGTCTGGAGGATTTCAATATGAACAGCTCGGGTGGTCATACACTTGTACACAATGCCCCACCTCTTCTCTGTCCCTCTTCCTTTCTTGACGTTGAATGGGCCGAAGCAGTCCACGCCCGTGGAGTGGAAGGCCCGCTCGCCGAGTCGGAGGCGGCAGGGAGGCAGGTCGGCCATCATCGGGATACTAGGCTGTGCTCTCCACTTGCGACAGGTTAAGCAAGTCCGTTGGAAGCGGCGTACAGCTTCTCTCCCTTGGAGTATCCAGAAGCGTCGTCGGATCTCAGCGAAGACTCTCTCTGCCCCCGCGTGGTGCACCACCTCGTCGTACTTCTGGATGATCAGCTCGGTTATCGGTCGTATTGGCTGGCGAGTGTTCGGTACACACTCCGCCGAGTGGTCGGTAGAGTGGTCTTGGACCTTTCCTGATCCGTGGTCAGGGGTGTGTGCTTGTAATGGAGCGAGTCTGTTGTCCATAGTCTCTCGACGTGCTGCAAGAGGGTAGTGTCTTGGTCGCTCACCTTAGTGTAAAGGCAGCGTGTGGACGTTGGTCGGTTGGATGGCCCGGAGAGAGGGCCTTGGAGCGTCCAGCCCAGTCGGGTCTTGACCGCGGCTGGGCAGCCTCTGGGTCCGATGTGGACCGCGTCCGTTGGGATGATGAAGTCTGCGTGGTCGGAGCCTATGAGCAGGGTCGGTGTGGCACCGTCGATGAGCGGTATGGGCAGTCGGCGTAGGTGCGCGTACTTCTCCATCAGCTGTGGGATGGGGTAGTCATAGCGTGACAGACCTATGTCGTGGCTTGTGAACGCCTTGGTGATGCTGTACCGCTTCTCGGGCTGCTCGATCGCTGCTATGGTGAACGAGACGTTTTCACCCTTTATTGTCTTTAAGTCTCGACGAATGGTACGGATTGTCATTGTTTCCTCTGGACCCCGCAGGCCCAACTGGGTCGCGGCGGAAGCGAGGAGGAGAGTCTTCTCTGACCCGTCGTCGAGGACGGCGTAGGTGTCGAGTACCTTGTCCCCGTAGCTCAGGAGCACTCGGACCACCTTGAGGAGCACTCGGGAGCTCCCGCTCTTCGCAGGGTCTATGTATAGTACTTCTGCTCTCGAGCTGCTTTGTGGTGCGGGTCTCCGTTTGTTGCTCTCGTGTAGGACTTCTAGGTGGGCGCCGTCACACTTGCCGCACCTTTTCTTGAGGCGGCACTCTGCTGCCATGTGGCTGCGCGCGCAGCGGAAGCAGCGGCGGTTCGCTTTAATCCACTGACTCACTTCTTCGGCGGTCAATTTCTTAAATGCGTCGCATTGAGATAGCCAGTGTTCGTGGTCGCAATATTGGCATGCGATCTTCCATTTTCCCTTAGCGGGGGGGGGGGGGGGGGGGGGGTTATGGCTCTTTTGTCGCGGCACCGACTCTGCCTGGTGCATCACGGTGACGGGCCTGCTGTTGTCTTTAAACCGTCTCGGTCCATCTTTAGTGTTAGAGCCACCCCACGAGAAGGTGTCTATTCGTAGGCTGCTGACCTCTCTGGCTAAGAAGTCAGCAAGGTCTAGGAGGGATTGTTCTGGGCCGTGGGGGTCACGGTGATCTCTTTGCCGCCGAAAACGTTCTTGGCGGGCTGGGGGGAGCTTCTCTAATATCTGCTCCATGTTGGAGTTGGCGTATAACTCGTACATCCCCTTCTCCTTTTGTGACCCGAGCATCCCTACCAGGGATTGTACTTTAATGGATAGGTCATCCAGGGCTCTATTGTCTTTAGCTGGGGGGAGACGTTCAATCTCCCGTATCTCTTGAATTACATAGTCCCATGTACGTCCATAACGCGCGTCGAGGGCCACCAGGGCATCAGAGTAGGGAGTCCTTGAGTTAGAGTATGCCAGCGCTATGTTGTGCGCTCTGGGTACTTTAAGGTGCTTGAGGAGGATGGCATATTTGTAGGACTCGTCCTGTACTCCGGACATAATGGTCTCTAAACACATGCGCAGTTCGGTATACTGCGCTCTGTCTTCACACGTAAAGTCTGGGAATGTGGGTGTCCCAATGTAAGATGCCATGGATGGCTGTGACACTGATGCGCGTAGGGGGAGAGGCCTCCTTGGCGAGTCTCCCCGTACGTGGGGTCGTGGGTTCGTGCTGGGTGGGAACCAGAGGCCGGGCCCCCAGGTACTGCTCCTCGGTGCTGACTGTTGATTAAACTCACCCCTGGGACGGGTTGGGGGTTCGTAACGCAGCGTCTCAGGGCTGAGGTCGGGGCTGTACTGTTCCTCCTGGTCCGAGATGGGTTCGTGCGTGTGGGCTTTATGTCCTCCCTCGTCCTCCGCTAGGCTTTGTAGTCGATTGGTTAGTTTCTCGGCGACGTAGGCAGGTTCTTCCCGTTGGCTGGGTCCCGTATAGATTGGTCGGGGAGGGGAAGGTGCCCTCGACCCTTGTCGTGATGATCTCCGGGAGCTCCGGGTGGAGGAGTGGGGAGTCGCCCTCTGGAGCACTTGCTCCATCATCTGCGCCTGCAGACGGTCTCGTTCCGCCTCGCGCTGTGCATTGGCGGCGTCGCGCTGTGCATTGGCGCGGTCTCGCTCCATGGTTTCTTCAGCCTGGAGGCGCCTCTCTTCCAGTCTGATATGTTCACGCTCGCTCTCTCGTTGCGCTTGGAGACGTTCTCTTTCCGTTGAAGAATGTTCGCGCTCACTCTGGAGGCGGTTACGCTCACTCTGTTGTTGCGCTTGGAGACGGTCACGCTCACCCACCTCTTTCGGTTGAAGCTGTCAGCGTGGCGATCAAGACTTGCGCTAGCCTCTGGTCGGCCTCGCTTGGGGATGACGCTGATGATGGTGATCTGGAGTTGACAGGGCTTGGCGTTGACCTGTTCTCTTTACGCGCTCCGAGGTCCATCTCGAGGGCGCTGTTTCTTATCTTCTCCCGCGCTCCGAGGTCCATCTCGGAGGCGCGGTACTCTTTTCTTTTGTGCGTGCCGAGGTCCATCTCGGGGGCGCGCTCTTTATCCTCTTGCGCTCCGAGGTCCATCTCGGGTGCGCATTCTGTACCTTCTTGTGCTCCGAGGTCCATCTCGGATGCGCGGTCTTTATCTTCTGGCGCTCCGAGGTCCATCTCGGTGGCGCTGTGGTCGTTGGGCATAGTCAAGTCATGTCCCGCTTGTCCCCCCCCGTGAGCTAAGTCAGTTTCGCTTAAACCAGCTTGGGTCTCTACTAGTGGGGCCGACAAGTCGATAAGGTTGGGCATACTTAAGCTATTAGTTTTATCCGTGCTTAACGTCTTTTTAGATAAGCTAGGAGGTAGAACTACAGCGTAGTCCTCCAAGTGTGGAGGGGGCTGACGCTGGCGCCTAGGGCGCTCTAGTTTGGGAGAGCCGTTTGGAGAGTGTCCGCCGCTGGCCATATTACTATTAATATGATTAGTATTACTGATACCATCCGGTTCGAAGGACCAATTCTAACTGAGGGGTTACAAAACCCTGACTGTATTAAAGATTGTGATAGATTAAACCACTACTACATATTATTATTACTTGCCAGACAGTACAGTTAAATATGGCAGACACTCAATAGACGGCACAGTGACAAAGAGATAACGTTTACAGTATTTTATTATCAATAGCAGATATACAACTGAGAATTACTTGGTCGCTCTTTTATGGCGAATGATATTAGAATGTCAGAGTATCAAAGTCAGTGGGAATGAATAATTCCTAGGCTAAGGATACTAGACCGGGATGCTGCATGGCGTGAGATGGCGATATAGGGGGGCAAACGAGGGTATAGCTGGAGACTGGTGATTTCCTCCCACAGAGTAGTAAGCTCCAGAGGATTGAAGAATAGACGGATACTCCGGCTGGTCACTTGAAGAAAGGGGGTCTCATACGGATCCGGTCCTTGTAATCCAAGTGCTCGGTAGCAGGGTAATAGCTTTAATCCAAAGCCCGATGGCAGTGATGATAGCTAGCCAGCTTCGTCCTCGAAGCTAGCCTGATGCAGATCTTCAGGGTAGTTAAATCCAAACGACAATGGTATTAACGATGCTCTTCTCCACGGTACTACGTTTCCACAAGTCACTATAATCTACCAACAATGGTTCTACAATATCAAGGTAGTATCTAAGGAGCTACTAGTTATCCGTAACGATACACCGCGGTAGGTTCCAATGCTCACATGTCCAATAGTTCTGCTGCTAGGTTCACCTCGTGTTCTGATACTAATTACGTTAAGTCCACACACACTTGCTAAGGTTCACACTAGTTACTAAACGAACGAACTGCTTGTTACTGCTGCACACCGAACGAACTGCGTTAACGTTAGATTCACACTAAATGACGAACTGCGTTAACTGTAATGACGAACTGCTGCTGTTTGCGCCTTCCACAATATACACACTCAGAGTGCTTTCTAGGGCGCAACCGAATCTTTTGTCCGGAATCAATGCGCTGGCCAAGGGCATGTCTCAACTTGTCCAGACTCGTCTTTGAACTTGTCTGGGGGGCACGATTCTTGGCACCGCCAGTGTCAAGGGCGTTATCCAATGAGGAAAGCGAATAATGCTATGATTCAAACGGAGGCTTAAAGGGATATAGCTTATATATATAAATAATATACAAGTTATATAAAACAATAAACGTAGAATCTCAGGGTTAATCTGGCCCTTCAGAACACATAGCCATGGGACGGGGGGTGATAACTGCCACAGTATGTATGTTGAAATGAGCAAACATGGCCGTTAGCTCAGCGACAGACACGGGGGAACTGAGAGGTGAGAGAGAATGTGTCTAATAAGCAACAAGAACAACCTCTTAGTTGTTGGGGAAGTGAAAAATCTCTTAATTTCACCCTTAAATTAATAGACAACTACACTTACCTTAACTGCTATAGTAGGGTTCTCACAGTATTCTCTGAATAATACATTGTCTATTGATATTGTTAGGATGAGTGGAAAGTGATATGTCCTTCACCATTCCCTTCCTTTCCTTCACATTTGGGCTGGTTGCCATTGAGAAATATGGGTGTTAAAGGAACACGCCATCATTTTGGGAAATTAGCTTACCGTCTTCCCCAGAGAGAGACAAGAAGATAGATACCAGTTTCCTCTCTGTGTGTTTAGTAGAAATCTATCTGGCTGCATGTTAGCCTAGCTTAGCACAATGAATGGAAGCGGACATGGCCGGTTAGCCTTCGGGAGAGGTGTTAGTTGGACAATGCCTAGGCTAACCGGCCATGTCCGCTTCCATTCATTGTGCTAAGATAGGCTAACGTGCAGCCAGATAGCTTTCTACTAAACGCACAGAGAGGAAACTGGTATCTATCTTCTTGTCTCTCTCTGGAGAAGACGATGAGCTAATTTCCCAAAATGTTGGCGTGTTCCTTTAAGCACTGTTGATATATGTGTGGGAATGAGTGCACATGCGTACACCGGGAGCAGGAAGTAAATACAGCTTTACCAACTACAGACCAGTGTCTTTGCTTTCACAATTTTCCAAGATTCTTGAAAAAGTGTTTGCTCATAAATTAGATAGTTTTATTGAAAAGAATAACCTGCTGAGTGAGAGTCAGTATGGATTCAGGGCAAATCGATCAACAGCCTTAGCCTTAATGAATATATATGAAGAAATAACCACAGCAGTAGATGAGAGGAATTGCACAATAGGGGTGTTTATTGACTTAAAAAAAGCATTTGATACGATAGATCATCACATTTTAATTTCTAAATTACAAACATACGGTGTGAGAGGGGTGGCGATGAACTGGTTAAGTAGCTATCTTGAAAATAGACAACAATATGTACAACTCTCTGGTTACACATCTGAATGTATGAATATTGAATTAGGCTTGGGCGGTATGACGGTATTAAGGTATACCGGGGAATTTTCAATACCGTCCGTCACCGTCAAAATCACAGATGCGCTTCAGTTTCTATAACAGTGAAACGGAGTTTTGAGTGTAGCGCACACACTGAGTGTAGTGCACACACGCGCCAGCAGAGGGCGAGACCGCTCTAGTGGAGTGAGTGGGTCACAACGGTGTTCACGTTTTACGGTAATGTTGCGACAGTGCTGTGAAAATACCGTAAAGCGTTGTGACGAGAGCAGTGTTGTTGTGGAGCAACTGGTGGAGCAAGCAAATAATCCGTCTCTTATTATATGTGAACTAAAGAGTACAAGGTTTACACAACAGCCCCCATCCGCCTTTTTATTGTATTTGTACCGTCCTGTACTATCCGCTGTCAGCTGTTTATCTCTCTCTGTGAGCTACTGAGCTTGAATAACTAGCGTTAGCTCACGTTAAGTAGCGTTAGCTCTGCGGCTAATCTTAGATTACCCTGAACTAAATCAATGACTAGGTTATAAAGCATTCGAGTAGTTTTCACTGCACATAGAAGTAGCCAAACAACGGGAGCATTTCGGGAGCATATCACCAAAACCCAGGCAATTTCTAGCCCTTAAGGAATCAAATAGTCTGCCATGGCTATAGGCTAGATGCTAACGCTAAAACGGTGCAGGCTTCTACCGGTGCGGGACTACCATTCTGAGAGCTGACGATGATTTGTTTACTTGGTAACACGTAAACCCCCCCCCCCCCCCCCCCCCCCCCGCTGATGAAAATGAAAGTCATACCGTCAAATACCGTGCACCGGGGTATTATAACATAAAGGTTTGCCGGTGTGAAAAAAAGGATACCGCCCAAGCCTATATTGTATGTGGTGTCCCTCAAGGTTCGGTCCTGGGGCCCAAACTTTTTATTTTATATATTAATGATATATGTGAAGTGTCAAACATATTGCAATTTGTTTTATTTGCTGACGATACAAATTTCTTCAGTTCAGGAAAATACCTTAAAAAATTTGCAGATGACATTGTAAATGAAATGTGTAAACTTAAGATATGGTTTGATAACAATAAGCTATCCCTAAATTTGGAAAAAACGAAATTTATGATGTTTACTAATCGAAAGAAGGACAATGTGGCATTATGTATTGACAGAGTTAATATTGAAAGAGTATCTGAGTTAAAAATTTTGGGTGTTATGTTGGATGAGAAATTGACATGGAAGCCACATATAATGTACATAAAAAATAAGGTAGCCAAGAGTGTTTTTGTTTTGAACAAGGCAAAGAATGTGCTTGATTATAATTCTATGCAAATATTATATTGTTCACTCATCCTACCATATTTGAGTTACTGTGTGGAAGTGTGGGGTAACACGTATGAAAGCAACATAAAGCCATTATTTATATTACAGAAGAGAGCAGTAAGAATAGTTCACAATGTAGATTCAAGAGAACATACCAACAAATTATTTATTAAATCCAGACTATTGAAACTTAAAGAGTTAGCTGAAATACAGACTTTATTAGTTTTGTTTAGAGCAAAATGCAGAGTATTACCAGCAAATATACAGAGGTTGTTCGTTCCCTGTCCAGATGACAGCAGAAGGAAATTAAATTTTAAACACCAATTTGCACGAACAATCTTAAAACAAAGGTGCACCTCAGTTATAGGTAAACTATGGAACTCTTTGCAGAACGATGAAAAGAGTTCCAATAATATATTTCACTTCAAAAGGTTGTGCAAAGAAAAGATACATAGACAGTATAGCACAGTTTAGTATAATATTGCAGTTTAGCGTGTCAGGATGACGTAGCATAGAGTTGTAGGCCAGTATGAGTATAGTAATATAGTATATAGCAGCGTAACATAGAATAATAATATATTAAAATATTGTATAATACTGTACCAATATGGTGTAGAATAAATAGTATGATTTAGTTATATTATAATAAAATAGAAATTAGATAGTATATATAATATATAATAATAATAATAATTTAGGACCTGCTCCGAGGTCATCATTTGGCACACATGCGAACCATGCATACAATGCGTATCTGCGATTAACCCATCCCGTCGTCCTTCCCCCCCAAGGGCAGCCGGGAGCAGACAGGCGCCACGTGAGCCGCGCCAGGGGACCAATCCAAGTGCTCCTGTCCGTCTTCGTCAAGGACGCCACAGCGTTAGCGATCTTGTTGTTGTGCATGTTTTTCCATTGGGTTTATCTTATCGGGGGGGGAAACCCTTGCGAGCACGGGGAGAACATGCAAACTCCACACAGAAAGGCCTGGGAGATACCCCACCTGGGTAACTGGCATCATGGAAACCTGGTCCCCAAGCGGGATTCGAACCCTGGACCTTCTTGCTGTGAGGCGACAGTGTTAACCACTACACCACCGTGCCGCTGAAGTATTATACATTATATAAGTGTGTGTGTGTATGGGTGTGTGTGTGTGTGTGTAAATGAATGAACCTAAATATGTAGTTTGACTGATAGATAGACAAAATGGGTTTATTTATGTTGATTTAATTTGGTTGTGTTGATGTTAATTTTCTTTTGCAAAATGGGTATATTCTGTTTGGTTTTACACAATATGTCTATCGGTGTGTTGTGTGTGTGTAGGGGCAGGTATATATAAGATTTTTTCTTCTTCCTGTTCCTTTCGGCCATGGTATTTTTGGTGAATTATATGAATATGTACTGTTGGACTGTGGTAATTCCATGTACGAATAAATAAATTATGATGATGATGATGCGTACACCGGGAGCAGGAAGTAAATGCCTCAATAAAGTTGAGGTGGTGCTTCCAGAGGAAGCGGGAATCGTGGGACATGCAGACCGCCGTCGTCGCGCTACAGGAATTCACACATCAACTCTTCTCTTTTAGAAAACCAGTGTTTGTTTTGTCACCAGACCAATCAAACAAAAGCCTACAAAAGACTTATACAAGTCGGATTGACCGCCACCAGGTCACGCCGCTCAAGGGAGCTCAGACGGAACTGGCCAAGGCTGTGACCGTATGTGCTGATTTTGTAAGCTAACCCCTGTACTGTTATTTGTCATTCTTTGTTGAAAACCAGACCATCTTTCCCCTATACTGCACTCCAGGTCAGAACTAGTGTTTGGACAGCCAAAATAATAACCCCTAGACTACTCTAGTTCGTAATAATATATTGAGTCGTTTTGAACTAAAGCCATTACTGTAGTCTTAAAATACATTTCCATGATAGTAATGTTGAGTTACATTATAAAATAATCACACATCAGTTGAGCATTCATCCACATTGAAGAAAATGTTATTATAATCAGTATATAATTATTCATATATGCCACATGAATGTAATATGGGTGGCTGGATATGTTACCGTGTAAACATTCCATTTTCAGTTCTAAACAGTCCATTCACATTTCAGTTCTTCCAATGTTGTCATTTTCAGTGGATTTCATATATGATTGTGTTTGTGGACTCGATGAGTTTGAAGGCAACATAATTAATCTTGTATGTCAGGCCCATGACCTACATCTCTCTTCACTGAAGCTGACAGCATCAGCTTTTGAAAATGCCTCTGAATGCCTCTTTTGTCATTTCATTCCTATTGATAAATACAGTATATCTCCTTTCAATGTCCCTCTTTCACATAATTGATTGGCAGCTCAAGAGGATTACTATTACTCAGAGGGCACAAATACACATACTGTAAAGCACACACTCCTGTCCTTCACACACACACACACACACACACACACACACACACACACACACACACACACACACACACACACACACACACACACACACACACACACACACACACACACACACACACACACACACACACACACACACACACACACACACACACACAGAGAGAGAGAGAGCAAAGCATGTTTCTTTTAAAATATTCTATCTATCTTGTCTAGTAGGGGTGGGAATCGCCAGTTTCATTACGATACGATACAATATTGATTCTTTGGACAACAATACGATATTTTCCGATATCACAAAGTCTGCCACGATACGATACGATATGATTCGATTAAGGTGCCTGCGATCGATATGAGACGATATTATATGCCCATGTAACACAATAAGTGTTATCAGTAACATTTAAATCAACAAAAAAAAGGCAATGGAAATATCATTTGACATTTTTATTTTTGATCTCTTCCAGACAAAAAAATAAATATATATATAGAAAATCACAAATGTACATAATAAGGCAAGCTCACACACAAAATCCAAAATCAACGACCGAAAAAAGGGAATAGGCTGAAGCACATGCTTATTTTTGCCTATCCTTTAAAAATTCTTAAAAACGAAATATATTTTAATATAAGAAAGAAAAACTTTAAATACCTATGCTGCAAGATATAATTTATTTTTTAAAGAAAAAAACAAATGTTTGATGTTTTACTCAAAACTGTACTCCTGAAATATTTTATCCTTTAAGCCGTTTTTAAGGCATTGATCAGCCTGGCGGTTGAGGGGAAGAAACTCAGTCTGTGATGAGCTTTCACAGCCTTTGGGATCCGCAGCCTTCTCCCAGAGGGGAGCAGGGTGAAGAGGCTGTGTCCGGGGTGGGAGGGGTCGGCCATGATCTTCCTTGCCCTCTTCAGCGCCCTGGAGTCGTGCAGGGACCTGAGGGAGGGCAGGGGACAGCCGATCACCTAGCCCCTTTCGTGACTGCGATGCAAGCCTCGCTTGAATATGCAGTCACTGGCTCCCATGTTACTAGCCATGTTAATGTGCACCTCAAGCACTGCTTAAAAGTGAGCGGTGGGTCCAAAATATATCACATAGACATTTCAAAGGTACTCACCGTTGCATTAGGGTTTCACACACACACGCGATGGGGTTTGAATGCTCGGCGTTGCTAATACATTTTTTTAATATTTTTTATAAACTGGTCAACACTGCTCAAAACGGCTGTATTTCCGTATTTGGCTCCCTGGTGCGCCTGCGCTGTGATCACAGCTCATGCGCATCATGCACCCAATGCCGGAAATAATGCAGTGTTGACCAGTTTATAAAAAATATTTAAAATGTTTATTAGCAACGCCGAGCTTTCAAACCCCGCCGCGTGTGTGTGTGAAACCCTAATGCAATGGTGAGTACCTTTGAAATGTCTATGTGATATATTTTGGTATATTTTGCTTGATGTGCACATTAACATGGCTAGTAACTCATTCAAAACGCAGCGGCCCGCCTGATCTCAAACCTACCGAAGTCGGCCCATGTCACCCCACTTTTTAGGGACCTGCACTGGCTCCCCATTGCTGCACGTATCCGCTTCAAGGCCCTCGACCTAGCATACCGTGCGGCAAAGGGAACCGCTCCCGCCTACCTCCGGTCAATGGTCTCTAACTACACACCCTCAAGACCCCTACGCTCTGCATCTTCTGGCCGCCTCAGACCTACTCCTATCCAAGCTCCCGGAGGGTCATCAAAGAGAAGCCGCCTATTCTCAGTCCTTGCCCCACAATGGTGGAATGAACTACCCATCCCAGTTAGGACAGCCGAATCCCGTCCAATCTTTCGCCGTCGACTAAAGACTCACTTCTTCAACCATTATCTGAAATGATTAAAAATAAATGTAAATGTAAATGTAGTAACGTGGGAGCCAGTGACTGCGTATTCAAGCGAGGCTTGCATCGCAGTCACGAAAGGGGCTACCGATCACCCTCTCCGCAGAGCTAATCACCCGCTGCAGCTTGGCGAGATATTTTGCCGCTGCAGCGGGGAACCAGGAGATGATGGAGTGGGTGAGGATGGACTCAATGATGGCCATGTAAAATTGGGCCATCATGGTCCTCGGCATCAACTTCAACCCGTCACTAAGGCTATTCCATAATTTAACTCCCAAAATTTAAACACATCTAGCTTTTACATTAGTTCTTACCTTTTTACATGTTTTAAGAATACACAACCCTCTTAAATTATACTTTCCTTCTCTTGGTTGAAAGAGACATTGAATACAAACTGGTAGGCTTTTACTTTTAGCACGAAAAATTCTTTCCAAGGTTTTTATGTACACCATATCTACACATTTTAATGTGCAGGACTTTATGAATAATGGATTTGTCAACATGGAAAGCCTTTACCACCTGTCACCCCAGATGGGCTTTTCAATGTCATCTGTCCATCTCACCACCCTCTAAACACAATTAGCATGTCACCCTCACCTCACTCCTCCATGAAGATGTCACACGTTAAAGGGGAACGATGCCAAGTTTACATGTTATTCCTGTAGTGTACAGTAAGACGGTCCAAGAATATCAGTCTCCTATTCATTGTCAATGGAGCAGCTCCATATTTTATACTTAATGACAAGTATTTAATCACAAGTTTGAATCTTATGTCTCTGGTCTCTGGCTTTGTGAGAGAGTAGCTCATGTTTCCAAATATTGAACTATCCCAAGGCTATGGAAATAACATATTGGAATTCAATTCAATATGGTGGACTTCATAGTTACTTTTGCCAAATGTATTGTCCATGAGTAGAGGCATATCTGGATATCAGTTTCATGACTGTATGGCTAACGGATCAGGAGATTTTCAGTTTGGCCCAATGGTAGCACTAGATGAAAGGTCATGGGGTCAAAATCAATAGAGGTCTTGAATGTGCACCGTATATTTGAAAAGATTGGAAAGAAAGCTATTTGAGATACTCTTGAGAGATTTTGAGAACATCTTAAATTTGGCCTGATGGTGGCGCTAGAGGAAAGAGTTCTTCCTCCAGGTGTCAATAATGTGTACTGCAAATTTGAAAGGATTAGAACGAAAGCTATTCAAGTTATGGCATTCACACATAGTATCTGCTGCCATGGCAGCAGCAGTCGGGGGGAATCTATAATATCCCCAACACTGTTGTTCAGGGATATGAACGTGGAGCGGTAGCTAGTACTGTGGCGATCACTGAGCTATCTTTGGTGTCAGCTTGAATTCTAAACAGTTGGTGGCCCCGCTTATCAAATTAATTGGATTGATCTCCTTTTCCGCACAAACTCGCACGCTATCACACAGAGACACAGTAATCTGCTGACACAAACCGATACACAACCCCAAATCGTAGACGTAGTCAAATTAAATCTGTCATCCCAAATTTACTCTATAAGGGTTTGCTTTCACCTTCCCCATGTCCTCCTCTCCTCCTTTCTCATCCTCCTCCTCCTGCTCCTCCTCCTCCTCCTCCTACTCCTGCTCCAGTCCGGGCTCCCTGCAGCTGTTGGCTGCGTGACAAACAGGATTAGGCAGAGTAGTCCTCGGATGAGACGGCACACATTCAGTACTGCTACTCTCTTACGTGACACAACCCCCATCTCTCCTATAGGACACACAGTCGTTTTCCTGGTTGACGTCACATTCTCAAGAATGCCACTTTGGAGGAGTCGTGCTCTCCTTCAAGTGTCCCCGTAATGTGCTTCTGTGACAGATTGTTCCTCCCTCTGTCAGCAAAATGAATTCAGCTGGATGTGCGTTAAAGTATCTCTTTGCTATAGTAGAGATTTAGCTGTTGCTTGGCATTTGGTGCACAAATATGGAGAGTAGACTTATAACCTCAGCACCTGCTTTCCGATCCTCTGGTAGGAGTTATGTCACCCCTGTGTGTAAAACAAACAGAGGCAGGGCCAGTTTCATCCCCTCTGCTATTAGGCTCCTTAACAAACACAACCCCCTAGCCCCCTCTGACTCGACAAACTGGACCAGGCGCGTATACTGTATGCACACACACATACACGCACGCACGCACTCACGCACGCACGCACGCACACACACACACACAGAGAGAGAGAGAGCAAAGCGTGTTTCTTTTAAAATATTCTATCTATCTTGTCTAGTCGTCTTATCTATCTATCTATCTATCTATCTATCTACACAGGAAAAACTGGGGAGTCATTTTCCCAGAGTAATTATTACGGAGTTATTATTTTCCTCTCAAGAAGTCATATTTACTCCATTTGGGGCATAATCATTGCCTGTGGCCAATAGAGTGAGAGTAAAGTTCCAGAAGAGTTTCTATTGGAGTAATACAGCATTGGTCACGCCTACTATCAATATAATTTCCAAATGTGAAGACGCCATCTTTCTCTCTCTGCAAGTCCGTCGCTTCAAGCTCAGGTGTGCAGCAAGAGCGCAATACAGCGATATTTTCCTTGGAAAGTTGGATGCCAAATACCAGGTAAGATTATTATTGTTATTTGTTAATTTATTAAACAGCAATGTGTGTAACTAATTTGCAACATTACAGCTAAGCCACAGAGCCATCTATCACGATGTTCGCATGTTAGCTGCTATACGTTTGCACGCACGCTATTAAATAAACGTTTTACAGTTTTATGGACAAGTATTCAATTATCAACAGTATTGCTATCAGGGACAGTGCACATTAATCAACATGTCGGTTTTCATGTAAAATGTATATGAGCTAGTGTATAGCCAGAAGCTAATTTCCACCTGTATAGGCCTGAGACCATACCTGTAGACCATGCCTGTAGGCTGTTGTTAAAAGTAGTGATATAACTATATCCATACAAAAACTGACTTATTAAGAACATACAAGACAAGTAGACATAGTACAGGAGATGGAACAATTATATGTTACATGTTGGCAGATTTTGCTGAAACAGTGGCAGAGACTACGTGTGTTTTACTCTAAATAGAGTCACCGTACATTACAGCCACAGAGCCATCTATCACGATGTTAGCATGTTAGCTGCTAGCACGCACGCTATTAAATAAACGTTTTACAGTTTTATGGACAATAACTTAAGAACAGGTACGTCGGTGCTGCACGAGTATTCAATTATCAACAGTATTGCTATCAGGGACAGTGCACATTAATCAACATGTCGGTTTTCATGTAAAATGTATATGAGCTAGTGTTAGCCAGAAGCTAATTTTCACCTGCATGCGGCTATACCTGTATAGGCCTGAGACCATACCTGTAGACCATGCCTGTAGGCTGTTGTTAAAAGTAGTGATATAACTATATCCATACAAAAACTGACGTATTAAGAACATACAAGACAAGTCAAGTCAAGTCAAGAGTTTTAATTGTCACGGCATACAGGTATACAATGAAATGCGGCTGGTCTTGCCCGCGACGATGTGCAATACAGTGGTACAACATATAATAGAATCCAATAAAAATACAGTGGTACAACATATTAATAGAATCCAATAAAACAGTGCAATAAACAGGTACATGGTGTGCCATCTCGGTATCTGTACATTAGTATTTACAGAGCATATAGGACGTGCTAGGTAGCTTTAGTAGTGCAATACACTGTTCCTGATGTTATACTACTTTAAAGTGGCCTTTCCTCTGGCCATAAGTGTGCGTGTGTGCGGCATGAGTGTTAAAGTGGCTGCTAGTGTGTGAGCGTGCTCAGCGTGCGTGTCGTGTATGTGCTTGTGTGTGCTTGTGTGTGGATAGTTCAGTTTCTGTGTCTCTCAATGTTCATTGTTCAAGGCTCTGATGGCCTGGGGGAAGAAGCTTAGCCTAAGCCTCTCCGTCCTAGTAGCTGGGGTTCGCAGGCGTCTGCCTGACCTCAGCAGCTGGAACAGGCTGTTATTGGGGTGGTGGGGATCTTTCATTATCCTGCAGGCTCTGGATTTGCACCTCTTGTTGTATAGAGCCTGCAGGGGAGGTAGCGCAATACCCGTGGTACGCTCGGCTGAGCGCACCACTCTCTGTAGGGCCTTCTTGTCCTGTGCCGTGCTGTTCCCATACCAGGCAGTGATGTTTCCGGTCAAGATGCTCTCTACAGCTCCTGAGTAGAAGGACTGGAGTATCTTCCCCGATACTCTGAACTTCCTTAACTGTCTCAGGTGGTAGAGGTGCTGCTTCGCTTTCTTTACTACTGTGTCTATGTGTGTTGACCATGTCAGGTCCTCTGAGATGTGGACCCCCAGGTACTTGAAGCTGCTCACCCTGTCCACGGTAGCCCCGTTAATCATCAGTGGTGTGTGTGTCTCCTGCTGTCCTCTCCTTTATACAACGGCATGCAAATTTCTCTATTCTGATTGGCTGAAACAGTCCATTTACACGTATGTATCCTTCATAATCCACGCTCCTGGTCCCAGGACCCGCCCACCACCGAATCACATCACTCCGCCGGATCACTCCGTCGGAAAAAACAAGATGGCGGACAATAATCTTTAACAAATGGATATGTTGATAGCGTCATAACGACTAAATATAAAGCGATTCTGTCAAGGGGAACGTGTTAGTATTTTAAACAATGTTGGATGATGTAATTGATGGGTCTTGACTCAATCTAGAACAAAAGAAAAATCACGGATTGATTGATAGATTAATTGATTGATTTAAATTTCTTCCTTCCTACTTTCCGACTGCAGCGTTCTCTCTCACACTGTCCGACGCTGGCGGATTGATTGATAGATTAATTGATTGATTTAAATTTCTTCCTTCCTACTTTCTTGCAGCGTTCTCTCTCACACTGTCCGACGCTGGCGTACCCACAAACACACACACACACATACACACACACACACACACACACACACACACACACACATACACACACGCACACACACACTGTGACACACACACACACACACACGCACACACACACACACACACTCCTGTCTGCAACAGCGGGGGAGTCAGACTGAGAGAGAAGCAGCGCTGTTTTAAGTAAGCATGGTCTATTGAATTGATTGATTGATTGATTGCTAATTTTATTACTGTACCCCTGGTTTCCAACTGGTTAAGTTTAGGCTAAAAGAAATAAATAAAAAAATAGGGCGAAGAAAACGTTTTTTTCCTATAGGGCAAAGAAAACGTTTTAATAAATTTTCAATCAATCATTCCAATAATACACAGTTGGATGTGTTAGTTGGTTGGATGCACTTCAAGCTGCTTCCACATGAGGCAACTTCTCTCAATCATTCCAATAATACACAGTTGGATGTGTTAGTTTGGTTGGATGCACTTCAAGCTGCTTCCACATGGAGTTGTGGGAACTACTTTTTCTGGCGGATGGTTTTTTCAATAAATCTTCGATTAATGTGTGTTTATTGTATAGAAATAAGGTTGGATGAATCTGGCAGTTGTATAAAAGCTTTACACCACGTGCAGTCGTGATTTGTGACCAATAAACCATGCCTAGGGGGGTCTAACGACCCTCGGCTGCGCCTCGGGCCTAACAACCACCCCTAGGCATGGTTTATTGGTCACAAACCACTCCTGCGTGTGATGTAATGCTTAAATAATCCACGATCAGCTCCTTGGTTTTACCAATGTTCAGGAGCAGGCTGTTGTCCTTGCACCAACGTTCCAGTACCTCAACCTCCTCTCGGTAGGCCTTCTCGTCGTTGTCCGAGATCAGCCCCACCACCACCGTGTCGTCGGCGAACTTCACTATGGAGTTGGAGCTGAACTTGGCCACACAGTCGTGTGTGTAGAGTGAGTACAGCAGGGGACAAGTAGACATAGTACAGGAGATGGAACAATTATATGTTACATGTTGGCGGATTTTGCTGAAACGGTGGCAGAGACAACGTGTGTTTTACTCTAAATAGAGTCACGTAAATTTGCCGCGATGTGCTGTAGGTTGACTGTTTTACTAGCGGTAAATGGACATAACAAGTTAATTTGACGCACTGTTCGGTTCAACAAGTGTTTATTTGAACCATTGTACTGGGTTGACTAATTTGAATGAATGCCCAACAATTCGCCTCTAGATTGTGGATTGACTCTTTAGTCTTAATGCGGAACCAAACTGTTAGCGCTTGTTTCCGCCCAGACACTTTTCACTGTCGCTCGTTAATGGGTGCACGTGCACAAAGATTTGTGAGACGCTCCATCACCGTAATGTTAGGTGTGTTCTGCCTCCATGTATAATATAATGGAAACTTGTGGAACTAGATAGCCTCACAGTAAATTTCACAGAGTAAATTTTACTCAAACTGAGTCAATTTGAGCCCAAGACGTGAGTAAAGTTTTACTCAGTTTGAGTAAAATGTACTCAGCGAAATTTACTGTATGGTGCTTTTGTAATATTTTCTAATTGTAACACTCCTCATAATGCATGAGTTGTTGTGCCCTATATGTATCATCTTAGTAACTGTTATTATTTATTTGCCATCAGATGCAGGCTGTACGTGTTAAACACGTTGACCGGCAGAAATTCATCTGTTTTGAGGGCCAATTGACCTTCACAACTTTTTTGGAGTGTGGTGAGTGAAACATTTTGCACAGCGTGCCGTTGGTTCTCAAAATGGCGTCCGCCTTGATAGTTAGGAACCAAATGGACCCTTATTGGTCTGTAACTCTGACGGTGTACAAATGGACCCCAACGTCCATTGTACACCGTCAAGAGTTAAATTAACATTGATTTTACAATATAAATTGGGGTCCCAAAGATACAAATGCCATTAAATGGGTGCCCTTGGAATTAAAATGGTTGAGAATCACTGCTAGAGCCGTACAAATATTGTCTTATGGGGGTCCATGGCACATCTTTTCAAATGGGGGTCTGTGGGCTAATTGTCAATTTGGGGGGTCCTTGACATGAAATGTTTGAGAACCACTGCCCTATGCAACAACATACTGGGTATCAGTTTAGGCTTTCCCTGCATGTTAATTTAAGCTGTAGGCCTACAGTACAAAGCAAAATCTATTTTATTTAGGATAGAGTGAACCAATCAATGTCTTACACCCCTTCCTGACAGGCAGCGACGCGAGCGAGCGTGATTGCGAAAATGATTAAAATGTATTCGTTTCAATCAGACTATCCTGACCTGCCGCGAGCGACAGCGAACTGAGCGGCGATGTCGTTCCCCCCTCAAATATTCGCTCGCTGTGTCTCTAGTTGAGCGATTACGCGGCCGAGTCACGCCCCTAAACACTTTTTATTGGTCAAGAATCGCAGGCTGCTTTGCCCCTGTGTGCTTCCAGGTAACACACACACAGACACACCCGGACACGCGCCGCCTCATATCAGGACAGTGTCGCGCACGATTTCGTCTCCAGTTCGCACGCTCGCTGCCTGTCAGGAACCGGTGTTAAGTATGTCAATTAAGGCTGTCAATCTTCCTCATATGATCACATTTTCAGTGGCTATTTTAATATCCCATTTTATGACATTTTAATTAATACAAATTAAATAAATTGCACAACAGATTTATCAATAATCTTGTGCAATCTTGTTTTGTCTATAGTTGCCAAGAAATTTGAAATTCCTAGTACCTTGGACTTAAAGGTCTATGATGACTCAAACACTGAAGTCGACGACGAGGCGTTTCAATTTCTTCTAAAGAAACCAGACCTGGGTGTGTTGGAGATTTGTTCACCCCAAGACTCAAATCCTGAAGGTGAGTTGCTAACATGGAGCCTTATAGCCTCATCCATACAGTCCTGGCTGCTTGAAGCCTTTTTACAACGCATCCGCGTTTCCGGGTTCCCGTTTTTTTCGCTCTGATTGGCCAGGTCATGTGACATGAGCGGCAATCGTGGGACGGCAAGTTTCTACACTGGTTAAGGGCACTCTTCGAAGTTGGTTAAGGTTAGAGTTTGTCTTAGAGCATGGCGATAGAACGCCAGGTAGTTTGCAGGCTGTTCGACGCGGAAATGGGCAAACACGCTATTGGGCGCACATGTCACATGACCTGGCCAATCAGAGCGCCGGAAACGCGGATGCGTTGTAAAAAGGCTACACGTGTCCTGGCTAACCTAAAATGTCACACAGGTACTGTATATTTTTGTACTTTGAAATGATCTTTGTATATATGCCCAATGTAACGTGTGGATCCTTCCTAATCTAATGTGGCCTTTTTACATTACACTTGTCACAAACATTCCTATCTAATCACACTTATATGTCTACATGATTGTTAGATTCAGTGAGGACCTCTGCAAGCAACTCCAGCCAAAGCTCCGTTCTCAGCTCTGGTGCAGACAATGAGGGGGAGTCTGATGACACCATCATTTTGCAGTCTAGTCCTGCTCCAAGAAACGGTGTTGACCTGACTCGTATCACTCTGGTAAGCTTTGCATATGACTGTTTGAAATGGAGATGGTGACTCTGATAAAGGGGTAGCATGGGCATTGGGGATGGCCAAGTACAATTGGGGAGAAAATGGGGGGGGGTCATGGTTTACATTTGTCACCTTAACCCTTTCACTGCCGCACAACAGCAGGTTAACCCTTTCACTGCCGCACTACAGAAGGTTAACCCTTTACTATCACACTATCGACGGTAACCGTCAGTAGTGTGATAGTAAAGGGTTAACCTTCTGTAGTGTGGCAGTGAAAGGGTTAAATATACTTGGCCACCAAATTTAGGGGCCTGTGGGAACAATGCTTAAAAATATGACTGTCTATCCATGTGTGTCCCCCCCCCCCCCCTTTTTACTCCCGCTTAGATGACTGAAAAGATTCTGAGGGACACAGCTGGAGGAGAGAGGATCATTGCCGATTATGCTCGGACAAAACCCCTAACGGATACCAGAAGACGCGACATGGTGAAGATATTGGTTGCGCACATGGCAAAAGAGCATGGGTAATTATGTTGTCATCTAAACATTACGCACCCAATACACATTTTTGGTTTTTACTAAGATCCTCCTTTTTGCAGAATTGGTAAATGATAAATGGTTATCCAAAGCGCTTTACATAGATTGTGCAGAAGGCATTGGCACAGCAATACTTTTGTTTGGATCTCATACTTGTGTATGTGTGCACTGTAGGACGAGTCCTTCAAGGCGTGTTAAAGAAGACTACGCAAAGGGCATCACTGCCTTATTCCCATACCTGGCCGATCCCCAGGGCAATTTGGGATATGTAAGTACATCAGGGAAAAGTGCAGAGAGACATTTCATCGGCGACTCAGTGCATGTGTGTGTGTGTTCCTGTGGGTCGCCCATCTTGCGTGTGTGTGTTAAAACTGCATGACAAATAAAGACTTCTAGTCTAACAATTATTATGTTTATAGGTCATTCTTGTTATATAATTTCTAGGGATGTTCGATATTGGCTTTTTTTTCCTCCGATATCCGATATACCGATATTGTCCAACTCTTTAATTTCCAATACCGATATCAACCGATACCGATATATGCAGGGTTTCTCCCCCCCCCCCCCCCCTCTTCTCTTGTCGTGGAATTAACACAACATTATGCATAACATTATCCAATCACATGCATGGTACATAAAACACCAACCCCTTTACTCCTCACTTCTCTGGAATTGCTTAAAATAGGGCTGTGCGGAGTACGATTTCAACTAAATATTTGTTAACATTTCTGTATGCTGACCATTTCTCCTAACCTCAACAATTTCAGAACCACAGATGTCCTACCTGTTGACCTTGATTTTAGCAATTCTTCAGAGAAGGGCATGTGTTGTGAAGGATCAGATTAAACCGAATATATATATTTATTTATATATATATATTTAAATAGTATTTGTATATCGTTTGATATCCCCTGTATATTCCTTGTACAATATGCACTGAATATCCCTTTAGTCTACTAAACAGCCCATAATAGTTTCATTCTACCATTGGACGAGAACCTGGCGCCAGGTTGCCATACCCCTAGGTTCAAGTTCAATCGTGCCGCCCAACATGTCGTGGCAAGCCCCGGTTCCGCGTAGGAATACGTCGGGCGAAATACGAATGGTACTATTTGTTCATAGCGCATATATATATGGCGCAAGTAAAGTAGAACTTTCCTTTTAGTCCAGTTCTTTACCCTCCAACAGAGTAACAGACGCAAAGCCTCACCCACGACGCACGTGTGGTGTAGTAAGGCCTACTTGGCCTCAGAATAGGCATTGAGATATCGTGTGGATTGATAGTTGAATAGTCATAGTTTGGCACTATACCGTCGAGTTGGACGTATTCTATTAAGCTAATAATAGTCTATTTATGTATGGTGCATCGTTCGGTTAGAGTTATAAAGTTATCAGTACCCCCATCGTTCCTGACGTTATCTGGGCGCTTAACCAGGCTGGGCAGACCACTAGTGGTGCTTGCATCCGAGGAGCTCCGGGCCAGGGCGACTGGACCTGTATATTGGATTACTCTACCCGGACGACGGCGAGCCTTCCACGGCTTGGATTATGCTTTGGGTGCTTTGATTATTCCATGGATAACGGCCAACACTGCGGAGTGTTGGAACTACCCCCCGGAGAGGACTCCAGGTGAGACGGCGCTCTACACCAGTGAGGTCGCCTCACGTCTCTCCGTTGTGGACCGGCAGCTACCGTCCACCAGAGGGTCCAGCTGTATTCGTCTGCGGACCGAGGTTCTGTGGGCACCGTGTTCAAGACTTTGAATTCTCCCAAGAAACCGTCGGCCAGATGGGATACCGCCAGCGGCTCCTCTAACCCCCCCCCTCCTACTGTCTTACAACCAGCGGGACCCCCCCCCCCCCTTAGTGTATCCAGCTATAATCATTTAAGTACCATCGCTATAGTTTCCTAAATATCCAGGTTGTATACTTACTCCCTGCGTAACCAGAGATTGGACATTCAATGTTGATTTACCTACGAATACTCATTTGCCATACAAGTGCACATTTCAAATCATAAGTGTAAACAAGTGAACGTTGTATATACCTTTTGCTATATTAAATATTCGATTTGTACATTTGTGTGGACTTCGTTTCATCAGGTGGAAAAGTGTTCATCATATTTATATCATGTACTGGATGGCCAGAAGTTAAAGTACAAGAGGTAGTGGTATTAAATACCATATCTAACAATACAGTCAGGGAATTGTACCCCTCAGTTACAGCATGTGTTAAGTTTTAAGGAGAGAAATAAACACATTTACACATGCCCATTTAAACCAAATAACACTTTTTTTTTCTCTTTACTTCTTGTGTTTTAGGAGCAGTATTACAATCCAGTAGATGGGAGTGGGTTTCTGGCATGGAGGGTGAAATCACTTCAAAAAGTAGCATCAGAGGGACAAAAGAAGAGCCGTAATGTTCAGCCACTGATCGGTATGTCATTTTGATTGTCCCAGTCCACTGTTTATCTAGCAACTGTGAAGATGGATCATTATAGTAAATGCATATCACTGGAAAGTATTGCAGCAGTATGTGTGGTTTCTACACTGTTACAGGTGGTCCAAATTCTGGCGACAGAGCCCCCTTCTCTGAGGAAAACCAGCTAACCACAGACACCCAGTTGCGTGAGGCCAGTGCACTGATGAAGCATACAACTGATGAAGCAATCATCAAGGAGAAGATGAAACAGACCTTCACCCATCGCCAAGAAATGGTGCATGACCCAATTAAGTCCTCTGAAATATTCACCACCTTTCCACGATTCCTAGACATCACAGGAATGGTATGTGGCTTGCATTAAAGTCTAACTGAAATTAAAAATGACCTTTTTAAACAATTTAGATCACATCCCTGGTCATAGGGTGAACCTATTTAATAGGGCTGTCCCTGACTAAGGATTTGGATGGTCGACTAGGATTGTCAAAAAAAAAAAAAAAAAAAGTATATATATATATATTTTTTTTTATCATTCCATTTGGGCTGTGGGGGGTGCTTAATGTCTGAAGGAGTCAACTGAAGGCTTCTTGTCCTCTGCAAAAGCATACAATTGGTCCACTGATGAAATCCTCTTTCAGTGCCTCTGTGCCTGTTTTCGTAGGCAGTTAGCCTCTGGTATGCCTGCCATTAGCGTTAGCCACGCTTCTATGCCTCTTTTCTTTTGAAAAAAATTATAATATATATATATATATATATTTTTTTTTTATAATATTATATTCGACTAAGAGGTTGGCCAGTCGACTACGGCCCCTTTCGACCGATTAGTCGACTAATCGATTAATAGGGGTCAGCCCTACTATTTAACAATGTATGACAAAAGAATTTCAACCATGTTTTATTCCATCTTGTCTGCAGATTGAGCAGGATTTCAGTCTGATGTTTGGTGATGACATCTCTGCAAAGTTCCTGGAGAAGTGGCCTACTTTCTGCAGGCAGAAAGTCCTTGAACAAAGCCGTGGCCTCACCCAGACCGGCGACCTTCAAGACCTGCTTCAGAATGCTGAATCCACAACAGACACAATAGAACTGAACAATGGTATGCTTGAATTAAAGGAATATAATAATGGAAGGGTGAATTGTTTTTTAAACAAATGGAAACACAGCTTTTAGTCAAATGTATTTCTGATTTTTTTTATTTAATTTTTTGTATTTTTAGGATGGGACAGTGAGATGTCCTCCCTCTTGCTCCTTGTCCACCTCCTGCCACCATCACCTCAGGGCCGCAACAAGAGACCGGGAAAGCTCTCAGCCAGAGAAGCCATTGACTCCCTTGTGAAGTTCATAAAGGTAAGGTTACAGTTGCCTATATTATCGGCCGATATTGGCATTAAAATGTGATATAGGAAAATAGCGGTATCGGTAAAATAAAATTTATTATTTTTTTTACATTTCTATAACCAACCTTTATTTACCCAGGCAAGTAAGAACAAATTCTGATTTTATTTATTGTCAAAAGTATGCATAATGTTATGTTAATTCCACAACAAGACATATGTAATGTTAATTACCTGAAATTATTCAGTTTTTTGGGGGGGAAACCCTGCATATATCGGTATCGGTTGATATCGGTATTGGAAATTAAGAGTTGGACAATATCGGTATATCGGTAAAAAAGCCAATATCGAGCATCCCTAGTTACAGTTAAATTAAAGTATAAGAAGGATCACTGTTCTGTCTAGGGGTGCACGATATTGATTTGTTGACCCCGATATCGATACCAATAACGTTCTGCTCCTCAAGGTCAATACCGATAACTGATATATATATTTATTGTATTATAATTATTTATTTTTTTATGTATATTCCTGTAGTTTTGACCTAACCAGATTTATCATGACATGAGCGTTACTATATGAACAAAACAAAGCCAAGAGAACAGTTTTGACTCTTCAAATAAAGTGACTATTTATTTTTCCAAATAAATATAATTTGAGTCGATCACAAAATTCACAATCCGTCAATGTCATTAACAATGTGTTTCCCTGAACAACTAAAAACCAACAGGTATTGTGCTTTGTCAGTAGGGATGCTGTTCACATTTGAACCGATATGGTACCGGTACCTGTGAATCGATACCGGTACCCAACGGTACCTTTTTCGGTACTTTAGTCTCTAAAAATGTAATCTACCTACCTCAGTTGTGAGAAGAAAAAAATCCAAACTTCAAATAACCACATTTTCGACCGTTTTTGGCTTGCCATTGCCCCGACTGCTTTGTTGTTGAATCAAGTCAAATCCTAAATAAGAATATATTGTGCGTGTGAACGTTGACATGAAAAGAAAAAAGTAAAAAAAATATATATATTTTTTTTATTATCAGAGCTATCAATACTTTTATCGGGATGACGTCATAATTGCTGATATCGGCCTGATAATTATCGTGCATCCCTAGTTCTGTCCCTGATATTGACCTGTATGATTGAAATCATGCAAAGACCACTGTTTGCAAACCATGACTAATTTTAATAGCAAGACTAATGAAGTTCTCTTGTCACAGACTGGGACCAGTATCCAGGGGCATTTGGACAGCATCACGGAGAGCCTTCAACCCTATCTGCTTGCTGTGGGGACCCAGAGGAGTGTGATTCACAAGTACTTCATTGTGATTGACAAACATGCAATCCCTTGTAAGTCACCAGACTCTCTTGCCTCTTTTGATGAGCTTTTCAAAGCTCATTTTGTCTTTGGTACCTCATACAACCGGGATCTGGCCAATATGTACAACTTCTTGCAAACCGCCATTTACAAGATCGATGCTGCTACCACTAATGTCAACCCCAGGGTTAAAGAGATGAGGGCTCGGATGCTGCACTGATTTCTTTTTTATACTGAGAGGATATTTTATGTTGAGGCCTCTGATGCTGCACAGACTTTTGATACTGAGAAGATATTTTATGTTGAGGCCTCTGATGCTGCACAGACTTTTGATACTGAGAAGATATTTTATCTTGAGGCCTCTGATGCTGCACAGACTTTTGATACTGAGAAGATATTTTATCTTGAGGCCTCTGATGCTCCAGTGTTTTTTGATAAGATGTTGTGTTTCATTTGCAAAAACTCTCAGGCAAATGCCAATTCACTGATGAGGCACTTGAGGATGATCCACGGACTTTGTTCAGGAAGGACACTTCGTCTTAAATGTGGTCAGCCTGGTTGTTTACATGTCTTTTGCACTTTTTCTGGGTTTCGAAAGCATCTTAAAGCACGTCATCAACCATGTGATGATCCTGGTGAAGGCCGCTCTACAGCTGAACATTTAGCTGAAAGTTATGTTGATGACTTTCCATCAGGCAGTGCCCCTTCTGACCCAGTCCTTCCAGTCCTTCTTAATAATAGTCTTGTAGACAGCTGTGCTGCAACAGTAGCTGAACTTAAAGTGGCAGGTGTAGGTGAAACAATAATCAACTCTTTGGTAACTTCAATGGAAGTGATTGTTGATGATATCCATAATCAAGCAAAACAATATGTGAAGCAGTGTCTATCTTTACAGGAACCTATCAAAAGTGAGGTTGAGTGTAAAATTGATCAGTGTTTTGAAGAAATTGAAAATCCCCTTTGTATCTTAAATTCTGAAACTAAGAGAAGGCAATATTTTACAGAGAAGTGGGGAAGAGTAGACCCAGTTGAATATGTCCTTGGTACAAGATTTGATACCCTGCGCAATCGGACTACTGGAACTTATGATCAGGCTGTTGTTACTGATAAATGTGTTTATATCCCAATTTTGAAAACATTAGACTTTATTTACAAACACCCTAATATAGAAGAGATGATGCAGAGTGATTCCAGTTTAAGAGAAGATCTTCTTAATGACTTGTGTGATGGAGAGTTTTTCAAGAGTCATCCTCTATTTTCAAAACAGAAGCATGCAATTCAGGTGCAGCTTTTCTATGATGATTTTGAATGCGCGAATCCGTTGGGGAGTAAAAAGGGAATACATAAATTAGGAGCAATCTATTTCACCTTGCGTAATTTTTCTCCAAAGTACAACTCAATTCTGCTTAATATTCATTTGGTCGCTTTATTCCATGCCCAAGACATTAAAACACATGGCTTTTCTAAAATACTTGCTCCACTTGTGGAAGATATTAAAATACTGGAGAAGGATGGAATTAAGGTCCCATTGTATGATCAGCCAGTGTATGGAACTATTGTCCAAGTTACAGGTGACAACCTTGGTATTCACGGTTTGTTTGGTTTCGTAGAATCATTCAGTGCCAGATATTGTTGCCGCTTTTGTCTTGCTGAGAAAGAGGACTTTCAGACAGAATTCAAAGAAGATTCACCCAAGATAGTTATGCGAACTCGAGCACTTCATGCAGAACACTGCCACAAAATGGAGACTACTATTGGTCTTCCCTATGTGATGGGAGTTAAACATTCTTGCATTCTAAATTCCTTGCAGTACTTCAATACATGTGACAATTTCTCTGTCGATATTATGCATGATATCTTGGAGGGCGTGGCACAATATGAAATGAAACTGCTAATACTACACTTGATTAAAAACTACACAACATCAAAGGAAATAGACTTGAGAATTAAGAGCTTTAACTATGGTTACCTGGAACAAAACAACAAGCCACCTGCATTGAAGTTAGTAGAGACCTCAAATGACTTGGGGTTAAATGCAATCCAATCTTGGTGTTTACTTCGCAATCTACCACTTATCTTTGGAGACTTGGTTTGTCCAAATGATCAACACTGGTATTTGCTTCTGCTGTTGCTTCAAATAGCAGATATTGTATTTTCTCCCAGGTTATCAACTGGCATTACTATTTATTTAAAACACTTGATTGCAGAGCACCACGGGTTATTCAAGCATGTTTCCCAACAGGAGGCTACTACCAAAGCATCATTTTATGGTGCACTATCCTACATGTATTCGTAAAATTGGACCACTTTTGCATGTCTGGTGCATGCGCTATGAAGCGAAGCATAATTTCATTAAAAAACAACTAAAAAGCTTCAAAAATATAACTAAAACGTTGGCGAAGAAACACCAAAGTCAAGTAGCATACAATTGGCAGACATTTGATCCCAACAGACTGGTGCTTGGTCCAAGTAAAATGGTAGCATTAAATGTGATGGACAGAGGCTGTGAGATAGCGGAGACTCTTCAGGTACCAAGTGACACCAAGGTGTTAAATGTTAGATGGGCCAAACACCATGGAAATATGTATCGTCCAGGTTTAGTTGTTTGTCTTAAAGTTCTTAGTGAGGTTCCAGTTTTTCACAAAATCCACTGTGTTGTTCTTAAAGATGAGAGGTTACTGTTGTTTACATTTGCACTACAAACCGTGTCTCTGGATGACAATTTTTATGCATTTAAAGTTGTGTGTACTACAGATGGACCTCATGTAGTTGATGTCAAAGAGCTTTTGTTTTACAAAGCATTCGATATACAGATGTCATACAGTGATGACGATTCAAGCTCATTTATTGTTCCATACTGTTTCCTGTGATTTAAACAAGGAAAAGAGAAAATCACTAAGCTCTTGAACTATTGCACTGGGGATGAACACTATTAGTTTTCTTTTATTTCTTTGGGGTGAACAGATGCTGCTGTCACTTTATAGAGGCCAAAATGTAATTGATCGATTACTCTCCCCATGAAGCCTTAATTGAAGTCATGGTGATTTCTTTTTGTTGCATTCCTGAGCCAATAATTTGATGACTGGCTTGAATTATTGGCTCAGGAATGCGACAAACAAACAAATCTCCATGAATTCAAGGATTCATGGGGTGTGTAATTGATAGATTTCTTTTTTTGGGTGAGCTATCCCTTTTTAAAAGGGTGCAGATGCTGCTGTCACTTTACAGAGGCCAAAATGTAATTGTCTTTTATTTATGACCTTTTTTCTATCGATTACTCTCCCCATGAAGCCTTAATTGAAGTCATGGTGATTTCTTTTTGTTGCATTCCTGAGCCAATAATTTGATGACTGGCTTGAATTATTGGCTCAGGAATGCGACAAACAAACAAATCTCCATGAATTCAAGGATTCATGGGGTGTGTAATTGATAGATTTCTTTTTTTGGGTGAGCTATCCCTTTTTAAAAGGGTGTACAGATGCTGCTGTCACTTTACAGAGGCCAAAATGTAATTGATCGATTACTCTCCCCATGAAGCCTTAATTGAAGTCATGGTGATTTCTTTTTGTTGCATTCCTGAGCCAATAATTTGATGACTGGCTTGAATTATTGGCTCAGGAATGCGACAAACAAACAAATCTCCATGAATTCAAGGATTCATGGGGTGTGTAATTGGTAGATTTATTTTTTTGGGTGAGCTATCCCTTTTTAAAAGGGTGTACAGATGCTGCTGTCACTTTACAGAGGCCAAAATGTAATTGTCTTTTATTTATGACCTTTTTTCTATCGATTACTCTCCCCATGAAGCCTTAATTGAAGTCATGGTGATTTCTTTTTGTTGCATTCCTGAGCCAATAATTTGATGACTGGCTTGAATTATTGGCTCAGGAATGCGACAAACAAACAAATCTCCATGAATTCAAGGATTCATGGGGTGTGTAATTGATAGATTTCTTTTTTTGGGTGAGCTATCCCTTTTTAAAAGGGTGTACAGATGCTGCTGTCACTTTACAGAGGCCAAAATGTAATTGATCGATTACTCTCCCCATGAAGCCTTAATTGAAGTCATGGTGATTTCTTTTTGTTGCATTCCTGAGCCAATAATTTGATGACTGGCTTGAATTATTGGCTCAGGAATGCGACAAACAAACAAATCTCCATGAATTCAAGGATTCATGGGGTGTGTAATTGGTAGATTTATTTTTTTGGGTGAGCTATCCCTTTTTAAAAGGGTGTACAGATGCTGCTGTCACTTTACAGAGGCCAAAATGTAATTGATCGATTACTCTCCCCATGAAGCCTTAATTGAAGTCATGGTGATTTCTTTTTGTTGCATTCCTGAGCCAATAATTTGATGACTGGCTTGAATTATTGGCTCAGGAATGCGACAAACAAACAAATCTCCATGAATTCAAGGATTCATGGGGTGTGTAATTGGTAGATTTCTTTTTTTGGGTGAGCTATCCCTTTTTAAAAGGGTGCAGATGCTGCTGTCACTTTACAGAGGCCAAAATGTAATTGTCTTTTATTTATGACCTTTTTTCTATCGATTACTCTCCCCATGAAGCCTTGAAGTCATGGTGATTTTTGTATATAATGGAGTTGTTTGCAGAGGGGCTCACTGAATCTAACAATCACGTAGACATATACCAAGTGTGATTAGCAAGAGAGGAATGTTTGTGACAAGTGTAATGTAAAAAGATTAGGAAGGATCCACACCAAGCAAGTTCTTCCTCAGACGCGTTTTTTTTTTTTTTTTTACTATGTTACATTACATTGGACGTATAGAAACAAAGATAATTTCAAAGTACAAACATATACAGTACCTGTGTGACATTTTGGATGAGGCTAGGCTCCATGTTAATAAGCAACTTGGGGTGAACAAATCTCCAACACACCCATGTCTGGTTTCTTTAACTGAAACGCCTCCTTGTCGACTTCAGTGTTTTAAGTCATCATAGACCTTTAAGTCCAAGGTACTAGGAATTTCAAATTTCTTGGCAACTGAAAACAAAGATTGCACAAGCTTATTGATGAATCTTATTTTATTAATGACCTTTTTTTTCTATCGATCGCGCCTTGAAGTCATGATTCTCACACGCTGTTGTAAAACTGTTTGCATCCCAAAGGATATGCCTGCATGTTGCAAATAAAAGTGCATTGTTAAATACTGATTTCTGCTTTGCCCCTGTTTATTTTAAATGTATTATTCCAGAGTAAATTATTATTTAATTCTATATTGAGTGAAATATGATATTCTATATTGAGTGAAATCTATTCTATATTGAGTGAACTACAACTCCATATTGAGGGAATTACAACTCTATATTGATTAAAATACCACTCTATATTGAGTGAAATATGATATTCTATATCGAGTGAAATCTATTCTATATTGAGTGAACTACAACTCCATATTGAGGGAATTACAACTCTATATTGATTAAAATACCACTCTATATTGAGTGAAATATAACTTTAAGTATCTCTATATTGAGTGAAATATAACTTAAAATATCTCTATATTGAGTGAAATATAACTCTATTGAGTGAAATATAACTCTATATTGATTAAAATACCACTCTATATTGAGTGAAATATAACTTAAAATATCTCTATATTGAGTGAAAAATAACTCTATAGATTAAAAAAACACTCCATATTGAGGGAATTATAACTCTATATTGAGGCAATTACTACTCTTATACAGAGTCAAATACAACTCTATTGATGGGATCACAACTCTACGGAGTAAATACAACTCTGTGTTGAGTGAAATGATGTTAGAGTTGTTTTTACTTTATGCTAAATGGAGTAAATTGGTATTTTGTAGAGTTAAATCTATCTATCTATCTATCTATCTATCTATCTATCTATCTATCTATCTATCTATCTATCTATCTATCTATCTATCTATCTATCTATCTATCTATCTATCTATCTATCTATCTATCTATCTATCTATCTACTGTATCTACCTATTTAATTATTTTGTAGTTATTTACAGTTCAGTTACCCTTATGGTACCCCCCCCCCCCCCCCCCCACACACACACATGCATTTCACAGTTTCACATGATGAAGTTTATTTTACATTAACATTATTCCATGTGTGCTTACATAATTTCACACAAGCTAGCTACATGTGAGAATCATTATCATATGATTCACAAGATACATATGAAAATACAATGGAAATACGTGTGATAAATATTCTCACATTGAAATTCATATTGTCCCCAATTTCACAAACAATAATGGCCACCACAGCTGAAGATGGCTTGGAAGCTCCCAGGGCTGTTCTCAGAGGAAAGGTCATGCACACAGAAATGACAACAAGTCCCTGGGGAAGAAAAGGGAAAAAGGTCTCTCCTCTGAGATCTGGTGGGATTAAGGCAGCATCAGACAATATACTAATACCTCTGTATTTTATTAAAATGTTTTCATATGATGGTCAATGTTACTCACTCACTCACTCACTCACTCACTCACTCACTCACTCACTCACTCACTCACTCACTCACTCACTCACTCACTCACTCACTCACTCACTCACTCACACACACAGTAACACACTCACTCACTCACTCACTCACTCACTCACTCACTCACTCACTCACTCACTCACTCACTCACTCACTCACTCACTCACTCACGACCACAACACCAGAGGGAGGTCCACAAATCACGTTCAACCCAGATTCGGCTCAAACAAGGGACTAAACACGTTTCGCAATTACATGTACACCACAATAATGTGGAACTCCCTACCCACAGCCGTAAAGGAATGTGAATCCCTGCCCTCCTTCAAAACCGTTCTCAAAGAGCACCTACGGGTGGCTGCAATTAGAAACTGGCCCCGGTAAATGTTAAAAACCCCTGGCCGACCAAGCCACCCAACCCCCTCCAATGTACAGTTTCTTCCCCTTCGGATGTATATATTTTTTTATGATCTCTTTTTCTTACACAGTACCGTATATTTGTAAGTCTTGTTGTATGTCATAAATGTCTTGATGAATTGAAAATGGGGGACCCTGATGTAAACAAGACGAAAGGCTTTTTCTGGTCTTCATCCTCTTAGCAGTTGTTAGTATTGAGCTGTACTGTATTGTACCCATTCTGCTATCTGTTAATAAAGTTTTCAATCGATCAATCAAACTCCTCCTTTGAAGCCCAAGGTTGAGGGGCCACCTGAGGGAGGAGGGAGACGCTGGTACCGGAGAGGCTGCCAAACATCTGTGGACCTTCATGAGCAGCAGCACCAACATTGTCCTCATCATCAGTATTATCCTCATCAGCATCTTGGCCACACAGATGAGGGTCCTGCGAAAGTGCAGTCATGAAGTTGCCTGGGAGGTCTTCGAGGATCAGACAGATTCATTTTCATTGACATTTACATATCAACCTTCAGGGTGTTTCAATAGAAAAACAACAAAAAGCTACTTAAATATCCCTTCAATTTAGACTATTGAAGTTTATTGAAAGGATCAAGTTGATGTCTGGAGCCTTTTTCCTATTGGAACTTATCAGTGGCAAAAAAGAAGTGCCAGTAATCTCATTTCAGTGTGTGGGTGTGTTTTACCTCTTAATCAGCCTCTCTCTCTCTCCCCTTACTCTTTGCAACTTGTTTTGCAGTGTTGAGGCCTCGATGTCTAAATGATGGTCACAAGCATGACATACAGTGAGCTGCTTCCTTCATTGTTTACAGCTATATATATTACTTATGGCTATAACTTAACGTACATTATGTACCTTTTTTCCTGTGGTTGATTACGTAGTACTTTAGTTATGTTTTCTGATGAGATCATGTTGCAGCCCATCGAGTTATTGAGCTGTGTGACTGAAGCAACAATCAAACCTCAAGCCTATTTTTAACCAGTAGATAATTTTAAATCTTCAAATAAAAACAGTTTTTACTCTGATGTTAAGAGTCCTTATTTCATAATTAAGTATATAAATATTTTAACTTTATTTATTCGCTGACCATGGATGCTCTTTTTCAGCAACTTCACACTCACACAGTTACATACATTCACAGCACATGGGAGCGGCCCAGCACAACCACAGACTGACACTGTTGGCCACACTATTCAACATTTGAATGGAATACAATGGTTCAAACTCATTTTAATCAGCTTCAAGAGACAGCTTGTGTCCTCAGTGTGTGTGAGAGATGGAACATTATATTTTGCACAGGGATTCCATTATCATGTCATAATGTTGAGTATGATATTGGACTGTGTATGGACCCCATGGTAACTGCTAATGGGGATCCAAGAAGTTGTTGCAACGCTAGAACTTTTCACCTAGAAAGTTGTTTATGAACCTATCCCTTACCTTAACCTCATTGAGCCACACTACGCACAGTTTTCATAGACTACCTTTGTTGGATAGGGACACGCTGAAAGTGTGGCTAGTTTTGCTACAAATGGATGAAAACACTTGTCTGTACACTGCGCCTTGCAGACCATCGGGTTTGTAGTAGGGATGTCCGATATTATCGGCCGACCGATATTATCGGCCGATATCGGCAGTAAAATGTGATATCGGAAAATATCGGTATCGAAAAAAAAAACAAAAAAAACAATAACAATTTTTTTTTTCTTTTTTTTTTACATTTATTTAACCTTTATTTACCCAGGCAAGCAAGTAAGAACCAATTCTTATTTTATTTATTGTCAAAAGTATGCATGTTGGTTTAATTCAACAACAAGAGATATGTAATGTTACTTTTTTAATTATCATATTTTGCATAGATAATGCTTACATTTAGAAAGCCTTTTGAATGCATCCAGTGAAATTATTAGTTACCTGAAATTATTCCGTTTTTTTGGGGGGAAACCCTGCATATATCGGTATCGGTTGATATCGGTATCGGTATCGGTATCGAAATTAAGAGTTGGACAATATCGGAATATCGGTATCGGTAAAAAAGCCAATATCGAGCATCCCTAGTTTGTAGCGATCATTTTGACCCTGATGAGTGATGACTACTGCCAGTTCAAGAGAAGAAATACAATACCATTATTATTATTATTATTATTATTATTATTATTATTATTATTATTATTATTATTATTATTATTATTATTATACCAAAGCACCTTTTCCTAAAATATCTACAGATGCAGCCATTAGTTGTCATTACGATTTTGCCGCGACAAGCGCACGCGTATACTGTAGATCTATTCCCCCTTTGCTTTTGTAAACATCAGAAAACATGCCCTGGCCTCAAATAGTGGAATGGCTAAAGATAGACCAGAGGAAGCGTAAAAACAACGGTCTATCTCTGTAGGGATCCCTTACATAATGTTGTCAACGGTCTGAGCTCTTTTAGTTGGACGAATATTGACATGCAGGTTTGCCCCATGTGATTACATTGCAGCCCATTCTCTCCCTCAATACTGGACCAATTACAAAGATTGTTGTCCCTATTATTAATTTAGAACCACATGATGACCACATGATAGGAAAAATAGGGTCCATGTTTAAAAACACCAGAATTCCCCTTTAATGCACATAGACCTTTTTTCATCAATGTTATTACTCTGCTTCTGAATCTGCACCTTTTGGGTTGAAATGAGGGATGGGACTAAACAAAGCAGGGATGGGACTAAACAAATAACCACAAAACAAATCCAATCTGTTACATTTATTGAACATAAAAGAAAGAAAAAAAACTCTCCATCACCGTGAACCAGAAGCGTCTAGGTTCATGCCGATAGCAGCCAGAATGGACACACCAGCAGTGTGCCACCTGATATGACTGTGTTGCCCCTCCGGACCGTCCTGGTGGTATGAGATGATGAAATCAATACGCTTTCTATTCTCACCCACTACACCAGCAGCGACTCACTCACCAGGACCCCATTGGACCCAAGACATTCATGGGCAGCGGGGGTCGAAACCAGAGAAGACCGTCAAAGGATGCTGGCTCGTATACTGGCCACTCAATCCTCTCCTGGCTATCCTCTCCCTCCAGCTAATCTCCCCATGCCAGGCGGCCCTGGCCACAAGGTGTAGGGTGAACAGAAGTGGAATTGGAGGTTGTTTTTAGCTGCAGTCCTCCCTCGCACACAGTATCCTTTACCTGTGTGTGACCCAGGAGGCTGGTGCTGTCCGTGTGGAGGCTATTATGTGGTTGTTGTCTCTACCCCAGGTGTTCAACTGGTTCCCTCTGGCACCCGGGGGGCATGAGTGACCGAATGCCTGGTGAAGCACATTAGCTACTGTAGGTGCTTCAAACACCACAGGCAGATAAACAAATAAGCGGATAAGCAGATGGGACGTTTTCGTTTTTATCAATATATATGACACTATTAGTACATTAGTGGGGCGACAGTGGCTCAGGAGGTAGAGCAGTCGTCTGACAGCTGTCACTTTTGCGACAAGAAGTGAGAGTTGTTTGGAACGAAGTGCAATATTTTAAGGTAATATAGAGTTGTTAGTTCTTTTCGGTTATAATAGTTCTTATTTTGTGTTTGTTTCCCCCAGCAGCTTTGTGCTGGATACGATGGCATCGGACAATTCGAACGATGGACGGAATACGAGGGCAAATGATAATGGAACGGAAAATAACTATGAGAAGAAACTAACAATCGAAGTGGATATTGAAGGAGAAGATCGGATTACGATGATGGAATTATTGAGAGCAGTGAAAGCGCAGTGTAGTGTAGTATTGGGCTGTCGATTCAAGATGCCTAGGAAATACGAGCTGACACTGAAATGTTTGAAAACAAAGGAGAAAGTAATGGATGGCTTGAAGATCAAGAATAGTCGCATAATGGCAAGAGAACTGTCAAATGATGAAATGGTTGTTTCATTCATGAATTTGCCAGATATATATAATAGACAAAGAGATTCTGGAGAAACTGGAGCAGTGGGGTGTAAGCACGATGTCGCCAATAAAAAGGAGAATATGAACAGGCACAGATATCGCGGATGGGACGAGGTACGTGAAAGGAACTGGTAAGATCATTACCATACTCAACACGGTTTGATACCTTGCAAGGAGTAGAGCATTTTAAAGTGGTGCATGACAAGCAAATTCGAGTGTGTAGAATTTGCATTCAACCGGGACATGTACGAGTGCGAGCAGAGAGAGAAGTGCCCAGGATGCGGGGACAATTACGCGCAATGTACGTGTGCGGTGGCGAACAGAGGAAGAGACGAAAGACGGGAGTCTGATGAGAACGGAGCAACAGGTGCGAAGGACAGAGCTGAGTCAGCTGACAAAGGAGAAACGGCTGAGAACCAGAGCACGGATGTAGGAGAGGAGGGCGAGGAAGATGACGAATCAAGAGAGGCATCTGAAGAGGAAGAGGAGGAAGGAGGTGACGATGATGGTGATGAGGAGGAGGAGGTGATGCAGACAGCAACGGAGGAGGACGGCGGGGGAGAAAGAGACACAGCGGCAGCACTGCAGGAGGAGGGAGGCGAGAGTGCTTCCAGCCAGTGGCGGCTGGTCCAACGCACAGGGGGGGCGGCGCCCCAGCGCCCTCTATCGGCCGGCCGCTACTGCTTCCAGCTTACAGGACAGTGGAGAAAGTCGGGAGATGACAGCTGGGCAGCAGAAGGAGAAAGGTGAGAGTGCTTCCAGCTTACATGACAGTGGAGAAAGTCAGGAGATGACAGCTGGACAGAAGGAGAGAGGTGAGAGTAAAGAGCCGAAAACGAGGGTGAGCAGAGTGAAGGGAGCAAGTCAGGGGGATACCCCGGAGCTTCAAGGAGATCCGAAAGGAGGTGAGAATGTACTCAGAAGACACGTGGTGGGCGTGGGCGAGAAAAGACGAGAAAAGGACGAAATAAATTAATGTGATAATTCTCATTACATTTTCTGTCATGTGTGCTACACTAAATATTGTTTCGCTAAATGCAAATGGTTTGAGAAGAGTAGGGAAAATGGAGGAACTTTTTATGACCTATAAAGCAGAAATAATAGTTTTACAAGAAACATGATGGACAGAAAATGTAATGAGTGAAGTAAAATAGAAATGGAATGATGAAATATATGTGAGTAATGGAGCAGAGAGATCGTGTGGGGTAGCTATATTATTGAAAAAAGGTGTTGTTAATAAGGTAAGGAAAATACATGAAGATACTGAGGGGAGAGTGTTGATAATTGATTTTGTGTTTAATAATATTACGTATAAATTATGTAGTATTTATGCTCCAAATACGGAAAAGGAGAGGAAAGTGTTTTTTGAGGGTTTGAGGGTGCACATGAGTGATACTTGTATAATGATTGGTGATTATAATACTATGTGCACAAGATTGGATACAACAAGTAGGGTGTTTAAATTTGACACCTCTATGAATGCTCTATTTAAAATAATGGCAGAAACTGATATGGTGGATGTTTGGAGAGAAGAGAATGCAGGTAAGATTGGATACACTAGAAAGCAATTGGTGATGGGTGTACTGAGGCAGAGCAGAATAGACGTATGTATTGCAAAAAGAAGTGTACAGAAGTACATTTTAAATATAGAGCACAAATTGTATTATTTAAGTGACCATGCAGCTATATGTTTGGAGTTGGGGTATGAAGTGCAGATGAGAGGAGGGGGGGGGGGTGGTGGTGCTTGAATATAGGGGTGCTAAAAGAGGAAGAGTATCAGAGAAAGATAAAGAAATATATATGTGCAGAGAAGGAAAACCAAATGTATAAAGATAATGTGGGTGTGTGGTGGGATAATGTGGAAGCTAATATAAAGAAAATAAGTATAAGATATACTAAAACGCGGAATTATAAAAAGAAAAAAGAGGAATGGAAATTAAGAGAAATGTTGACAAGAAAGGAGGAGAAGATAAAAATAAATCCAGATCACAATATAGAGAAGTACCTTGAGCTTGAGGCTAGGTGGGAATAATTGATTGATAATGAGTGTGTAAATATTGTGTTAAATACTGTGAAAATGAGGCTGGAGGAAAGTGATAAGAATATGTGTGATGGAGAAATAACTGAGAAGGAGGTGAGAGAGGCAATTCATGGCCTGCAGATCAACAAAAGTCCGGGGCTAGATGGATTGTCTGGAGAGTTTTACAAAAATTTTGTTGATCTGCTGGCACCAATATTATTGAATGTATATAAAGAAATGGAAAGAAACAGTGTTACAGGAATTACTGGAGTTTTTTTTTTATTTATTTAACAAATGGTTTTTATTTTCCCTTTTTTAACATAAAACTAGACAAACAATACAGTAACAGTAAAAATCAATGATAAATCACAGGACAATGACAGAAATAATAATAACAATAATGACAGTCCAGTAATTAAATAAAGATAAATGTAGATTAAAAAGACATACAAATAATAAATACAATACAATACAATACATGTGCTCTTGCTCGCTCTACCTCGCTCTTTCCTTCCCCTTCCCTCCCCCTCCACCCCCCCTCAGGACCCCCACTTGGACTATACATCCACTATTCCATTTAACATCAGAAATTACAAGTTCATATGTTCCCTTCATCTTCTCCACCACAGCCAACCAGACCGCCACGCTGGCCTCACCAACACCCAAAACTCGTGCAGTAGACATCTCCAGACAAATCACATCGAGACAGGCAAGAACCCATACCCCCCGGCACATTCCATCCGGTTGAATCCAGCGTGACGCCACCAACTCCCCGGCAGCCGCAAGACCGGACAAAACCAGTCTCTTTACATGTACAGAGGTCGACAACCGAGAAACATCACCCAACAACAACACAGAAGGCAGTGTAGGCATGGCCAGAGACAAAAACTCTGATAATTGAGTGGTCACTTCTTCCCAGAACATCCCAACAGGAGGGCATTCCCAATACACATGCATAAATGACTGGAGTTTTGACTTTATTATTTAAAAACAAAGGAAGCAAAACTAGGTTAGAAAATGTCAGGCCAATAAGTTTGTTGAACGGAGATTATAAGGTGTTGGTAAAGATCTTGGCTAATAGAATAAAAAGGGTGATTGGGAGCATAATAGCGCCGACGCAAGCCTACAGTATACCTGGAAGAGACATAGCTGAAACTATCAGAACGATAAAAGATGTGATAAAATATGTAACAGGTATAGGGATGAAGAATGTGCTTTGTTAAGCAGACCTAAACAAAGCGTTTTAATCGTGTGGAACATGAGTTCTTATTGAAAACAATTAATATTTTTGGTTTTTGTGAAAAATTTATTAAATGGATAATACTTTTGTATACAGATGCAAAGAGTTGTGTAAAGTGTAATGGGTGCATCACAGATGTCTTTACTTTAGAACGGTCTGTGAGGCAGGGGTGTCCACTTTCAGCCTTGCTGTACACAATTTCTGCAGAGCCACTTGCAACTTATGTTAAAAGTATAAAGGAAATTGTAGGAATTAAAATACCAAATGGGGGGGGGGGGGGGGGAGTCTGTGCACCAGTATGCGGATGATACTGTTATGTTGGAAGAATCAGACAACACGTAGTTTCAGCATGTCGGTGTTTACTGAACTGAAGACCCATGCATTGTAACGTACACCAGAACATCAACGTCAACGTCACGTTCGGCCATATACCATAACGTGAAACGCAACAGAATAACACGACACAATAGTTAGAACACTAGTTAAAGTGCTGGCACTCGCTAGAGTACCAGACGTAACATTTCCCCCCCCCTTCACTCAACCTAGGAGTGATACTCAGTCTCAAAATCATTCAGGTGTGCAGGCCTGTTGCACGCTCGGAGTGGGCGGGGCCCCGGCACTGCAACAGCCAACGGCGGAGGTCCCGCAGCCTCAGGCTGAGCCGCGGGTGCTGGGGCTGCAACATCATCAAATTGTCTGTCCTGCAGAGCTATAGCCGCGGGTGCTGGGGCTGCAACATCATTGAATCGTCTGTCCTGCAGAGCTATAGCCGTGGGCACACCCTGTCCCGGGGCAGTGGGAGCCTGCACCCTGCGCAGTCGGCCAGTATGCCAACGCGTACCATCAGCCAGCCTGAATGAGGCCAGGCCAAGTTGCTGTCTGACCTGGACCGGGTCAGACCAGAATGACCGGAGCTTGTTGTCCCGGTGGGGTCGCCGAATCCTGACCCAGTCTGAGACGGCGATGGTAGGTGGTCTCGCATGTCGGGTCCTGTCGAAACGGTCCTTCATCCGGCGCTGGCGTGTGTTGACTGTGGCTTGAAGCGGGTGGGCTGGAGCCTGAGCCGGAGTAGGGCACAGCCTGTCCAGGGGCAGCTGAAACTCGCGCCCTAGCATGAGGGAGGCTGGGGAGACGCCTGTGGTGGCGTGTTGAGTAGCCCTGTAGTGCAGGAGCGTCTGTTGGAGACCGTTAATGAATGTGCACCCTTGTGCCAGGTGGGCCCTGATGCCATTCTTCAGGGATTGGTTCAGCCGTTCCACCCCCCCCCCGTTCGCAGCCGGGTTGTAGAATGACGTGCGGATATGACGTATCCCCTTACCCCCCAGGTAGGAGGCCAGTTCGTGGGAGATCATTTGGGGGCCATTGTCTGTCGTGATCCTCTTGGGCAGGCCCCAGCGTGTGAACAGGGACTCGAGAATCTCAATCAGCACCCCGGCTGTGACCGAGCCCACGGGCGCCACCTCAGGCCACTTGGAGTGGAGGTCGTAGATCACAACGAGGAAACGCTGGTGATGCGGTACCCCGTGCAGTTCACAACAGACGTCGAGCTGCAGGTGCTCCCAGGGTTGGGACGGCCAGTCCAATGGCTGCATGGGTGGGGGCGGGGCTGGGGCCCTGGTCTTCCCACTCAGAAGACAGGCAGTACAGTCCTTGACCAGGGTCTCGATTTCCCTGTCGATGCCTGGCCACCACACCAAGTCACGACACCGCTGTTTGAGCCTGACTATGCCCAAGTGGCCCTTGTGCGCCATAGCAAGGACACGCGCCCGAAGGACACTCGGGACCACAGTACAGAGCCCACGAGCGATGCAGGAGTCGTTCCAGCATGACAACTCATCCCGGAGTCTGCTAGAGGGAAGCAGCTTGTCAGGTGTCCTCGCTGGCCGACCCTGCCTGATGTAGGTTGAGAGCGCAGAGAGGACAGGGTCAGCAGACGAGGCGTCCTGGCGACACTGTCTCTTGGAGGGGAGTGTGGAGGAGCTGGACCAGGTCATGCTCAGCCTGATCCCGATCGGGAGTCGAGGGCGGGGCCGTGGGGGGACTGGGGATGCCGCGTGACAGTAGGTCAGCTACTACGTTGTCCCGGCCCGGCGTGAACTGCAAACCGAAGTTGTACTGCTGCAGGCGGTCAGCCCAGCGGTGGAGGCGGAGCGGTTTGTGGCCAGTGCCTGACGTGGCGAGGAGAGTAGTGAGAGCCTGGTGGTCCGTCCTAAGCGTGAATGAGCGGCCGTAGAGGTACATATGCCAGCGCCCCGTGTCGTGCCTGCCTTCCCCGTTGATGTCTAGTGAGTCCTGTATACTTCTGTCGTTTTCTTGTTTTCCGTCATTGTGTTATTAGTAGTGTTGTTTTGTATTTATGTTTGGATAAGAAGTAAACACCCTTCTTCAAGCATCGCTCCTCGTCTCTGCCTACGTTCATTCTCCCTTGTCTGCTAACTGTGCTCTCATCTTCAATAGCACACCAAGCGTTACACTCATGTCCACGCAGAGTCGCAGGTCCCCTGACTTCTTCTTTGCTACCACCAAGTTGGAGATCTAGGGTGACGCGTTCACCTGTTCGATGATGTCGTCGTCCAGCATCTTCTGTAGCTCGGTGGCGATGCCCTCACGGAGAGCCAGGGGGGAGCTGCGAAGGGGCTGGATGACCGGAGTCACTTTTTGGTCTAGCAGGGGCTGGTGAGCGAAGACCTGGAGGCAGCCCATGCCGTTAAACAGTGCCGGCCACTGTTGCTGCCAGGAGACAGTGGTGACGGTGTGGATCTCTGAGCCTGTGGTGTCCAGCAGAGAGAAACCGAGGCCACTGAAGAGGTCGAGGCCGAGGAGGTTGGTCCCTCGGCGTGCGATGTTGAAATTGAAGGCAGGCAGTGTCCTTTCTCTGTACCTCACCGGCAGCTGGAGGGAGCCAACGATATCAATCTTTGTCGGCGTAGCCTCGCAGGGTGGTGGTGGGCGGGCCCAGTGGTTTGTGGGAGAAGAATTGAGAGTATGTCGCCCAATTCAATAGAGACACTGTGGCTCCAGTGTCGAGGAGGAGGGGCAGTGTGATGTCACCAACCACCAATGAGCATGTTTTGAATGGCACTCGTCCTGAGCTGACATTATGGATGATAGTGGTCGGTGGCTTGGAAGCGCTAGCTGGGGCTGACCTGCAGACCTTGTGGAAGTGGTTTAGCCTCCCGCAGTTGGAGCAGGCTTTGCCACAGGCAGGGCAGGTCTGGGCTCTGGAGTTGTGTGAAAGGGAGCCACAATTCCCGCACGGCTGGCGTGAACGGTCACGTGACTGGGAGGCTAACAGTATATTGTCCCCGCCGTTGTCTGCACTCACGTTGAGGAGGGACACCCTTGAGCTGAGCGTGCTCGCAGCCTCTACTGGCACGTGTGTGTTGGGGCTGGGGGAGGTAGACAAACTAGCTGCACAGTTCATAGCAGATTCCACCTGCACTGCTAGTCTAATAGCTACTGCTAATGTCAGCTCGTCATTTTCCAACAGTAGTCTTTCCCTGATTTTATCACTGTCAGTGTTCAATATGAGTTGGTCTCTCACCATTTCATCCTGTAATGCCCCAAATTTGCATAAGCTAGCCAAGCCCCGTAGGTCCGCGACGTACTGCGTTATTGACTCGCCAGTACGTTGATGTCTCCGTCGGAACACAACTAGACGGAGGAGTGCAGTCTGTGGAGTGGCGAAATGTCCCTTTAGGAGCGCCACCACCGACGTATATGTGTCACTGTCTAATGTGCCGAGCGTTTCACACACACGCTGTCTCTCCACACCTAAACAGTGCTGTAGTAATGCACGTTATCTCACCGCGGACAAGTCCAGACCGGTAGCCAGGATATACGTCTCGAACGAGGAAATCCAACGCGCCCACGGGACGGGCGGCTCACCGGGCAGCGGTAGGAAGGGTGGAGGGGGTGGGATCGAAAGTTCAGCCATCTCTCGTCGCCAATGTTATGTTGGAAGAATCAGACAACACGTAGTTTCAGCATGTCGGTGTTTACTGAACTGAAGACCCATGCATTGTAACGTACACCAGAACATCAACGTCAACGTCACGTATGGCCATATACCGTAACGTGAAACGCAACAGAATAACACGACACAATAGTTAGAACACTAGTTAAAGTGCTGGCACTCGCTAGAGTACCAGACGTAACAGATACTACCTTCACAGTAAGGAATACTGACAGTGTAAATAGAATAATGGAGTGTCTGTGGGTGTATGGTAGGGCATCAGGGCCCTATTCCCCGTACCTGGTTCAACTAAGTCGATCAAGAGTCCCATTATCCAGATTCAATTAACCCGATGTTTGAATCCGGGATTTTCCTGTTCCTCGAAGGTGGATTCAGTCTCGTTCATTTGAACCTGACTTGAGACTCAGGATAATTGCGCGCGCCCGCCTCAGCTGAAAAGACAGCAAGTGTCGATAGCAGAAATCCTGATTTTCTAACGGCATTGATTGATTGATTGATTGATTTAAAACTTTATTAACAGATTGCAGAATGGGTACAATGCAGTATACGGCTCAATAGCCTCGCCGACAAGTTAAATGCATAATCTATAGGCTAATTTTAAATCCCTCATTACCCCAATCAATCAGATTATATTTCTTTAAACGTGCCTGCTGGCAGTATAGGCTTATGGAATGAATAATCAAATGAGATCTTGCTAGCGAAAATAATTAGTTCAGCTCTTTCAGAATAACGATAAAAACAAGCCCAAATAGTATATCTAATTGATACGAATTATATCATGAGGATATCTGTATATGCTTAGGTATTATGTACTATATAAATACATGGTTTCCAAAGAGAGGCTTGGAGGGAGGCTTGCAGTTACACTATTAATCAGGTTTTAATCTGTTTCGGACCTAATCCATACATGCATTGAATTGATTACCATTTGGTTTATACCAGTGACACCTCATGTTCATCATCAGATAACAGTGCTTGAAAAGATAAATGTATTTTCTCAAATTCATTCATCAAAAACGTCAAAGGCTCATTCAATTTATCAAGTCACGTCACGTCATCAAATCCATCAAACAGCGCATCTCCTCATATATTTTAATCCCAGTTACAATATCACAATAACGTGTGACACTGTCACAGTGATACAATTAAATACTCCACAGATTCAGATTCCTCATAATTCATATCCACAATCCACGCATAGACGCTTCAGCTTGAATGAAACGCATCCGGGTGCTCCGTTAAGCAAATACACAGCGAAGAATATTAAACTAATCAGAGCCAAACACCCGATTTCATTCATTAAAAATATCCCAGCGGGATTCACATTTGCAATGATCCGTTTAGTCCGTTATTAAAATAACTGTGTGTGTCGCGACTCGCGAGCGCCGTATCCGTATAAATATGACGTGCATTATATAGGACAAAGTAAATTCATAGGCTGAATATGATTTATTATCAGCGTTACTGCAGACCTATTATTTTACATTTCAAACGAAGCACAAAAACATAATTCAGAATGGCATAATGGGATCTAGACTGTGAGAAATATTTCAGGAAGGGAGCTGGCATTTCTTTGCGAGGGCGTGGCCATAGTTCATCCAGCTAACTGAACTTAACCCTGCCCTCGACCAGGTTCAAACTTTTTGATCTGTTGTCATAGTGATTTAGACAATCGAGCGTCGGGGAATGGAAAGGTCTGGCTTAAGTCAAGCTATGCTGAAAATTATCCGGCTAACTCAGTTAGCCAGGTACGGGGAACGGGGCCCTGGGGCTAAAATAAATGTGGATGAATCGGAATTATTATGTATAGGTAATTTAAATATAGATAAATGTGTTTTCCCTTTTAAAATGGCGGAGGAGCACATAAACATTTTGTGGATATGGATAGGGGTGAATGATGGTAAAGAGAGGGATTTAACGTGGACATGTATAGTAAATAAAATAAGCCAGATGCTTCAGTATTGGAAACAGAGGTGTTTGAAGCTAAAAGGCAAGGTAATTATAGTAAATAGCTTATTGATGTAAAAATGTATGTATGCTTTAAGTGTGTTGGACATGCCAGAGACAGTAGGAAATGCTGTGAATGGAGTAGTAAAAGATTTCCTGTGGGAAGGGAAGATGGCTAAAATAGCTCACAAGACTCTGATAGGCAAGTGCAGTGAAGGTGGTTTCCATTTTTTTTTTATATAAAGGTAAGGAAAAAAACTGTAAGGATAAAGTGTGTACAGAAGTACTTGTGTGACAGCACAGAGTATGGCTGGAAGATTTTTGAGAGTGTGTAGAGAAGGTAGGCAAGTGTGGGGACTATGGTCTGTTCATGGGCTTTAAACTGCCTATGACAGAGGGGATACCTGGTTTGTATAGGGAGGTACTGCAGGCGTGGGCCGAGTTCCTGCCCAATGTAGAGTACTTATGTACAGAGTTAGAAATGGTCTTTAACCAACCTGTATTTCTAAACCCTAAAGTAAGTATTAATGAGTGTGTTTTGTATAATAAAGTTTTTTGGAGAGCAGGAATAACGAATAAGACAGGTGAAGGATTGTGTGTATGAGTTTGTGCCGGGCTTCCTCCCGGTACGGGCTTTATATGACACAGTGATATAATTAGATGAGGAATACAGCTATACATCAGATAATGAGTGTGGGACAAATAAAAGATGTGGATTGCCAGAGTTGAAGGTATAGGGAGGGGAGAGAAGCAGAAAGATATAGGTAGTGTAAAAAGTAAAGAAATATATAGATTTTTTGTCTTGAAGGAAAAGAAGATACCAGCGTCAGAGCAGGTTTGGGAGAGGGTTTTTCCGGGGCTGGTGGGAGGGACTATTTGGGGCAATGTAGATATAAAGTTTAATAGTATAGAGTGTGAACATAATGATTTTATGTTAAAACATAATAGGATGTACACAAAAACGGTGTTAAACCATATTGATAATAGCATAAGTAGAGTATGTGATGTGTGCAATGATAAAGATGCATCTTTTATGTGTGTGATGGCCTGCAGATGTTTCATACAAGGCTGAAAGAGGGCCTGGGGGTGAACTGGGGAGAGGGGAGGAGAATGGGGTGGACTGGAAAAAAAGGTTTTTGTTTGGTTTTTTTTATGGTAAAAAGGAGGAGAAAAACTTGATGAATTATGTATTGAGCCATAATAGCAGTCGTCTGGTAATCCGGAGGTTCCCGGTTTGATTCCCGCTCATCCCGGGCAGTCCCAATGTACAATTATCTTCTTTTTCTTTCGGCTTTTCCCGTCAGGGGTCGCCACAGCGGATCATCCGTTTCCATCTGTTTCTGTCATCTGCGTCGTCCTCTGTCACTCCCGCTGCCCGCATGTCCTCCTTCACTGTGTCCATAAACCTCCTCTTGGGCCTTCCCCTCCTCCTCTTTCCTGGCAGCTCCATCTCCAGCATCCTCCTCCCGATGTACACCACCTCCCTCCTCCGCACATGTCCAAACCATCTCAGTCTTGCTTCTCTCACTTTCTGCCCGAACTGCTCAACATGGGCCGTTCCTCTGATGTAGACATTTTCGATTTTGTCCAACCTTGTTACTCCCATGCATCTTCATCTCTGCCACCTCCAGCTCCGCCACCTGCTTGTTGGTCAGTGCCACTGTTTCTAGACCATACAGCATAGCTGGTCTCACTACCGTGCTGTAGACCTTTCCCTTTACTCTTGCTGGTACCCTTCTATCGCAGATCACCCCTGTCATCCTTCTCCACCCGCACCACCCGGCCTGCACTCTCTTCTTCACCTCCCTACCACAGTCCCCATTACTTTGGACTGTTGACCCCAAGTACTTAAACTCGTCCACTTTTGGTACCTCTACTCCTTGCATCATCACCACCCCTCCGTCTTCCTTCCGTTCACACACATATACTCGGTCTTGCTTCTGCTCACCCTCATCCCCCTTCTCTCCAATGCATATGCCTCCACTTCTCCAGGTTCTCTTCCACCTGCTCCCTGCTCTCACTACAGATTGCGATGTCATCTGCGAACATCATGGTCCACGGAGACTCCTGCCTGACCTCGTCTGTCAGCCTGTCCATCACTACTGCAAATAAGAATGGACTGAGGGCCGACCCTTGGTGTAATCCTATCCCCGACCTTGAACCCTTCAGTCACTCCCACTACACACCTCACCACAGTCGCACTGCCCTCATACATGTCCTGTACTACCCTCACAAACTTTTCCGCTACTCCTGACTTTTTCATACAGTACCACACCTCCTCTCTTGGTACCCTGTCATACGCCTTCTCTAGGTCTACAAAGACGCAATGCAGCTCCTTCTGGCCTTCTCTATACTTCTCCATTAACATTATAAGGGCGAACAATGCGCCTGTCGTGCTTTTCCCTGGCATGAACCCATACTGCTGCTCACTAATCCTCACCTCTCCTCTTAACACTTTGAGTGCCATGGGTCCGGTGCCCCGGAACCCCGTTGCGTGCCACCACCCACTTCAATGACAGAGCTCTCATATTTGCGAACGCATAAACTATATCTTAAATTATGTGTCTAATATGGCCGTCGCTTATCAATGACTTGTTTGCAGTCAACATTGTCGAAACGGATTGTTTTTTTAATTGGTTCATTTCCGTTTTATACCATTTTTTAAAACGCTGGTTTTTTGAAAGTTTCAGAAAATTTCAGAAGATTATGTGATAATCGTCCTTTACTGGAATACACTAGGATACACAAAACACGTTGTCATTTTTCGGCCTATTTATTAATCGTTTTCAAATAAACGCTAGATTATCGATACTTATGCATGCTATAGAAGCGGGCTGAAAAATCTTATTTCCTGATCGCACACACACACACACAGACACACAGATACACACATATGGCACACGCTGATATATAGGTGAAAATAGCTCTGATTATCCCAAGACTGGTAAAATAGATTCCTTACCTCAGATCAGATGTTCTCCAAAAAGATAATTCCAATTCCTGATCGCCATTCCAAATATCGATCGCGTTTATTGATCCAACGCTGGGTACTGGAAACACACATTCTCCGCTGTTCTGGTGGTGAGCGATGACTTCGATCGTCTCCGGTTACATGCCTGACAAGTAAAATGTCAATGTCAAGTAAAATGTCTCCATGCGTTTCATTCAATCCAATCCAAAGGGGTGCAGTACCATCCGGAGAGACGATAGGGGGCGGTATTTTCCCTGTTCGAGTTCAGACAGATCCCCACTGGTAACATGAGGCTAGATTGATGAAAAATGAATGGAAATCGATAATAAAAAAAATACAGATTAAAAACGAGATCTCTCGTCGGCTGGCACTCAACGGTTGGCATGAACTAACGAGAAATCTCGTCGTTGGCACTCAAAGTGTTAACCTAGCCTCCACTATCCTTTCCCATAGCTTCATGCTGTGGCTAATCAGCTTTATTACCCTGTAGTTGCTGCAACTCTGTGCGTCTCCCTTATTCTTAAAAATCGGCACGAGCACACTTTGCCTCCACTCCTCTGGCATTTTCTCGTTTTCCAAGATGTTGTTTAACAATCTTGTTAGAAAAACCACTGCCATCTCTCCTAGGCATCTCCAGGCCTCTGCTGGTATGTCATCTGGGCCGACCGCCTTCACACTCTTCATCCTCTTCAAAGCTGCCCTCACTTCCTCCTCACTGATCTGTTGCACTTCCTGGTTCACTGCCTCCACACTGTCCGTCCTCTCTCTCTCATTTTCCTCATTCATCAGCTCTTCAAAGTACTCCTTCCACCTTCTCACCACATTGTCCTCGCTGGTCAGCACCTTGCCCTCCTTATCCTTTATCACTCTGACCTGCTGTATATCCTTCCCTGCCTGGTTCCTCTGCCTAGCCAGCCTATATAGGTCCTTTTCTCCTTCCTTGGTGTCCACCCTCTCATACAGCTCTGTGAATGCTCTTTCCTTTGTCTTTGCCACCTCTCTCTTCGCCTCCCGCCGTCTCTCCATGTATGCCTGTCTACTCTCTTCATCCCTCAGTCTGTCCCACTGTTTCTTCGCCAACCTCTTCCTCTGTATACTTTCCTGCACTTCCTCACTCCACCACCAGGTCTCCTTTTATAATGTACAATTATAAAAAAGAAAAAACATGTGTGTTCATTCCTGAAAAAGCTGGTCCTTGGAGAAAGGTTCCTGGTTTTCCTCCGACAGCAGCTGCAGTATATGTATCATGTGCTGTATATTATCTGCACTGTTGCAGTGGCACAGAAGCTTTTCTGCATATTTTACATGGGAAAAGAAACGATGACACAACACCCGAATTTCCCCAAGGGGATTAATAAAGGAATATCTTATCTTATCTTATTTTCCACTATGTCAGCAGTGATTATTGAGGCAAACACAATTTATCTAGTACCAAGCAATGTTCTCTAGACTATGCCATTAAAGATCCTCTATAACTCAATGTTGACAGAGTGTCTTTGTGTGTGCCGGTGTATATGTGCAGGTGTGTATGTGCCTGTGTGTATGTGCAGGTGTGTATATGCAGGTGTGTATGTGCAGGTGTGTATGTGCCTGTGTGTATGTGCATGTGTGTATGTGTGTCCAGGGATGTCCCTGCGCATACTGTATGTCTGTACATCATCCATCCTGAGGCGCCAGCAGCCAGGCCAAAAACAATCATTTGTAGGGTAAAAATATTTATTCTAGATGAATAAATAGAACAGAGTAAAAGGGCAAATCTGCAATAGCCACCTGCTCACATGCATTTACGTGTGCAACACACATGCATACACACCTGCACACAAGAAAGAAAGACTCAGAAGAAGCTTCTATCCCCAGGCCATCAGGCTGCTAAACGAACAATAAACACTATGCAACAACCATCAAATGCACACAGCACACACACCCACACGCACACACTCACTTAAACAAACAACACACTGCAGCACCCACTCTCCACACTTTAGATCACACAAACACACTTTATATTTATTGATAAAGGATTTGCACTACAACTCGTACACCTACTGTAAATTGTACCTAAATTGCACCTCATCCTATTTCTGCCTTGCACTATATACTGTAGTATTGTATATTAGTACACTACACAGTATTGTATATTATATGGTAACTCAGTTACGTCTATTCTGCATCGAACATTGTACATATGTCTATACTGAACACTGTGACCTAATTTTTTTACTTCTAATTTACATGCTATACTATGTTATTTTATTTCATACTTATCTTGTCTTGCACAGTCTCTGGAGCGTAACAGTAAGAAGCATTTTGTATAAAAGTATTCTGTACTTCTGTATGACAACTATTAAAGAAACTTGAAACTTGAAACTTGAACACGTGACCTCTCTGCCTCCTAGGGTGAAAACTGTGGCCACTAGAAGGTATAGGGACACTTTTGTGGACTAACCAACCAACCATCCAACCACCCAACCAACTGTGGAATAACTGTATCTCCCCCGCTACCCCAATTGTAATTACCCCCTCCCTGACAGACAGCCCATCGTCCCCCAATAACCATGTTCTGTCTAAACCTGTCTAACCTTCAACCCCCCCCGCCCTTCACCACCCCAAGCCCCCCACGGAGCAGAACAAACCACACAACTCACCGTTCCAGACAAACCACCCCAAAACACGCCACCCCCCCCCCCCCCCCCCCTTCATGGAGCCGAAACCCCCCCACAGAACAGACCAACCACTCACCTTTCCAGTCCAACTACTAACTACTAACAATGGACACATCTCTCGCTTCACCTGTATATAATCAGTGATGTACCTGAACACGTTCAATGAACGATCGCTCATGAACGCGTTCGTATTTTGGGCGAACGTGAACTGAACGTACTGTATTTCCGCTAAATGAACGTAATTGAGAACGCGTTCATTCTCAGCGCTGTATAACGGCATTCAAAAGTGCGTTCATTCTCAGCGCTGTACTATAACAGCGTTCAAAAGTGTGCCAGATTTCATATGGCTTTCAGCCGGAAACCCAGTTAAAACACACCGTAAACAGGCTTCAAAATTATGCGGAAAACCACCCAATCTGGCAACACGCGCCTGTCACCCCTGGCTGTCGCACTAAAATATACGTCATCACAACAAACAATGTGGAACGCGGAACCGGTGAGCATTAGTATCATGGACGAAGCCGAGAGCAGCTGTAGCAGCACTTGCTCAGAGTCAGACTCTACGGCGTATGAGCATTTAAAAGAGTTTAACGTTAAAGTCAGTACTGACTCAGACGGAAATAATCTAACGTTTGCCTGTAAACTGTGTCCGCCCGGTTTGAAAAAGGAAGTCCGTACATGGACGACGTTGACAGCAAACCTTAAACGGCACATTGAGAATAAGCAAAAGTCCTGTTTTTGTTTTCATAATAAAGACAATTCAAGCTAAGTTTTTCCTCATGTTTTTGAAAATATACTGTAGAGATGAAAGCTGCAGCTGCTACTAGTGTGGACTGAATGGGCGACAGCAAAGCGTTATGGAAATGCTAGTATTCCGATTGCTGTCTGTGGTTCAATAATTTTTACAAATAATAGCTCACAGCAACGTATTGAAAAAAGAACTATAAACTATAAATTAGTTCATTTTTAAAACCATGAACTTTAGTTAAAAATCTTGAATTATGAACTATGAACTGAACTAATTAATAAAAAAAAATTAACTGTGAACTGAACTAGTTCGTGTAGAAAGTGAACTTTCCCAACACTGTATATAATGTAACCAATATCGTCGATCTGGAGCTCAGTCTGGATACACTCGGCCAGTGTCCCTGTAACTATTTGATTTACCTGAACCTACTTTGGTGTATTAAACCAATGTTTATCAAGCCTACCTGATTGTCTACATTGATTGATCCGGGAACATTCTCCCACAATTTAGCCTCATGGACAACAGTATTTTTTTCCCGGCGGGATTCCCTTTGTCTGGCTACAGAAGAGGGGTATTAGTATTTAGTACGTCGACACACGGTAAGGGTTAAAGCCTGAATTTGTGTCGAATATATATGTAAAGAGTTACAGCTGGATGGTGAGTACATTGTATGTATTGATTCAGGGCGGAATCCACAAAGAATGGATTGCGCGAAGCTAATTGCATCCACGCAGGGTTGGATTAACGACCGGGCCGTCCGGGCCACGGCCCGTGGGCCTCTAGTGATGAGGGGCCTCAAAAAAATAAAAAATAAAGAAATCTTTTTATTTTTTTTGGAGGCCCCTCGTCACTAGAGGCCCCACATTTTTTAATATTTTTTTTTAACTTTAATTTTACATTTATTTGAAGGCCCCTCGTCAATAGAGGCCTTTTGGAGGCCCCTCGTCACAAGAGGCCCCAAATTAGTATTATTATTTTTTTAACTTTTATTTTTTTGGAGGCCCTTCATCACTCGAGGCCTTTTGGAGGCCCCTCGTCACTAGAGGCCTTTTGGAGGCCCCTCGTCACTAGAGGCCCCAAATTATTATTATTATTTTTTTTACTTTTATTTTTATTTTTTTGGGGGCCCCTCGTCACTAGAGGCCCCAAATATTTGCCCCTCGTCACTAGAGGCCCCACATTTTATTTTTATTTTTTTTTTCTTATTTTGGAGATTGATGTCATACTGTGACACTGAAATGAAAACATATTTCATCAACTAAAATATTTAGTCAACAAAAATATTTCATCAACTAAAATATACAGTACGTCTGCAAGTGGCTAATCTTGAGTATTTTTTCTCCTCTTCATAAGAGTTTGAGGTTTTCCATTTGAGGTAAAAACAGCAATAAAAAGTCAAAACTTGCATCTCCACATCCCAGCCCCGACGCCTGAATACTTTTACCAACGGATTTCCAGTTCCGCGTTCGGGTTCTGCGCTCGGCGCTCTGATTGGCCACTGACGTTTCTGGTAGCGCCAATCGTGTGACGCCTCTTTCTTTCACCGGTTAAGCTTAGGCACTCTTTCGAAGTTGGTTAAGGTTAGCGTTTGTCTTAGAGCAGGGCGATAGAACACCAGCCCTGATTCCATACTCTAACCTTAACCAACTTCGAAAGAGTCGCCTAAGAAACGTCAGTCAATATTTCTATTGTATTTTTTTTCTTTTATACATACTGTTACAAAGGATCAGATTAAACCGAATATATATATTTATTTATTGATATATATTGCATAGTATTTGTATATCGTTTGATATCCCTTGTATATTCCTTGTACATATACACGGAATATCCCTTTAGCCCAGACCATAATATTTCATTCTCCTATTGGACAGCGGTCCACAGGCGCCAGAGCCGCGCCTCCGGAGTCAGGTTCAAAGTCACCGTCAAGACATGTCTGTGCATGCCCGGCCTTGCCCAGGGATACGCGACAGAAATGTCGTTGGCACTAGTTTGTTCACCGTGCGTATAAATACGGCGCAGGTGAATACAGAAGCAGTCTTAGTCTAAGAGTTACCCAATAAGTTGAAGCCTCACCCACGATACAACGTGCGGTGAAGTATGGCCTGTTTGGCCCCAGAATAGAGCATTGAGACCGCGTGCGAATTAATAACTGAATTGTCAGAGTTTGGCGCTATACCGTCGAGTGCGACATATTTCTATTAAGTCAATAATAGTCTATTTGTGTATAGTGTATCGTGCGGCTAAAGTTCTACAGTGACCAGCATCCCCAACGCTTCCTCGTATTAGCTAGAGTTCTTATCCAGGCTGGGCTGCTTTCATTGCGCTTTCACCCGAGGAGACCTAGACGAGAACCGTGTGGACATGTACACTGGATTAATCTACCCGACGACTACATAGCCCTTTGCGGCTGGAATATATTTGCTTTGGTCCTGTGATTTATGGAGCGGAGAATCGCCGACGCCTGCATGTGTTGGATTTACCCCGCTAGGAGCCAAGTCGAGTCGGCGCCTCAGAGAGCCTGAGGCCGGCTAGCTTTCTTCACTGTGGAGCTACAGTCTACGGAGAACAGCTGTATTCGTCTGTGGATCAAGAGGCTATTGCACCGTCTCCTGTACCTGGAGTCTTCTTAGTCATCGTTGACCAGACTCTCTACTACCGACAGATCTTCTACCCCTGCTGGCTTACAACCAGGGGGACCCTTCCAGTATCTCCCGCTATATTACTAGTGTACCATAGATATAATTCCCTAAGATTCAGGTTGTATAACTACCTCCTGCGTAACCAGAGAATGGACATTCATTGTTGATTTGCCTACGCACATTCCTTTGCCTTACAAGTGCATTCAAAGTATAATCGAGAAGTATTATGTACCTTTTGCTGCAATAAATACTTAAAGACAACTTTGTGTAGAACCGGTTCATTGTGGGAAGTGTTCATTATATTTAGATATCATGTACTGTATGGCCAGTAATTAAAGTACATAAAGCGGTAGTGGTTTAATGATACCATACTTATCAATACAGTCAGGGAATTGTACCCCTCAGTTACACATACATACATACATACATACATACATACATACATACATACATACATACATACATACATACATACATACATACATACATACATACATACATACATACATACATACATACATACATACATACATACATACAGCCCCACCCCCACCTAATAGACAGTCCCCTCCCCACCGTATGTAATGTATATATTCTCTCCCCACCGTATGTATATTTCTCTCCCACCCACCCACCCCCTCCTAATGTACAGTCCCCTCCCCATCATATGTATATACTCTCTGTCAGGATCTATGGGTAACAGTACTGTATATTTGCATATCATATATGTCACAAATGTAACAGTACTATATACCATGTCATGTATGTCCCTATGCCATAAATGTCATGATGTCATATATGTTGTGCATGTCATACATGTCACTATGAATTGAAAATGGGGGACCCTGATGTAAACAAGACAAACGTCTTTCTCTGGTCTGCATCCCCTTAACAATTGTGTGTATTGAGCCGTACTGTATTATTTGTACCCATTCTGCAATCTGTTAAATACAATTTTCATTCATTCATTCACAGACAGTAACACAGGACAAAAACACATTTCAACCCCCTCCCTTCCCTAATTATAATTTAAATTGACATTCACGTCAAAGTAAGCTTACTATTCTAATATTATATTCTTGTCTCCAAAGTGTGTGCATGTTTTTTTTCTTCCTGGGGATGGCGCCATCCCTCCATCTAAACATGATGTGTTTCTTTTCTCTTCTTGATTGATTGATTGAAAACTTTATTAACAGATTGTAGAATGGGTACAGTACAGTACAGTACAGTACAGCTCAATAATTGTTAAGGGGATGCAGACCAGGGCCCTATTCCCCATACCTGGCTAACTGAGTTAGCCGGATAATTTTCAGCATAGCTTGACTTAAGCCAGACATTTCCGTTCCGCGACGTCGGATTTTCTAAGTCGCTATGGCAACAGATCGAAAAGTTTGAACCTGCTCCAGAGCAGGTTTAGTTGAGTTAGCTGGATATAAGCTGGCCACTCCCTCGGAACAAAATGGAGAGGCAGTTAAATCATTTTGTGTCCTGTACTGTGCAGGACAGTGATGCAACAGTAGCAGGACAGTGGATCACAGTGATGTAGCAGGACAGTGATGTAGCATCACAGTGATGTAGCAGGACAGTGATGTAGCAGGACAGTACATCACAGTGATGTAGCAGGACAGTGATGTAGCAGGACAGTACATCACAGTGATGTAGCAGGACAGTGATGTAGCAGGACAGTACATCACAGTGATGTAGCAGGACAGTACATCACAGTGATGTAGCAGGACAGTACATCACAGTGATGTAGCAGGACAGTGATGTAGCAGGACAGTGATGTAGCATCACAGTGATGTAGCAGGACAGTACATCACAGTGATGTAGCAGGACAGTGATGTAGCAGGACAGTGATGTAGCATCACAGTGATGTAGCAGGACAGTACATCACAGTGATGTAGCAGGACAGTGATGTAGCAGGACAGTACATCACAGTGATGTAGCAGGACAGTGATGTAGCAGGACAGTGATGTAGCATCACAGTGATGTAGCAGGACAGTACATCACAGTGATGTAGCAGGACAGTGATGTAGCAGGACAGTACATCACAGTGATGTAGCAGGACAGTGATGTAGCAGGACAGTACATCACAGTGATGTAGCAGGACAGTACATCACAGTGATGTAGCAGGACAGTACATCACAGTGATGTAGCAGGACAGTGATGTAGCAGGACAGTGATGTAGCAGGACAGTGATGTAGCAGGACAGTACATCACAGTGATGTAGCAGGACAGTGATGTAGCAGGACAGTGATGTAGCAGGACAGTACATCACAGTGATGTAGCAGGACAGTGATGTAGCAGGACAGTGATGTAGCAGGACAGTACATCACAGTGATGTAGCAGGACAGTGATGTAGCAGGACAGTACATCACAGTGATGTAGCAGGACAGTGATGTAGCAGGACAGTACATTACAGTGATGTAGCAGGACAGTACATCACAGTGATGTAGCAGGACAGTTAAAGGTGTATTCCACCCAAATGGTTAGCAGGACAGTGATGTAGCAGGACTGTACAGTACAGTACAGTGGACAGTGGTAAAATGGCTGCAGGACAGTTAAAGGTGTATTCCACCCAAATAGTGTTAAAGGTTATAACCCAAATCGAATGATTTAAAGGTGTATTCCACCCAAATTGTTTTAAAGGTTATAATACAGTAGCAGTACAGTGGATCACAGTGATGCAACAGTAGCAGGACAGTTAAAGGTGTATTCCACCAAAATGGTTAGCAGGACAGTGATGTAGCAGGACTGTACAGTACAGTGGACAGTGGTAAAATGGCTGCAGGACAGTTAAAGGTGTATTCCACCCAAATAGTGTTAAAGGTTATAACCCAAATCGAATGATTTAAAGGTGTATTCCACCCAAATTGTTTTAAAGGTTATAATACAATAGCAGTACAGTGGATCACAGTGATGCAACAGTAGCAGGACAGTTAAAGGTGTATTCCACCCAAATGGTTAGCAGGACAGTGATGTAGCAGGACTGTACAATACAGTACAGTGGACAGTGGTAAAATGGCTGCAGGACAGTTAAAGGTGTATTCCACCCAAATAGTGTTAAAGGTTATAACCCAAATCGAATGATTTAAAGGTGTATTCCACCCAAATTGTTTTAAAGGTTATAATACAATAGCAGTACAGTGGATCACAGTGATGCAACAGTAGCAGGACAGTTAAAGGTGTATTCCACCCAAATGGTTAGCAGGACCGTGATGTAGCAGGACTGTACAGTACAGTGGACAGTGGTAAAATGGCTGCAGGACAGTTAAAGGTGTATTCCACCCAAATAGTGTTAAAGGTTATAACCCAAATCGAATGATTTTAAAGGTGTATTCCACCCAAATTGTTTTAAAGGTTTTAATACAGTAGCAGTACAGTGGATCAGTGATGCAACAGTAGCAGGACAGTTAAAAAGGTGTATTCCACCCAAATTCTATATGAATTGAAAATGGGGGACCCTGATGGAAACAAGACAAACGTCTTTCTCAGGTCTGCATCCCCTTAACAATTGTATGTATTGAGCCGTACTGTATTGTACCCATTCTGCAATCTGTTAAATAAAGTTTTCATTCATTCATTCATTCATGGTTAGCAGGACAGCCCCATCACAATGTGCAGGAGGTGTGTACAGTAGCAGTACAGTAGCAGTACAGTAGGTGTACAGTAGCAGTACAGTAGGTGTACAGTAGGTGTACAGTAGCAGTACAGTATCAGTACAGTAGGTGTACAGTCGCAGGACAGTTAAAGGTGTATTCCACCCAAATGGTTAGCAGGACAGCCCCATCACAATGTGCAGGAGGTGTGTACAGTAGCAGTACAGTAGGTGTACAGTAGCAGTACAGTATGTGTACAGTATCAGTAGGTGTACAGTAGCAGTACAGTAGCAGTGCAGTAGGTGTACAGTAGCAGTACAGTAGGTGTACAGTCGCAGGACAGTTAAAGGTGTATTCCACCCAAATGGTTAGCAGGACAGCCCCATCACAATGTGCAGGAGGTGTGTACAGTAGCAGTACAGTAGGTGTACAGTAGCAGTACAGTATGTGTACAGTATCAGTACAGTATGTGTACAGTATCAGTAGGTGTACAGTATCAGTACAGTAGGTGTACAGTAGCAGTACAGTAGGTGTACAGTCGCAGGACAGTTAAAGGTGTATTCCACCCAAATGGTTAGCAGGACAGCCCCATCACAATGTGCAGGTGTGTACAGTAGCAGTACAGTATGTGTACAGTATCAGTACAGTATGTGTACAGTATCAGTACAGTAGGTGTACAGTCGCAGGACAGTTAAAGGTGTATTCCACCCAAATGGTTTTAAAGGTTCTAATACCCAATTGTGTTATGGTGTCTTCCCCAAATCCTTTTAAAGCTTATAACCCCAAATAGTTTGAATGAATAAATGAATGAAATGGGACTATGAAGTCTTTATTTGTAACACATGTGAGATGGGCAGCACACACGCATTCCTTTGGGGGGGTTGCCATTGAAATGTCATCTGCGCTTGACCCATCCTGTCATCCTTCATCCTGTCGTGGGTCCGCTCCAATACAATACCTTGCCAATCCAAGTGCTCCTGTTCATCTTCATCAGGGACGTGACAGCATTAGCGATCAGTTCTGCATGTTTTTCCATTCTTTCGTTTTTATTTTTGTATGTGTATTCCCACAAATAGCTTTAAAGGTGTATTCATCCCAAATGTTTCTAAAACTTTATTCCACCCAAAGTTAAAATACTACTTCATGTTCAACTCCTAAAGGTATATATGCTTGAATTACATTCAAGTAATCTCATGACTTCCAGCTGGCTATAATGGAGGCGGTGAGCCCTCTAGTGTTCAAACATAAATAAGACACTATTCTAGACAAAATGAATTCTAATATTCTACACACCGGCGCCTAATTGTGCCTTAAACTAAACACAATTACAAAATATATATATATATATCGGAGAAGCTACCGACATAATCAAAACACTCATATGGCCCTTACACTGTGTCTACGTACGTGACTTCTATTTTTACTTCTATTTTTTTTACATGCTATACTATTTTATTTCACTTATCTTTTGTCTAGCAGTCTCTGGAGCGTAACAGAAAGAAGCATTTTGTATAAAAGTATTCTGTACTTCTGTATGACAACTATTAAAGAAACTTGAACTTGATACATGACATACAGATAGACAGTACTGCTACATCTATACATTTATGACATACCAGATTTGCAAATACAGTACTGTTTGTGATACATGGCAGGCATGTTAGACATCGTTTTGCCTCCTGAGCACAGTGATGTACAGGTGCGGCTCAATAAATTAGAATATCGTGGAAAAGTATATATTTAGCTGTATTGATGCAGTAATTTGTGCAAAAGGAGCCCCAACCGCGTGAATACTTTCGGTAAGCAACAAGCCCGCGTTGCTCTGATTGGCCGAGCGTGCGCATGCACATGAGCCGCAACAAGCCCCTCAGCCAGGCAGCAATACTAAGGTCCGCTTAATGCAATTTATACAAATGGAAGTATTGATTTCGCCGTAACGAATCATTAAAAAAATATACCGTTAACTGGAATATGTTGTTTCTTTACACATATGTTGGATTATGTAATTGGTTTGTCATGACAAACCAATAAAAAAGACAAACCAATTACATAATCCAACATATGTGTAAAGAAACAACATATTCCAGTAACTTTTTCTGATCAGTTAGGAGTTGTTTAGAAACAGTGTAAATAATAACAATCAAATAGCACACAAGCTAACACTACTACTACAAGCACAACACATAAACAAGCACATCATTTGTGATCAACTGTAATCCTCATTGTGCAGGTGTTCTCAGTGAGCATGGTGAGGTTATGTGCACACATTCAGATTGTCTTGTCCTTTCATGGTGCTGGTCCTCAAAAAAATTGCAGTTACTTTGTTGGGCAAAAAGAGCAATAGACTTAAGCTAAATTCAGGTGTAGCCGGTGTGATCTTGTCTGCGTTGTGTTTAAAGTCGATTCGACCCCTGTTAAGGGATCGCCCTGAGTGGGAGTTGAACCCCGGACGCCGGCGTCGCGGGCGGCATCACAGACCACTAAGCAAGAAGTGAATTCACTGCTTGCTTCCGGGTCTGGATGCCTCTGGGGAGTGAGTTTTACTTGCAGTACCGCTTACCATCCACAGCCACGTCACTACTTGTACCCGTGACTGCGGATATACTGCGGTACCTCCGTTACACAGGCAGCCAACCACGTCCAATGGCTGCCGATATCCTCCACCCTAAAAAGGTGCAGGATCACAGAGCCTGAAGAAGAGTGGAGCAGGAGACCAAACACACCCAGGACAGGATGACCACAGTCAGCAGATGAGGGATGGAGCAGGAGAGATGAGGAATGAGATAGGACTAAACAGACCAGTAAGTAGTGATTCCGGGCCCCCTGGGAGACATGCCAAGGAAAGAGAAAAAGCAAAGCATTGTTAGTTAGTATTGTGGCTATATGATGCTAATTATGTGAGTTAGTCAACTGGCCTACTAGAAGGCCTTTTATATGAGATCAAGTCAAGTCAAGTCAAGAGTTTTATTTGTCACGGCATACGGATATACAATGAAATGCGGGTGGTCTTGCCCGCAACGATGTGCAATTGGTACAACATATAATAGAATCCAATACAAAAAAAATTGTGCAATAAAATTGTGCAATAACAGGTAGCAGGTAACAATACATTTGTGCAATAACGGGTAACAGTTAACAGTTAACAGTAGTAGTAATAGTAGTGCAATACACTGTTACTGTTGCTAATACTAATTTAAATTGGCCTTTCCTTTTGGCAATATATTTGGTATTTGGTATGGTCAAATATTCAGTATACTCAAGTCCCATTATGGAATATGGGTTTATTTCTGTGGCCACTACTGATGACCATTTTGTATAATGCGTCATTGACAGCAACATCATGTGAAAATGTGCCCCATTGCATTGGAGCCTGGTGAGAGGATACAACATAGTGCTATGTGTCTAAGTACTAAAGCGATCAGTGAAATCTTGGCCTGTACAGCAATATCAGAACCTGAACCAATCCCAGCTACTCACATAACCTAGTTTTAGGTAGAAGCATAAATGTCATAACCTGGCAGATCTCAAAACAAACTGGTCAGACTACTGCTTGACCTTACTCCTAGAACCCACCTCACCCCTGCCCACTTTGACAACCTAGGATGGCTTAGAGTAGACGACAGAGTACAGCAACTTGCAATGGGCCTGGTCAACAAGATACACTACACGACCAAGGTACCCATGTACATGTCAAAATACTTCCCAAGGGTCAGTGAATACCACGATCACAACACCAGAGGGAGCTCCACAAATCATGTTAAACCCAGATTCGGCTCAAACAAGGGACTAAACACGGTTCGCAATTATGCCACATCGATGTGGAACGCCCTACCCAAAGCTGTAAAGCAGGGGTCAGCAACCTTAGGCACGAGTGCCACCATTGGTACACATTATCTAAACCAACATGGCACACTAGCAAATGTGTAAGAGGAACCTTTTTGGAAATGTTGAGTTACCTCCCCATGCAGTTACCTCTTTCACAGCCATTGGCAGTTGCACAGCCTGTTATTTATGGTAGTGTAGGTTGACTGATATACCAGGGATATTTCATGGTCAGAGCCAATGAGAAGGGTCAGTCTGTTGTTGTTTGCCGAACATTGAGTGTTAAACGCCATTTTGAGACCAAACATGAGAACTTTAAAGGATGAGGCAGACAAGGCTGAATGTGTCCAGGTATGGCAAGCAAGCATCTCATAAAGACGGCAGCATTCTCTTATATATTTATGAGAGGAAAATGGTTATTAAAACTATTGCTATGCACGTTGCCTATATGGATGGAATAGAATTACAGATCTGTTGGAGATTTACATTGTGATGTGGTGTCATAATTAACCTTAACATTGATATGGCACACTGGTTAACAAGAACATTTTAAAATGGCACTTTGTATCAAAAAGGTTGCTGATCCCTGCTGTAAAGGAATGTGAATCACTACCCACTTTCAAAACCACTCTCAAAGAGCAACTACGGGAGACTGCAATTCGAAACTGGACCCTGTAAATGTCCTAACCCAACCCCCTCCAATGTACAGTAAATGACCAAGTATGGTTTCGTCAATATTCCAATGTACAGTTTTGCTTGTACAGTTGTACAGTGTACTTAGTATAATAGTAGTAGTAAAGTATAATTTCTGGGTACTTTTTACACCCCTGTTTATGATGAATTGAAAATGGGGGACCCTGATGTAAACAAGACAAACGTCTTTCTCTGGTCTGCATCCCCTTAACAATTGTATGTATTGAGCTGTTTTGATTGATTGGTTGAAAACTTTATTAACAGATTGCAGAATGGGTACAATATAGTACAGCTCAATACACACAATTGTTAATGGGATGCAGACCAGAGAAAGACTTTCGTCTTGTTTACATCAGGGTCCCCCATTTTCAATTCATCAGGACAGACATACATGACATACAGATAGACAGTACTGCTACATCTATGTACTGTACTGTACCCATTCTGCAATCTGTTAATAAAGTTTTCAATCAATCAAACACAACTACTGTACATAACGTTAAATAGACCGTGGACGACGTACCCCCCCCCCCCCCCCCGCACACAACCTACACAGCATAACTTCCCACAGTAACGTTAACCAAATACTGTGGGCGACGCAGCCCCCCGCCCCCCTCCCACATACAACCTACACCTACAGCATAACTTTTATATCAGTATAATACAACTCTCAAAGCCAACGTAGAGTTTGTGCACTACTGTACATTTTAACTAGCACTTACCAGCCTCGGGACTCGGCAGTTCTGTTGTACAATGTGGTAGAAAAGATCGCTCCTGTGTGAATTGAAAAGCAAGCCCCGCCCCCAGCCTAGTGAATGAGAAAAGCCTGCCCCTAGTGGAGCAGGACAGTCCCTACACAGTACACTACACAAAATGATCACATCACTGTGATCCAATGTCCTGACTCCTGCTACATCACTGTCCTGCTACAGTACATCACTGTGATCCAATGTCCTGACTCCTGCTACATCACTGTCCTGCTACAGTACATCACTGTGATCCACTGTCCTGCTACTGTTGCATCACTGTCCTGCACAGTATGATGAATTGAAAATGGGGGACCCTGATGTAAACAAGACAAACGTCTTTCTCTGGTCTGCATCCCCTTAACAATTGTATGTATTGAGCTGTTTTGATTGATTGATTGAAAACTTTATTAACAGATTGCAGAATGGGTACAATACAGTACAGCTCAATACACACAATTGTTAAGGGGATGCAGACCAGAGAAAGACTTTCGTCTTGTTTACATCAGGGTCCCCATACATGACATACAGATAGACAGTAGGCCTACTGCTACATCTATGTACTGTACTGTACCCATTCTGCAATCTGTTAATAAAGTTTTCAATCAATTCAATCAATCAAACATGTATATATTCCCTCCCCGCCGTATGTATATTTCTCTCCCACCCACCCACCCCCTCCTAATGTACAGTCCCATCCCCATCATATGTATATACTCTGTCAGGATCTAGGGGTAACAGTACTGTATATTTGAATACCGGTTATGTCACAATTTACAAATGTATCAGTACTAAATACCTATATGTCCCTAATACCCTATGCCATAAATGTCATGTATGTTGTGTATGTCATAAATGTCTATATGAATTGAAAATGGGGGACCCTGATGGAAACAAGACAAACGTCTTTCTCAGGTCTGCATCCCCTTAACAATTGTATGTATTGAGCCGTACTGTATTGTACCCATTCTGCAATCTGTTAAATAAAGTTTTCATTCATTCATTCATTCATTCACAACTCTCAAAGCCAACGTAGAGTAGAAAAGATCGCTCCTGTGAATTAGAAAAGCCAGCCCCGCCCCCAGCCTAGTGAATGAGAAAAGCCTGCCCCTAGTGGAGCAGGACAGTCCCTACACAGTACAGTACACAAAATGATCTAACTCCTACTGACAAAATGGCAGTGGGCGGGAGGGGGTGTTTGGACATTTACGGGGGCCAGTTTCGAATTGCAACCTCCCGTAGGTGCTCTTTGATCCCATTATACCATTCTGAATAATGTTTTCGCGAGATGATTTCCAGAATGTATTGATTTCATAGAATGTGTGAAATAGGCCTATAATTAAAAACAATTAAAATACATTAAACTGGTAAAATAAATGCTTTTGAAATGTAAAATAATAGACCTAAAATTCTGATAATAAATCATATTCAGCCTATGGATTTCCTATACTGCACGACACCTGTTTGAGCTGCGGGATGAGGCGCGCTTGTTTCTGATGGAGAATGTGTCCCAGATCGCTGCCCACCTCCGATGCCAACTAGATATCAATTGAGGGGGAATACGCACAGCTATACCTACCTATTCGAAAAAAACATTATCTGCACTGACTTATATAAAAAATAAGTACAGATCACGTCTGAATGAATGTGGAGGATGATCTCCGAGTCGCTGTCTCCAAAATTAAACCCAGACTATTGCCCATCCATCTCATTAGGTGAGTTGAACATTATAGCCTTCTAAATGAAACACGCTATATGTTCTGTATCGTTAGTGGCTTAGCTTGGCATCGCTACTGCACTATCTCGCGTACGTGCACGCGTACTGAATAAACCACAAATGTACCTCTAATACCAGTATTAGTCTGACCACACCCCTCATCAGCTTACCTTCATAAGCAGGTGTGTGGTCACCTGCTCTCCTCCTTCTCGCTTTCACCACAAGGAAGAGGTGCCTCGGTAGATCCCCACACTTGACACCATGATGGAAGAAATTGGATTAGGAACAGCTTGGGAAACAAGGATACGTTGACATCATATCTTTATTTTCTCTCTCACTATTTTCGAGAAAATACGGCGATATTGTCTTCGTACTGGAGTGTCTAGAAGATGATGATCATTCTACAAACCCTCCACCGGTTTTCGTATTGGGAGCACGCCGCTGCATGCTTCTCAACTGCAGTTCCTTGCTGTGTTTGTTGGGGTGAAACCTGTCAGGCCACAGCTGAACTGTCGGACATGCCGCTGTTGTGAGGAGCGGTGCGTTCCAGGTTGGGTGAGTAGTGTTTGCTGGCGGGCTCCACTTGTCTGTTAGTGCTATGGGGGCTACTTGACAAAGTTTATGGAAACCGGCCCCAGGCTAGGGTCCTTTGTTTAGCCGTCTAGGCGACAGAAGGCCTTGGTCTGGCGACCATTATAGTTTTAACTAGTGGGCCGCGACCATTGACACTGGTGATCCCTGTGTGTTCTGGACGAGTGGATTCTCTCTGTCACCGTGTTAAGACCCCATCTTTCATATCCAAATGAGAGTATTCCTTCACGAGGGGATATGTGCATGTAATGTGCGATAGCGGCAGATTCATGTTCAAAGTCAGCTATACAGGCCAGTTGGTACTGTGCTGATTCCGCCGGACGTGGTAGTGTCACCGTTGTGAAGCGGTGTTGACGTCTTGTTTTCTCTTTTCTCTTAAAAAGTGAGGAGGGTTCAGAACGGCGGCCTGTCTGGGTGAGTGTTATGTCATTGTTTACATGTTCATAGCTTACGGTTAGCCGGTCGGTGGCCTGGCGCGGGGTAGCTTGGCTTCTCGCGCGCCGCCGGGAGCTCGCTCCTGATCGCGTGCGTCGTAGATCGGCGTCTCGCGAGCGGAAGCAATAGCACCCGAACGGTTGGAGCAGCCGTTAGCTTGATGCTATTCTGTTGAACGTGCTTTGATTTTAACATGTTTTACACTCTTGACCACGACGTCATCCTTGACAGGGGATGTTCGTCGACCCTGCCTGAGCCTAGACGGGGATTGCGTCAACAAAGAGGACTGTAGCGACTGGTGGAGCGGCGACGCTGCCCGGATCGAACAACACGGGACGGCTGTGTTCTACGGTGGCTTGTGACTGCACTTCGCTGATCTGCGTTCCGGGCAGGTACGGGGTTGGCCAGACCTCATAACACGTCTTCTGGTTTTACCTTGCTAAATGTATTGTGAATAACGGTGTTTTTTCCCAAAACGTGTGTTGTTGCAATGCATTTGAGATACGTTGCGGGTTGTGTGTGAGCTGTTTTTGTCACTGGCAGTTAGCTTCTCCGTGCAGATCGTGATGTATTGATCTGGTTGTTGTGTGAGAAACATCATGGTGTTTATGTGTACCGTGTACTCACTACTAAGGCAACTAACCTATGAAGCTATGCTTGGTGACGAGTGAGTAAAAGAATGTTCTTTCTCAGACTGTAATGACAATGAACAGTGAGTTCACACATTAACAGGTTTTCCTGTTTTAACTGGCCGTATTGAGGGTAAAATAGGAGGATTGTGTTTCCCCCCCCGGTTCCCTGGGGACTTTATCACCTCCTATCAGACATGTTGTGCATTAATTGTGTCTTTTGTGTGGTAGGGATACGATGTAACTCTCAGCTTGATTGCTGAGGTTGTGCTAAATCTGCTGGAGAAACTTATTTCCTAAAGGGAAATTGGTTTGGTTGCTGTCATGTGTGCTTAGCAAGGCCTGTGGTCGATACTAATCAAGAATGATGTATTCTCTCATTGTGAAAAAAACGGCGTTCCTCTGTTGAGTGTTTTTGCCATTTTTTGTAGGTGATGATGGGTTGTGTGTGTCATGTGACCTACAACTGGGTTGTACTGGCCACAGAAGCACATGTGTATGTTGGACCGGGGTTCTTAGAGCCCTCTCTATTCTGTGTTTTTCCTTAGTAAAAATCAGATAGCAGGTTAGCTCGTGCGCTGTGTGGAGCTGTGAAACGCTTCATAGAGCTGACTATGACTGTGTCATATTCTCTTTTTGTCGTTACGTCGTATCATGGGTGTGGGGTCGTAAAGGGGTGAACTGGTAACCTTTCCTCTCCCCATTGTTCTGTCGGTCAGGGGTACACCCCCTGTCCTTCAAGGTTCCCGTCACGTGGCGGTTCGGCACGTTACGGGGGGGGGGGGGGGGGGGGGGGAGGGAGTTCCTGGTCCCACGGCCTGGTATATTGGGCGTGTGCACCGCAGGAATTCCCCCGCCATAGAGTATGTCACCGTGCGCGTCTCTGTTGGTAGGACTTCCGTGTGCTGTTCAGGTCCATGTGATGGATCTGTTTTCAGGGGGGGTGGTCAGGGCTCCTCCTCACCAAGCGCCTACTCAGGCCTTCTGTGAGTTCGGACTCCTTCTTCCATGTGAGGAAGCCTCCATCAGAGTACAGAGCCTTCCTCCTCAGATTGTCAAAGTGAGTGGACCCTCTAGAAGGGTCCTTTTCTATTGTATGTATATTCGATTCAATTCGTTTATTGAGTGTGTATGGGTTCGGTGCCTCTTCCCCGGAGGCCCTAAAACCAGTTTTTTACATGGCTCAAGGTGCAATATATTCTTTTCAATCTGTACAGCTCGCGTGGGAAGTCTCTCTGGGGATCCCCGTCTCTTTCCTATGGGAGGGTGGTGGGATGTAAAAATGTGAACATTTTTTACCCCGGCTGTGTAGACTGGGATACATACTGTTGATGCTTCCTTCTTTCTATTCCAGAAGTGTTGGAGTTAGGGAGTGTCACACCCCTCTTGTCGTTCCCCTGGGCGCCTTGGGGATTCAATGACAGGTCTAAATAGCCTGTTCATTGATGGGGGTGTGTCCCGACGCACGTATAGTGCTAGCTCGCTGTAAACAGGCGATTGACTGGCACGCCTTAGTTGCTTGTGGTTGAAACAGCGTTTTTATAAAGCAACTGAGATGGGGGTTTTTCCTCTTCCGGCGACCACATCCCATGACCTGGGTGGGTTGTCGACGGATTCTCGTTCATGTCTGGGGGATGATGACGGGATGGATCTGAACATATGTAGTGGGGTCTCACGCCCTTGGGGTGGGCCACCAGGCGCGGTTCGTCCCAACGTCTGGGTGGCGCCTTCTTTTCATGTTAAGATCAACACGCATATCTGCCCTTCTCCTGGAGTAGGCATGTCGGCGTGGTTAGGGCACGGGACTGGTTCTGGTCACGCTGGTCCAGATCAGTTGAACCCGTTGTCCGCCGGGGATGCAGATCTGCTGTTCTGGTACCCTGAGGGACTTGGGCTTTTTTCAGGGGGAAAAATGCCAGGTCGGTCTGGGTGTCACAGGGTTAAGCGCTATGGAGACCCTGGTTGGGTATGTTTTTACTCAGCACTGTCGTCATGGCTTACAGCCATGCCATTCTGTACGCGCTCGATCTCGTCGGATCTCGGCCGCTACACAGGTTGGTCCTGGTTAGTACTTGGTTGGGAGACCGCCGGGGAATACCAGGTACGGTGTGCTTAGGGGCTGGTTCTCCATTATTTTTCGCTCCTCTCTCACGCATGGCGAAGAGGGGCCTGTGGGGGTGGTTTTTTGGCCTCCTCTGGTGACCCTGTGCTTCCCGTACCGCCAGGCCCGGTCCGAAGTGATGTTTGCGACCCGTAGGCCTGGGTTAACCCTTTTTGGAAACTGAAACACTTGTACTGCGGTATAGCCGGTGTATACCCGCAGGTGTGTTTTGGAGTTTTTTCTTGAGGGGTTATAGGAACAACCACCGCATTGGGTAACACCGAGGTGGTTGATTCCCTGGTGTGTTGGAGCAGTGTCAACTCCCGGGTTCACCGTTTGAGGGTGCCCCTGCACGTTCATGACGTCTGCCAATCGTGTCAGCCTTCTCTGCCTCGACCCCTCTGGGTGGGGGTTGTTAAATGGAGGCTTGGTCATGCAACACCGCCAGCTTACGCTCCTTCCGCCGGGGCGGCTGTGTTCAGCTGTCCCCTCTGGCGCCTGTCTCGTCCGCAGTCTCCAGGCTAGGGTTAACAGCCTGTTGCCTGGTTTTTCCCCGGTGCGCTGCCTGCTTCCGTTGGTTAACCTTTTTTGTGTGCTTACGGCCATGCTGACTGCCTATTCTGCAGGGTCAGTGTGCCAGGCGGTGTACTATTGGGGGGACGGGGCCCGCTCGGCTTACGGCCATACCGACCTGAACACGCCCGGTCTCGTCCGATCTCGGAAGCTGGGCAGGTTCTGGCCTGGTTGGTTCCGCCTGGGAATACCAGGTGCAGTAACTGAGGGGCCTTTGTCCGAATACGCTGGCGATGTGGGGGGCGGGGCACTACGTGCCCACCTGGTGGGGTCTTGATGCTGGCATCATGGACTTCTCCGGGCCCCCATTCCAGGGAGTCCAGTCCTTTTGGTGGGTCTGGGTCTTCCTTCGTGCTCCGCTGCTACGGCCTTGCCACGGGGTTGGGTTTGCCCTTGACCCCGTGATTCTGGGGGCAGTAACGAGGTTGTTCCTCCGTTCGTTCCCGGGTGGCATGCGGGTTGTGCGTGTGTGTAGTCGTGGGGTCAAGCCACGGTCTGCTCACCCTGTGCGTTGAGTTGCTTGAGTGCCTCTTCGCACGGTCGGGTCCGTCGCCCTCCCGTGACGTCCCTAATAGGGGGGCTACCCTCCATTAGGGGGGGTCGGGGGGGCTCGGCCCTCCCTGTTCTGATGGTTTTGGGGGGCTGTCAGCGGGGTGTATTTGTCAGCCAAGTGGCTTCGCTTGGCCTCCCTTGTGCAGTAGCGATGCCAAGCTAAGCCACTAACGATACAGAACGTTAGGTTATGACTATAACCAAGTTCTGTTAGTTAGGGGCGATGCTTGGCATCGGACGCCGCTGCAGCCCTTGTCCTCACCTTGTGGTGAAAGCTTGGGAAGGAGGAGAGCAGGTGACCACACACCTGCTTATGAAGGTAAGCTGATGAGGGGTGTGGTCAGACTAATACTGGTATTAGAGGTACATTTGTGGTTTATTCAGTACGCGTGCACGTACGCGAGATAGTGCAGTAGCGATGCCAAGCATCGCCCCTAACTAACAGAACTTGGTTATAGTCATAACCTAACGTTGTGGTGACTCACTTATCACGCACAATTGGTGCAGACATTCACTGGACTTGAGGAGCGGAGGAATGCTCCTTTAAGCCTGGGGATTCTGGGAACAGGGTGGGTATTTGGTGACGTATATTATGTCACCTGTCAGCTGTCAGCTGGCTGCTGTCACTTTCAAGTAGTAACGTTAAACATCTCTGCACTCTGTTTGATGTATGTAATTTATGTTGGGAAGTAAAGGAAAGACTCGACTACCGTCTCCCGTTTGATCCTTTCTTGCGATCCCACATTGGTGACCTGAAGTACGTGAATATTACATCATGAGGACGGAGAAGTGAACATTATCTACGCCGCTGCAATTAAGTTACCCGACTTCTGACATCACAGCCCTCGACCCTGGTTTCAACACATTGAAGCTCAGTTCGAGTTGAGAGGAATAACACAGGATGTTACGAAATATTATTATGTGGTAGCAGCATTGGATGCCCAGACGACGGCCCGCGCTATGGGGCTGCTGGAAGCCCTGCCAGCTGCCGGCAAATATGACGCTATCAAGGCATTCCTTTTGCAATTATTTGAACTGTCTATTGTCACTTAACGGCCTCGGCGACGGCAAGCCGTCCTAACTGATGGACAGGATGCTGTCCGTTTTGGGCTCGGCAGATCCCTATTTTTTGTTTAAACATGTTTTCATGCGTCAGCTCCCAGCGCCTGTGCGCACCGCCCTGGCCAGCTCTCCCGTCTCCTTCACCAAGGACTACCGCGCGCTGGCTGCCGAAGCGGACAGGATTTATCTCGCCAACCGGCAGCAGTTTGTGCATGCGCTGCTTCCAGCCTACCACCCACCTACCCACCTAGTGGACGCTGCGGACGCCGCTGCAGCAGTGACTGCCCGTCGCCAGGGTAACTATTGAAGATATAATGTTTGTTTGCAAGGTTTGCTGGAGCCACTTCATCCAGAACGGCACACCCCGGTCAGAGAGCGGACGCAGACACAGAGAACAGTCCTTTCGTATTTTATTAAGGATTCTGTTGTTGAGTGATATCTCAAGAGTGCTTTCCATCCAGGTCGTAAGGCTGTTTTTAAGCTGTGAGTTGTGAGATTTTATGTATTTTAAATGTGTTTTTTATGGCTTTTTTTTACTACACCTGCTTGACATTGCCTTCATTCAGATACTGGCTGGACATAATCTGAAAATCTGCTTGGATTAGCTGCTTTCTGTCCGGTTTGCTGACATGCTTTCCCTGAGCTGAGGCCTACTCCATCTGCTCTACAAACTGTAGCCTCCATCTGCCCTGCTTTGTGGGCTACGGCCTACTAGCCTTCCAACTAGCCTCCACCAGCCCTACAGCAGCTGCTTGGATTACCTGCTTTCTGTCCTGTTTGCTGACATACCTTCTGTGAGCTGAGGCATACTACATCTGCTCTACAAGCTGTAGCCTCCATCTGCCCTGCTTTGTGGGCTGAGGCCTACTAGCCTCCTTGCTGGCCTCCACCAGCCCTGCAGCAGCTAGCCTCCACCAGCTCTGCAGCAGCTAGCCTCCACCAGCCCTGCAGCAGGTAGCTCCTCCAGCAGCTAACCTCCTCCAGCCCTGCAAACTTGTTGTTGTTGTTACTGAGGAGACTACTTGTTTTGCTTCTAGCGTTTTTGGAACAGAACTACAACAGAACTACACGTTTTTGGAACAGAACTACACAAACATTCTGTGCAAGGCCTCTATTCAGTGATGAGCGTTGCAGTGTTTGGTAGCAATTAGTAGTTTTTATTAGATTTTTACAATCCTATTGGATTTTTTACAACTTTCAACACCCATTTTAATAACTAACTTTTTTTTCTTCTGATCTTGGGGCTCTTAATTTTATTTTATTTTTTTTAAACATTGTATTACGAAAATCCCATGATGTGGCTACCTCCCCTGCTACTCTACCTGGTGCTGGGGATCTCCGGGACCGGTGTCGCTCCCGACGCTGAACACCCACAAGACACACCTGCGTTTGATGTGTGGCCTACCCCAGGCACCATGGCTTCCCCGGATTCAGAAAGAGTTTTTGCCAAGATGACAACCCCGCTGCTCGCGGAGGACCTTCTCTCATGGACGTCTCATCTACCCGGGGTTCTGCCACGAGGAATACGTTGTCTATGGGCCCAGGGAAATGGGAGACTTTCCCCCTATGCAGCGCGCACTTGCGACGGCAAGCCGACCAGCCCAGCGAGGAAGACCTGGCTCCTAATTCTCCTACTCCTGATGTCGGGTAACGTGAAACCGAATCCAGGCCCAGAACTGTGTCAGCTGCAAACGCCAGAGGAGTTTAGAACGAAAGACGGATTACGTCTTTTTCACCTTAATGTTCGCAGCATGATTAATAAGATGGACTCCATCAGAATATGGGCCGATTCGACTGACTCTGATATCATTATCCTTTCTGAGACGTGGCTCAAAAAGTCGATTACAAATGATATGATAAATATAAAAGATTACAATGTCTTTAGAACAGACCGTGTGGGAAAAGGGGGCGGGGTTGCAATTTATGTTAAAAACCATTTAGACTGCACCTGCATCGAATCCCTAACAAAACCGAAATGCTTTGAACTCTCTGTAATTAAACTATCGCTCCCAAATGGTTCAGACATTATAGTGGTCGGATGCTACCGCCCGCCCGCTGCCACAAGCGAAGCCACGAACATACTCTCCAATCTTCTCCATAACTGGACTAAATCCGAGATGGTTCTACTCGGAGACCTAAACTGGGACTGGCAAACGGATTTACAAAACTCTTTCAAGGACACTTGTGACTCTCTCTGCTTGGTGCAACTAGTTAACTCGCCAACTCGGTTAAACCAAAAAGATTTAGAGAAGTCCACTTTGATTGATGTTATTCTTACAAACGCACCTCACCGTTTCTCCGCAGTAGGCACGTTTTGTAATGATATAAGCGACCACTGCGCAATTGCTTGTGTGAGAACCTGTAAGGTCCCTAAAGGAAAGCCACGTTTCATTCATAAGAGACGATTCAAACATTTCGATGAGCAAGCGTTTCTACATGATGTTTTTAATAGTGATTTACACATTGTTTCACTTATGACCGATGTTGAGTTAGCATGGAATTATTTTAAATCCACCTTCTTGGCTATATGTGACAAGCATGCTCCTTTTAGGACATCTAGGATAAGCGGTAAAGATAACCCCTGGTTTAATGATTCTATGTCCTCTCTCATTCGACAGAGAGACACTGCCTGGGCTAAAGCAAAGAAATCGAATATTCCATTAGATTGGAATCTGTATAGGACACTAAGAAACAAATGCACTAAGCTGATTAAAAACTCTAAATGTGCCTACTATCTTAATGCAATTCATGACAATTTGAATAACCCTGCAAAGTTTTGGAAACTTGTTAAATCCTCCTCAGGTTCTATCACTCCAAACAGCCTTCCTGATCTCTTAAGGGTAAATCAGAGTGAAATCAAGGGCAAAATGGATATTGCAGACAGCTTTAATAATCATTTTATTTCTGCTGGCTCAATCTTTGATTCTAGCAACTCAGGGATGATCGCTGCAGAAGGAGAGCCAGGTCCTCCGCCACTTGACCCTGATCAACTGTTCACCTTTGCCCCCATCTTGACTTCTCAGGTTCACAAAGCTTTAATGAGCCTAGATGTAAAGAAATCTTCAGGCCCAGACAAGATAGAGCCGTTCTTCTTCAAAGTTGCTGCAGGTCTGATTGCAGAACCCATAACCTCTATTTTGAATCTCAGTCTTTGTGCTGGTGAATTACCTAGCTCATGGAAGTCGGCCATGGTTCTCCCCTTGTTAAAGGGCGGAGACCCCTCTGACCTAAATAATTATCGCCCTATTTCCAGACTGTCTGTAATGGCCAAAGTCTTTGAATCTCTTGTAAACGAACAACTGAAAAAGTTTCTAACTGACCATAATATTCTTAACGAGTCTCAGTCAGGCTTCAGATCAGGCCATAGTACTACTTCAGCAACTATGCTAGTCTCAAATGACATAATTGAAGCACTGGACAAGAAAAAACACTGTGCAGCATTGTTTGTTGATCTGTCTAAAGCTTTTGATTCTGTGGATCATGCATTGCTACTGCAAAGGCTTGGCTGCATAGGTCTTGGTAAAATGGCTTTGAGCTGGTTTAAAAACTATCTATCTGAAAGAACTCAGTGTGTTTCAGTAGAAGATTATACCTCAGCTGCTCTTACTGTAAACAAAGGTGTTCCACAAGGTTCTATTTTGGCCCCTGTCTTATTTTCCATCTTTATAAATGAACTAGGAAATGGGATAAACCCAGCACGTTTTCATTTATACGCCGATGATACAGTTGTTTACACAGTGGCTTCCTCTTTAACTCAGGCCATAGAGCTTCTACAGGATGCTTTTAATACACTACAACACTCCTTGCTAAGGCTAAGACTGGTCCTTAATGCAAAAAAGACCAAGTACATGACCTTCTCTCGCTCTCGAGCTAATACAGCTGTCCCCCCGATTCTGACACTGGAAGGGACATGCCTTGACAAAGTAGCATCCTATAAATATCTGGGCATATGGATTGATGAAAAGATGGCCTTTGATGTTCATATTGGGAACCTACTGAGAAAACTTAGACCTAAACTGGGCTTTTTCTTCCGGTTAAAGAAATGTTTCCCGTCTGAAGCCAGGAAGAGAATTGTGCAGAGTTCCTTTCTGCCTGTATTAGACTATGGCGATGTAATCTATATGCATGCTCCTTCCTCCCTGCTTAAAAAGCTGGATTCTGCGTACCATACTGCCATACGTTTTGTAACAGGTGCAGGCTCTCACACCCACCACTGCACTTTGTATCAGTCATTAGGATGGTCCTCTCTGTACCAAAGAAGACAATCACACATGTTGATTTTTATCCTTAAGTCATTGCTAGGTAAGCTGCCCTTATATATCTCCAGACTTCTGTCCTTTTAGACGAGCAGCAAATGGGATGCTGTTAAATGTTCCTTTGATGCAGTCAGAGCTTGGTAAAGCTGCATTCTCCCACTATGCTCCCTTTTTATGGAATACGCTGCAAGTGAAACTTTGTCTACAGGCACTTCCTACTGTGAATGCTTTTAAAGGTATGCTACGATTAGCCCTTTATGAAACATGTAACTGTTTTACCTGATGCTATTGTTGATGTGATTATGCTCCTTGCCACTGCACAAATGACCCTCTGTATTTATATTTGAATTGTATGTTTTTTGTTTAATGCCCTGTTTTATGTTGAAACTTGTTGTGTGCTGTGTTGGTCAGGACTCCCTGGAAGAAGAGATCTTGTATCTCAATGGGACATTCCTGGATAAATAAAGGATAAAAAAAAAAAAAAAAAAATGAAAGATTGAGTGAGTGGTATTCTGCAACAGATAAGCAAAACACACAATAATTAACAGAGGTACATACTTATTAATCATAACCTGAACACACACAGCAAAAGATGCTATCTAGCATATTAGCATCGGCCGCATGGACCAAACATAACAAGTAAATGGCAGAATGCAATGGCATCCAGAACACACAACTGAAGAGATGCTATAGCATTATTGGCATTAGCATAGCTCAATTAGCAGCATGAATTAACACAACGTAGCAAACCAAATCATAGTCACACATGCATGTCACAGCATCTCAACACATAAGGCAGGCTACATATGACATGTATCTATCATTACCATAGGCACTATATTTGTAGGCTATTGGTGACTTACTTAGTTCATGAACGCACTCTCTCACTGGGAAAGCAGACCGCAATGGAACACATGGGCGGCAAGATGGCCGCTGTATTTAAACCCATTAGGACCCCTGGGCTGTCCAGAGAGATGCCAGACTATAAATAATAGGACCCCTGGGCCATCAAAGAAGTGCCTGACTGGAAATAACAATACACAGCATAACAAATAATGGGGAATTTACAACAGTAACAGTGGATGGTGTTATTTCCATAACCGGTTTGGCGCCAGGGCCAAACAGTGTCGCCCACCGTGCAATTACAGTGACCAGGGAAACGCCAGGGCCAATGCTCATTAACAGCCATGAGCGTTGGCGGAGGCAGCAGGCTGCTATTTATTAAGGACACCTTATTTGGCCGGCGACTACTAGTCGACTCGGGCGCGCAACACAGCATCCTGCCTGCTACAGCTGTGGACACTATGGCTGGGGGCCACGGCCCCCCCATGGACGCTGCTAATGGCACGCCTATACGTACCTACGGAACCCGGTATGTAGAGGTGTGTTTTGGCGGGCGCCGTTTCGGGTGGGAGTTTGTCATGGCCGCTGTGTCAGTTCCTCTCCTCGGCGCGGACTTCCTGTGTGCGTTCAGGCTGCTAGTGGACATTACAAACTGTCGCCTGATCGATGCTGTCTCCTTCGCTACCTACCCGTGCACGCTGGGAGGGCCAGGGACACTAGGTCTGTCCAACATGCTTGCTGCTGGGGATGTATATCAGCGCCTCCTAGCGGAGTTCCCTATCCTCACCACGCCTACATTTTCCTCAGCAGTCGCTAAGCATGGCGTGGAGCACTATATAGCCACTGTCGGTCCCCCGGTCTATGCACGTGCTCGGCGCCTTGACCCAGCTAAGCTCTCCATTGCCAGGGAGGAATTTGCAACCATGGAACGCCTTGGAATTGTGCGCCGTTCTGACAGTCCGTGGGCCTCCCCCCTGCATATGGTCACTAAGGCTGATGGTGGGTGGCGTCCCTGTGGCGATTTCCGACGCCTAAACAACGCCACGACCCCGGACCGGTACCCCGTCCCGCATAAACAGGACTTCTCCGCCCACCTGGCGGGGACCACCATCTTTTCCAAGGTGGACTTGGTGCGGGGATACCACCAGGTACCAGTTCACCCACGGGACGTTCCCAAGACGGCGGTCATCACTCCTTTTGGCCTGTTCGAGTTTCTGCGGATGCCCTTTGGCCTCAAGGGGGCGGCACAGACTTTCCAGCGACTGATGGACTCGGTGCTGCGGGATATGGCATTCATGTTCGTATACTTGGACGACATTCTCGTAGCCAGCACGTCTGCAGAGGAGCACCTGACACATCTCAGGCAGTTGTTTGAGCGGCTCAGTGCACATGGGCTCATTGTTAACCCCGCCAAGTGCCAGTTCGGCCGGTCGTCTATTGATTTCCTCAGGCACAGGGTCTCAGCAGAGGGAGCCGTTCCGCTCCCTGCCAGGGTGGACGCCGTTGCCAGCTTTCCACGCCCCCGCACCGTGAAGTCCCTGCAGGAGTTCCTAGGCATGGTGAACTTCTACAACAGGTTCATTCCCCGTGCTGCTCACCTCATGCGCCCCTTGTATGAGGCCCTGCGTGGTAAGGACCCCAAGGCCGAGGTGGACTGGTCCCCGTGTACCGACGACGCTTTTTTGGGCGCTAAAACTGCACTGGCCAATGCCGCATTACTGGCACACCCATTTCCTACCGCCCCTATCGCCCTCACAACTGACGCCTCAGACTACGCAGTGGGGGCAGTGTACGAACAGTGGGTGGGGGGGGGCTGGCAACCGCTTGCTTTCTTCAGTCGCCAGCTGCGGGAAAATGAAAGAAAGTACAGCACCTTTGACCGGGAGCTCCTAGGCCTCTTCCTGGCCATCAGGCACTTCAGATTCCTGCTGGAGGGCTGACGGTTTACTGCCTTTGTGGACCACAAGCCACTCACCTTCGCCATGGCCAAAGCCACCGAGCCGTGGTCAGGGCACCAGCAGCGCCAACTCTCAGCCATCTCCGAGTTTACCACGGACTTATGACATGTTGCAGGTAAAGACAACTACGTCGCTGACTGCCTCTCCCGGACGGTGGTGGGGGCCGTCCACTTGGGACTGGACTACGCTGCCATGGCTGCGGACCAGGCCACTGACAAGGACATGCAGGCCTACCGAACAGCCGACACTCGGCTAAGGTTAGAGGATGTGCAGTTTGGTATTGCCAACACCACGCTCCTCTGCGACATCTCCACCGGTCAGCCCCGTCCGATGGTTCCCGCTGGCTGGCGGCGGCAGGTATTCGAAGCCATCCATGGCCTGTCTCACCCGGGGGTGAAGGCGTCAACTAAGCTGGTCAGTGCTAAATTCGTCTGGCATGGCCTCAGGAAGGACATCGCAGCCTGGGCCGGCTCCTGCGTGGCGTGCCAGCGTGCAAAGATACACCGTCACACCAAAGCCCCCTTGGCACCGTTTCTCGTGCCGGAGAGGCGCTTTGACCATGTCAATGTGGACCTGGTGGGTCCCCTGCCCCCCTCCCATGGGTTCACTCACCTCCTCACCATGGTGGACAGAACCACTAGGTGGCCGGAGGTGGTCCCGCTGGCATCGACCACATCCGCCGAGGTGGCCCGGGCGTTCATTGGGTCCTGGGTAGCCCGTTTTGGCACACCATCTGATCTCACATCCGACCGGGGCCCACAGTTTACGTCCGGGCTCTGGACTGCAGTCGCCGAGGGCCTGGGAGTGAAGCTCCACCGCACCACAGCCTACAACCCACAGGGCAACGGCTTGTGTGAACGGTTTCACCGATCTATGAAGGCTGCTCTGCGGGCCAGCCTTGCGGACTGCAACTGGGTCGACCGGCTTCCCTGGGTCATGCTTGGCCTGCGCTCCGCCCCCAAAGAAGACCTGCAGGCCTCGGCTGCTGAGCTGGTGTACGGACAGCCGCTGCGAGTCCCTGGGGAGTTCCTCCCGGATGCCGAGGCTCCCTGGTCGGTCACCTCATCTCGGACTGTGCTCAGGGATGGCGCCGGTGCTTTCACCCCAGTCCCAACTTCCCAGCACTGCCTCCCGCAGTCCTACATGCCTAGGGATCTGCAGTCAGCCAGGTATGTTTTCATTCGCCATGACAGCCACCGTACTCCTCTGCAGCCCCCTTACGACGGCCCTTTTCTCGTCCTGGAGGCGGGGCCTAAGAACTTCATGGTGGATATTGGAGGAAGGTCAGAGCGGGTATCGGTCGACCGGCTCAAGCCTGCCCATTTGGACCTAGACAGGCCAGTTGAACTGGCCCGGCCCCCGCGGCGTGGACGACCCCCTGCCCGGCCCCTGCCAACTGCTCCTCTCCTGAATCCCCCCCACACGCCCCACACGCCCCAATCCCCACCTCTACCCCTGCACGGGTGATACGGAGTCGTTTTGGGCGCCTGATCCGCCCCCCGCCTCGTTGACTGTGGATGATCTTTTGGGGGGTTATTGTGAATTCTGGGGGGGCCTGTGTGGTGACTCACTTATCACGCACAATTGGTGCAGACATTCACTGGACTTGAGGAGCGGAGGAATGCTCCTTTAAGCCTGGGGATTCTGGGAACATGGTGGGTATTTGGTGACGTATATTATGTCACCTGTCAGCTGTCAGCTGGCTGCTGTCACTTTCAAGTAGTAACGTTAAACGTCTCTGCACTCTGTTTGATGTATGTAATTTATGTTGGGAAGTAAAGGAAAGTCTCCCGTTTCATCCTTTCTTGCGATCCCACAATGTATTCATTTTATGGTTGTTTGATTATTGTGTTATTTTGTGTAGTTATTGTGTGTGTTAAAAGCCTCCAATGCATATGTGTGTGTGTGAACGTTTGCATGTTTCAACCACCTCTATATAATAGTGGGGGTCGCGGCTCTCTGACACCGTTATTTCGGGGGTCGCGGCCTGAAAACTTTAGGAATGATGTATTTATTATATTACATGATACCTAAGCACATACAGTACAGATATCCTCATAAGTATCTATTCATTCGTATCAATTAGATATACTCTTTATCTTTGGGCCTGTTTTTGTATACTTATTCTGAAAGAGTTGAAATAATTATTTTTGCTAGCAAGATCTCATTCGATTATTCATTCCATTAAGCCTATTGCCAGCAGTTACATTTAAATAAATATAATCTGATTGATTGGGGTAATGAGGGACTTAAAATGTGCCTATAGATTATGCATTTAACTTGTCGGCGAGGCTATTGAGCCGTACTGTATTGTACCCATTCTGCAATCTTGTTAATAAAGTTTTAAATCAATCAATCAATCAATCAATGCCGTTAGAAAATCAGGATTTCTGCGATCGACACCTGCTGTCTTTTCAACTGAAGCGGCCGCGCGCACTTATCCTGAGTATCAAGTCTGGTTCGAATGAACTAGACTGAATCAGCGTTCGAGGAACAGGGAAATCCCGGATTCAAACATGGGGTTAATTGAATCTGGATAATGGGACTTTTGATCGACTTAGTTGAACCAGGTACAATAGGAATAGGGCCCAGAGAAAGACTTTCGTCTTGTTTACATCAGGGTCCCCCATTGTCAATTCATCATAACATATATGACATACATGACATACAGATAGACAGTACTGCTACATCTATACATTTATGACATACCAGATTTGCAAATACAGTACTGTTTGTGATACGAAAAGAGTCCAGAAAAGAGAGTATATACATTTGACGTAGAAACTATACATTGGAGGTAGGGATGTCCCGATCGCCTTTTTTTGCTTCCGATCCGATCCCGAGCATGTGATTTTAAATATCTATCGATCCGATCGTTTCCGATCCGATCTTTCACATTAGTAATCAATTTTGACGCATTTGTCAGAAACTGGTGGAGCGAGACAAGCCCATCTGTTGCCTATATCCGGGGCGCGAGCGCGGAGGCGTTTGTTATTACATTCACCCTGAGAAATGTGCTTCTGCTTCATATGAGAAATATTAAAAGTTTCAATATATGTTTGCACATTAGTATACATTCAGTGTTCGACTTACGTAATGGTCCATTCTGGTCTGAAACGCCGACGATCATCCTCAGTCACGTAACGTTATCCTCCAAAAGTTAGTCTGAAAACTTCGCCTCCAGCCGGCTGTCCTCCTTGCAAACATTGCAACTGGCTTGACTTTCTATTTTTAAATGCTTAGTTCCAAACCTCTGACATTAAGTCTAGCTGCTCAAGTCAGTGGATATTAACCGTGTTTCGGGAGCGACGTGTTGTTGTTGTTGTGGTCGAGCCGCGTGTAGCGTGTAGCGTCTAGCGTCTAAATTAAAGGGGTGTTTGTTGCAACGGTGAAAATTAAAGGGGAATGTGTTTGTTGTGGAAAATTATTCTGCTCTGTGTGACAATAAATACATTAATGATGATATATTATATGTAATTTAAAACCAAAACTAAGGCCTCCGTATGAGTTTAAGACGTGGACATGGTCATGTTTGTTGAATAAAAATTTTCTTTTTTTGACTGCCGATTTTTATTATTATTTTTTCCCGATCCCGATACTCTGAAAAGCACGTGATCGACGCCGATTCCGATCACGTGATCGGATCGGGACATCCCTAATTGGAGGAGGTTGGGTAGGTGGGGTGGGGTTGGGGGGGACTGTACATTGGAGGTGGTTCGGTGGGTGGGAGGGGTGGGTGGGTGGGTTGACACTGTACAACTGTACAAGCAAAACTGTACATTGGAATATTGACAAAACCATACTTGGTCATTTACTGTACATTGGAGGGGGTTGTGTTAGGACATTTACAGGGGCCAGTTTCGAATTGCAGTCTCCCGTAGGTGTTCTTTGAGAGTGTTTTTGAAAGTGGGTAGTGATTCACATTCCTTTACAGCTTTGGGTAGGGCGTTCCACATTGATGTGGCATAATTGCGAAACGTGTTTAGTCCCTTGTTTGAGCCGAATCTGGGTTTAACATGATTTGTGGAGCTCCCTCTGGTGTTGTGATCGTGGTATTCACTGACCTTTGGGAAGTATTTTGACATGTACATGGGTACCTTGGTCGTGTAGTGTATCTTGTAGACCAGGCCCATTGCAAGTTGCTGTACTCTGTCGTCTACTCTAAGCCATCCTAGGTTGTCAAAGTGGGCAGGGGTGATAAAAGTCCTTTTAGCTTGGCTCTCAGAGCCCACCACTTCTAAATATTCTATATATTTTTTAAAGTGACAAAAAAAACGCCACTGTGCGTGCGTGCACGTGTATGTGTGTGTGGGGGGGCCTCCACAAGAATCTGGCCCAGGGGCCTCTGAAGTCTTAATCTGGCCTTGCATCCGCAGATCCTGCTCCGTGTTTGCAAGCTATCCACGGAAGCACATTGCGCAATGAGATACCAGCGCAGACACGCCCAATATGTGTGGCTTGCGAGCAGTCATGGTAGAACTCTATTTATGATTTTGTATGAAAACTGTATGATTGTATTGCTTCCATGTGGCAAATAAAAATTCTGAATCTGAATCTAAAAAAAAGTCTGCACTCTTGACAGCGCTTTTGGCAGAAATGTGTGTGTCAAAATGTAGCTCGCTGTCAAGTTTAGCATGCTGTCAAAAAAATACTAAAAAACAGTACAAGCGAACTAGAAAGCAAGATGGAAAGCAGTAAAAAGAAACCTGCAGTTACAACCAAGAATGGCAAACGTAGGTGTAGCAACACTCGGACAGTGAGTGGCAGGAAACGTAGGGCTCATATCAGAGCCGGTGATGAGCAGACAAGTCCCAGGTGCGTCGATTGATCCCAGGTGACAGCGTGTGGAAGTTGGTGTAGGAAGCTGCCCATATAAAGGCATGGAAGTAACAGCAGAGAGAGAGGGGGCCTGGCCGTGGTTGTAACAGGTTAACCTTCTCTCTTCTTCTCCATCTCCTCTGAACAGGTTATCCACCACCCATTGAATTATAATTTTCCTACTTACACCACACCACACCACACTTCACTTTTCACTCATCTACACACTGCATTCATCACTGATTCTTAACCAAACATGTTCATTGTTTATGTAAATTATTGTGTGTTATATAGGTTTAAATAAATTATATTGTTAAATTGCTTTCACATGTGGACTCTAAAGCTGTCCCCAAGCCTGTTTTTGGGATTCGAACATTCGCCAGGGTTTTTAAAACGGACCTTCGAACCAGCGTATTTAATCATGCAAAAAATTTGCTCCTAAATACTTTTTCTGGTTCAGTTCTGTCGAGTATTAGTGCACATTTACGCATAATGTAGAGCATTATGCACACATTGCTGCGGTTATTAACGGTACTGACTACATACTGGTCATGGGAGGCTTCAATAACGTTTAGATCAGGGGTGGCCAACCCGCGGCTCGCGAGCCGCATGCGGCTCTTTGCCCGTCAATGTGCGGCTCTTCCATCAAAAAAAAATTAAAATAAATCTTTTTTACTTTTCTTTTTTTTTGTCACTCATTCCATAAGGACGTAGAATAAATATTTACAATATTTTTTTAAATGGTCCATTTGCATGTTTTTGGTATCTGAATCTAGGGACATATATGGATCAGTGTCAGAAATAGTGTGTCTGTTACTAGGCTTGAGTAAATTGTAATGAACCAAAGGAGAATATCAATTCTATTTAATTATTTTTTTTTTTATCTTTGACTGTGAATAACACCATGCAAAAATGTACCAGACCTGAACAATCTAAGCAAATGAATAAAGGCAAGATGATTAAACAGGTTAGATACAGTACTGAATTCTGCCATCTTTTTTATTATGTAAATTTCTAAATTTGTTATCATATTGCAACACCGTTTTTTGCAAGACGTTCACAGAAAGGTAGAGAAACTAACTGCGTTCTGTTTTATGGAAATAACGTTCAGGTTTGTGGGAGATAATCCCAAAAAATAAGAGAAATAAAAAAGTAAATCCAGAAGTCAGATGATTGACAGGGGCTGGTGTGAGCTGGGTAGGGTAGTTTTTCGAAATTTGAAAGCCCTGAGTCTCTTCCTTCAAAAGACTACACTCACTTTTGGATGTGCCACTTCCTCCTGTCAATATGCGCCGGTTTCCGACTCAATGCCCTGAGATTTCTATAATCTTATATTTCACTAATAACAGTTAAAATAATTGGTAAACAAACGTAATGCTGAAAATATACACTTTTACTGTATATCTAGGGCTTAAGAGGTTAACCCTGTGAGGCCCAAATTAAAAAGACATTAGCAACTTCAGAGGCCAGAGGGTGGGACATATAAACACATTTACTATCAAATAGCATTGTGAGGCTGAACAACAGGACCAATTCTGTACCAACAGTAGGTGCATTTAATGTGTATGACCGTCAGTCACTTATAGACATCGGATTACGGGAAACTTACCGATTGGATTACTCACTGGACCAGCTTTCCGAACCGCAACAATGGCCTGAGGAGATTCTCCGGAGAATGGGACCAGAGCCTTTGTTCCTTGATCCCAGGAACAGAGGAACCAGACGGCGTGGGAAGAGAGCTGGGATCCGTAACAGGCTGAGATCCAGACGCCACCGAACGCCATTGCCCAGTATATTGCTAGCCAATGTACAATCAATTGACAATAAACTGGACGACATCCGAGCAAGGATTCAATACCAAAGAGACGTTAGGGACTGCAACGTTCTCTGCTTCACCGAAACGTGGCTCACGTCGGACGTTCCAGACCACGCAATCCAACCAGCTGAACACTTCTTTATCCACCGCAAGGATCGTACAGCAGAGTCCGGTAAACAACGTGGAGGAGGTATTGCCTTCATGTTTAACAACAATTGGAGCGATCCAACTAACGTGAAGGAATTATCCAACCACTGCTGCCCAGACCTGGAATATATAACCATCAAGTGTCGTCCTTTCTTCCTCCCGAGGGAGTTAACGGCGATCATCCTTGTAGGAGTGTATATTCCACCGCAAGCCAGCAACAACGTTGCGCTCTCCAGACTCCACGACAAGGTAAATAGAATACAAGCGGCGAACGTTAACGCCGCCATTTTGGTGCTGGGTGATTTCAATAGCGCCAATCTGAGAAAGGTATTACCTGACTTCTATCAGCATGTGACTTGCAACACCAGAGGCGGTAACATCCTAGATCACTGTTACACGCAATTTAAAGGTGGCTACAAGGCTCATTCTGATAGTGGCTTTGGTAAATCAGATCACGCGTCCATCTTTCTTTCACCAATGTACAAACAGAGAATCAAAAGTACTCCTGTAGTCTCGCGAGAGGTGCAGAAATGGGATTTGACGTCAGAGGAGACGCTCCAGTCTGCGTTTCACTGCACAGACTGGAATGTGTTCCGCGACACAGATAACATTAATGTCTACACGGAGACAGTGCTGGACTATGTTTGTACTTTGGTGGAAGAAACAATCCCCACTACCAAAATGAGAGTTTACCCAAATCAAAAACCCTGGGTAGACAAATCCGTCCGTGAAGCTCTGAGAGAGCGCACCAAAGCATACAACGACGGCCTAGTGGCAGGCAACATGAATGACCACAAGGTGGCGCGATACAACGTAAGGAGGACAGTGTCAGAGGCCAAACGGCGCTATAGGGATAAAATTGAACTCCAGTTTGAACAAGCTGACTCTAGAGCTATGTGGCAGGGGCTCAAAATGATGACAGACTACAAAGGCGCCTCCCTCAAACTGAACAGTGACATCTCCTTAGCAAATGACCTCAATACCTTCTATGCGAGGTTTGATGCTGGTAATAACAACACCAGCTCACAAGCCACGGCAATGGGGGGGGGGGGGGGGGGTCGGCTGCTGATGGAGGCGCAGTGTTCAGGGTAACAGAGCATGAGGTGAGGCGGACCTTTAAAAAAGTGAATATCAGGAAGGCAGCAGGTCCGGACGGCATCCCCGGCCGCGTCCTAAAAGTCTGTGCCGACCAACTGGCCCCAGTATTCACTGACATATTTAACCTGTCCTTAGAACAGGCTGTCATCCCCACCTGCCTGAAGAAGTCCACTATTATCCCTGTACCCAAAAAATCCAAGCCTGCTTGCCTCAACGACTACCGCCCTGTAGCTCTCACCTCCATAGCCATGAAGTGCTTTGAGAAGCTAGTAAAGGGCTACATCTGCTCCTCCCTCCCCATCAACATGGACCCCCTGCAATTTGCATACCGCCCCAACAGGTCCACGGAGGACGCCATAGCCCATGTGCTGCACACAGCAGCATCACACCTGGACAAGAGGCAGGGGAACTATGTGAGAATGCTATTCATCGACTACAGCTCGGCATTCAATACCATAGTCCCCTCCATACTCATAGCCAAGCTCAGGGACCTGGGCTTGAACTATGACCTCTGCCAGTGGGTCTTGGACTTCCTGATTGGCAGACCCCAGGTGGTGAGAGCAGGCAACTGCACCTCCTCATCCATCACCCTCAACATAGGGGCCCCCCAGGGCTGTGTTCTGAGTCCCCTCCTCTACTCCCTGTACACACACGACTGTGTGGCTCAGCGGAGTAGCAATACAATCATCAAATTTGCTGACGACACAGTGGTGGTGGGCCTGATCTCTGCCAACGACGAGAGGGCCTACCTGGAAGAGGTCAAGGTCCTGGCGGGATGGTGCCAGGAAAACAGCCTCTCCCTGAACGTCAGCAAAACAAAGGAGATGATTGTGGACTTCAGGAGGTCGGGGGTCAAGGACTACAGCCCCCTCAGCATCGACGGGGCACCGGTTGAGAGAGTCAACAGCTTTAAGTACCTCGGAGCCTACATATCCGAGGATTTGACATGGACCACACACATTGACAGTGTTGTGAAGAAGGCACGACAACGCCTCTACTTCCTCAGGCGCCAAAGTCAGTCAGAAGATCCTTAAGAACTTCTACTCATGTACAATAGAGAGCATCTTGACCGGCAACATCACCTCCTGGTTTGGGAATAGCACTGCACAAGACCGAAGCAGACTACAAAGAGTGACACGTTCAGCCGAACGCACAATTGGAGGGGGGCTCCCCACCCTCCAGAACATTTACAACAAGCGTTGCAAGGGCAAGGCTAAGAGAATCATTAAAGACTCCAGTCACCCGAACAACTGCCTCTTTGAACTGCTGCGGTCAGGCAAGCGATACCGGAGTCTCAAGGCGAGCACAGAAAGACTCAGAAGAAGCTTCTATCCCCAGGCCATCAGGCTGCTAAACGAACAATGAACACTACACAACAACAACCACCAAACGCACATAGCACACACATCCACACGCACACACTCACTTTAAACAAACACACTGTAGCACCCACTCCACACACTTTATAGCACACACCCACTTTAAACAAACACACTGTAGCACCCACTCCCCACACTTTATATTTATTGATGAAGGATTGCACTACAACTCGTACACCTTACTGTAAATTGTACCTAAATTGTACCTCATCCCATTTCTGCTTTGCACTATATAGTACTGTACATTAGTACACTGCATAGTATTGTATATTATATGGTAACTCAGAACATTGTACATATGTCTATACCGAACACTGTGACCTCATTTTCTTCTTCTAAATTACATGCTATACTATGTTATTTGATACTATCTTGTCTAGCACAGTCTCTGGAGCGTAACAGTAAGAAGCATTTTGTATGAAAGTATTCTGTACTTCTGTATGACAACTATTAAAGAAACTTGAAACTTGAAACTTGAATTGACTATATGTGTGCTTAAAGGGGAACTATCTTATAATGGCCTTTTTCAGTGTTTACCATTGTTTCTTAGCTATGTGGACTTATATTAATAGGATCTATGTCTCTAATTCTCATATTGGCGCATTCTTCCAATTCTCCTCTCACAATATTCACCCTCACTGAACTGAGTCATCTGAAAATGTGCATATCTGTCATGTCAGAGATTTCTCAGCTGCATAATAATGTGGCAGTTGATGTGGCAGTTGGCACCAGGCCACACAGTGGTTGGAGCCCAGCCTCAAAACGGCTTAAGATCTTGAGGTAGAAAAATGCGGTTTTTGAGTACTTGATTAGAAATACAATTATTATAATTTTTTTTTAAACCTAGGTGTTCCATAGACTCACAGGAATTATGTAAAAGTGCCCAAATAGTGAAAGAAATAGTAAAATAGTTCCCCTTTAATTTTTTTTAAATGGCTAAAAGTGATTTTGTAATTTTGCAACCGTGGGTCTCACAGGGTACTTTTAACCCTGTGAGGCCCAAATAAAAAAGACATTAGAAACTTCAGAGGCCAGAGGGTGAGACCTATAAACACATGAAGGGTGCCGTGACTGAAAAAAAAGGTTGAGAAACGCTGGTATATGGTGTGGCTCTTTCTGGTACCACAGTAATTTTTGTGGCTCTTAGTCTCTGACTGGTTGGCCACCCCTGGTTTAGATGATGATCCTTTTTGTGAATACATTTGTTGAAACAACATCTTTGTTGGCAGATGGCTGCTGCTATCTTAACGTTAGCAAGCTAAAGCCAAGGGCTGCACTCTGCATAGCTTAATTAACATGCATAACATAACTTACCTGTGTAACGTTAAGTAACTTGTGTTCCGCTGGGAAAGCAGCAGCATCACTTCATACACTTGGTTTAATCCAAATGTCCATTTGGAAATAAGACGGGTGAGTGTGAGTCACTAAACTCTCTTTTTTGCATGTTTTATTCATTTCCTTATATGACGGGGAGTCGGGGACCCCTCCTCATCTCACCTCATACCTGATGAATTGAAAATGGGGGACCCTGATCATGTAAACAAGACGAAAGTCTTTCTCTGGTCTGCATCCCCTTAACAATTGTGTGTATTGAGCTGTACTGTATTGTACCCATTCTGCAATCTGTTAATAAAGTTTTCAATCAATCAATCAATCAATCTCACTAGACTGTGTTGTTGTGACCCGTGTTTGCGCGTGACTTTCGAATGATTGTAAACACAACATAGTACTGTGATATTCTGATATATATATATATATTTTTTTAAATTAAAATATAAAAATATATATAGGTGGGCGGCTAGGTGGTGCAGTGGGCAAGGCGCTCACCACCAATGCGGGAGACGCTGGGTTCGAGCCCAGCTCTCCGCATTGCTATCAGCTTGGCTGGTTGTTCATACTAATACAATTGGCAGTATTAGGGGGTGGGAAGCTGATGGGTGGGGATCGGACGTTGTGGACAGTGACTCCTACAGGTCGGTTGGTGCACCTGCGCAGCAGAATCAGGAAGCGACGGGGGCGGCGTGCCCTCCCACGCAGACCCCCGACGCTGAGAGATCGCGCTGTGCAGGTGAAAAGATGCGACGGCTGCTTCCTCGAGTACCAGAGGGGACACGTGATGTAAGGCTTCGTCCACATTGCAGCCGGCTTGTGGGAGGCGTGGCCTAACAGCGTTCGAGACAGGGGAGGGTAGAATTGGACGATACGAAAATTGGGATGGGAGAAAAATAGAAAATGGGAGAAAATGTAGATAAAAAAATAATATATATATATATATATATAGGTTCGAACCCATTAATTCAGATTTGAACGCCAACGTAACGAGCGAAGGTCCGAACATTCGAACGTTTGGACTCAGCCCTAGTGGACTCCCTTTTTGTCACAATTGACCCGTTTGTGACATCATCTATTTATGACGTGAAATAACCGGGCCCGTCGGGCTTAAGGGGTTAACCAAGTCAATCCTTTCCCTGAATGTTTGCCTGGTATGCAAACTGCAGGGGGTTCAGGGAGTCACGTGCCAGGGACTTGAGGTGCTACCAGCCTCTCAAAGGTCTTCATGATGTGTGACGTCAGAGCAATTAGCCTGTATTCATTGAGCACTGGGACAACCTCTCAGGGAGAGGTTGAAGAAGTACTGGAATGTTGCTGCCTAGCTGCTCGGTAAATGCTGCCTGGAGCACCCTGGGGTTGATGATGCTGTCTTGTTCTCTGGCCTTGTTCAGACTAGGGGCTGGGGAGGAGAGGGTGGGGGCATTGTTGCTGGTGTGGAGGGGTGGGCAAGCTGCTGCTGTCTGGAGTCAGGGGCTGTGGGAGGGGAGAACCTGTTGAAAAACAAGTTATCTTCCTAAAAACCCCCTCACACAACTCTCTGGGGATGTTGGCCTGTAACCTGTCCTTGGCTGCTCTAAACTCCTTCTTGAGCTCCTTTTGCACAGCCATGGCCCCATCAGTGTCCTTTGCAATGCAATCCCTCTATTCCATTCAGTAGGGCTTTAATGTCCATTACTGTATTTAATGTTAATCCAGGGCATGTGTGTAATGGTCCCAGGCAGGACAATGTGAACAGTGGCCACAATATGAACAATGGTGACCGTTGCAGTACCCTACCTCCTTCCATGGCGCCATCTGGCTAGGGTTGCCACCTTTGACCAATAGAAATAAGGGACACCTATTTTGGGCGGTTTTGGGACGTTTTTTGGGCGAAAATGGGCGGATTTTGTCACTATTTATTTTTTTTACTTTATTTCGGTTTTAGGGTTAGGGTTATGTTATTTAATTATTTTGGGGAGCCAGCCCCCCAAACTCCTGAAATGCATAGAAAGTGCTTTATTTGCATTTAACATTGTTTAAATAAATTGGCTGAACTATAGCCTCAACTTGAGCATAATACTGTATGCATATAAAGTGCTGTAAAAACAAAGCCTGGGAACACTTTTACTGAAAGAGGACAATAATACAATGAAACACTTGTGTGACCCAAATTAAAAGATTAATAAAAAATAAAGTGCAAAGAAGAGTAGGCTCCTGGCTGCCAGGGCAGGTAAATAGAAATACTGACATCTAGTTAAAAACACAACCAGATAAATAAGATGTAATATTCCATACCGAATCAATCTCAGGAGATGTTTCAGTCATGAAGAACTGTGACACCTGTGCTTGTGTCCTTTGCGTTCTTAGACAGAGGATGGCTGGCAGGCAGCGCACAGACAGACAGAGGATGGCAGGCAGCGCACAGACAGAGGATGGCAGGCAGCGCACAGACAGACAGAGGATGGCAGGCAGCGCACAGACAGACAGAGGATGGCAGGCAGCGCACAGACAGAGGATGGCAGGCAGGCAGCGCACAGACAGACAGAGGATGGCAGGCAGCGCACAGACAGAGGATGGCAGGCAGGCAGCGCACAGACAGACAGAGGATGGCAGGCAGCGCACAGACAGACAGAGAATGGCAGGCAGCGCACAGACAGACAGAGGATGGCAGGCAGCGCACAGACAGACAGAGGATGGCAGGCAGCGCACAGACAGACAGAGGATGGCAGGCAGCGCACAGACAGACAGAGGATGGCAGGCAGCGCACAGACAGACGATTGGCACAACGGCACAGAACTCTTCTTAGCAACGTGAAAGCGCAAATTCTCATTGGTCGGTGAGCTGCTGAGCGCACGCCCATCATAGTTGCCAAGTCAGTTTATTTCCCGCAACTTTCGGGCACAATTTCGCTTGTTTTTGTGAGTAGGGTCGAGCTGCAGCCTCGGAGCCTCGGTCCAGATTGGAACTTCCGCCCAGCCACAAGATTATTACTCCTGTGACAGGGCAATGCGCTGATTGGCGGAAAGTACGGAAGTATCTCGAAGTACGTCTGACGTATCTCGAATTACGTCTGACGTTTCTCTACGTGACGTTTCTCTACGTTAACGAACGTTAATTGAACGTCAAGCAGATTGATTGATTGATTGAAAAGTTTATTAACAGATTGCAGAATGGGTACAGTACAGTACAGCTCAATATACAATTGTTAAGAGGATGCAGACCTGAGAAAGACTTTCGTCTTGTTTCCATCAGGGTCCCCCATTTTTTATTTATTTTTTTTAACTTTGACCAGTTAGCTGGTTCTTTTTAGCGTTTATCGCTTTTTCGTCGCATTCATACTTGGTCAAGTTCGACCGACAGAAGCAGGCTGAAAGGGTTCAGATGGGGGGAAAGACACTCTGGGAAAGGCACGGCTGCCGTCCGGGATTCGAACGCGCTCAGCCCCAGATCCGCGCGAGCGCGGTTGTCCACGGCGCTGAAATAGCACTTGCGGTACGTGGTGAGCTACTGGAGCTCCCCCAGGGTCCCCCATTTTCAATTCATCATATGACACACATGACATACAGATAGACAGTACTGCTACATCTATACATTTATGACATACCAGATTTTCAAATACAGTACTGTTTGTGATACTAAAAAAATCCAGAAGAAGAGTATATACATTTGACATAGAAACTGTGCATTGGGGGAGGTTGGGTAGGTGGGGTGGGGCTGTACATTGGAGGTGGGGGGGGGGGGTTGGGTAGGGGGGGGGGGACACTGTACATTGGAATACTGACATACATTTGACATGGAAACTGTACATTGGAGGAGGTTGGGTAGGTGGGGTGGGGTTGGGTGGGGCTGTACATTGGAATACTGACAAAGCCATGCTTGGTCTTTATTGTACAACTGGGTTAGGACATTTGTAGGGGCCAGTTTTGAATTGCAGTCTCCCGTAGGTGTTCTTTGAGAGTGTTTTTGAAGGTGGGTAGTGATTTACATTCCTTTACAGCTTTGGGTAGGGCGTTCCACATTGTTGTGGCATAATTGCGAAACGTGTTTAGTCCCTTGTTTGAGCCGAATCTGGGTTTTACATGATTTGTGGAGCTCCCTCTGGTGTTGTGATCGTGGTATTCACTGACCTTTGGGAAGTATTTTGACATGTACATGGGTACCTTGGTCGTGTAGTGTATCTTGTAGACCAGGCCCATTGCAAGTTGCTGTACTCTGTTGTCTACTCTAAGCCATCCTAGGTTGGCAAAGTGTGCAGGGGTGAGGTAGGTTCTAGGAGTCAGGTCAAGCAGTAGTCTGACTAGTTTGTTTTGCGATGTTTGTAATTTGGTTTTTAGTGCCTTTGAGGTGCTTTGGTACCATGAGGTGCAAGCATAGTCGTAGTACCCTTGAATGAGTGCTCCTGCCAGAGTCTTCAGGGTATTCTTGTTTACCAGGGAGGAGATCCGGTACAAGAATCGAGTTCGTTGATTGACTTTTTTTATTACATTGGATGCCATTTTGTCACAGGAAAGATTAGCCTCTAGGATGGAACCCAGGTAGGTAATTTCATCTTTCCTTGTGACAATATTGTCACCCACTGTAACTGAGAAGCCGTCTGTTTTGCTGAGTTTGTTATTTGAACCGAAGAGAATGGACTCTGTTTTGCCCATGTGTAATGATAGTTTGTTGTCGGCGAGCCATATGCAGATTTTGCCTAGTTCCGAGCTGAGGGTTTTTTCAACCTGTAACTTGTTCTTGTCAGAGACCAGCAGGGCTGAGTCGTCCGCAAACAGGAAGATGTTAGTTAACACGCAGCAAACAAAGATGGAGAAACAGGTAAGCCTTATTATTACCTTGTATTCATAAGATAAGATAAATTCAGCAGCATGGGGAGGGGGGAGGGGAGGTACAGGTAGTAGAAGACATAGTTATAGTACAGTGGAGAAGTAAAAATAGAATAAAAAGGCAGTGGAAACAATATACAATATTATTAACTCTGGACATGTGCATATGAGCAACAAGGTGCGAGATGAGGGTATGTATATCAGTTATTTTGCCCTACAATAAATATAGTATGTATATCAGTTATTTTGCCCTACAATAAATATAGTTGGAATATATAATCTATAGTCTAAATCTAATCCTAAATTATCTAATTATCACGGTTGTGTTTGGATATAGAGAGATGGAGAGAGAAGGAGGAAGCGCTGCCTGGCAGGAACCATGACACTAATAATCTAAATGCTAAACGCATGAACTGGACACCCTGTGCAAAGTGACTGTTTATGTCTTTTTGTTAGATTTTCTATGTCAGTAATGCATATGTAGCATGGTTTTTGTGTCTGGGTGATTATCTGTTCTTGAGAAGTGTTTTTGCAACTTGTGAGATTACGGTTAGGTGTGGCAGAGCCTGTGTGGTTTCTAAAGGGATTATTGGTGATTACTGGTTGCTACATGGTTAGTTGGTGATTAATTATCACAATTCTTAATTAACCAAAATATCCCCTCCCCTCCCCTCCCGCACTGTACTGTAATGTACTCTAGTTAGGACAACACATTACAGTACAGAGGAGGGGAATCATTCCTCAGCTGGAACGATGTGTCAACTGCTGCACAGCATACCATTGCCCGTTCTGCAAGCCTGGTGTGTTTAAGCCAACGATTAGGAGCAAGGTCCTAACACATCTGGACAGACACAAAAGGAAAGCAGTGCAGCACAAAGGTATTCCCTGTTGTATTCATTGCATGTTGTTTTCTTGCACTGGTAACTCCTGTAAATGATGGACCAACATGTGGAAACAAAAGCATTGCAGTTTGACATGCACCGCCACCATCAGCCATAACATTAAAACCACCTGCTTAAACAATTTTTTTCATGATTAAAAATAAACACTCTATAAACACTGGTTTAAGCAGGTGGTTTTAATGTTATGGCTGATCGGTGTACATATCTTTTCCAGATCACACCATCTTTAAGTGCAATTTGGAATGCAGGCGCAATAGTCACTTCCACTGTCCCTCCTGCAAAACCACACATTTTGAGAAGAAAAAACGGTTTATAGCGCATCTGGCACTGTGCAGGAGCAGCTCCCACAGTACAGAAACACTGCATGTGGATGGAGGTGTCGGAGAGAGTAAGGTCAAAGAACTGGTTGTCCGTGCAGCCAGTGAGAACGCCATCAGCACTGACACTGACAAGCCTGCCATCAAGGTTGTCATTGTGGAGGCTACCAGTGAGAACCAGCTCACTAATAAGCACGATGCTACAGTAGCCACTGTACAAGTGAGGAGGAGCAGCAACTAAAATATTTGTATGTTATTATTATTTGTATTGTTGTATAATGTTTAGTATAGTATTGCTATCATTCTATTTTTAATATGGTAACACAGCCTATATGCCTATATGTTCTTATGAACACTCGTCAAAATCACATTTCAATTAAACTGTTACTGTATAAAGTTCCCATTCTGGAAAGAGAGGTATAAGGACTGGAACTTGATCCGATCTGTGAAATACATTGGCATTGAAGTATTGTTTAAAAAAAAAAAATGCATATTTTCCAGCTCAATCCAGCTCACAGCTAGAATCCAGCTCACAGCTCGGGGGTTGGTGACGAACGCAATCTCCGCTCGGCCACCTAACCGCCCTAATTGTTTTGTATTTCTAATGAAGTCCTCAAAAACAGCATTTTTCTACCTCAAGATCTTAAGCCGTTTTGAGCCTGGGCACCAACCACAATGGTAAACCACTGCCTCGCCTGAACATTATCATGCAGCGGTGTCTCTCTGACATCACAAATCAGCACATTTTCAGATGACTCAGTCAGTTCAGTGAGGGTGAATATTGTGAGAGGAGGGGGGGGGGGGGGGGGGACTGTACATTGGAGGTGGAGTGGGGGGGGGGGGGGGGGTCGGGTAGGGTGGGTGGGTGGGGGACACTGTACAACTGTACAAGCAAAACTGTACATTGGAATATTGACAAAACCATACTTGGTCATTTACTGTACATTGGAGGGGGTTGGGTTACAACACAGGAGCAGAGTATAAACAACAGTACAGGAATGTAATACCTGATCGGTACAATATCTACTAACCTGATCAATACAAGCCCCCCCCCCCCCCCCCCCCCCCTCTCGTCAGCGCAGACGTACTTGCTTTTGATTTTGACGTTCAATTAACACGTTCGCTAACGGACGTAGAGAAACGTCAGACGTACGTCAGACGTACTTTGAGATACTTCCGTACTTTCCGCCAATCAGCGCATTGCCCTGTCACAGGAGTAATAATCTTGTGGCTGGGCGGAAGTTGCCCAATCTGGACCGAGGCTCCGAGTCTGCAGCTGGACCCTATTGGTTTTTGTAGGTCGGCTGACTAATTTCTCTCACTAAACTGGCAACCTTAAAATACAGGACAAGGGGCGTCCCGTATCAGTTCAATACGGAACGCATCTTTTAGTTTCCAATTAAAGGACGATTCCGTATTTTAAGGGACGGGTGGCAACCCTACATCTGGCACCGCCAGATGGTGCAGGCGACCATTTTGGTTTGGTTACATGTTATTGAGTTAATTTCCACTTGTTTGTTATTCTGAGCTTTTCCTTCCTTTGTTTAAATGTCGTCCTCCTCTCTGGTTGTTGTTTGTGAGATTGCTTTGGTTGTTGTTGTGTTATTGCTTTTGTGTTTAGTTGGTGTTAATTGTTTCTGTGTTTTAGACTGGCCTGCCAGGTGTTTTCAATTGTAATTAGTCTGTGTATATTAGTGTGTCCTGTTCTCACTTCCTGTGTGAATTAGGGGAGGTAAAGTATGCGAGAGTTTTGGAGGATGGGAATCTGGCCGTAGGGTGTGTTAGTGTGGATCAGGTGGAGAGGGCTAGGAAGATGAGGAGCATTGGAGGGGTGGGTATAATTAAGGTTGTGAGAGTAGGGGAGAAGAGGGAGGGGGGATGTAAGGGGGTGATAGCTGGGGTTTCGGTGGAGGTTAGCGTAGAGCAGCTGGTGGAAGAGTTGGGGAGCGATGTGCGTAATGGGAAAGTTAATGGTGCAGAAAGGATGAAGAGGGGGGCAGATAGGGTAGTGACGGAGACGGTTGTGATTAAGTTTGAAGGTGAGGTTGTTCCAAGTAAGGTGTATGTAGGGAGTGGGGTGTATAGGGTTAGGGAATTTGTTCAGAGTCCTCTGAGATGTTACAGGTGCCAGGAATTTGGTCATATAGCAGTTTCATGTAGGAAGGGACAGAGGTGTGCTAGGTGTGGCGGGGAGCATGACTATGGGAAGTGTGGAGAGGGAGTGAAGCTATGGTGTTGTAGTTGTGGAGGGGAGCATAGTGTAGCGTTTAGGGGGTGTGAGGTGATGAAGAGGGAGGTAGTGGTTCAGAGTGTTAGAAGGGAGGGTAAGTTATCGTATGCAGAGGCGGCTAGGAGGGTAGGACAAGGAAGTCAAGTTAGGGTGCAGGGGTTTGTAGAAGGGCAGTTGGCAGAAAGGGTAGGGCAGGAGGATAGAGAGAGGGTGTGGGAGGAGAAATTGAGTATTGTGGGCTTCGTGGCAGGGGTAATTAATACTGCGGCAAAGATTGAGGGTAGAACAGATAGAACAAAGATGATTGTTAGGATAGCGGTTCAACATTTGGGTATGGAAGGTCTGACATTGGAGGAGGTGGTTAGGGAATTGAATAAGGGGGCAGCGGGTGACCAAGGTGTACAGAGTCAGGCAGCAGGGGGCAAGGAGTGTCTCGCAGAGGGGGGATCAATTGGGAAGTAGCAGCATTAGTTGCACTCCAAGAAGGTGAGGGGAATTGGGTTTTGTAGGAGGTAAAGGATACCAGTAGATGGCGGCACATACCCTAACAAGTGGTCGGCCGCCGTTAAACCTCAATAAGAAGAAGAAGAAGAAGACTTCCTGTGTGGCATCATACCTCCGTGTTCCCGTTCCTGTTTGTTCACTGCTGTCGTCTGCCTTGCCCTGCTGTTTGTTAAGTCTTAGTACGTTTTATTAGTATTCTGTTTTGTTCATCTTTGTTTTCGTGTATCAGTTCGTGTTTGTATTTAGCGCCAGCGCGGCTGTGCCTTTTTGCTTTTGTTTTGTATTTGTATATATTCCTGCTTTGCTCCTGTGTTATTTTTTTTATCTACTTTTTCTCCCCATTTTCTATTTTTTTTTCTCCCATCCCAATTTCGTATTATCCAATTCTACCCTCCCCTGTCTCGAACGTTGTTAGACCATGCCTCCCACTGGTCGGCTGCAATGTGGACCAAGCCTTGCATCACGTGTCCCCTCCGGTACACGAGGAGGCAGCTGTCGCATCTTTTCACCAGTACAGCGCGATCTCTCAGCGGCGAGGAGTAATGCGTGGGAGGCTCACGCTGCCCCCGTTGCTTCCTGATTCTGCTGTACAGGCGCACCAACCGAGTCGCTGTCCACAACGTCCAATCCCCACCCACCGGCTTTCCCACCCCCTAATACTGCCAATTGTATTAGTATGAACGACCAGCCAAGCCGGATGCAACGCTGAGAGCTGGGCTCGAACCCAGCATCTCCTGCGTTAGTGGCGAGCGCCTTGCCCACTGCGCCACTTAGCCTCCCCACGCTCCTGTGTTCTCATATTAAAAGACACACCACGTTGAGAAGAGCAACCACCGTCTCTTTCCTCCGTCATTCCGCAGTTTCGGTGCTCTCCTGTCAATCCGCATATTGGGTTCTTAAAAATGTTTATTCACAATGCATGTAACCAATTCATTTATTTTCTTTGTAAGGAATCTAACAAAACGCATGGCAATTGAAAATACACATTTTCCTGAATTTCCTACTAGTACTTAAAAGTTTGTTCATTTTGTGTATTATATATAGCTGCAGTAATATCTGATATACAATGGTATATGTCAGTGAATCAACTTAATCCTTCCTGCATGGATCCCTCCAACAGAACTTCAAACCGGCACATGTACATCTCATTAGGATTCAACTCAAGTTGGAGCACCATCTTGGCAGCAGCTGTGAAGTGGTCTGTTATCAATTAACAGGCAGATTAAGTTAAGTCTTTGCTGTCTGTCTAATTACAGGCCTTAATTGAAATCTCTTGCTTTATTTCTCATTTCCCTTCTGGAAAATATGCTACAAATTAACACCTACGCTCACTCCAGTAACCTAGATACTACTGTGTGTGTGCATGTGCGTGCAATTGTGTCTGTATACCAACTGAACATCAGTCAGCAAGGCTCCCTAGAGGCTATCATCATTATTGTTTTTTTCAAGCGCCACAGTGGACAGATTTCTTTATTAACCTCTTAAGCCCTAACCATATTTCCAGAATATAAATGGAAGATTGCTCCACTTCTACAAGGTCCATTTGCATGTTCTTGGTATCTAGGGACATCTATGGACCTCAGGGAATGTATTCACAGTGTCAGGAATATTGGAGAATATAAATTATAATTATTATAAATGTAATAACATCATGCTAACATTGACCAGATGTGAAAAAACTGAGCTCATTCAGCACCTTCTTGAGATCAACTGTACAAAAATGTTTCATTAACTCATTGATCGCCACGCTGGGAACGGGATATGACTATGTGCTGCCACGCTATGTGTCTATGGAGTCGCTCACCTTGTTTGCAGGGCTATAACTATATATATATTATAGCTATGGATGCAATACTATGGCCCATTTGGCATCGAGTATCGTTCAAGATGTGGAAAAATAAAAAAGATTTCCCATCCATACATTCCCGTTTTATACCGTGGTGAATATAAGTATGGTTTTAGAGCGGTTTAGGGTAATTCCTGGGAGGCTAGTTGTAACTGAGGGGTTACAAAACCCTGACTGTATTAAAGATTGTGATAGATTAAACCACTGCTAGTTATGTACTTTAATTACTGGCCAGACAGTACATCAAATATAGATGGTGAACACCCACAAGAACACGGCATTGACAAAGAAATAGTATTTGAGGGTAATTTATTATTATTAGGCAACGTTAGGTTACAGAATGAGAATTAGGGTTGCGCTTGTATGGCGAAGAATATACGTAAAGTCAGTCAAGAGCATGAGTCACTAAGAATAGCAGGAATCCTACGATGGGTCTAAGTTGACACCACCTGTCGTATAGTAGCAGCTATATAGGGCAACACTGGTACCGACTGAGACAATGGGTTCCCTCCGGGGTGTAAGGCCTGGAGGGTAGAGGAATGTTCGGGTACTCCGTCTGATTCAATGAGGAATAAAGAGACTCCAGGTACAGGAGTCGGTCCTTGTAAATCCCTTGATCAGCAGCAAAAGCAATAATTGTAATCCAAATGCCCGACAGCATTGATGACAGCTAGCCAGCCCCGTCCACGAGGCAGGCCCGAGTTGTAATCCTCACGAGGTTGAATCCCAAACGATAGTGGAAATCAATGATGCTCTTCTCCGGGTACCACGTTCCAAATCAATATAATCCAACCAGTAATGGTTCTGCAATCGCCGACGCTGGTTCTCCTGTGCACTATACTTCACATTAAACTAGGTCGAACTTGACGTTACTTCCCTAAACTCTGACACTTTTACTATTCTATTCGCACATGTTCTAAACGCACGGTTGCTCACTTCAATGTTACCGAACTTGTCACACTGCTGCTTTAGACGAACTGAATGAACTACTGCTGGGCGCACCTGCGCCAGCATATATACTTAAAGGTGCTATGCATTATAAATGTCATTTTTCAGTCTCTAGCATTGTATTATAGTAATAGGAGTTCGTATCAATGTGTTTTTGGGCCTAAATACTATATTGGCGAATTCCTCAGCTACAGCCCATCCCCTCTTTGCCTCTAGTAAATCAGGTCATGTTGATTTGACGACCTGGTGCACGTCACAGGGCGCTGTTTATAGCGCACGGTGATGTGATTGGCTCTGTGGTTTTAGTAATGCCCGCCTCCATTCTTGCTACCTGCAGGGTGGAAGGTTTGTCCAGAAGATCACTAATCAGCTGAAGCCTGATGCGGTTCCCTCGGTCTTCGACAGACAGACCGGCGTTAGCTCTCGGGACTCGGGAGCGATCGCTAGCTACTTAGCACCAGCCGGGGCCGGCGTTAGCAACCGGGAGCGTCGTTGAGCATTCAGCCTGCTGGCTACCTATATCCACTTCAACCAGCGTCGCGGAGCATTCAGCCTGCTGGCTACACAGCTTGTCGGTGTGCTAATAGCCTCTGCAAGCTAACGGTCGCTGGCTAAACAGCTTGTCGGTGTGCTGGAGCCTCTGCAAGCTAACGGTAGCTCGCTCCAGGCTATTAGCACATCGACAAGCTGCTGGAGCTCCCGACGCTCGGCTGGTTGAAGTGGATCTAGGTAGCCAGCAGGCTGAATGCTCCACGACGCTCCCGGTTGCTATCATGTGCAGGTCCTCTTCTCAGACCTGTGTGGCAAAGCACTGCACACGCATCATGCAAGCTACACATCGCTGCATGTTGATCAATGGTGGCCCACTCGGTGCATCACAGTGGGCTACTATTGTGCTAACAACAACCGCGGTGTCCGGCTTGTCGGCCGGCATGAGTGCTCGATTTGGGGTGGTTCTCTCCTCCTTGTGTGCCCCCGTTCTCGCGGGTGTCCTGCCGGGGAGCTTGTGGACGCGACAACAGCGGCGGCCGTAGCGTTAGTTAGCTCATAGCTATTGTGTACCACTAGCGTTACGGCGGGCTCGAGCACCCTACGGCTGCCGCCGTTGTCGCGTCCATGGGCTCCCCGGCAGGGTACCCGTGGGGACGGGGGTGTACAGAGAGGAGAGAACCATTTTGTGTCGGGCGTGCATGCCGGCCAGCGAGCCGGACGTCGGGATATGTTGTTAGCACAATAGCTACCAAGCTAAGCTATGTTAGCTTCTAACGGTGTATACACAATATGTACAACGACACAATGATTTACATTATTACAAATATGGTAACGTGGTTGTGGCTTTTACAAATAGTGGTAACATATATATAGATAGACAGTACTGCTACATCTCTATATTTATGACATACCATATTTGTATTGCTACAGTACTGCTCAGTACTGCTATGATGGAGACCAGAGAAAGACTTTCGTCTTGTTTACATCAGGGTCCCCCAATTTCAATTCATGGTAACATATTATATATATATAGATAGACAGTACTGCTACATCTCTATATTTATGACATACCATATTTGTATGTAACCTGAAACCTAATCTCTGACGGGGAGATGGGCGGAGCTATTTGGTGGGTGGCTGTCACTCAAAGCATTCTGCCAGAATGGGTGGAGCCAAGCCAATAATAGCCTGCTTTCATGAGGCTGAAAAATGCTGGTTTTGAGTACAAGATTAGAAATATAAAACAATGATTATTTTTGGAATAAAAATTACAGATGTGTTACATAGACTCACAGGAAGTGTGTAAAGTTGCCCAAATAGTGCTAGGAATAGCAGTGCATAACCCCTTTAAATGATTATCTAGTTCCAAACCTCAGTCCTTGTCTGGTATCAATACACTGTCTCCGGGCATGTTCTGACTTGCCCCAAACTCGCCCATTGCACCTGTCTGAGTGCGAGACTGCCTGGAGCCTAGGGCGCTATCCAATAAGAAGAGCGAATATTACTCTGGTTTGAACGTAGGTAAAGGGATATACCGTGTATATATAAATAATATACAAGTATATAAAACAATAAATGTAGATTCTCAACTTTAATCTGGCCCTTCACAACAGCCGCCTCCTAATTAGTCCGCACCTAATTAGTTAAGGGAGACAGATTAATAGTCCAGTCAACTGCTCAATGTCTGTTGTGAGGAGTGGGTCAATCTACAAAGTCAGTGGGTCATGATCGTCATCAGGGGGGTCAGGGAGCTCTGGCAACTCTGTCAGCCTCGCCACGGGTCGGGTGTAGGTCCGCCCTTGGACAATAACTTCTGCCGCTCTGACCTTCCCGTCGGCACCAGTGATCACTTTGCTTACGCGGCCGGCCGGCCACATAGCTCGGGGTAGTGACTGGTCTATGATCATAACGACTGTGTCCACTTTTAAGTTGTCCCTGTCCTTGACCCGCTTTTGACGGGCTGGAAGGGATGGTAGGGAGCTTAGGAGGAAGCGGGCCTGAGACTGGTTGATCTGTGCTTGGCTGTGTCTCCACATCCTCCGTCTGTTCCTCTTGTTCTTCCGGTGCCCCGTCTGAGGAGGGGCCGGGTCCGGCCGCCCCCTCAAGAGGTAGCTTGGGGTGCTGGGTTCGAGGTCAGCTACGTTGCTTGAAGCGCAGCTGAGGGGGGTGGAGTTCGGAACTCCCTCTTCTTGAGCCCACGGTTCTCTCACAGGCTTCTCGTCTAATGTCAATAGCCTCTCAACGGGCTGTACGAGAGAGTGGCCTGTGTCGCTCACCTTTGTGTGCAGGCAGCGTGTAGACGTGGGTTGGCTGGAAGGCCCGGAGAGAGGGCCTTGGAGCGTCCAGCCCAGGCGGGTCTTGACCGCGACTGGGCATCCTTTGGGTCCGATGTGGGCCGCCTCGATTGGGACAAGGAGGTCCGCGTGGTCGGAGCCTATGAGCAGGGTCGGTGTGGCGCCGTCGATAAGCGGTATAGGTAGTCTGCGTAGGTGCTCGTACTTCGCCATCAGCTGTGGGATGGGGTAGTTGTAGCTTGACAGACCTATGTCATGGCCTGTAAATGCTTTAGTGATGCTGTACCGCTTCTCGGGCTGCCCGACCGCTGCTATTTTGAATGAGACGTTCTTGCCCTTTATGGTTTTCAGGTCTCGCTGAATAGTACGGATTGTCATTGTTTCTTTGGTACCCCGCAGGCCCAACTGGGCTGCGGCGTAAGCGAGGAGGAGAGTCTTTTCAGACCCATCATCTAGGACGGCGTAAGTGTCCAGGACCTTGTCCTCGTAGCTCAGGAGCACTCTGACCACTTTGATGAGCACTCGGGGGGTCCCGCTCTGCTTGGGGTCTATGTGGAGCACTCCTGTTGGTCGGTTGCCTCGTCGGGCTATTCTTCTCATGTTATCCTCGCACAGGAATCGGCGGTGACTGGCTTGTGGGGGGTCAGACGCAATCCACTGCTCCATTTCGGCGATGGTCAGTTTCGGGAACACGTCGCACTGGTCCAGCCAGTGTCCTCTGCGGCAGTACGTACAGGCGATCTTCCATACTTCCTTTGCCGGGGGGTTGTCACCTGTCTGTGGTGACACAGAATCTATATGGTACGAGTAGCACCGTGACTCCCAGTGTCTGCTGCAACAGTCAGGACACCAGGGGGGGGGTTCCGGACTGGTCTGTAGTGACACCGCCTCGGCCTGGTACATCACCGTGACGGGCCTACTTTGTTGTCCTGGCGGACGCTTGTTGCTGTCGTGCAGGACATCCAGGTGGGCGCCGTCGCACTTGCTGCATCTTTTCTTTAGGCGGCACTCAGCTGCCATATGGCTGCGCGCACAGCGGAAGCAGCTGCGGTTCGCTTTGATCCACTGACTCACCTCGTCAGCGGTCAGCCTCTTGAAGGTGTCACATTGAGACAGCCAATGTTCATTTTCACAGTACTGACAGACAGCCTTCCACTTCTCCTTGACGTGGGTGTTGTGGCTCGTCTGCCGTGGCTCAACCTCGGCTTGGTGCATAACTGTCACGGCCCGGCGGTTGTCGTTGAACTTTCTCGGTCCATCTCTAGGGTCAGAGCCACTCCACACGAATGTGTTTAATCGTAGACTGCTAACTTCCCTGGCGAGGAAATCAGCTAGGTCTAGGAGGGATGGTTCTGGGCCGTTGGGGTCACTGTGGTCTCTCTGCCGCCGAAAACGCTCTTGACGGGCTGGAGGGAGCTTCTCCAGTATCCGCTCCACGTTAGAATTTGCATACAGTGGGCGGTTAGGTGGCTGAGCGGAGATTGCGTTCGTCACCAGCCCCGGAGCTGAGCTGGATTTGCCTGTTCGAATCCAGCTCACAGCTCCGGGGTTGTCACCAGCTTGGCTGGCCGTCTGCACTGATACAATTGGCTGTATCAGAGGGTGGGAGAAGCTGGCGGGGTGGGTCCGGGTCGTTGTAAACAGCGACTCCTACAGTTCGGTCGGGGCGCCTGCTAAGCGCGGATTGGACGTGAGGGGGATAGTGTGGTCCTCCCACACGCTACGCCCTCTCAATGAGAATCCGCGCTTCCAGGTGAAAAGAAGCGGTGATTGGCTGGACGTGTGTCGGAGGAAGCACGTGGTAGCCTCCACTCTCCCAGATGATCTGACTGTGGGGGGTAAGTGCGCAGCGACCAGGAAGGGACTGGGAATTGGCATACGACTAACATTGGGATGGGAGAAAAATCGGAGGAAAATGGAGGGGGAAAAAGACAAAAAAAAAAAAAAAAAAATTTGCATACAGTTCATGTCTCCCCTTCTCCTTTTGGGACCCCAGCATCCCCACGAGGGATTGTACCTTGATAGAGAGGTCATCCAGTGCTCTATTGTCTTTGGCTGGGGGGAGGCGGTCAATATCTCGTATTTCTTGGATCACGTAATCCCATATGCGTCCATAGCGCTGGTCGAGGGCCACCAGAGCCGCGGAGTATGGGGTGCTTGAGTTGTAATATGCCAGCGCTATGTTATGCGCTCTGGGCACCTTGAGATGCTTGAGGAGGATGGCATATTTGTACGACTCGTCGGGGACATCGGACATCATAGTCTCCAAACACATGCGTAATTCCGTGTACTGTGCTCTGTCCTCGCGCGTAAAGTCTGGGAACGTCGTTGCGCCAAGGTAAGATGCCATGGGTGGCTGGTACGTTGGTGAGCGTAGGGGGAGAGGCCTCCTGGGCGAGTCTCCCCGTGCGTGGGGTCGTGGGTTAGTGCTGGGTGGGTACCAGAGGCCGGGCCCCCAGGTGCTGCTCCTCGGTGCTGACTGTGTATTAAACTCAACCTTGGTTTGGGTCGGGGGTTCGTAACGCAGTGGCTCGGGGCTGGGGTTGGGGCTGTACTGGGCCTCCTGGTCCAAGATGGGTTCGTGCTGGTGGGCTTGATATCCCTCCTCTTCCTCCGCTAGTCTTCTAGTTAGTTTCTCGGCGACGTAGGCGAGATCTTCCCGTTGGCTGGGTCCCGTATAGACCGGTCGGGGAGGGGGCTCGGCGACGTAGGCAGGTTCTTCCTGCTGGCTGGGTCCTGTGTAGACTGGTTGCGGAGGGGGCTCGGCGACGTAGGCAGGTTCTTCCTGCTGGCTGGGTCCCGTGTAGATGTGTCGGGGAGGGGAAGGTGCCCTCGACCCGTGTCGTGATGATCTCCGGGAGCTCCGCGTGGAGGAGTGGGGGGTAGCCCTCTGGATCAATTGTTCTATCATCTGCGCCTGCAGGCGGTCCCGCTCCGCTTCGCGCTGTGCATTGGCGGCGTCGCGCTGTGCATTGGCGCGGTCTCGTTCCGCCTCGCGCTGTGCATTGGTACGGTCTCGCTAAATGGTTTCTTCAGCCTGGAGACGCCTCTCTTCCAGTCTGATGGTCATCGCTGCGTCAGCCTGGAGGCGACTCTCTTCTAGTCGGATGCGTTCTCGTTCCACTGCAGAGTGTTCGCGCTCACTAAGGGCTTGTGCTTGGAGTTGCGCGTGGAGGCGCTCTCATTCCGCTGCAGAGTGTTCGCGCTCACTAAGTGTCTGTGCTTGGAGACGGTCGCGCTCACCCTGGAGTCGGTCTCTTTCGGTTGAAGCTGTCAGCGTGGCGATCAAGGCTTGCGCCAGTCTCTGGTCCGCCTCGCTGGGGGATGACACTGACGGAGGTGATCGGGCGCAGACAGGGCTTGGTGGAGACCTGTTCTCCGAGGTCTGTCCCCTGAGCGCGGTACTCTTCTCTTGGTTGCGCGCCGAGGTCTGTCTCGGGTACGCGCTCTTGGGTTGGTTGGGCGCCGGGGTCTATCCCTGGAGCGCTTTCTTTATCCTGGAGCGCTCCGGGGTCTATCCCGGTGACGCTGTCTGGAGGTATAGTCACGTCATGTCCTGCTTGGTCCCCCCGTGAGCTAAGTCAGTTTCGTTTGAACCCACTGGGTTCTCTACTGGCGGGGCCGCCAAGTTGATAGGAGTGGGCATGCTTAAACTATCCGTTTTATCCGTATTTAACGTCTGTTTAGATAAGCTAGGGGGTAAAACGAAAGCGAAGTCCTCCAGATATGAAGGTAGCTGACGTTTGCGCTGCGGGCGTTCTAGCTTGGGGGAGCCGCTTGGAGAGTGTTCACCGCTGGCCATGTCAATATTAATATTATATAAAATATTACACTGATACCCTCCGGCTCGAAGGACCAATTGTAACTGAGGGGTTACAAAACCCTGACTGTATTAAAGATTGTGATAGATTAAACCACTGCTAGTTATGTACTTTAATTACTGACCAGACAGTACATCAAATATAGATGGTGAACACCCACAAGAACACGGCATTGACAAAGAAATAGTATTTGAGGGTAATTTATTATTATTAGGCAACGTTAGGTTACAGAATGAGAATTAGGGTCGCGCTTGTATGGCGAAGAATATACGTAAAGTCAGTCAAGAGCATGAGTCACTAAGAATAGCAGGAATCCTACGATGGGTCTAAGTTGACACCACCTGTCGTATAGTAGCAGCTATATAGGGCAACACTGGTACCGACTGAGACAATGGGTTCCCTCCGGGGTGTAAGGCCTGGAGGGTAGAGGAATGTTCGGGTACTCCGTCTGATTCAATGAGGAATAAAGAGACTCCAGGTACAGGAGTCGGTCCTTGTAAACTCCCTTGATCAGCAGCAAAAGCAATAATTGTAATCCAAATGCCCGACAGCATTGATGACAGCTAGCCAGCCCCGTCCACGAGGCCAGCCCGAGTTGTAATCCTCACGAGGTTGAATCCCAAACGATAGTGGAAATCAACGATGCTCTTCTCCGGGTACCACGTTCCAAATCAATATAATCCAACCAGTAATGGTTCTGCAATCGCCGACGCTGGTTCTCCTGTGCACTATACTTCACATTAAACTAGGTCGAACTTGACGTTACTTCCCTAAACTCTGACACTTTTACTATTCTATTCGCACATGTTCTAAACGCACGGTTGCTCACTTCAATGTTACCGAACTTGTCACACTGCTGCTTTAGACGAACTGAATGAACTACTGCTGGGCGCACCTGCGCCAGCATATATACTTAAATGATTATCTAGTTCCAAACCTCAGTCCTTGTCTGGTATCAATACACTGTCTCCGGGCATGTTCTGACATGCCCCAAACTCGCCCATTGCACCTGTCTGAGTGCGAGACTGCCTGGAGCCTAGGGCGCTATCCAATAAGGAGAGCGAATATTACTCTGGTTTGAACGTAGGTAAAGGGATATACCGTGTATATATAAATAATATACAAAGTATATAAAACAATAAATGTAGATTCTCAACTTTAATCTGGCCCTTCACAACACTAGTAATACTTAACCGTTTCGGGGCCAACCACGGATAAATCCGTGTTTCGAATCCAACGGTTGAGGACCAACCACGGACATGTCCGTGGCAAGGTTGTTTTGGCTTTTATTCCATTGTAATGACCTACTCGATGTCACCGAGCTGCACTGCAGATCTACCCTCCTCTTCGAATTCTGAAAAGTGCATTACCGGCCAGATCCTCTTAGGGGCGCTGTCTCGATAATGCAGTGTGTCCTGTGGCAGAACGGTGCACTCTTTTTTTGCCATTGGATTTAACGTTAGTAGCTATTAGCCCTGTATCTCGCATTCCAGGAAATATCCCAGCCGAAATCCCTTATAACGCTTATATTCAAGACGCTATAAAATGAGAACGTATTGATGAAATTTTTTTTTCTTTAAGCCATTTTGAAGGGACGGTTTATGGTCTCAATTGACAAAGAGAATGGACAGATAGCAATACTATAAAGTATAGATTTAGCTCTACAAATAGCCCCACGGACTATGCAAGTCTGTTTAGAAATTCTGGCCGTCTACAGTGATTTTAGACGGATCCAAATGGCCATGAATGTGTTAATCCATTGGCATTTCGTCCCTATACACGCTACAATAAAAAATTCAAATGCATATGATCGGTATATTATGTTCCATCATGAATGCATGAAAGGGGGGGCGGGGGTCCTTTCTAATTAATTGATAGTCAATAACGGCATTCGTTAGTACAACAGCATACACTGATCAGGGTGATGGCTATGAAAACAAGGCACGATCAAGCTGAAATTGAAGGTACATTTCTCTTACCTGTGGCCGGTGAGATTCCAAAAAGAATATTCCAATTATTTGATTGCCATCCGGTAGATCAAATGTCCATTTTGGCCACGACATAACCCACCACAGCATAATGAATCGGGGGTCCTGAAAACGATTAAATGCGATCGGGTAGAGCCCTCGGTCCAGGCTACTAGAAAAGTCCGCCCGGATGAATTTCATCGACACACAGCCACATACACAGAGTATCAAAGGGAGTGCAACATCGGCTGCATACCACCAGGCGGTGGTATTGGACTTTTGCGATCTCAGACTCATTCCCTATGGTTACACAGGCTCCCTGGATGGATAACGATTGAAAATAGCGAATAAAAGAAATAACGATCAAATAACGTATACATACGTGGTTGGCGTTCAACGATTGGCGGACAAACACGTATTAAATCGTTGTTGGCAGGGAATGAGTTAACAAACAACACAACATCAACAGCAACAACAATAATAATAATATTGACAAAACAATAATAAATAATAAATACAGATCTAAACTTAATTAACTAATAAATACAAAATACAAATATCCTCCATACCTCTCCTGCCAGCAGTGTTAATTTGGTCAGCTATTTTCATTTTAGTTTTAGTCTTAGTCATGTGTCAAATGCTCCTTTTTCGTTTCATCATATTTAGTCACCTTCATTTATTTTTAGTTTAGTCAGTTTTAGTCAATTAAAGGTCTGAGCATTTTAGTCTTTGTTTAGTCTCGATTTAGTCTTTTTGTAGTAATGCGTTACTGTGAAAAGTAACTTTTTAGTTCAAAAAGAAAATGCTCCCATTAATGCCCTTACAGATTCTTACAGTCTAAATCTGTTGATCAACTTGACAGTTTCCATTAATTTGCATTCACATCACTGAAGATTCAAGATTCAAGAGTTTTATTCATCACATACATACCAGGGCATAGTGAAATGCGGTTGGCCATGCCCGCTTCGATTGTGCAATAAAAACAATAGTAATAGTAATAATAAAAAAATGTACTATGTACATACCTATACAATGTGCAGTTTTTCTTCTATGTCCATATGCTATACTTGCTGTTACTAACTATACTATACAATCACAACAAGTTATTTTCTTAAACTGTCCTCTTCCTTCCTTTAAATCATCATCAAATCAAATCAAATTTATTTATAGGGCCCGACAACACACGTTAATGTCCCCATGGGCCGTACAGGTCTTCTTTAAACAAGTCAAGAAGACAACATAACAATAAGTCAAGAACAGAACAAGAACACCATAGGGTCCAAACATTTTTTAGATGAATGCAAATAAATGAAAGAATGCAAGCACTCCCAGACATACCCCACGCGAAGGTAAGGAAAAACTCACTAAAACCTAACAATAGGGAAAAAAAGCTCCACAGGCAATGAGGAGGAGAGAAACCTTAGAAGGGCCGTTCAAGGGGGGATCTCCCTTCTTAGATGTCGGTGATAGTAGTGTTGCAGACGGACAGTTGGTAAGCATGCACTCATGTGTGTGGTGAAACACAGATGAGTGCATGCAATAGCAACTGTACATTTTGAAAAATTAAAGATAGCGCTAATAGCGATAGCAACTGAACATTTTGAAAGATTAAAGATAGAGTTGATAGCGGATCTATTTGAGGCACAGGGGCGGCGCAAGAGGGTCACGTCCTCCCCGTCTTAGTCACGGGACATTCAACACTCCGGTCGTTGCTCAGGGACAGCCGGAGACAGGGGGAAGGGGGGGTGGCGCAGAGAGGGTCGCGAACTCCCCGACATCATCGCGGGACATCCGGCACTCCGGTCACCACTACGAGACCTCCGAAGACAGGGGGGCACGCAGAGGGGGTCGCAATCTCCCGGCCTTCGTCACGGGACGTCCAACACTCCGGTCAACACTCCAGGACAGCAAGTCATAGGAAGACAGGGAGACGGGACAGGCGTTAGACAGCTCATGAGATTGTAGTAGGCGGACATAGCAATAGATACAAGTGGTAGGCATATATGTGAATGGAGTAGATATATGAAGTAAGCGTATTATGTGAATAGAATAGAAGTACTTAACCCAGCAATGAAACCGCGTTGACTGTTAATCTGTTAACAGTCTGTTAATCAGTTGACAGGACCACGGACAGACGGCGGTGAATAACTGATCCAATGCCTCGGAGGTGCATGTAGAGCAGTCACTACAAGCTTGGCCAAGACCCCGAGGCATCCATCACCTTGGTCAGCGCCAGGAGACGGGTACTCAGAGAGAAGGGGGAGGGGGGGGGGGGGGGGGGGGGGGGAGAGGGGGGGGGGGGGGAAGAGTTAGAGAGTTCCCATGTTTGTGGTGCTGCAAAGGAGCAGACATGTAGTACCCTGTAGTGCCATGTAGTACCCCGTAGTGCCATGTAGTACCCTATAGTACCCCATAGTGCCATGTAGTACCCCGTAGTATCCTGTAGTACCCTGTAGTGCCATGTAGTACCCTGTGGTGCCATGTAGAGCTATGTAAGCCATGTAGTACCCTGTAATGCCATGCAGTACCAAGTAGTACTCTGTGGTACCATGTAGTACCCTGTACCCTAACTAAACTACCCTATAGTAAACTACCCAGTGGTACCATGTAGTACCCTGTACCATAACTAAACTACACAGATTAATCTAAAGGTCAGTCCCCGACCAGGTGAGATCAAGGTAGGTTGAAGGAGAGAGAGAAAAGATGAGTCTTAAGCAGGGATTTAAAAGCTTCGACAGAGCAGGCGCCCCTGATGACGGCAGGTAATTTGTTCCACAGGTAGGGAGCGCGGTAGACAAAGGCTCTGTGGCCGGCGGATTTCTTTTTAACCCTAGGGGTCGATAGAAGCCCCGCATTTTGTGAGCGCAGAGCACGAGCGGGCGAGTATCGGGAGATGAGATCAGATAGATAGAGCGGTGCAAGCCCATTTAAAATTTTGTAGGTGAGGAGTAGCACTTTAAAGTCAGAGCGGGCTTGGATAGGAAGCCAATGTAGGGCGGACAAAACTGGTGTGATGTGATCAAATTTTCTAGTTCTAGTTAGTATCCGTGCAGCCGCATTTTGCACGAGTTGAAGATTTTTGATGCTTGAATTAGGTAAGCCTGAAAAAAGTGCATTACAGTAGTCCAGACGTGATGAGACAAAAGCATGAATCAGGGTTTCAGCATCAGCCAGAGTTAAAATGGGGCGTATTTTTGCGATATTACGAAGATGGAAGAATGCAATTTTGGTGACATTTTTTATATGTGCATTAAATGAGAGGGAGGAATCAAAAATGACTCCGAGGTTTTTTATGGTGGAGCTCTGGGATACATGACAGGTATCAAAGTTGAGGGAGATGTCCTGAAACAGGCCTCTGTGGTTTGGGGGGCCAACAATTAACATCTCAGTTTTATCTGCATTAAGGAGTAGAAAATTTTGCGACATCCATTTTTTGACGGCAAGCAAGCAGGCCTCAAGGTTTTGTAGTTGGGAGGAATCATTTGGCTTAATAGGTATATATAATTGGGTGTCATCAGCGTAAAAATGAAAGTTTATGCCAAATTTGCGTATAATATCGCCGAGGGGTAGCATGTAAATCGAAAATAGCAAAGGGCCCAGGACAGAGCCTTGTGGGACACCACATTGCACTGGGAGGGTCTCAGATGTTAAATCATTATAGACCACGCAGTGTGTTCTATCAGTTAAATAGTTGACCATGATAGGTCCTCTGTGATGTGGACTCCCAGGTACTTAAAACTGCTCACCCTGTCTACGATAGCCCCATTTATCCACAGTGGCTTGTGTGTCCCCTGCTGTATTCTCCTGAAATCCATGATCAGCTCCTTGGTTTTACCAATGTTCAGCAGTAGGCTGTTATCCCAGCACCAACGTGCCAGTACATCAACTTCCTCCCGGTAGGCCTTCTCGTCGTGGTTTGTCGTCAGAAAACTTCACTATGGAGTTGGAGCTGAATCTGGCCACACAGTCATGTGTGTACAGTGAATACAGCAGGGGGCTTAGAACACAGCCCTGGGGGGACCCGATACTCAGGGTGATTGCGCTGGAGGTATGATCCTCCACCCTGACCGCCTGGGGCCTGTCACTCAGAAAGTCCAGGATCCAGGCGCTCGTGGCGGAGCTCAGACCCAGATCAATCAGCTTGTCAACCAGTCTGGGGGGGACTATGTTGTTGAAAGCTGATCTATAGTCAATGAGAAAGGGTGTTGTGTAGTACCTGGGAGACCGCATCGTCAGTGGACCTGTTTGTCCTGTATGCGAACTGCAATGGGTCCATGTTACTATAGGGAGGGAGGCACAGATGTGATCCTTGACCAGCCTCTCAAATCATTTCATGACCACAGAGGTGAGTGCCACTGGTCTGTAGTTATTTAGGCCTGCTGGGGAGGAGTTTTTTGGTACAGGGATTATAGTGGACACCTTGAAGCAGGCAGGGACCACAGACTCGGCCAGGGATAGATTACATATAGTGGTGAACACTGGGGCCAGCTGATTTGCACAGGACTTGAGTGCAAATCTGGGCCTGCAGCTTTCCTAGTACTATTTACCCCCATAAACGCACTTCTCACGCTGTGTTCCGTCAATGAGAGAGTGTGATGAACCCCCCCCCCCCCCGCCGCCGCGGCAGAGCTAACGTCGCCACTGCGTCGAACTCTGCTAAGCAATGTGGTCTATACAAACACAAACCTGAAACAAACACAAAGATATGTTGTCCCGACATAATAAGAAATGCGCCTTGCCAAATCAGACGGTTTGTATCACCGCGTGCCTGTGCGTGTAGCTCGGGGAGCGTGCACGTTTTGGTTCAACACACGTGTGCGTTTAGGTTCTAGGTTGAAGAAATCAATTGTGCATTGCAACGTTAGTTAGGATATAAATTGTGCATGAAAGGACTGTTTGATTTAGGAGTAAAGCAAAGTTAACAGCAACTGGTTTTGCAACTGGGAGCCAAGTCATGCTTTTAAATTAGTATTGATGAGATGCGATTACAGATTCTTTCAGTCAAAATCTGTTGATCAACTTGACAGTTTCCATTCATTTGCATTCACATCACTGAACTCACCAAATATCTGCGGTGGTATCTTGTATATTCTCTCTCCATGTAGTTGGAAAACGTTTTCCCGTCCAATTTGCCGTGTGATGCCTGAAAATGGGTGGCGACTGGCGAATGGCTTCGGATGAGTCCGGTTGCTGTTTTGGGCAGTAGATGGGATATTTGAGCCAAGACACAATTTACATTTAACTAAAACGTTATTTTCTCTTCTGCTCGACAAAAGAGAAATAGTGAGAATATCCATGTGTAAAAACTAGAGCTGGGCCGTTAACGGCGTTAACGTGCTGCGTTAACGCTATACTAGTATCGCGCGATTAATCTAAATTTTTTTTCTTTTTTTTTTTTACATTTTTTTTTTTTTACATTTATTTACACAGGGTAGGTTCGCTGAGCACAGATGCTCTTTTTCAGGAACGCCCTGCTTCACATTCACACAGTTCCATTCACACCTGGGAGCTGCCCAGTACAACCACAGTTGACACCATTGGCCACTGAGCAACTCCACTGGAGCAGTTGATTCAAGCCATGTCACATAGTTCAAGTTTGAAATGATTCTTTCTGTTTTGCTCCTGAGAGTGTGCTAGATACTGTACTGTACTGGTAATATTATTTATTTGTGTTAACTTCTGAATAAAACAACTTATTAAACATAAGTACATCTTATTGAACATTATTTTGATATTTCATTACCAATTATCATAGCAAAACAGCTTTTTCAAACAGTCTGTAATGCATTTTGGAAACGGGAGATGGGCTCATGGTGTAATGGGCCACCTGGCCTGAGAAACATAAGGAGGAAAGAAAAAGTAAGGACTTACTTCTGGTGATTATTTGGGTAGAACACACATATTTTGAATGCCTTCGGCAGGTTTTTTTTTTTTTTTTGAGTCATTTTAATCTAGATTAATCTAGATTAAATCCAGGATTGCAGATAGATTAATCTAGATTAAAAAAATGTATCTATGCCCACCTCTAGTAAAAACTCAACTTATAGTGGGCGCGAGTACTATACATAACACGGGTGACTGGGGAAATTAATCAAAGCGGCGCGCACAGGAAATGGAAATGGAAATGCTTCACATAAAAGTTATAATTATTTTGTCTCGTCTTAAAATTTAAAACGATTTCGGCTAGATTTTATTTTGTATACTACATTTTGGTTGTCGTTTGTAGTCAACGATATTGCATTAATTATTTAGTCACGTTAGTGTCACATGATTAACATTAACGTGATGTCACATCTCGTTGTCGTCAGGGGAAAAAGCTTTGTTGACAACCATATTTAGTCATAATTTTAGTTGACAAAATTAACACTGCCTGCCAGGCCATGGACTGTTCCTCCTGCTACCTCTCCTGCCAGGCCATGGACTGTTCCTCCAGCTACCTCTCCTGCCAGGCCATGTTCCTCCAGCTACCTCTCCTGCCAGGCCATGTTCCTCCAGCTACAGTACCTCTCCTGCCAGGCCATGTTCCTCCAGCTACAGTACCTCTCCTGCCAGGCCATGTTCCTCCAGCTACCTCTCCTGCCAGGCCATGTTCCTCCAGCTACCTCTGCTGCCAGGCCATGTTCCTCCAGCTACCTCTGCTGCCAGGCCATGTTCCTCCTAATGTGTCTCCTGCCAGGCCATGGACTGTTCCTCCTACTGTGTTTCCTGCCAGGCCATGTTCCTCCTGCTACCTCGCCTGCCAGGCCATGTTCCTCCAGCTACCTCTCCTGCCAGGCCATGTTCCTCCTAATGTGTCTCCTGCCAGGCCATGTTCCTCCTAATGTGTCTCCTGCCAGGCCATGTTCCTCCTACTGTGTTTCCTGCCAGGCAATGGACTGTTCCTCCTACTGTGTTTCCTGCCAGGCAATGGACTGTTCCTCCTACTGTGTTTCCTGCCAGGCAATGGACTGTTCCTCCTACTGTGTCTCCTGCCAGGCCATGGACTGTTCCTCCTACTGTGTCTCCTGCCAGGCCATGGACTGTTCCTCCTGCTACCTCTCCTGCCAGGCCATGGACTGTTCCTCCAGCTACCTCTCCTGCCAGGCCATGGACTGTTCCTCCAGCTACCTCTCCTGCCAGGCCATGGACTGTTCCTCCTGCTACCTCTCCTGCCAGGCCATGGACTGTTCCTCCAGCTACCTCTCCTGCCAGGCCATGGACTGTTCCTCCTGCTTTGTATCCTGCCAGGCCATGGACTGTTCCTCCTGCTACCTCTCCTGCCAGCGTGTATATTTTCCCTAACGGAGTTGCACTTCCGTGTTCGGTTTGCGCGATCTGATTGGCCACTGACGTTTTTCTCAGCGTCAATCGCGTTACTCCTAACAAACTGGTTAAGCTTGGTGACTCTTTCGAAGTCGCTCTCTTTCGAAGTTGGTTAAGGTTAGGGTTAAGGTTAGGGTTAGGGTTAGTTGGTTAAGGTTAGGGTTAAGGTTAGGGTTAGGGTTAGTTGGTTAAGGTTAGGGTTAGGATTAGGGTTAGTTGGTTAAGGTTAGGGTTAAGGTTAGGGTTAGGGTTAGTTGGTTAAGGTTACGGTTAGGGTAACAGCCTGCAGGCGCGATTGTTAGGAGTAACGCGATTGGTGCTGAAAAAAACGTCAGTGTCCAATCAGATCGCGCAAACCGAACGCGGAAGTGCAACTCCGTTAGGGAAAATATACACGCCTCCTGCCAGGCCATGGGCTCTTCCTCCTGCTACCTCTCCTGCCAGGCCATGTTCCTCCTAATGTGTCTCCTGCCAGGCCATGTTCCTCCTAATGTGTCTCCTGCCAGGCCATGTTCCTCCTGCTACCTCTCCTGCCAGCCCATGGACTGTTCCTCCTGCTATGTCTCCTGCCAGGCCATGTTCCTCCTACCGACTACCACCACCAAGCCTCTTCAACTCATTCAGAACGCAGCCGCACCTCTGATCTCCAACCTTCCAAAGTCAGCCCATGTTACCCTGCTTCTTAGGGACCTGCACTGGCTCCCCATCGCCGCACAAATTCGCTTCAAGGTCCTCGACCTGGCATATCGTGCGGTGAAGGGAACAGCTCCCGCCTACCTCCGGTCAATGGTCTCTAACTACACACCCTCAAGACCCCTCCGCTCGACATCCTCTACATCCAGATTCGGCACAAACAAGGGACTAAACACATTTCGCAATTATGGCACAACAATGTGGAACGCCCTACCCACAGCCGTAAAAAGATTTGAATCCCTACCCACATTAAAAACCGCTCTTAAAGAGCCCCTGTAAATGTCCACCCCCCCCCCCCCCCCCCCCCCACCTAATATTGATTGATTGATTGATTGAACATTTTATTAACAGATTGCAGAATGGGTACAATACAGTACAGCTCAATACACACAATTGTTAAGGGGATGCAGACCAGAGAAAGACTTTCGTCTTGTTTACATCAGGGTCCCCCATTTTCAATTCATCATAAATATTCATCTCCTCCCCACCGTATGTATATATTTTCTCCCCACTGTATGCATATTTTTTCTCCAACCCACATACCCCCTCCTAATGTACAGTCTCCTCCCCATCATATGTATATATTCTCTGTTAGGATCTATGGGTAACAGTACTGTATATTTGCATATCGTATACGTCACAAATGTAGCAGTACTATATACCTGTATGTCATGTATGTCCCTATGCCATAAATGTCATGATGTCATGTATGTTGTGTATGTCATAAATGTCACTATGAATTGAAAATGGGGGACCCTGATGTAAACAAGACAAACGTCTTTCTCTGGTCTGCATCCCCTTAACAATTGTGTGTATTGAGCCGTACTGTATTGTACCCATTCTGCAATCTGTTAAATAAAATGTTCATTCATTCATTCATTCATCCTCTGGCCGCCTCAGACCCACTCCTATCCGAGCTCCAGGAGGGTCATCAAAGAGAAGCCGCCTATTCTCTGTCCTCGCTCCACAATGGTGGAACGAACTTCCCACCATAGGACTGCCGAAACCTGATCATTCACTGTCGACTAAAAACACACTTCTTCAATCAATATCTGAAATGAAAAAATACAAAAAGAAATACCTAACCTTCTTACTGTCTTACACTATGTCATGCACTCTTCCTACTATACTAATATGTCTTTACTACTATGCACTCATCACTGCAGCACCCAAGTTTCAGCACTGTTTGATAAACATTGTTACTCAGTTGTAAGAGTTGTATACCCTTCCTGCTGACTTGTCGTACAGAACTTGTAAGTCGCTTTGGATAAAAGTGTCAGCTAAATGACAAAATGTAAATGTACTGTGTCTCCTGCCAGACCATAGACCGTTCCTCCTACTGTGTCTCCTGCCAGACCATAGACTGTTCCTCCTACTGTGTCTCCTGCCAGACCATAGACTGTTCCTCCTATACTGTGTCTCCTGCCAGACCATAGACTGTTCCTCCTACTGTGTCTCCTGCCAGGCCATAGACTGTTCCTCCTACTGTGTCTCCTGCCAGACCATAGACTGTTCCTCCTACTGTGTCTCCTGCCAGACCATAGACTGTTCCTCCTACTGTGTCTCTCCTGCCAGGCCATAGACTGTTCCTCCTGCTGTGTCTCCTGCCAGACCATAGACTGTTCCTCCTACTGTGTCTCCTGTCAGGCCATAGACTGTTCCTCCTACTGTGTCTCCTGTCAGGCCATAGACTGTTCCTCCTATTGTGTCTCCTGCCAGACCATAGACTGTTCCTCCTGCTGTGTCTCTCCTGCCAGGCCATGGGCTGTATATTTCTCTCTTTCTCATGTTTCCTTGTTTTTTTGTCTTAGTTTTCCCAGTCCTTATGTATTATGTTTCACTGTCTAGGTCCTGTAGTTCTATGTTCAGTATTTTCCCTGTCTAGTTTCTGTAGTTCTATGTTAGTCTGTTCGTCACCAGCTGTTCCTTGTTCGTTATCATCCCAGGTGTTCTCATTTGTAATTATCCCTATAGGTACAGTATATCTGTTTGCTCTCCCCTGTGTAGTTTGTTGGATCATTGTTTGATGTTCCATGTAAGTTATATGTTCCTAGTGTCCCTCAGGTTATTCCTGTGTAATTTCCTTCAGGTGTCAGTTTGTTATAGTTCCTGTTTAGTATTTGAACTGGACTGCATTTCTTATATAACAGCTTTTATCCAAAGCCCTTTACAACTTAGGCTATGCCTCTGCCCGCCGGGGTGCAGATCTGCAGTTCTGGTACCCCGAAGGACTTTGTGCTTTTCCGGGGGGGAAATGCCGGGTCGGGCCGGACGTCACAGGGATTGATGTCATGAATGTGTGTGTCATATGTATGCCACCACGAGTTGCCCTTAACAGTGACATGCTTTGGTCCATACTGTGTTGTACCTTTGCACTATGTTAGGGGGCTTGGTCCTTCTCCATTTGTTTCACCCCTCCCTCCCTGCTAAGCCGGGGATGGGAGGGGGCTGTCGGGGAGGTTGCCTGTTAACTCCTCTAGGCATCCCTGTGTAGGTCCCGGTCGCGTGTACCACTTCCGCGACGGATTTGATTTCCGGGGTTGGCCTGATTGGCCACTAAGCCCACGTGACCCTACGCTGGCACGCCCCCCTTACCCCGCTTACGCCTGAGAGTCACACACCAGCTTCTGTTTCACCTAACAGCACTATTGCTCCGTGATCATAGCCATCTATCTCTAAAGCTAACCACTATTTGTAAAAGCCACAACCACGTTACCATATGTAATAATGTAAATCATTGTGTCGTTGTACATATTGTGTACACCGTTAGAAGCTAACGCAGCTTATCATTGTGTCGTTGTACATATTGTGTACACCGTTAGAAGCTAACGCAGCTTAGCCTGGTAGCCAGCATGAATGCCCGATGTAGAAGGCATAGACGCAGGTCGCTTGTTGGCCGGCATGAGTGCCCGATTTGGGGTGGTTCTCTCCTCTTTGTGTGCCTTTGTCCTTGCGGGTGTTTTGCCGGGGGAGCTTGTGGACGTGACAATAGTGGTGGGCGTAGGGTGTTTGAGCTTGTAGCGCTAGTTAGCTCATAGCTACCCAGCTTGTTAGCCTAGTTAGCTTGCAGCTATCGTTAGCTTCTAACGCAACGGTGTATACCCGATTTAAAATGGTTCTCTCCTCCTTGTATACCCGCGTCCTCACAAGTATTCTGCCAGGGAACTTATGGACATGACAATAGTATTTATAAGGTGTTTGATCATTGTGTCGGTGTACATATTGTGTACATAGACGCCTGCGCAATAGAGCACGCGAAGCAGCTGCTCTACGACTATTGAACATGGGGGGGCAAACGTCTGATTTTGCTCCCCCACTTTTTGATCATATGAAAAATATGATATACCCCCCCCCCCTCCCATATATAAATCTAACCATAACTACGTAATTTCAATCAAATTAATAATACGCAATGACACTTAATAGCAAGTTTTTACGTTTCCAAAGATTGCGACCCCCCCCCCCCCCTGCTCCCCCATATGGTTTGATCCAGTGCCTCTCCAAGTCCAACCCCCAGCAGAGCAGACAGTGGCGCACGGCGCTGGCGCTGCAGGTAGGCTGAGTGTAAATATCAAAGGCCACAGAAGTGTGTCATTTGGTGGCAGGCAGGATTTTCCAGTAAGTTGTTTATGATTGTTAAGATTATTTATGTTAGACATGTCGTTTACTATTGAGTGGTAGAGGTTCTACCACGCAATACAATAAAAGTGTTTCACATCCCGAAATGCCATCTGGTCATACCAATAATAATAATAATAATAATAATAACAAAGTTTCCCTCTGGTTGGCATTAGCTTTAGTGCTAGCCGCTAGCTAACGTTGTCATATATCTAGATATGTGGTGTCGTCAGCTGGATAATGTTGACTTCGTTTGCAAATTTTAACGTTCGCGAGCAGGGCCGGATTAACGACGGCCGCGGCCCGTGGGCCTTTAGTGACGAGCCCCCCCCCCCAAAAAAAAATACTTTACTTTTTTTTTTTTTTTTTTTTTATAATAATAATAATGCAATAAAAGTCTGAAAATGAAGGGATTATGTCCATGAGTGTCATTTTTAGAAATTAAGGCCAGCCTCTTATATAAGCCTCTCTAATAAAGGCCTGGGCCCTCATTCATCAATTGTGTGCGTAGAAATGTTCTATTTCCACACGTAAGCACGGAATGTAGAACTAGTGTACGCACAGGGAAGTCGGGATTCATCACACGGTGCGTACGCAGGCTCTATGCTCCTCCGTGTTGATGAATACCACTTTGTTCTACCGTCAATGCTCGTGCATGATTATCCATATATGGTCATGAAAATGAGGAAACCCCCCCCATGGGATGTGAAATAATGGACTGACCCGAGCGGAACTCTGAGAAACTCCACGAAGATTGTTGTGCTGCTGTCGAACCAAGAAGACACTATCGCGTATTATGGGATAAATAAAAGGCGGACTTGTAAACGGTGATGTCAGATATCAACGGCTCCCTAAGACCATTGCTGCAATTCTGCCTGGACAGCTCAAAATACTAATAAAGACCGTTCGTTGACCACTGTTTGGCGTTGGTTGTGTGTCATTATAACCGTGCTGTAATATGAATGCCTTTATTAGTTGTGTTCGATTGGCTATATGATTTTTAGAGGCATCTATTTTGTTGTCGGCTAATAAAGACCGCGCTGGAATATGACTGCCTTTTCCCGTGTTGTTTGATTAATACCCAGGGATTAAAGTTCTCCTCAATTTTATTCCAAATCGCGATGGATCTCCCGTCAATTTTCTACCTGCTGCATATGATTTCTAGAGGCATACTACAATCTATTTTGATGTCAGTATTGGGTAGCCTATATAAACAATAATAGAGAGCATATACAAGAACAATGAATCTCACTGCATGTATGATGTAGCCTGCCTTTCAATACATGAACTTGAATTCCATCATGTTTGTGTGCGGGACTCACAAGGCTGTTGTCACAATGGGTGGTACCGGTACAGTAATAATTACAGTCCACACAATATCACGATCCATGCCATAGCCTATGTTCTATTAGGACATGATCTGTGACGACAAATGTTCTAGAATGTTTGAAGATATCATACTCTGACAGCATGCCTATGATCAACAAAAACGCGAACTTGAATCCCATCATATACATAGTCTGTCCACTATAGTGTCATTGCAATGCGTTTTCTATTCTTTCTTATACAGTAAAAAGGGGGAAGAACACTATATTCATATGACTTGTATTCTGCTTACAGCTTCGAAATTCCACTTGTTTCGTTTAACGTAAAGCCTTTTAAATATAATCAAAACGTTCCCGTGTTTCTGCGGTCTGCGCAGAATAATAACGAGTTGAGCTTTATGATTTATGATGAATTGAAAATGGGGGACCCTGATGTAAACAAGACGAAAGTTGGTCTGCATCCCCAATTAACAATTGTATGTACTGAGCTGTACTGTACTGTACCCATTCTGCAATCTGTTAATAAACTTTTCAATCAATCAATCAATCAAGCTACGCGGAGCGCAGTCAGTCAGTAGCCTACACCCCGTATATTCCGATAACGCTATATAAACCATGCTGCATTCATTCTGAGAGAAAGATCTATTATTCCAAATGCTATTTATAGGGTTTTGACCATAATTACACTACTGTTGCTATTTTACAATGAACTATAATGAATTACGGTTCATACAGAAGTTCTGTATGAACCGTAACAGCTTCTGTGCATAATAACACTGGCGGAGCGCAGTCAGTCAGTAGCCTCTACACCCCGTATATTCCGATAACGCTATATAAACCATGCTGCATTCATTCTGGGAGAAAGATCTATTATTCCAAATGCTATTTATAGGGTTTTGACCATAATTACACTACTGTTGCTATTTTACAATGAACTATAATGAACTACGGTTCGTACAGAACATGCCAGTGTTATTATGCACAGAAGCTCATTTCCTTGTTGTAATAATATATTCTACCACTGGGCGCCAGGTACGCCTGGTCTGACCTGTGCGTAGATGTAAGCACGGAGTCAAGTTCAAATCGAAATTGATGAATCCCACTCTTTGCTTAGAAATGATCGTACGCACAGGGTAAGCACAGATCTGTGCGTAGAACACGTTGATGAATGAGGGCCCTGGTGCTCTTTGCAGCTGAGGTAAATAGAAGACCCGTCCTATATTTGAGGATTTACGGTAAATCAAGATGTTCAATTATCTTAAGGTACAATACCTGAAATGAAAATGTGTGTGTGTGTCCAGCCAACCAGGTAACATGGCAGAAAAAAGAAAGAATACAGACATCGGAGCATTTTTCAGTACACCAAAACGCAAAGTAAGAACCCTAGTAGCCTAATAGCTCAAAGACTTAAAGGGCGGGCTCCACAAATAATGGATTGCACGGTGTTAATTGCACCTTTACTTACAATTCATTATGAATTGTAAATGGGGGACCCTGATGTAAACAAAACAAAAGTCTTTCTCCGGTCTGCAATCCCTTAACAATTGTGTGTATTGAGCCGTACTATATTGTACCCATTCTGCAATATGTTAATAACATTTTTAATCAATCAATAACAGATTGCAGAATGGGTACAGTACAGTACGGCTCAATACACACAATTGTTAAGGGGATGCAGATCAGAGAAAGACTTTCGTCTTGTTTACATCAGGGTTCCCCATTTTCAATTCATAATGAATTGTAAGTAAGGGTGCAATAGAAATGTTTCATAATGATGTTCAGTGTATTCATAAGTGTATTGCTCTCCTTAATGTAGAATGATATGGTGACTGTACAGACTCAGGAAGGAGAGAAAGAGACCAAAGAGTTACAGGTAGTGGAAATATCAGACAGTCAGCTTAAAGTGTAGGATAACATAACAAATTAAGACACAAATACTTGGATTATATATCCCCCCTCTCTCCCTTTCTTTACAGAGTAGCATAAAGATTGTGTATTCAAACCGGTTCAGTGTATTCATAAGTGTATTGCTCTCCTTAATGTAGAATGATATGGTGACTGTGCAGACTCAGGGAGGAGGCAGAGAAGGAGAGAAAGAGACCCAAGAGTTACAGGTAATGGAAATATCAGACAGCTTAAAGTGTAGGATAACATAACAAATTAAAACACAAAATAGGCTATATTTACAGCAGACCCTGTTATTGTTCCTTGTTGGTATTTTTTCTCTCTTTCTTATTAAAAACTTGGCCTATTTGAAAGGAGATTGATTTAATAAAAATAAAAGAGCAAAAAAAAATATACAGTATATATACAGTATATAAATATATATATATTATTATTATTATAGTAATTGGCTATCATACTGCAATATAAACTGAGTTTTATAGTGAAAAGAGCAGCTTTATTGGTCAAGATTGAAGGCTCTATATTGCAGGAAATTGCACGTACAGGTTCATTAAATGAAAAAAATATCTGCCGTGGAGGGGGTCGTGCAGGACCCCCTCCAAACCACCCCTTGCATGTCAAATAAATTTAAAAAAAAAGGAAAAAAAATTATAATAAATAAAAAAAATTGCACCCCCACTTTCAACTATAACTAGGCGGCCATGATTGTGTATACACCGTTGCGTTAGAAGCTAACGATAGCTGCAAGCTAACTAGGCTACAAGGCTAACAAGCTGGGTAGCTATGAGCACCGTGCAATCCATTCTTTGTGGATCTAGCCCACAGTATTTCTGACACTGGGAATACATTCCCTGAGATTCATAGATGTCCCTAGAATCAGATACCAAGAACATGCAAATGGACAATATTAAAAGAAAAAATTAAATGTGTATTCTATATGCTTATGGAATGAATGAGATACAAAAGAAATATTATTATTATAAAAAAAAAAAAAAAAAAATTGTAATTAATTTTGAGTTAATTTTCATAACGCGATTATTTGCTGTGTAATTAATTAATCTAATTAACGCGATAAACTGACAGCCCTAATTATTACATATGGTAACGTGGTTGTGGCTTTTACAAATAGTGGTTAGCTTTAGAGATGGATGGCTATGATCACGGAGCAATAGTGCTGTTAGGTGAAACAGAAGCTGGTGTGTGGCTCTCAGGCGTAAGCGGGGTAAGGGGGGCGTGCCAGCGTAGGGTCACGTGGGCTTAGTGGCCAATCAGGCCAACCCCGGAAATCAAATCCGTCGCGGAAGCGGTACACGCGTCCCGGTCGCGTGAATATTAAAGGCAACCAACTTGTGTTCAGCTTTTCGTTCAGCGTTTCTCTGATTGGCCACACGGCCACGTGACCACCCTAGCACACACCCTTATCCGCGCTGTGTGTTGTCAGTAACAGAGAGGGACGCGGCAGACGCGGCAGAGAGTGACCGCGGCCACGCATGCGCATGAGGCTCCCCCAGGTGCTCTGAGAGGTGCTCGAGAGGTGCTCGTTGGTTAATGCCTCGTTGTGTTTGCGTTGTTGGTTAATGCCCGTTGTTGTTGGTTAATGCCATATCGCTATCGCCGCATCACTTAACGCCATAACTAACTGCCTAACTAACTAACTAACTAACTAACTAACTAACTAACTAACTAACTAACTAACTAACTAACTAACTAACTAACTAACTAACTAACTAACTATTTCGCGATGGACCCTGCCGCCAACGTGCAAGCTTTTGTGCCAGCACAGAGCAATTCGCATGTTTCATTGATTAACGCCATTACCTGCTGTGCTGTAGGCGCAAGCAGAGGTACAGTAAGGTACAGTAGGTGTAGGTTACATGTTTCATTGATTAACGCCATTACCTGCTGTGCTGTAGGCGCAAGCAGAGGTACAGTAAGGTACATAATTGTAAGTAGGTGAATTCTACACATGACAACGCCATCTGACAATATCATAATGATGTGTTTTCTATATTATATCCACAATCATTCATCTAAAAAATTGTATGGCCGTAAATACATGTTAAGATATTCAAAATCGTCACAGCAGTATAGTTTGTTTATACTTCAGAAGTGATGTACAGTGACGCGTGAATCTGGTATTTTGCGCCATCTGACAATATCATAATGATGTGTTTTCTATATTATATCCACAATCATTCATCTAAAAAATTGTATGGGCGTAAATACATGTTAAGATATTCAAAATCGTCACAGCAGTATGTTGTGCAGTTTGTTTATACTTCAGAAGTGATGTACAGTGACGAGTGAATCTGGTAGTTGGTTGTTAAAAACGCGAAACATAATAACGTTACGCTTTCTAGTTCAGTCAGCTAGTTTGTTTATACTTCAGAAGTGATGTACAGTGACGAGTGAATCTGCCTCAACATTATGCTCCGCGCATTTCATAATCAGTCAGCAGCCTGCGTCCTCCACTGCTGCCGCTTGCTCCTTGGATTTCATTTGGGACGTGGGACGGCTGCCGCTTGCCTGCCGCGTGGGGGCGGGGGGTCGCGGCCAATCAGAGAAAAGCTGAACACAAGTTGGTTGCCTTTAATATTCACGCGTCCCGGTCGCGTCTATGCCAAATACAACGCTGTTCGGTTTCCGGGTTCCTCTGATTGGCCACAACGCCCACGTGCCCCCGCGCTAGCACGCCCCCTTATCCACACCTGCCGCGCCAAGCTCCTCTGTGTGTTGCAGCGCGCGGCAGAGCGGCAGGGGTCCCTGTGTGTTCTCAGCTTCCTCAATTTATACGCATGGAAGTATTGACTACGCCGTAACGAATCATTAAAAAAATATACCGTTAACTGGAATATGTTGTTTCTTTACACATATGTTGGATTATGTAATTGGTTTGTCATGACAAACCAATAAAATCGCTACAGAGCTCTCATATTTGCTATGAGTGGCGACGACTTGACTTTCACTTTCGTATTTCGCTTTCGTCTTGTTTAATCAGCCGCTTCTAAAGTCGCTGTCGAAGCCTGTTTCCGCCTCCGCGTGCTAAAGTCCTGGTAAGTTTAAAGTACTAAGTGCTGCTAAGTGCTTTATAATATTGTATTTTATAATATTGTCGCGCATCACGTGCAACGCCACTCTGAGTCAAGAGCTCTGTCATTGAAGTGGGTGGTGTTACCAACAGCGTTCACCCTGATGTAAAGTAGCGATTTGCGATTTTATTGGTTTGTCATGACAAACCAATTACATAATCCAACATATGTGTAAAGAAACAACATATTCCAGTTAACGGTATATTTTTTTAATGATTCGTTACGGCGTAGTCAATACTTCCATGCGTATAAATTGAGGAAGCCGCTCTGCCGCGCGCTGCAACACACAGAGGAGCTTGGCGCGGCGTAGCGGCAGGCGTGGATAAGGGGGCGTGCTAGTGCGGGGTCACGTGGGCGTCGTGGCCAATCAGAGGAACCCGGAAACCGAACAGCGTTGTATTTGGCATAGACGCATCCCGGTCCGCCACGCCCAGGTCGGGCCTCGTCCTCAATAACCTGTTGGCCTTGGTTAACCCTTTTGAAACCTGAAACGCTTGAACTGCTTGTATAGCCTGTGTATACGCGCAGTTATGTTTCTGAGTTTTCTTAGTGTGTTAAGGGAGCAACCGCCTCCTGTTAAACTAAACATAGGGGGGTGGTTGGCTCCCCGGTGTGTTGGTAGCAGAGTCGACTCTGGGGTTGAGGCCGGGCCTGACCCCGTCTGCCCGAGAGTATGCCCCCGCATCTTTCATGACGTCTGCCAATTGTGTCAGCCTCTTCTCTGAACCTCGACCCCGCTGGATTAATAAATTGGCGGGGTCGGGTTTCGTGGAGATTGTGACATGGTGCACAGCATTCCGAACACCCCTTCCGCCGGGGTACTGTTTTTACAGTAGACCCCTTAGGCGCCTGTCTAGTCCGCAGTGCTCCGGGCACAGGTCGAGTTCTGCTCTTGGGACCTGTTGCCTGGATTAAGGGATCAACCTCCTTGGAGGGTTGTCTCCCCGGCACGCCGACTGGCCCCACAGTATTGTGGGGGGGGTAGCCTCTTTAGGCCCTGTCCGATACGCTGGCGATGTGGGGGGTGGTGTCACCAGTGACAGTCTGGTGGGGTCTCGATGCCGCAGCCTCGTTGGCCTCACCAGGCCCCTTTTTCAGGGGGTCCTAGTCCTCGGGTTGTCCTAGGGCTGGGACCTCCTCCGCGCTCCACTGCTATGGCCTTGCCACAGGGTTTGGTTTCTTTTGAACCCTGACCCCGTGATGTTGGGGGCTGTGAAGTTTTTTTTTTGCTTCACGTCCGTTCCCTGGTGGCATTTGGGATGCGCGTTCGAGTGGTCGCAGGCCCTTCTAAACAAAGGTAAGTCCCACGGTCTGCTCACCCTGTGCGTTTGAGGTGCTAAACCCTCTTCGCACAGTCGGGTCCGATCTCCCTTCCGTCTCCCGCTAGGGGGGGCTGGGGGGCTCGGATCCTCCCCAGTATTCTGATGGTTGTAGGGGGCCTCAGCGGGGTACATCTGTTGAGCTTTTTGCTCTGCTCAGTTCCTGTGTTCCAATAGAGCAGAGCGTAAAGCTATACGATTTATAACGAAGGTTATTCTATAACCCTAGTTATATGAGTATAGCGAGCGCTCTGCTCTGACTCACTGAGGACCCCACGGTCTTCCCTTTTTGGTGGTGAAAGACTTGGGAAGGAGCTGATCGTGTGGCCACGACCCCGCTTATATAGGAGCGGATGTGGCCAGGCAGAGGTGAGTAGGAGAATGTTTTTTCATTGATAGTATGATTAAAGGGATAGTTCCAATAGAGCAGAGCGCTCGCTATACTCATATAACTAGGGTTATAGAATAACCTTCGCTTTGCTTCATCGTCAGTTTCATGGATAACTAGCTACTTATACAGTAGAAACCAGAGAGTATTTTTTAACGGTAGCCTATCTGAAGCGAAAAAAGTTAAGTATGGAATTCCGCAGGGACGCTGCCTTGGACCTCTGTTATTCACCATTTATACAAACGGTTTGCCGTTAATTTTAGAGCAAGCGAAGGTGGCTATATATGTGGACGATACAACCCTGTACATGGCGTCCTCCTCTGTGGAAGATCTGGGTGTGGAACTAAATACAGAGCTACAAAAAGTAGAAGAGTGGATTAGAGCGAATAGAATGTATTTTAATGGGTTCTCACCATATGCTAATTGCTAATCCAAAATTAAAAATAATGATGGGGGGAACTGAAATTGAACAGGTAGAAGAAGCAAAGCTACTAGGTATAACATTGGACAGTCATCTGAGCTGGTCAATGCATATAAATAACATAACAAAAAAAATGGGGAGAGGGCTGGCGTTAATTAGAAGATGTGCAGAATTCCTAACACCAGAGTCAGTGATCCATGTTATCCAGGCTCTGATCCTTTCACATCTGGATTACTGTCCGGTGATCTGGGGAAGTGCTGGAAGAGAAAAACTGGGGAAACTACAAATGACACAGAACAAAGCAGCGCGCCTTGCTCTGAATTGTAGGAAAAGGTCAAACATAGTAAGTATGCATGAAAAACTGTCATGGTTAATGGTAGAACAAAGACTAAATGTAAATATTATAATGTTTTTTAGAAATATATATAAGAACAAAAACCCTGCTTGTCTATATGACGAGATGCAATTCACAATCAACAGACACAGTTACTCCACCAGGCATGTGTCAATGGAAAGATGTACTGTAAAGATGCCAAGAACAAATGCAATGAAAAGGACTGTGATGTATAGAGCCATGACTGCATGGAATTCCTTACCACCTGCATTAACGTTAGGTTATGACTATAACCAAGTTCTGTTAATTAGGGGTGACGCTTGGCATCACTCATGCACTCCCTCGCGTACGAGCACGCGCACTGAATAAATTCCACAAATGTACCTTTAATACCAGTATTAGTCTGACCACACCCCTCATCAGCTTACCTTCATAAGCAGGTGTGTGGTCACCTGCTCTCCTCCTTCCCAAGCTTTCACCACAAGGTGAGGTCATGGGCTGCAGCGGCCGTCGGATGCCAAGCGTCACCCCTAATTAACAGAACTTGGTTATAGTCATAACCTAACGTTCTGTATCATTAGGGGATCCGCTTGACATCACTCATGCACAAAGGGAGGCCAAGCGGAGCCACTGGCCGACAAATACACCCCGCTGAAGGCCCCCCACAACCAACAGAACAGGGAGGGCCGAGCCCCCCCGACCCTCCCTAATGGAGGGCACCCCCCCTATTAGAGGTTTACCGGGAGGGCGACGGACCTGACCGTGCGAAGAGGCACTCAAGCAACTCAACGCACAGGGTGAGCAGACCGTGGCTTGACCCCACGACTACACACACGCACAACCCGCATGCCACCCGGGAACGAACGGAGGGAAACAACCTCGTTACTGCCCCCAGAATCACGGGGTCAAGGGCAAACCCAACCCTGTGGCAAGGCCGTAGCAGCGGAGCGCGAAGGAAGACCCAGACCCACCAAAAGGACTGGACTCCCTGGAATGGGGGCCCGGAGAAGACCATGATGCCAGCATCAAGACCCCACCAGGTGGGCACTTAGTGACCCCGCCCCCCACATCACCAGCATATTCGGACAAAGGCCCCTCAGCCGAGCGGGCCCTGTCCTCCCCAACAGTACACCGTCTGGCACACTGGCCCTGTAACAGGCAGACAGCATGGCCGTAAACACACAAAGAGTTAACCAACGGAAGCAGGCAGTGCACCGGGGAAAAATACCAGGCAACAGGCTGTTAACCCTAGCCTGGAGACTGCGGACGAGACAGGCGCCAGAAAGGACAGCTGAACACAGCCGCCCCGGCGGAAGGGGCGTATGCTGGCGTTGTTGCATGACCAAGCCTCCACAGAGAAGGCTGACACGATTGGCAGACGTCATGAACGTGCAGGGGCACCCTCAACCGGTGAACCCGGGAGTTGACACTGCAGCAACACACCAGAGAACCAACCACCCAGGTGTTACCCTACGCGGTGGTTGGTCCCATAACCCCTCAGGAAAAAACCCCAAAACACACCTGCGGCACTGCCGCAGCCCGTGTTCCAGTTTCCAACAGGGTTATCCCGGGCCTACGGGTCAACGAACATTACCCCGGACCGGGCCCGGTGATACGGGGAGCACAGGGTCCCCCGAGGAGGCCAAAACCACCCCAAGACCCCTCTTCGCTACGCGTAAGAGAAGAGCGTAAAAAATGGAAAACCAGCCCTAGCACCCCGCACTTGGTATTCCCAGGAGGCCACCCAACCAAGTACCAACCAAGACCAACCTGCACGGCGGCCGAGATCCGACGAGATCGGGCGCGTACAGGTTGGCACGGCCGTAAGCCATTACGACAGTGTAGAATACAATGTACCCAACAAGGGTTCCATAGCGCTCAACCCTGTGACACCCGGACCGACCTAGCATTTTCCCCCCTGAAAAAAGCCCAAGTCCCTCAGGGTACCAGAACAGCAGATCTGCATCCCCGGCGGACAACGGGTTTAACTGATCCGGACCAGCGCGACCAGAACCAGTCCTGTGCCCTAACCACGCCGACATGCCAACTCCAGGAGAAGGGGCAGATATGCGTGTTGATCTCAAAACATAAAAAGAAGGCGCCACCCAGACGTTTCGGTGCGAACCGCGCCCGGCGGCCCACCCCCAGGGCGTGAGACCCTTCCCCCTATGTTCAGATCCATTCCGTCATCATCCCCTGATATGAACGGGAACCCATCGACAACCACACAGGGCGTCGGAAGAGGAAAAAACCCCCATCCCAATTGCTTCATAAAAAACGCTGTTTTAACCCCAAGCAATCAAGGCGCGCCAGTCAGCCAATGTCCAACAGAACATCCTGAGCTAGCACTATGTGTGCGTTTTGACATACCCACATCAACAATAGGCTATTTAGACCATCTTATTGAATCCCCAAGACGCCCAGGGGAACGACAAGAGGGGCGAGATGCAATCAACTCCATGAATGAATGAATGAAAACTTTACCCAACAGATTGCAGAAAGGGTACAACCCAGTACGGCGCAATACACACAATTGGTTAAGGGGAGGCAGACCTGAGAAAGACGTTAGTCTTGTTTTCATCAGGAACCCCCATTTCCAATTCATATAGACACATCCAACTCTTTATAATAATAAAGAAAAAGCATCACCCGTATGAACCAACTGCACAGCTGGGAGTAAAAAACCCGTTTTCACATGATTTCAAATCCAGTCACTCTTTTTAATCAGAGTGTAAGACCAGACCCTCCCAGAAACACCTTCCCACATGAGTTTATAGTCATGAAAAAGATATGCCAACTGTGAGTCACGTGACCAACCGATTCAAGTTTACACATAAATCGGGCGTAGCAGAACCGTGAGCCCTACGCCCTAACTCGACACCTTTAAGACACCGTAACTCATGGAAGGCGTCGCCATAGCAACACCGCTACAACGGGCGGGGAATCCTGCCGGCTCCTGTCTTGTAATAGGAGTTGGCAGAATAACCCCCCCCCCCCCTGCCAAGACGTCCCACCGGCTCGGCCCTGACTGGCTCAGCAGAAGAGATAAAAAATCCCCTAAACCAATCAAGTGGGAAAGGAGGGGTTTATTCGACACCCCCTCACGAAAACACACTTCGTTCCCTACACACAGAAAAACAACCGTAGCCATTTTGAAAACCTCCGGTAGAATGCAATGCATAGCATAAGCTAATACAATGCCCGCTACCCACAAAATGTGAACAGGATTTACAACAAAACACAAGTCGCATGTGTGTGAATCCTACACCCGTTGACTATGTAGTACATAGCAAAAAACGCTGACCGAGAGTAACGGCTAGGCCGTGGAATGTGCGTGTACGAGTATTACTGCAACTAACAACACAGCATTGTGAGACACATATACTTAGTTCAAGCAATGGAATAACACCAGTTTCTACCTGCATGTGGAGCATCAAGCTAATAGAACCTATTACTGAGTGTATGTTGCAGACCTTGCTTAACCTCGTAACACAACACGACTCATCTCACAACGTAAAAGTGCAGATTCATATATACACAACCCCACCATATGAATTGTTGAAGAAACACACAGTTTGTTCGGCCAAAACATAGTCCCCCTTATGTCGGGGAACTTTTTTATTTATAATGTTTTTTTAAGGCACAAAATCATAGAGGGGCCGGGGAGGGTGTAAAAGAGAGGGGATACAGAGGGGAAAAGTCACTCAGCGGCGTCTGCCACCTCGCGCCGCTCGAGTCTTGCCACCCCGAGGAGCCCCGGAGGGACGGTAGGTTACTGTCTGCTGGTCACGACGTTCCCTACCGTCTCCTCCGGTCGTGGATGGGCCGGCGGTGGCAGAAGCGCCGTCTCTTCTCCTGGCCCTCTTGGAAGGGCCAGCAGCGGCGGCGGAGGCAGTGGTAGCGGCGACGGAGACAGCTCGACGTCGCGGAAGCCTTCTGACTCCACCGGCAAGGACGGGAGGCGGAAAATGGGGTTGGAGGATGGATCTCTCCTCTGCCATCTCTCTGCATGTTGAGGTCATCAACCGCAGGGCCTTCCCGAACAGACCAGCGTCGGAGAGGGCGGCCGTCAGAAGAGGGGCTCTCTTCTTCTCTGGCACACGGGCCTGCTCCAGCCAAAGATGACGCTGGCCCAGGGTGGCCAGGGCGCGCACTTTCCCCATGGCTATGGCCAGCACCTGGGAAAGGTGCAGGACAGCTCCTGCAGCCTGGGTGATCTGATCGCATTTTACCTCGTTCAGATCCGTGCCGCCCGTCATGATCCCCGATACAAATCTAGCCAGGTGGGCGATGTTAGACGCCGCAGCCAGCGATTGTGTACCAGCGATAAATGACTGGTCACCCCAATAAGCCAATCGCCTAGCCGATTTTCCCTGGAGGACCGGCTTGCATAGGGGTTCCCACACCATATCCGGACAGAGGAGAGCGGCCATCGGACTGTCAAGCCGAGGCACGCCCTCCCCCATACCTTTGACTAACCCCAACACCCGCGTAACTGGTACGTAGGTGGGAGTTAGTCCCATGATGTTGGACACCGCCTGACCCCGACGAACATAGGCCCCCATTGAGGGGAAAAATGGGTAGACAACGTCCACCCCTCTCACTGGGTGACGCTGCCAGGGATGACCTATGAGATCATCAGGGACAGGTGCAGGCAATGGCAGCGGCAGCGGCACGCCGTTTGCGGCGGCGGCTACCGCCATGAGCTCGGGAAACAAAGCCCGCAGTTCCCCCTGCGGACTTTCCTCCACCGACCCCGCATCCCTCACATGCAGCAGGCTGCGACTGGTTAAGGAGCCACAGTCTGATGTGGCCGACAGTAGGGCATCCTGCTGATGAGGCCAAGGTGGTTCCTCGACATCCTCGAACAGGGAGCCCCATGGAGCCATTTCTCCCCCCTCCGGGGTCTCCTGAGGAGGGATACTCTCCTCCACGGGACCATCATACAAGAATCCGTCCGCCTCTTCCATGAAGTCCTCAGTTTCCATCGGAAATCCAGAGCCGGACGCATCCTCGCTGGTCTCCAGCAGTTCCCCAAACCCAGGCCGTTCGCGTCTGCATGCTACCATCTTGCGACGTGAACGGGCAGACGCGAAAAGTTTGCGTCGCAAATCCTCTGGCTCCAAGACAACCCCCCGTTCACAAACGGACGATTCCCCGGAACCAGAAGAACCAGAGTCGAGATCAGGCCATCGCCAGAGCGACGGCACCGACTCCTCGGCTCTTCGGAGAGGCAAACTATCCATCGGCTGTCTCCTGGGCTGGGTCAGCAACCATGAAAGTGGCAACAGCCCAGCACCAAAACGCACGACGGAGGCGGGAATGGAGAACCGCTGGTGAAGAGTAGGTCTAGCGGGTCTACTCTCCGCGGAATACATTATGACCCAAACTTTTTCTTTACAACAGATGTGAGAGAAGAAAAAATTAAGCACAATGTAAACTCGTCACAACTCTTTTCAACTAACAACACGTCAAGTGGGGTACTACCGGGCACTTCCTTGTGGTGAAAGCGAGAAGGAGGAGAGCAGGTGACCACACACCTGCTTATGAAGGTAAGCTGATGAGGGGTGTGGTCAGACTAATACTGGTATTAAAGGTACATTTGTGGAATTTATTCAGTGCGCGTGCACGTACGCGAGGGAGTGCATGAGTGATGCCAAGCGGATCCCCTAATGATACAGAACTAGGATTGAAGAAAAACAGACATTTAAAAAACACCTTAAAAATCATATAAGAAAGAATGGTACTGTCAGTTAAGTAATCATATTGGGTGATTGAGAAGATGGGTATGTGTGATTGGTGAACGTAGATTTTTTATATATTTGTATGTTGTATTGAGATGTATTGTACTTTAAGTGAACATATATGCCTTGAAACATGATTGAGTAGATGGGTATGTGTGATTGGTGAACTTAGATATTTTATTATATAATATTTGTATGTGTTATTGAGGTGTATTGTATTGATTGTATTGTATTGATTTTATTGTATTGTATTGATTTGTGTGGACCCCAGTAATAGTTGCCTATGCCTGTGGCAATGGCTAATGGGGATCCGAATAAACTAAACTAAACGAGGCTGTGTTGGGCCTAGCAGTGGATGTTCCAGTATATTTATATTTAAGCAAGTTCGCCGCCGTTTATCCACATAAACATAGTCCACTGACTTAAGGGATATATCCTGAGCAAAGTTCACAAAATGTTGTGAAGTAGAACGCTTATTAACTTAAAATAAAACAGGATTTAAGTTTTAAGAGACCAGATGTAGAAGTAGAATTGGATGTGATGAATTATCAGGTGCGCCGTTGTGATTTATAAAAGGAGACGTCCCATTGGTTGAGTGAGTGGTGAACGCTCACACAGTGACATTTGGCTCTCTGATGTCAAGCCATGTATTCAGAATGTTGACAATTGACGATAAATGAACAGGAGTAAAACCTGTTTATCTTTATTTCAGGTGAAGTCGCTCTTTTTTAACACAGTCCAGTAGGCTATGGATGAATAACCTTTTCCATTGCTGACAATATGTGCCAGATGAAACCCATCATTTATGATTTCATTCAACTAGAATGCTATTGAAAGGACAACTTAAAGGGGCACTTCACCAAACAAACAATGCTTTACAAAAAAAATATTTTGCACATAATCTCACACACATCCAAAACCTCTCAACAGTTCTGTTAATCACAGCTCAATCCAATTAAATTAAGGTATCAGTCCCTATAAGACAATGTATTATGTGCAAGAATAAATCAGCAGTTTTTTGGTGAAGTGTCCCCTTAAATTCCCCTTTCAATAGCATTCTAGTTGAATTAAATCATAAATGATTATTACCATAAATGATTCTCTCTCTCAACACACACACACACACACACACACACACACACACACACACACACACACACACACACACACACACACACACACACACACACACACACACACACACACACACACACACACACACACACACACACACACACACACACACACTAAACCAGTGATTCTCAAACTAAAATCGTAATGCATGCATAATGTAATGCCATATACCAAATGAAACAGCAAATGAGTTCCTGGAGATATGAGGCATTTATATTCTACCTCACCCTAAATCACAATAGGAGGTCAATAAAATATAATGTTTTAGGCTGAAGGATTATTTATTAATATTATGCATTTTACAAATCCTTACATCAAGCTCCTCTGGTCAACCATGAGAGCATCGTCTCACTCCTCTGGGATGTGTCTGTGGCTCCAGTAACCGAGCTACAAATAGATCTTGACCACTAGTTACAGGCTCTCCCATTTCTCTAAGATAATGAAACTAATGGATAAACTTAGCCACAATCCCATTTTACAAACACCCCTGTTTATCTATACCTATTTAGATTTATAGGTATCTCTTTCTCTCTCTCGTCTCACATACACTCTTAAATTTTTTTTATTTTTACGGGACTTTCAATGTATTATTTTACAGATTACTTTTGTTTTTCTACTTTAAGTGTAAATTCCATAAAAATACAGTAAATGCCATAAAAATACAGTAAATAACCTTTAATACAAATATTAACCATTAAATAAAGGTTGTAATCTGTAAATTGATTTAATAAGAAATTATCTTTTTTTTACAGGATTATTCCATTGCTTAATTGTCTTGAATGTTAAATTACATGTAAAACACCTAGAATATACATCATTTTACTGTATGTGAAAATAGGGCAACTTTCTGTTTTTTTGCTGTTAAACTTTAAATGTAATGTTAAATAATGTTAAAAAAGAAAATAATATAATTAAAAAACAGTAAAAACCTTCAGTTATTCTACAGGTAATTCTTTTTAAATACATGTATTTGCTTAATTGTGTTGAATGTTAAATTACATTGAATTGTATGTAAAAACACATAAGATACTCATCATTTTACTGTATGTGAAAATAAGGCAACTTTCAGCCTATAAATTATGATCAAACACCTTCAATAAAGTGACAGGACTTAAAGTTCAGCAGTGAAACACTGTTATTTCACAGGTTTTTCCTATATTTACGATGAAACACCTTCAATTAAGTGACAGAACTTAAAGTTCAGCAGTGAAACACTGTTATTTTACAGGTTTTCCCATAATTATTACAATCAAACTCCTTCAATTAAGTGACAGAACTCAAAGTTCAGCAGTAAAACACTGTTATTTCACAGGTTTTTCCTACATTTACGATGAAACACCTTCAATTAAGTGACAGAACTTAAAGTTCAGCAGTGAAACACTGTTATTTTACAGGTTTTCCCATTATTATTACAATCAAACTCCTTCAATTAAGTGACAGCACTTAAAGTTCAGCAGTGAAACACTGTTCTGTATCGTTAGTGGCTTAGCTTGGCATCGCTACTGCACTATCTCGCGTACGTGCACGCGTACTGAATAAACCACAAATGTACCTCTAATACCAGTATTAGTCTGACCACACCCCTCATCAGCTTACCTTCATAAGCAGGTGTGTGGTCACCTGCTCTCCTCCTTCTCGCTATCACCACAAGGAAGAGGTGCCTCGGTAGATCCCCACACTTGACACCATGATGGAAGAAATTGGATTAGGAACAGCTTGGGAAACAAGGATACGTTGACATCATATCTTTATTTTCTCTCTCACTATTTTCGAGAAAATACGGCGATATTGTCTTCGTACTGGAGTGTCTAGAAGATGATGATCATTCTAAAAACCCTCCACCGGTTTTCGTATTGGGAGCACGCCGCTGCATGCTTCTCAACTGCAGTTCCTTGCTGTGTTTGTTGGGGTGAAACCTGTCAGGCCACAGCTGAACTGTCGGACATGCCGCTGTTGTGAGGAGCGGTGCGTTCCAGGTTGGGTGAGTAGTGTTTGCTGGCGGGCTCCACTTGTCTGTTAGTGCTATGGGGGCTACTTGACAAAGTTTATGGAAACCGGCCCCAGGCTAGGGTCCTTTGTTTAGCCGTCTAGGCGACAGAAGGCCTTGGTCTGGCGACCATTATAGTTTTAACTAGTGGGCCGCGACCATTGACACTGGTGATCCCTGTGTGTTCTGGACGAGTGGATTCTCTCTGTCACCGTGTTAAGACCCCATCTTTCATATCCAAATGAGAGTATTCCTTCACGAGGGGATATGTGCATGTAATGTGCGATAGCGGCAGATTCATGTTCAAAGTCAGCTATACAGGCCAGTTGGTACTGTGCTGATTCCGCCGGACGTGGTAATGTCACCGTTGTGAAGCGGTGTTGACGTCTTGTTTTCTCTTTTCTCTTAAAAAGTGAGGAGGGTTCAGAACGGCGGCCTGTCTGGGTGAGTGTTATGTCATTGTTTACATGTTCATAGCTTACGGTTAGCCGGTCAGTGGCCTGGCGCGGGGTAGCTTAGCTTCTCGCGCGCCGCCGGGAGCTCGCTTCTGATCGCGTGCGTCGTTAGATCGGCGTCTCGCGAGCGGAAGCAATAGCACCCGAACGGTTGGAGCAGCCGTTAGCTTGATGCTATTCTGTTGAACGTGCTTTGATTTTAACATGTTTTACACTCTTGACCACGACGTCATCCTTGACAGGGGATGTTCGTCGACCCTGCCTGAGCCTAGACGGGGATTGCGTCAACAAAGAGGACTGTAGCGACTGGTGGAGCGGCGACGCTGCCCGGATCGAACAACACAGGACGGCTGTGTTCTACGGTGTCTTGTGACTGCACTTCGCTGATCTGCGTTCCGGGTAGGTACGGGGTTGGCCAGACCTCATAACACGTCTTCTGGTTTTACTTGCTAAATGTATTGTGAATAACGGTGTTTTTTCCCAAAACGTGTGTTGTTGCAATGCATTTGGGATACGTTGCGGGTTGTGTGTGAGCTGTTTTTGTCACTGGCAGTTAGCTTCTCCGTGCAGATCGTGATGTATTGATCTGGTTGTTGTGTGAGAAACATCATGGTGTTTATGTGTACCGTGTACTCACTACTAAGGCAACTAACCTATGAAGCTATGCTTGGTGACAAGTGAGTAAAAGAATGTTCTTTCTCAGACTGTAATGACAATGAACAGTGAGTTCACACATTAACAGGTTTTCCTGTTTTAACTGGCCGTATTGAGGGTAAAATAGGAGGATTGTGTTTTTCCCCCCCGGTTCCCTGGGGACTTTATCACCTCCTATCAGACATGTTGTGCATTAATTGTGTCTTTTGTGTGGTAGGGATACGATGTAACTCTTAGCTTGATTGCTGAGGTTGTGCTAAATCTGCTGGAGAAACTTTTTTCCTAAAGGGAAATTGGTTTGGTTGCTGTCATGTGTGCTTAGCAAGGCCTGTGGTCGATACTAATCAAGAATGATGTATTCTCTCATTGTGAAAAAAACGGCGTTCCTCTGTTGAGTGTTTTTGCCATTTTTTGTAGGTGATGATGGGTTGTGTGTGTCATGTGACCTACGACTGGGTTGTACTGGCCACAGAAGCACATGTGTATGTTGGACCGGGGTTCTTAGAGCCCTCTCTATTCTGTGTTTTTCCTTAGTAAAAATCAGATAGCAGGTTAGCTCGTGCGCTGTGTGGAGCTGTGAAACGCTTCATAGAGCTGACTATGACTGTGTCATATTCTCTTTTTGTCGTTACGTCGTATCATGGGTGTGGGGTCGTAAAGGGGTGAACTGGTAACCTTTCCTCTCCCCATTGTTCTGTCGGTCAGGGGTACACCCCCTGTCCTTCAAGGTTCCCGTCACGTGGCGGTTCGGCACGTTACGGGGGGGGGGGGGGGGGGGGGGAGGGAGTTCCTGGTCCCACGGCCTGGTATATTGGGCGTGTGCACCGCAGGAATTCCCCCGCCATGGAGTACGTCACCGTGCGCGTCTCTGTTGGTAGGACTTCCGTGTGCTGTTCAGGTCCATGTGATGGATCTGTTTTCAGGGGGGGTGGTCAGGGCTCCTCCTCACCAAGCGCCTACTCAGGCCTTCTGTGAGTTCGGACTCCTTCTTCCATGTGAGGAAGCCTCCATCAGAGTACAGAGCCTTCCTCCTCAGATTGTCAAAGTGAGTGGACCCTCTAGAAGGGTCCTTTTCTATTGTATGTATATTCGATTCAATTCGTTTATTGAGTGTGTATGGGTTCGGTGCCTCTTCCCCGGAGGCCCTAAAACCAGTTTTTTACATGGCTCAAGGTGCAATATATTCTTTTCAATCTGTACAGCTCGCGTGGGAAGTCTCTCTGGGGATCCCCGTCTCTTTCCTATGGGAGGGTGGTGGGATGTAAAAATGTGAAAATTTTTTACCCCGGCTGTGTAGACTGGGATACATACTGTTGATGCTTCCTTCTTTCTATTCCAGAAGTGTTGGAGTTAGGGAGTGTCACACCCCTCTTGTCGTTCCCCTGGGCGCCTTGGGGATTCAATGACAGGTCTAACTAGCCTGTTCATTGATGGGGGTGTGTCCCGACGCACGTATAGTGCTAGCTCGCTGTAAACAGGCGATTGACTGGCACGCCTTGGTTGCTTGTGGTTGAAACAGCGTTTTTATGAAGCAACTGAGATGGGGGTTTTTCCTCTTCCGGCGACCACATCCCATGACCTGGGTGGGTTGTCGACGGATTCTCGTTCATGTCTGGGGGATGATGACGGGATGGATCTGAACATATGTAGTGGGGTCTCACGCCCTTGGGGTGGGCCACCAGGCGCGGTTCGTCCGAACGTCTGGGTGGCGCCTTCTTTTCATGTTAAGATCAACACGCATATCTGCCCTTCTCCTGGAGTAGGCATGTCGGCGTGGTTAGGGCACGGGACTGGTTCTGGTCACGCTGGTCCAGATCAGTTGAACCCGTTGTCCGCCGGGGATGCAGATCTGCTGTTCTGGTACCCTGAGGGACTTGGGCTTTTTTCAGGGGGAAAAATGCCAGGTCGGTCTGGGTGTCACAGGGTTAAGCGCTATGGAGACCCTGGTTGGGTATGTTTTTACTCAGCACTGTCGTCATGGCTTACAGCCATGCCATTCTGTACGCGCTCGATCTCGTCGGATCTCGGCCGCTACACAGGTTGGTCCTGGTTAGTACTTGGTTGGGAGACCGCCGGGGAATACCAGGTACGGTGTGCTTAGGGGCTGGTTCTCCATTATTTTTCGCTCCTCTCTCACGCATGGCGAAGAGGGGCCTGTGGGGGTGGTTTTTTGACCTCCTCTGGTGACCCTGTGCTTCCCGTACCGCCAGGCCCGGTCCGAAGTGATGTTTGCGACCCGTAGGCCTGGGTTAACCCTTTTTGGAAACTGAAACACTTGTACTGCGGTATAGCCGGTGTATACCCGCAGGTGTGTTTTGGAGTTTTTTCTTGAGGGGTTATAGGAACAACCACCGCATTGGGTAACACCGAGGTGGTTGATTCCCTGGTGTGTTGGAGCAGTGTCAACTCCCGGGTTCACCGTTTGAGGGTGCCCCTGCACGTTCATGACGTCTGCCAATCGTGTCAGCCTTCTCTGCCTCGACCCCTCTGGGTGGGGGTTGTTAAATGGAGGCTTGGTCATGCAACACCGCCAGCTTACGCTCCTTCCGCCGGGGCGGCTGTGTTCAGCTGTCCCCTCTGGCGCCTGTCTCGTCCGCAGTCTCCAGGCTAGGGTTAACAGCCTGTTGCCTGGTTTTTCCCCGGTGCGCTGCCTGCTTCCGTTGGTTAACCTTTTTTGTGTGCTTACGGCCATGCTGACTGCCTATTCTGCAGGGTCAGTGTGCCAGGCGGTGTACTATTGGGGGGACGGGGCCCGCTCGGCTTACGGCCATACCGACCTGAACACGCCCGATCTCGTCCGATCTCGGAAGCTGGGCAGGTTCTGGCCTGGTTGGTTCCGCCTGGGAATACCAGGTGCAGTAACTGAGGGGCCTTTGTCCGAATACGCTGGCGATGTGGGGGGCGGGGCACTACGTGCCCACCTGGTGGGGTCTTGATGCTGGCATCATGGACTTCTCCGGGCCCCCATTCTAGGGAGTCCAGTCCTTTTGGTGGGTCTGGGTCTTCCTTCGTGCTCCGCTGCTACGGCCTTGCCACAGGGTTGGGTTTGCCCTTGACCCCGTGATTCTGGGGGCAGTAACGAGGTTGTTCCTCCGTTCGTTCCCGGGTGGCATGCGGGTTGTGCGTGTGTGTAGTCGTGGGGTCAAGCCACGGTCTGCTCACCCTGTGCGTTGAGTTGCTTGAGTGCCTCTTCGCACGGTCGGGTCCGTCGCCCTCCCGTGACGTCCCTGATAGGGGGGCTACCCTCCATTAGGGGGGGTCGGGGGGGCTCGGCCCTCCCTGTTCTGATGGTTTTGGGGGGCTGTCAGCGGGGTGTATTTGTCAGCCAAGTGGCTCCGCTTGGCCTCCCTTGTGCAGTAGCGATGCCAAGCTAAGCCACTAACGATACAGAACGTTAGGTTATGACTATAACCAAGTTCTGTTAGTTAGGGGCGATGCTTGGCATCGGACGGCCGCTGCAGCCCTTGTCCTCACCTTGTGGTGAAAGCTTGGGAAGGAGGAGAGCAGGTGACCACACACCTGCTTATGAAGGTAAGCTGATGAGGGGTGTGGTCAGACTAATACTGGTATTAGAGGTACATTTGTGGTTTATTCAGTACGCGTGCACGTACGCGAGATAGTGCAGTAGCGATGCCAAGCATCGCCCCTAACTAACAGAACTTGGTTATAGTCATAACCTAACGTTATTTTACAGGTTTTCCCATTATTATTACAATCAAACCCCTTCAATTAAGTGACAGAACTCAAAGTTCAGCAGTGAAACACTGTTATTTCACAGGTTTTTCCTACATTTAAGATGAAACACCTTCAATTAAGTGACATAACTTAAAGTTCAGCAGTGGAACACTGTTATTTTACAGGTTTTCCCATTATTATTACAATCAAACCCCTTCAATTAAGTGACAGAACTCAAAGTTCAGCAGTGAAACACTGTTATTTCACAGGTTTTTCCTACATTTAAGATGAAACACCTTCAATTAAGTGACATAACTTAAAGTTCAGCAGTGGAACACTGTTATTTTACAGGTTTTCCCATAATTATTACAATCAAACTCCTTCAATTAAGTGACAGAACTCAAAGTTCAGCAGTAAAACACTGTTATTTCACAGGTTTTTCCTACATTTACGATGAAACACCTTCAATTAAGTGACAGAACTTAAAGTTCAGCAGTGAAACACTGTTATTTTACAGGTTTTCCCATAATTATTACAATCAAACTCCTTCAATTAAGTGACAGCACTTAAAGTTCAGCAGTGAAACACTGTTATTTTACAGGTTTTCCCATAATTATTACAATCAAACTCCTTCAATTAAGTGACAGCACTTAAAGTTCAGCAGTGAAACACTGTTATTTCACAGGTTTTTCCTACATTTAAGATGAAACACCTTCAATTAAGTGACATAACTTAAAGTTCAGCAGTGGAACACTGTTATTTTACAGGTTTTCCCATAATTATTACAATCAAACTCCTTCAATTAAGTGACAGAACTCAAAGTTCAGCAGCAAAACACTGTTATTTCACAGGTTTTTCCTACATTTACGATGAAACACCTTCAATTAAGTGACAGAACTTAAAGTTCAGCAGTGAAACACTGTTATTTTACAGGTTTTCCCATAATTATTACAATCAAACTCCTTCAATTAAGTGACAGCACTTAAAGTTCAGCAGTGAAACACTGTTATTTTACAGGTTTTCCCATAATTATTACAATCAAACTCCTTCAATTAAGTGACAGCACTTAAAGTTCAGCAGTGAAACACTGTTATTTCACAGGTTTTTCCTACATTTACGATGAAACACCTTCAATTAAGTGACAGAACTTAAAGTTCAGCAGTGAAACACTGTTATTTTACAGGTTTTCCCATAATTATTACAATCAAACTCCTTCAATTAAGTGACAGCACTTAAAGTTCAGCAGTGAAACACTGTTATTTTACAGGTTTTCCCATAATTATTACAATCAAACTCCTTCAATTAAGTGACAGAACTCAAAGTTCAGCAGTAAAACACTGTTATTTCACAGATTTTTCCTACATCTACGATGAAATACCTTCAATTAAGTGACAGAACTTAAAGTTCAGCAGTGGAACACTGTTATTTTACAGGTTTTCCCATAATTATTACAATCAAACTCCTTCAATTAAGTGACAGCACTTAAAGTTCAGCAGTGAAACACTGTTATTTTACAGGTTTTCCCATTATTATTACAATCAAACCCCTTCAATTAAGTGACAGAACACAAAGTTCAGCAGTGAAACATTGTTATTTCACAGGTTTTTCCTACATTTAAGATGAAACACCTTCAATTAAGTGACAGAACTTAAAGTTCAGCAGTGAAACACTGTTATTTTACAGGTTTTCCCATAATTATTACAATCAAACTCCCTCAATTAAGTGACAGCACTTAAAGTTCAGCAGTGAAACACTGTTATTTTACAGGTTTTCCCATAATTATTACAATCAAACTCCTTCAATTAAGTGACAGCACTTAAAGTTCAGCAGTGAAACACTGTTATTTTACAGGTTTTCCCATTATTATTATAATCAAACCCCTTCAATTAAGTGACAGAACTCAAAGTTCAGCAGTGAAACACTGTTATTTCACAGGTTTTTCCTACATTTAAGATGAAACACCTTCAATTAAGTGACAGCACTTAAAGTTCAGCAGGGAAACACTGTTATTTGACAGTTTTTCCTAAATTATTAGCTAGCCTAGCTTAGCACAAGGGCTGGAAGCAGTAGGGACCAGCTAGCCCAGCTTAGCATAAGGACTGGAAGCAGTAGGGAGCAACTAGCCTAGCTTAGCACAAGGACTGGAAGCAGTAGGGAGCAGCTAGCCTAGCTTAGCACAAGGGCTGGAAGCAGTAGGGACCAGCTAGCCAGCCTAGCTTAGCACAAGGACTGGAAGCAGTAGGGAGCAGCTAGCCTAGCTTAGCACAAGGGCTGGAAGCAGTAGGGACCAGCTAGCCTAGCTTAGCACAAGGACTGGAAGCAGTGGGGAGCAACTAGCCTAGCTTAGCACAAGGACTGGAAGCAGTAGGGAGCAGCTAGCCTAGCTTAGCACAAGGGCTGGAAGCAGTAGGGACCAGCTAGCCTAGCTTAGCACAAGGACTGGAAGCAGTAGGGACCAGCTAGCCTAGCTTAGCACAAGGACTGGAAGCAGTAGGGAGCAGCTAGCCTAGCTTAGCACAAGGGCTGGAAGCAGTAGGGACCAGCTAGCCTAGCTTAGCACAAGCTGCAGTTTGCATACCAGCTAGCCTAGCTTAGCACAAGCTGCAGTTTGCATATCAGCAGAACATCGGTGTGGAGGATGCCATAATCTACATGGTCCACAAGGCCTATCTACATCTGGAGAAGCCGGGCAGCTCAGTGAGGGTAACATTCTTTGACTTTTCTAGTGCCTTCAACACTATTCAGCCTCCACTACTAGCTGAGAAGCTGTCAGTGATGGGGGTGGAGGACGACTTGGTGGCCTGGATCTTCAACTACCTCACTGGCAGACCACAGTCTGTCAAACTGCAGGGGTGCCACTCCGATGTGCTGATCTGCAACACTGGAGCCCCCCAGGGAACTGTATTATTGGCACCCTTTTTATTCACCCTGTACACCTCAGACTTCCGCTTCAGCTCCGGGAACTGCCATCTCCAAAAGTTTTCTGATGACTCCTCCATCGTTGGATACATCACCAACGACAACGAGGAGGAGTACAGAGCTGTGGTGGAGAGCTTCACAGAGTGGAGCAAGGAAAACCACCTACAGCTCAACATCAGCAAGACGAATGAGATGGTGGTGGACCATCGGCGGAGCAAGAGGAAGCCCTCAACTATCCATCATCATCCATGGTTGCCGGGGCAGAGCCAACGTTTCAGTCAAGCGACGCCGCCCCCACACACAACAGCGGTGTGATTGGCAGAATCGACTGTCAATCAAAATTGTTCCGTTGAGACCACCGCAACACTTCCGTCAAATTAGTGAATACAGCTGTACTGTACCCACTCTGCAGTCTGTCAATAAAGCTTTCAATCAATCAATCAATCAATCAGACAAATGCATAGAAAAGCCCTTATTATAACCAAATAACAAAAAATTATATTATTGTTTATGAAAATGTTTTAGCCCTATGCTTGCCTATTATTTTAATGGCAACAAATAAAATAATAATAATAAAATGAATAAATAAAATGTTAGAGGAGTGGAGGGGGGGGGGGCAGAGCGAGGTGGGTGTTAGAGGAGTGGAGGGGGGGGGGGGCAGAGCCTCATAAAGCTAACATTAGCTGCACTCATAGGAGCCTGTTGATGTAGCCCTCATAAAGCTAACATTATAGCTGCACTCATAGGAGCGTGTTGATGTAGCCTCATAAAGCTAACATAGCTGCACTCATAGTAGCGTGTTGATGTAGCCTCATAAAGCTAACAAGAGTATATGTAATACTGTGGTTGTGGCCTTTAACTATAGTTAGCAGCTCATAGCTAACATAACAATACTGTGGTTAAGGCCTGCAGCAGCTCAGTAGCTAACATAACAACACTGTAGTTAAGGCCTTTAACCAGCAGCTCACTGCATGGTGCACTTTAAAGATAATTAGATTAGTATATTTGTGAGGTTACTGATTTATTATTTACATTGAAAAGATACAGAGATAATTTGTTAAAGCTGGACCAGCGCACTACACCTAGGTTAGTAAATCCTAGGCCCCATCCACTCCCTCTGCTAAAGCTCCACTCCTGCACTAAAGTCAGGGATTCAGTTGGACTCAGATCTGCTGCGTTCCCCCCTACCTGGTGACAGTGTACATCTACTCTCATAAAGTAGGGAATCCACCCTGCTACACAAACATCTCAAAACAAACTGGTCAGACTACTGCTTGACCTTACTCCTAGAACCCACCTCACCCCTGCCCACTTTGACAACCTAGGATGGCTAGTAGACGACAGAGTACAGCAACTTGCAATGGGCCTGGTCTAGATACACTACACGACCAAGGTACCCGGTGTACATGTCAAAATACTTCCCAAAGGTCAGTGAATACCACGACCACAACACCCTGCAGAGCTCCACAAATCATGTTAAACCCAGATTCGGCTAACAGGGGAGCTAACAGGGGAGCTAAAGAGGCTAACAGGGGAGCTAACAGGGGAGCTAACAGCTGCAGCTAAAGAGGCTAACAGGGGAGCTAACAGGGGAGCTAAAGAGGCTAACAGGGGAGCTAACAGGGGAGCTAACAGCCGCAGCTAAAGAGGCTAACAGGGGAGCTAACAGGGGAGCTAAAGAGGCTAACAGGGGAGCTAACAGGGGAGTCAAGTTAAGTCAAGAGTTTTATGCTAAAGAGGCTAACAGGGGAGCTACTAACTAAGTCTCTGCTTCAGAAAGGTTTAGCCCAATATACAGAATTGCTAATTGTACATTACCTTTTACAGTAAAACTGAACATGAAAGGCATGCATCCCATACAATGCATGTAGCACTGTGAGTACATCTGAAACACATTAATTAGAGGCACAACATTTCTGCAGAAAATTATCTGCTTATATAAGTACACATATCATCTAATGAAATATTAAGTGTTTTATAGACAACTTTAAACAGCTAACTTTATACAGTTTAAAGGAACACGCCAACATTTTGGAAAATTCGCTCAGTCTTAGCACAATGATAGCCTAGCTTAGCACAATGAATGGAAGCGGGCATGACTGGTTAGCCTAGGCATTGTCCAACTAACACCTCTCCCGAAGGCTACCCAGTCATGTCCGCTTCCATTCATTGTGCTAGGCTAACATGCAGCTTAGCTATCCTACAGTCAGGAAATATACAATCAAAATACAACTCCCAAACGTTCCTGTAAACATGTTGTGACCTGTGTATTTACCACGTCTCCCAGTCACACAAGTCACACGAGTCTCCAAGTCACACAAGTGTCCAAGTCACACGAGTCTCCAAGTCACACAAGTCTCCAAGTCACACGAGTCTCCAAGTCACAAGAGTCACACGATTCTCCAAGTCACACAAGTCTCCAAGTCACACGAGTCTCCAAGTCACACGAGTCTCCAAGTCACACAAGTCTCCAAGTCACACAAGTCTCCAAGTCACAAAAGTCACACGAGTCTCCAAGTCACACAAGTCTCCAAGTCACACGAGTCTCCAAGTCACACAAGTCACACGAGTCTCCAAGTCACACAAGTCACACGAGTCTCCAAGTCACACGAGTCTCCAAGTCACAAGAGTCACATGAGTCTCCAAGTCACACAAGTCTCCAAGTCACACAAGTCTCCAAGTCACACAAGTCTCCAAGTCACACAAGTCACACAAGTCTCCAAGTCACATGAGTCTCCAAGTCACACAAGTCTCCAAGTCACATGAGTCTCCAAGTCACACGAGTCTCCAAGTCACACGAGTCACACGAGTCTCCAAGTCACACGAGTCTCCAAATCACTGCATAGTGCACTTTAAAGATAATTAGATTAGTATCTTTGTGAGGTTACTGATTTATTATTTACATTGAAAAGATACAGAGATAATTTGTTAAAGCTGGACCAGCGCACTACACCTAGGTTAGTAAATCCTAGGCCCCATCCACTCCCTCTGCTAAAGCTCCACTCTAATACTCCTGCACTAAAGTCGGGGATTCAGTTGGACTCAGATCTGCTGCGTTCCCCCCTACCTGGTGACAGCGTACATCTACTCTCATAAAGTAGGGATAATCCACCCTGCTACACAAACATCTCAAAACAAACTGGTCAGACTACTGCTTGACCTTACTCCTAGAACCCACCTCGCCCCTGCCCACGTGACAACGGCTTAGAGTAGACGACAGAGTACAGCAACTTGCAATGGGCCTGTCTACAAGATACACTATACACGATCAAGCATATGTGTACATGTCAAAATACTTCCCAAAGGTCAGTGAATACCACGACCACAACACCATAGAGGGAGCTCCACAAATCATGTTAAACCCAGATTCGGCTCAAACAGGAACACGTTTCGCAATTATGCCACATCAATGTGGAACGCCCTACCCAAAGCTGTAAAGGAATGTGAATCACTACCCACTTTCAAAACCACTCTCAAAGAACACCTACGGGAGACTGCAATTCAAAACTGGCCCCTGTAAATGTCCTAACCCAACCCCCTCCAATGTACAGTAAAGTACCAAACATGGTTTTGTCAATATTCCAATGTACAGTTGTGCTTGTGCAGTACAGTGTCCCCCACCCACCCCTCCTACCCAACCTACCCCCCCCCCCCCCCACCCCACCTATAATGTACGGTTCTACGTCAAATGTATATACTCTCTTTTCTAGACTCTTTTTGTATCACAAACAGTAGGCCCTACTGTATTTGCAAATCTGGTATGTCATAAATGTATAGAAGTGTCTATCTGTATGTAACATGTCATGTTATGATGAATTGAAAATGGGGGACCCTGATGTAAACAAGACGAAAGTCTTTCTCTGGTCTGCATGCCCTTAACAATTTTATGTATTGAGCTGTACTGTATTGTACCCATTCTGCAATCTGTTAACAAAGTTTTCAATCAATCAATCAAAACCGTGGTCAGTCTGTGCGGAGAAACAAGGAAGAGCATGGTTGCCAGATCGGATTAACAATATCCGAACCGCCCATTATTATCAAAGGTTTGTCAGATGAAGGCAGACTCTCAAATCTGGCAACACTGATGCGTTGCATTGTGGGGGATCCCGGTTTGAAATTTGAATTGAAGCGCGTTACAGACAGAGCCTGCACCACGTCGTGACCAACTGTTGCATCTTCTCCTCAGGTAATTGTGCAACACATATATTTTATTATTTATAAGTAATGCGTGCCGCTGATATAAATGAGTGCTGTTTAGTCTGTGTTTTCAGTGACTACTGTAACGTTATTAGCTCGATATTATGAAACTGGCGGGATCTGTAAACTGGCTAACGTTATGAGAGCTAACGTTGGTACCTACTGTACCCGGAGCTGCTAACTGGCTAACGTTATGAGGGCTAACGTTGGTACCTACTGTACCCGGAGCTGCTAACTGGCTAACGTTATGAGAGCTAACGTTGGTACCTACTGTACCCGGAGCTGCTAACTGGCTAACGTTATGAGAGCTAACGTTGGTACCTACTGTACCCGGAGCTGCTAACTGGCTAACGTTATGAGAGCTAACGTTGGTACCTACTGTACCCGGAGCTGCTAACTGGCTATCATTCAGGTGGGGCTTATAGTGTGAAAAGTATGCTAACCCTACTGTCATGCACTGTCATGCACTAGGCTTTCAGTGCGACTTCCCTGCCCCCCCTCGGCCAGTCAGACCACAACCTTGTGAGGCTTGTATCCACATACACGCCTCTCATTAAGAGACAGCCTCCGACCACCATGTCTGTCCCACAGTGGTCTGACGACGTCGAGGAGGAGCTACAGGAGTGTTTCAGGTCGACAGACTGGGATATGTTTGAGAGGGCCCACGGTGATGACATTGATGGACTATCCCACTGCATCACAGACTACATCAGGTTCTGTGAGGAGAGCATCGTACCCACAAAGAGGGTACGCTGCTTCTCAAACAATAAACCCTGGATTAGCAAGGACATTAAACACCTGCTAAACAGGAAAAAGAGGGCCTTCATGGCAGGGGACACTGAGCAGGCCAGGGCTGTCCAAAGGGAGCTCAAAAAAGAGCTAAGGGCAGCCAAGGTCAGCTACAAGGACAGGCTGGAGGGCAGACTACAGGCCAACAACACCAGGGAGGTGTGGGCGGGGGTCAGGAAGATCACTGGTTTCAAACAGCAGGGCACAGCTGTGGAGGGCCCTCCAGAGCGTGCAAACGAGTTCAACTCGTTTTTCAACCGCTTTGACCAGAGTGGCCTCCCCACACCCCTCCCCCCACCCATCGACACCAGCACCAGATCACACCTACAAAGCAGCCCCCCCACCCCCCACCCACCCACACCCATCAGCAACGGCACCCCACCCCCAACACCAGCAGACTGCCCACCACCCCCAACCCTGACGATCACAACCAGTCAGGTCAGTAGGCAGCTCTCCAAAATTAACGTAAACAAGGCCAGAGGACCGGACAACACCAATCCCAGGGTGCTCAAGGTATGTGCAGAGCAGCTGGCAGCACCGCTCCAGCATCTTTTCAACCTCTCCCTGAGGCTGGAGAGGGTGCCCCAGCTCTGGAAGACCTCCTGCATTGTCCCGGTGCCCAAGAAGGGACGTCCCAGCACCCCCAATGACTACAGGCCAGTCGCTCTGATGTCACACGTCATGAAGACGTTTGAGAGACTGGTCCTGCAACACCTCAAGCCCCTGGTGCGTGACTCCCTCGACCCCCTGCAGTTTGCATACCAGGCAAACATCGGGGTGGAGGATGCCATCATCTACATGCTCCACAGAGCGTACACGCACCTGGAGAAGCCGCGCAGCTCAGTGAGGATTATGTTCTTTGATTTCTCCAGCGCCTTCAACACCATCCAGCCGTCACTGCTAGCGGAGAAGCTCTCTGCGATGCAGCTGGAGCACGGCTTGGTGGCCTGGATCAAGGACTACCTCACTGAGAGGCCACAGTACGTCAGACTAAAGGACAGTCAGTCTGACGTACTGGTGAGCAACACCGGCGCCCCCCAGGGAACTGTGCTGTCACCCTTCCTCTTCACCCTCTACACCTCAGACTTCTGCCGCAACTCCAGCGGGTGCCACCTGCAGAAGTTCTCAGACGACTCCTCCATCGTAAGCTACATCACCGACGATGATGAGGAGGAGTACAGAGCCCTGGTGGAGAGCTTCGTGGGGTGGAGCGACAGCAACCACCTCCAACTCAACACCAGTAAGACCAAGGAGCTGGTGGTGGACTTCCGGAGGGGCAAGAAGAGGCCCCCCCCGATTCCCATCTCCATCCGAGGGGTGGATGTGGAGATGGTGGACTCATACAAGTTCCTTGGGGTACACCTGAACAATAAACTGGACTGGTCGGACAACACAGAGGCCCTCTACAGGAAGGGACAGAGCAGGCTGACTCAGGTCCTTCAATGTGTGCAACAAACTGCTGCAGTCTTTTTACCAGTCTGTTGTGGCCAGCATCCTCTTCTATGCTGTGGCATGCTGGGGAGGCTACATCAACTCAAGGGACACCAACAAGCTCAACAAGCTGGTGAGGAAGGCTAGCTCCGTGGTGGGAGTCGAGCTACCTAGACTTGAGGTGATGGTAGAGAGGGGGATGATAAAGAAGCTGGATGCCATCATGGAGAACCCCTACCACCCCCTCTACGACGAGCTAGTCAAGATGAGAAGCTCGTTCAGCCACAGACTCATCCCCCCCCGACACTCAACTAACCGCCTCGGACAGTCCTTCATACCAGCGGCCATCAGGCTCCACAACAGTGGGCAGCGACTAGCAGCCTCCAGGCCCCACAACAGGGGGCAGCGACAGCGACTGCTACCAGACATTGACCTGGGACTTATAGGAACCCAAGGGGGACAAAGTAGACTACCCTGGTACTTTGATTAATGTATACTCAGTAGATAGTAAATTATAACACTACCTCATGCATACTGCACCTTATGTGACACTGTGAATAATGTGAATATTCCTCAGCTAGTCAGATAGTAAATTATATTGACCATATTGATCAAATTGTTTACACTGCCTGTGTTGTCTTTTACTACCTGTATACTGTGTTGTTTTACTACCTGTACCCCTCCCCCCTCCCCCCCCCATGCTGCTATGATGCCTGAATTTCCCCAAGGGGATCAATAAAGGAATATCTTATCTTATCTTATCTTATCTTAATAAACTAACCTACACTGTAACACGCAACACTTTGATGAGTATTGTTACTCAGCTGATAGAGTTGTAATAAAATATATAATTTCATTGTTGCAAATACTGTTACAGTGCTGGATCTCATCAATGAGATGAACGCAGAAGACAGCTCAAGAACAACTACTTCAAGTGGTCGTAAGTGATGTATACATTTTTTTTTATTGTGTGTGTGACTGTGTATATATAATATATACTTTTTAATCTGGGACATCATTTCAAAGAGTCATCCTGTAATGCCTTCTCTCTCTCTCTCTCTCTCTCTCTCTCTCTCTCTCTCTCTCTCTCTCTCTCTCTCTCTCTCTCTCTCTCTCTCTCTCTCTCTCTCTCTCTCTCTCTCTCTCTCTCTCTCTCTCTCTCTCCCAAGACAGTCAAGATCTACCGGTACTAAGTGGTCATGCTTGTAAGTGATGTATAAAATGTTTTATTGTGCGTGTGTGACTGTGTATATATATACTTTTTAATCTGGGACTTTCAGGTTAGCACAGGTTAGTCACACTGCACCCACTGTGTACATTAACACTAGGGGTGTGGATAAAGTAATGGATGCATTGTGATGTACAGTGTGTTTTGAGAACTAAACATTCTGCTGAAAGCTATAGAGTTCTAGAATTCCAAATAAATAAAAAAAAACGAAAACCTTGTTGTTGGAGCCATTCTATTGTGTTCTTATTGTATCTATCATTTGTTTACATTTTGTTTCTGCCCCTCTGTAATCATTTACCCCACCTAGTATCCAAAGGCCGGTAGTGCATGTTGAGAGTGGGGGCGGGGACTCTTGGAATCTCAGGTGGTTTAATGAGCAGGAAGAGAAGGCCTAGGCATGGTAAAAAATGTTTGGTGAAGGTGCCAGGTCATATATTTTTCTTTAAACCACATCAGTGTTAGAATACTATTATTTATGAGTATTGGAATCTTTCTTTTGGTGTTTTATTTAGATGCTTAAAATAAATCTATAATTTAATTCATAATACCTTGGATCTCGTTTTGGATTTTTTGGAATGTGCGTGTTAAAGACACTACCTGGTTGACCTACAAGAAGCCACTACATTAAAGTTTAAAGAACAATCCTACCATGGATGGAATTCCACACAATGGAGTTGAACTTGGAACAATACAGACAACAATGAAAACAGTGAGTAAATCAAGGACAACAATGAAAACAGTGAGTAAATCAAGTTAATGAAGAACCAAAGATGCTCATCTACTGTCTACCATTCATCTGTTGTTAACAGCAAGTGTTTTGAAGCTCAATGGAGATCATGATGTCACAACTGTGAATTAATTTACAAGTAAATCAAGTTAATGAAGAAACAAAGATGCTCATCTACTGTCTACAAGTCATCTGTTGTTGGAAGCAAATGTCACAAATGTCACAGAATCATGATGTCACAACTGTGAATGGATTTACAAGTAAAGCCTCACTGGAAATGCTGTATTGAATTGGATGTTTGGAACAAAGAGCTGTGACTGGAAATCAAAATGGCCGATGCTGCTAAACCCAGTCATGAGGAAATGTTATGGAAGTTGATTGGCACTCGGCGAAGTAGGCTGGGCATGTTGACAAAGAAAAAGAATGAAATCATCACACTCATGAAAAAAGACAAGAAAGATGATATGGACTATCATGTTTGCATGTTCAATGATATGTTGTCAACATTTATGGAGATGCAAGTGGCTGTGCAGCACATGTTGCCTGAAGAGGAAAAAGAGGCTGATCATGCCAGCTGGTTTGAACCAAAGCTCTTGGATTTCAAAGACTTTCTTAGTCAAGTTAACATGTGGTTGCATGGTGTGCTGGAGTTTGATGATAAGGATGCCGATGACCATGACTTGCCAAGTAATTTGGGTTTAAATGTTGATGTTACATCAGAATGTGCTGTAAAGTTGAAAGAGGATTCAAACCTACAGGATATGATCCATCCCCATGACAGCATCTCTGCTGTTTCTAGCACAAAGACACATGCATCCATAACATCAAAAGCATCATCTGCTAGACTAAGAGCAAAGGCCGAGCATGCTGCTTTGGAGGCTAAAGCTACAATCTTGCAAAGGAAACACATGCTTGATATGGAAGAATCCAGACTAAAATCACAAAGAGAAGCACTGGAAATTGAAGCTGAGCTGGCTGCTTCAATTGCAAAAATAAAGATCCTGGAACTGGAAGAGGGTGAAAAATCCTCTCTTGCTCGGGCAAGAATAAGAACATCACTGGATGGCAAAGCAAGTTGGAATGGAAGTGAGCAAAATAATTTTCATGAATACAAACCATCGTTAACACAGAAACATCCTCCAGCATTACAGGATGTATCCAATGCCACTGAATACATGATTCCAAAAGGGAGACCAAGTCTTTGCAAATCAAGGCCCCATTCTCTTGCTCTGCATACAAGCTTGAGACAAACACCATTGACCAATACAGCAGGTGCCAATGTATTTGACTCTCAAAGAGCAGGTTACAGACAGGATGATGTGAACAATAACCAGAATGCTCTTGCTAATGCTATCCAAAGACAAAATGACATCACTCAATTCCTGATAAAGCAACAGCAGAGCTCTCTACTGCCAACAAGAGACATACCAGTGTTTAGTGGTGACCCACTTCATTATAGGTCATTCATTAAAGCCTTCCAACATGGGATTGAGAGTAAAACCGATAACATGCAAGACAGACTTTACTATTTGGAGCAGTACACAACAGGCCAACCGAGAGAACTCATTCGCAGCTGTTTACACATGGATCCTACAAGAGGATACAACAAAGCAAGACAACAGCTTCAGTTAAACTTTGGCAATGAGATGAAAATAACAACTGCCTATATGGATAAAGCCCTGAGCTGGCCAGTCCTTAGAGCAGAAGATGGTAATGGTTTGCGTTCCTATGCACTGTTTTTGAGAGGCTGTTGTAATACAATGCAGGATATGGAGCACATGATGGAGTTGGAAAATCCAACGCATCTCAGAACCATCGTCTCAAAGTTACCATTCAAGCTCCGTGATAAATGGAGATCAGCCGTGTGTGACTTTCAGGAAAGATACGAAAGAAGAGCCAGGTTTGGAGATCTAGTAAAGTTTGTGGAGAAGCAAGCCAGAATAGCATTGGACCCAGTCTTTGGGGACATTCAAGACTTTGCAACTCAAAAACCAGGTACAAAGCCTAAGTATACAGACTCAATGCAAAAAGCTAAACCGCCCAGCAGAGGGAGCAGTTTTGCAACAAAGATAACTGCTATACCAGAAAAAGTTGTGGAGTCAAGCCTGACTAGAAACAAAGAACAGGACAACATAGTGGATGCTTCTAAAAAACGCTGCACTTTTTGTGATAATGGGCATGCATTGGAATTCTGTCAGAAGTTGAAACACAGACCAAACGAGGAGAAAGTTGAGTTTCTCAGAAGCAAAGGACTGTGTTTTGGATGTCTCACAAGGGGACATATGAGCAAGAACTGTCAGAAGCGCATGACCTTCTTCACATATTGGTTCTGCCCCCTTACAGTGGAGATCACAAGGTATGAGATACCTCGGAATAAACATCCGGACACCTATAGACACGATTTTTGATTCTAATGGTCCACACCTCTTGAAGACAATTAGGGAGGATATTAAGAGATGGACAGTGTTACCCATTTCATTATGGGGTAGAGCAGAGATAATAAAAATGAATATTTTACCTAGAATATCATTTATAATATCAGCTGTTCCACTCAAATTCCCCTCGTATTGGTTTAAAGAGATAAATAAGCTATTTACAGGTTTCTTATGGAGGGAGAAGACACCTAGAATCAGCTACAAGAAATTGATGAGACCAAGAAATAGCGGTGGACTTAGTATTCCGGATGTTTACTCATACTATCTCTCTTATAATGCCAGATTCCCCTTGTCATGGGGTTACATATGCAAGACCGAAATAGGCAGTTGGAAATGGATTGAAGAGAATATTTTATCAGAACTTAGTAAGACGGTATCCTTGGTATCATTATGGTTTCACCCCAAACCTAACTTTAAAATGGATAACCCGATAATAAGATTTTCATGTGAGATAATCAAAACCCTACAGAAACGGCTAGCCTTCAAAGGGATCTCTTTACCTTCATGCCCCATATGGTCTAACCCCCTGTTAATGGCTGGGGGCAGCACACTAGTAAATACTTCATGGCAGGGTAAAGGAATACATCAACTAGGACAGATTGTGAAGGATGGAGAGACGATACCTTTTAATGAATTGAAAGATCTGTATAATTTAAGAGATAGTGAATTCATGTTGTACTTTCAGTTGAGATCTGTAGTAAGATCAGTATCCATGAAAAATAGAGATATGGGGATACATAAGGATTTGGATGACAGACTAAGAAGGATCGCTTCAGAAAGGAGGTCAGTATCTAAGATCTATAGGTTACTGTCACTTAGCTCATCAGATGGCCTGGCCTCCATTAAACAGCAGTGGGAGAGGGATTTGAAGGTCTCCTTGACTGCTCCACAATGGGAGACGGTTTTAAAAAATACAACAACATCATCAAAATGTGTAAGATATAAAATGATACAATTAAAGGTAGTTCATCGAGCTTATATTACACCATGTAAAATAAAAAAAATGGATCAAACCATCTCAGATTTGTGCTGGCATGGATGTGGGGAGGTAGGAACACTCATCCACATGTTGTGGCATTGCCCCACAGTGAAGAGTTTTTGGCACAAGGTCATTTTAAGACTATCCTCTATTCTCAGTGTTAAGATACCCTTATGTCCAAAAGTCTGCCTCTTGGGCATAGGGGTAGTTGGTATACAATCAGCACTTACGCAACGCATCATTACACTAGCACATATGTCAGTTAAGCGTACTATCATGATGAACTGGAAGATCCAAAAGCCAAATTGTTTCTGCATGGACACCTGGATGAGGGATTTCATGGACCTATTGACAATGGAACGAGCAGCCTCAATGCTCGCTGAAGATGACCATGGAGAGGACGGTCCCTGGATCTATATAAGGACATATTTGGAGAATACTTATGACTGAAAGCAGGAGTGTTTGATCTGCACCCCCCCCACCCCCCCCCATTTTGTTAGTATGTTTTGTCTGTATTGTACCGTTTGTGAGTTTTGTTTTGTCTGTATTGTACTGTATTGTATTGTTTATTGTTTGAGTTTAGTTTTGTCTGTATGGTACTGTATTTATGTTGAGCTGTTTTGTGTTTCAAACTATTAATAATAAAAAAAAAGAAGCGCATGACCTGTCAACAATGCCAGCGAAACCACCCCACTCTGTTGCACAGAGAAATTGAAAATAAAGGAAGCATGCAAGCAGAGGTAAATGTTTCCAAAGAAGCCACCAAAGACAAAGCTCCAGTAACCAGTGCAATGGTCTCTCTAGATATCAGCGGCTCTACTGGGGCCGGTAACAAAGAATGTGCGCTTGCCATCGTACCAGTTCACGTAAAGCTCTCGAAAGGAAGCAAGATTGTGCACACATATGCCTTTCTGGACAATGGAAGCACCGGTACATTTTGTACTGAAAAGTTGATGACGAAGCTAAATGCTACAGGAAAAAAGGTGGAGATGCTTCTGACAACAATGGGCCAAGATACCAGGCAGTCAAGGCTTGTTCCCAGTTTTAAAGTTTCTGGACTAGAAGTGGCTGCTCTTGAGAGTGATTCTTTCCTGCAATTGCCAGAATGCTATACTCAACAAAGCATTCCTGTCACAAAGGACAACATTCCTACAGAAGACGATATCCGACAGTGGCCATATCTAATGGATGTTGAGTTAATGCAAATTGATGCCGATGTTGAGCTACTGATTGGTGTCAACACACCTAAGGCTTTGGAACCATGGAGAATCGTCAGCAGTGAAGGTAATGGGCCTTACGCTATAAAGACTCTCCTTGGATGGGTGGTCAATGGGCCACTCCATAATAACATCGGCCTGGATGAATGTGGTCATCCTAGCATTAGTGTCAACCGTACATCCATTGAAAGAGTGGAGGAACTGCTAATCAAGCAGTATAATCAAGACTTTCTAGAGCAGCATGATACAGACAAAAGCGAGATGTCGATGGAAGACCAAGAGTTCATGCAGATTGTGTCCAGCTCTGCTATGCTAAAAGATGGGCACTATCATTTGAAACTACCCTTTCGGAAGAAGGATGTAAAGATGCCTAATAATCGCCCATTGGCGGAGCAGCGAGCACTGCACCTCTTGAAAAAGTTCAAAAAGAATAACACATTCTTTGAGGAGTACAAAGGCTTTCTTCAGGATGTTATCGACAAAGGATATGCTGAAATGGTTCCCCAAGAGCAAGTAAAACGTGACGACGGGAAAGTGTGGTACATTCCACATCACAAGAGTTTACCATCCAAGAAAGAAAAGAATTCGTGTTGTGTTTGATTGTGCCTCATCTTTCCGGGGTGCATCCCTGAATCAAGAGCTTCTCCAAGGACCTGATTTAACAAACTCCCTCATCGGCGTGCTCCTCCGTTTTCGCCAGAGTCAAATTGCCCTCATGGCTGACGTGGAAGGAATGTTCCACCAGGTAAAGGTAGCAGATGAAGATGTTGACCTGCTGCGTTTCCTCTGGTGGCCTAATGGTGACATCAGCCAAGAGCTTGTTGGCCTAATGGTGACATCAGCCAAGAGCTTGTTGAGTACAGAATGACTGTGCACCTGTTCGGTGCCGTATCCTCTCCAAGCTGTGCCACCTTCGCACTGAGGAAGACCGCGGATGACAATCAGGATGACTTTCCACAGGAGGTAATCAATACCATCAAAGAGAACTTTTATGTGGATGACTGTTTGAAGTCTGTCAAAACCGAAGGTCAGGCCTTGTCACTGTATCAAGGCCTCAAGGAGGTGTGTTCCAAGGGAGGATTCAAGCTGACCAAATGGATAAGCAATTGTCGCTCTGTACTCTCTCGGATTCCTGAAGAGGACAAGGCCAAAGAGGTAAAAAACCTTGACTTGGATAGGGAGAGTCTCCCTATGGAAAGAGCTCTAGGAGCCCAATGGAACATTGAACTTGACACGTTCAACTTCAACATGGCAGTAAAAGAACAGCCCACTACAAGACGAGGCATCCTCTCAGTTGTCAGCTCTGTGTACGATCCCCTGGGATTTCTGTCTCCAGTCATACTAACTGCCAAGATAATTCTACAGAATTTGTGTAGGATCGGATGTGGCTGGGATGCAGACGTTCCAGACACGATTGCTCAACAGTGGCGTAGATGGCAAACTGAATTGCCCCAGCTGGATGCATTCTATGTGGACAGATGTTTCCTACCAAGAGACTTTGAGATAAAGACAGCCCAGTTACATCATTTCTGTGATGCCAGTGAAGCAGGGTATGGGACAGTGACCTACCTTCGCTTCACAAGTGACAAGGATGACATACATACTGCCTTCGTCATGGGGAAAGCTAGAGTGTCTCCGTTAAAGCAGACTACCATTCCAAGACTTGAGCTTACAGCCGCAGTCTTGGCTGTTCGTATGGACAAGATGCTAAGACGTGAACTACAGTTTCAACTTGATGAATCAGTCTTCTGGTCTGACAGCATGACTGTCCTGAAGTACATCTCTAACAGAACTAAAAGATTCCAGACCTTTGTAGCAAACAGAGTGGCCACCATCACAGATCTGTCAAAGCCATCTCAATGGAGATACATCTGCTCTAAGTTAAACCCTGCTGATGAGGCCTCTCGTGGTCTGCGAGTTGATGCTTTCTTGAAGTCAAAAAGGTGGATCCAAGGCCCGGGATTCCTCTCAGGCCCTGAATCACATTGGCCAAGATCTCCTGAAGAGATTGATGCTGTTTCTGTTGACGATCCTGAGGTGAAAAAAGATGTCTCTGTCTACAGTACAGTCATAAACAAAGACGAAGCTGCCACATGGAAACTCATTAATCACTTCTCATCATGGTATGACCTCAAAGTAGCTGTGGCATGGATGCTGAAAGTTAAAAAGATGCTTCGATTGCAATGCCAAGAAAGAAAAAGCGCACAAAAGACACTTGGACAAGTTGATTACACGCAGCAGCAAGGTAAATTTGCAGGTCTTTCAGTTGATGACATGGTCCAAGCAGAGGAGGCAGTCATATGCTTTGTCCAAGGTCAGAGTTTTTCTGAAGAGATTGCTGCACTGAGAACGGGCACAGTAAAGAAAACCAGCCCATTGTACAGACTGGATCCAGTGTTGGTGAACGGAGTTCTGAGGGTAGGTGGAAGGCTCAGCAAGTCTGCCTTACCCGAGGAAGTTAAACACCCAGCCATCCTTCCCAAGGACAGTCATGTTTCAAAACTGATCCTTTGTCACATACACAAGCTGGTAGGACACAGTGGAAGAAATCACATGCTGTCCAGGTTGCGACGGAAATATTGGATTCTCTGTGCAAATTCTGCAGCAAGAACTGTTATCCGGAAATGTGTAATCTGTCGACGCAAACATGGAAAGGTGGGAGAACAGAAGATGGCTGATCTTCCCACAAACAGAATCTCTCCAGACCTACCTCCTTTCACGCATGTAGGAGTGGATTATTTCGGACCTATCGAGGTTAAGAGAGGAAGATCCACTGTGAAAAGGTATGGTGTAATATTTACATGCCTGACCTGCAGAGCTGTTCATCTTGAAATGGCTCACTCCCTGGACACAGACTCTTGCATTAGTGCCCTTCGGCGATTCATATGTAGAAGAGGACAAGTGCTAGAGATGACGTCAGATAATGGCACCAACTTCATCAGCTCTAATCGTGAGCTAAAAGAAGCCTTGAAGCAATTGAAGCAAGACAAGATTCAAAGGGTAATGCTACAGGATGGTATAAAGTGGAAATTCAATCCTCCCCACGGAGCCCACCACGGGGGGGTTTGGGAGCGGCTCATTCGTCAAGTAAAGAGTGTCCTTCAATCCGTCCTGACACAGCAAACCATTGATGATGAAGCTCTGCAGACAGCCGTATGTGAGGTGGAAGCCATTCTCAATGATCGTCCAATTACTTCAGTCTCAGATGACCCAAATGACCTTGAGCCTCTTACACCAAACCATCTTATTCAGCTCAAGGGTAAACCAATCTTACCTCCAGGTCTGTTCACCCAAGAAGATTCGTATGCTCGGAGGAGATGGAGGCAAGTGCAGTATCTCTCAAACCTCTTCTGGAAAAGATGGACATCTGAGTATCTTCCTATAATGCAGCAACGCCAAAAGTGGAACAGCATAAAAAGGAGTTTAAGCCCTGGAGACTTGGTACTCATAGTGGACAGCTCAGCTCCACGCAACTCATGGCTGATGGGACGAATCATTGACACCATGCCAGACTCCAGAGGTCTGGTTCGTCGTGTTCGAGTTAAAACAAAGAGCGGCGTATTGGAGAGACCTATCACCAAGCTTTGTTTGCTCCTGGAAGAAGCAACATCTTGACATTGAATCAGCGGACTCATCGACACCTACACACATACTGATTGACACCGATCATTGAACAATGCACACTCTCAAGAAGAGCAAGAAACGCATGGACTTTGAAAACCTGTAAAAAAGAATATATATATAAACTAGTTTTCATGGTAATTGCTGCTTATATTATATGGGCTCCTTTTCTATTGATAATTGCCTTGCTTGGCAATTAGGGGCCGGTGTGTTGGAGCCATTCTATTGTGTTCTTAGTGTATCTATCATTTGTTTACATTTTGTTTCTGCCCCTCTGTAGTCATTTACCCCACCTAGTATCCAAAGGCCGGTAGTGCATGTTGAGAGTGGGGGGCGGGGACTCTTGGAATCTCAGGTGGTTTAATGAGCAGGAAGAGAAGGCCTAGGCATGGTAAAAAATGTTTGGTGAAGGTGCCAGGTCATATATTTTTCTTTAAACCACATCGGTGTTAGAATACTATTATTTATGAGTATTGGAATCTTTCTTTTGGTGTTTTATTTAGATGCTTAAAATAAATCTATAATTTAATTCATAATACCTTGGATCTCGTTTTGGATTTTTTTGGAATGTGCGTGTTAAAGACACTACCTGGTTGACCTACAAGAAGCCACTACACTTGTAGTTCTGACCCTGTCCCTGACTAACGTTACTACATCCGTCAACTTCGTCAAGTGATCTCTTTTGCACAGAGAACACCCACGGATGCCACTGTAGCTCTCCCTGGACTCCTATATCTGTGCTATACTAACTCTGGTCTGTACCTCTGCATTAGGAGAGCTCTCTCTTCTCCCCTACATGTATTCAGAGGACCAGCACAAACTTGTAATCTTAGTTTACAAGATTACACTTTATGACCTGTTTAGTGAACAGGTCATTCTGCGCTGTTGTGTGGGTGTCAACATTTAGAATCACGTCTTACTCCCACATGGCTCAAATCACTGTTTGGTTATGGTCCACTGGTATTGGGGAGTTCATAATTATCTTTTGTCTTCACAGGTGAACCCATGGTGGCAGGTGATGCAGGTGTCTGGGATAACTACAGTGTCAAGAAACAGCTACTCCATTCATGGTGAGACTACTAAAAGACTGATCCCATATATCCCACAATAAAGACTGATCTAGTGTTGTAGATATAGCCCACAATAAAGACTGATCTAGTGTTGTAGATATAGCCCACAATAAAGACTGATCCAGTGTTGTAGATATAGCCGACAATAAAGACTGATCCAGTGTTATAGATGTAAAACAAAGAGCTCCCACAAACTTGCCGTCTTCACTTGCAGTTAAAACAAGTGAAGAAACAAACAGACTCAAAACCTACCTGTTCTCCCAAGCATTCAACCTTCCTTACCCATAACCACCCTCCTCCAACTCGCCACCATTTCCCCCTGCCCCACGTTCTCTCCTCTCCTGCCCCCCCCACCCCCCTTGGTTTTCCCTTACTCTCCTCCTGACTGTCTCCCCTACTCACTCCCGTATTTGTTATCCGTTACTTGTGGTTTTATGTTCCTGTGTATTTCTTATTGTCCTCCGTTTCCCTGTGGTTCTATGTTTCTTTGTTTCTTTTTTGCCTATTGTCAGCGACTTTGGGTCTTTGAAAAGCACTATACAAAATAAATGAATAATTATTATTATTATTATAGTATAGCTACATTTTTCAATATTCAGATTATGTGATCACAGTACTGTACATCTATGTGCCTACCTGGCCCATATTTCTTGACATGCAAATGGGCAAGCACAACCAATATTACCCCCCCCATTAAAGAGAATTTCTGTTCCATTCTTATTTAAACATTTTCTTTTAGGGTCCGTGAGACGCAATGGCAGCAGTAAAAGTGCATCTGATGCAGACATAGACAAATGCATCAAAATGTGGCTGCAGCTTGCATCAGACAGAGATGGTGGAAGGAGAGAGCGGGCCTTGAGACAAGATCATTTTGAGTAAGTTGTAGTCTGTCACATATACTTTGTGCATGACACAAATAATCTTTCCAATAATTGTTTACAGGCAGATTATTTCACTTATAATAGCCTACACTATCACAATTTATTACATGGCGTTTTCACATTCGCCGAAATGCTTGCTTGTGATTGGTCAATAGCGCTCGTCAGAGGTCCGTTATTACTCGATAACGGACCTCTGCCGAACAATAATGACTGCTGTGCACAGCTGTAGCAATCAAGCCCACTGTCATCAGTGCAATCAGACCACAGATCTGCCGGCTACTGCCGGCGATGACAGCGGGAGCGACAGAACTGCGTCTGCATTTGATCTCGTCTTGTCGATGGTCTAAAATTAATTGGGTATATTGTTAGTAAGTTAGCCATGTAATAAGCGGGATTATGTATAGCCTATACTCGGTCATTGTCGCAAAATAATTGACCTTCTCTGACGTTTAAAACACCTGGGCTGCGCCTCTGTGTTCTAAACTCCGTGTCGGTCAATTATTTTGCGACAATGACCTCGTAGCTATACATTATCCCTTACTTATTGATTTATCACGGTGAAGACTATTGAAAAATCCACCCTGGTCTCAAACTTTTTACACCAAGTACCACCTGAGAACGTAGCTGGCTCTCCAAGTACCACCATATGACCGATGTTAAAATACAGTCTATTCAGCTATGCACAGTTCACGCAGGAGGCAAATGTATTCCTAATACCATTATTTTGTTACAAAGACTTAATTTCCTGCATTCTGGTGCAGGAATGTTTGAATTTTTACCATTTAAATTCCAGTGTTTGTGATGGGCATCACAAAGTATTGTATACAAAAAAAACACATATTCAATACATTTTCGAATTGTAACCCTTTAAATGCCAGTTTGTGTGATGGCATCACAAATTATTGTTAAAAATTATTATTATTGTTGCTGTGGCTCTTGTTGTATTTTGTTATCTTGCTTTCCTTCTCTCTCTCTTCTCTCTCTCTCCATCTCTCTCTATCTCATCCTCTTCTCTTCTGTCTTCGTTCTGTCGTTGAATTTGTAGTTCGTTCTTTTTATTTGCCTTTTTCACTTTTCGTGTAGGGCAGTAGTTCGGTGAGTGGAAGTCCCGTCCCCTCCACGTTGGGGACCAGCACGCCTCGCCGGGGCCGGCGACAGCTCCCCCAGACCCCTTGACTGACTTTGCGCTTGCTGTTAAATGATAAGCATATTAATAGTACTTTTAGCTCTCTTGTCTGTATATTATGGTAAACTAATGTTGAATTGAGCTAGCGCTCTCGGTATAGACTAAACACTCAATGCTGGAACAAGAAGTTCTTCTAATTTGTTCAATGTTCTCTTCTCCTTTTCAGGCAGTCCAAAGAACACAGTAAACAGCTTTTGCAGCCTCCTACTATGATGGTAAGTAATCAAGAATGTGTCTTTTTCCAAGAATGTGTCTTTTTCCAAACATGAGTGATCTTATAGGAAAAAGCATGACAATGAAGTCGTCATTGAAGTGAAAATGGAAAAAACATTATCCTACAGGCGAATGCAGATTGTGGAGGAGAGGCCCCTGGTCTGAGTTCAACTGGCCTGCCCTGTTCCAGGAGAGTGTAGTAATTAAAAGTGTACAGTATGCGTTGACATTTTTAGCTGTGACCACTCCAGCAAAGGTCTCTTTGGAGGCTTAAAGGAACACGCCAACTTTTTGGGAAATTAGCTTATTTGCCATCTACCTAGAGTTGGACAAGCAGATACATACCCTTTTCTTCTCTGTACATGCATTAGGCTTAGGGAACAACCGCGCCGTTAGCCTAGCTTAGCGTCATTCACTGGAAGTAGGTGTGTCAGTGTAGCCTAGTTCCCAACAGTCACGAAATACGCTTTTTTTTTTTTTTAAACTGGGCTTTTGAGGTGATGAAATCACTGCGGTCAGGCAGCAGCGGTTTGGCAAAAAATAGTTCAGAGTATATATCCAGGGTTCGCACAAGGTCCTTGAAGTGCTTAAAATGCTTGATAAAATTTTTTAATAAAGTCAAGGCCTGGAATTCCTTAAACAGCCCATTTTTTATCAAGGTCCTGATTGGCTGAGGACACAGCCACTAAGCCAGGGTGGTGCAGCAGTGAGGAGAGTAGAGTTAGGCAGAAATATCAATTTGGCCAAAAAATGACTTAGGCAATTATGCTATGAGGCTAACTGATCAATCTGCTTGTCTAACTCCAGGTTAGATGGCAAATAAGCAAATTTCCCACAAAGTTGGTGTGTTCCTTTTTAAAGGAGAAGTCCACTGAATAACACTTTAGAGAAGATTATTTCTAATTATATACAATGGTAATTTTTTTTTAATTCCATTTATTTTTGGGCTTCCTGTATTTCTCACCCATCGCAATTTAGTTGCTATGCCAATTCCCTTCCTGGTCGTTGCACGCGTTGCCCAACTGTCGGCCTGGGGAGGGTACAGTACATGTGGAGTCGCCAGCCGCTTCTTTTCACCTGACAGCGAGGAGTTTCACTGGGGGAACGTAACGCATGCAGAGGTTCACACTATCTCCCCCAGATCCCCTGTAATTTTTGTTAAAGCAACAAGGGCTTAGAGGCCAAGCTTGGTATTGCAAGTCACATGGCGCTTTGGGAGCTCAGCCCATGCACGCATTTTACCCTAGGGATTGTGGTAATATTGAGTTGAGTTTCATAAATAATATGTGTGAATAATCAGAGATCATCACAGCTACCTTTCAAGAGCAGAGTAGACTCAGTGGCTAAATAAGGAACCATGCTTGAGACAGTTACATCAGATAACAGCAGCAACAGTTATTTCAACCCCCACTCAAGCAATGACTAATTTAGAGAACAAACAACACCTTCTTGAATTGACAGTATGTAAATGTAGAAGCAGAGACAGCTGGGTTGAACACAGGGCAGACCAGTTTAGACTTGTTGAAGCATGGACACTAACTTACAAACAAAGTAATCTATTAATCAACTGTTTAGTATCAAAAGAGTAAACCATAATATTAGAAATAAGGTTTGAAGGGTGATTACACTCGTGTTAAAGAAGTCATCACAGCTACTCTACCAACTAGCAGGGGTGACGAGAGCTACTCTTCACCCCCACTCTGTGATCAGATTAGTACTATATGGTAGTTTGGCCCAAAGTGTATTCACACCCCCCACCAGAAGGACATCAGGCCAGCCCCCCCCGTGAGAAGACACACAGAGGAACCCAGAGGGAGGGGCTGCCAGCGCCACAGGACACCGCTCACAGAAGGCGCCCACAGGAGATGCATGATTGGATCAACTGTAATAGTGAACTGTATTCTATTTTGGCTAGAAATGGTAGTATAAAGGAGGGGACATTTTGGTAATTCTGGAGCCCAGATCCCACCCAGATCTGCGTGCTCCACCGACTCCTCCCGACCAGAGAAACTACTGCTTTTTGATGTAAGTAAGCCGGATGGAACCCGCATTGTTTGGTTAGACTAGAATGTAACTTAGCTTAGAAACCAGGCTTACTTATATGCAAAAAAGGGCTTACAGTATTTTCAATGTATGTTCAGATTATGTTACCGACTGTTTTATGTACATTATTGAGGTTGGAGATGCAAACCTGATTGTGATATTTCTGTACAACAGACAGCTCTGTTAATGTTCTCTGATCGTCTTTTGTATGTAAAAGTCAACCTTTTATTCACCCTTGGCCCTGGTTCAAATAAATCAGCTGAGTTGAAATACAGTTCTGGTTTGTCTGGCGTAAACGTTTTATTCCTCATCTGCTAAGATGAGGAGACCAACAATTCTATCAAGTATGAATCTTTCCTCCTCCTTCCAGATAGTCAATCTCCTCAAATTATTGTAGAAAGTCTGTGGGAATTTACCACAGGATCAATAGCCCCGCATTTAGTGATCTAGGAGGCAAGTATTTTGTAATGAGATCGGATAGATAGAGCAATCTCAAATTTTTTAAATGAGGCTCATCGTGCTCGCAAGCCACTGTCTAAAGTCTAATTGTGTTCTCAGAGGGATGCCACTGGTGATCTACACCTCTACCAGAGGCCAGCAGCCAGAGGGGGGGACCCTGCTGACCACAAGGCCATTGAATCATCCTATGCTGAATTGACATGGATGGCATCTCCCTTAAGCTGATGTGAGTATAACTTGCATGTACAAACACACCCACTCTATCTATATCTCTCTTCGAGCACATGTCATCATCATCAAACCTTTATTTAATTCTCGGGAGAACAGTAGGGTTGTAAAAAAAAGTGTAAACATCTTCAAATCATTATTAATATAATTTATATTAATATAGGCTATTCAATTTAATTTCCTGTGAGCTAACCTCAAAAGTGAAAGTGGCAGCAGCGTCAGAGGAGTTTAGTCCATGGTTCCGTCCCACTAGTGGTAGAAGCCCTGTTTACCACAAGCAACCTAGTGGTGTCTCACCTGCGGTAGTGAGAGGAGATGAAGGAGCCCCCCTCCCAGCAGCAAAGCAAGAGGGTCTAAAAAATACACCACTATCACCTTCAACATAGTATAATATTTGTATTGCGTTTTTGAAGAGGACAATTGAGTAACGCTTTAGTTTTCAGACACAAGGGTTAAGAGTAATTTTGGACTTTGTGCAACGCCTGAGTGATTTCCCCAGCCGTTTCTTTACCCATGTATGTCTATGGGAAAAGGTATGTTTGCCCCTAAAAGTGTCACGTGACGAGATTGGCTACTCGCTCAAAATGTTTCACAGCCCCGGTGGCTTGGTATCCGGTGTTGTGAATCCACGTCTTCCTTCTTTTGGTGATTCAATTTTATCTGACAGGACGTGCATTAGGTGCATGTTTTTATTGCTAAACAAACATGCAACTAGCACTCTCAAATCTGACGGTACTCTGTTCACATTTCCAAAATGTGTAATAGTGGCAAATGTCGGTACAGACTATTGAATAAAGTTTGAGGAATGGTAACCCATTAAATCCTACTTTTCAAGGACTTTCCAGTGAATCATAGTGTCCTTTTTTCATTTTCCCAGATGCACCATGCACCAAGGATCCAGCTGATTACTGCCAATCTGGAGGATTGTTCCTTATCTGCTCTTCACTTGTGCCACCGATTCATTGACCTTTTGTGGTGTGGTATGTTTTGATTTGACTTAGTAATACACTGTATAGTTGGGATTCTGAATTAAACAGTATAATGTTCACACATATTATGGAGCCCCCAGGGGTCGGGAGAATATTGTGGAAAACAATATAAAACTGAAATGGTAAAGCTAAAAAACTGTAGACCTGACCACAACCCCCTCGGTTCAACAGCACAATGTGTTGCTTTCTCCGCTTTTAAAAGTTGAAATCATCTGATGACATTGAAGGGATAGTTCAAAATTGTGGACATAAAGTTTAATTTACTACTTGGCCATTATGTTATGTTCAATGGACTGCACTTATATATAGCAATAGCGTTTTTATCCAAAGCGTGTATGGCCTCTCATTCACCTATTCACACACATTCACACACCAATGGTGGCAGCTGCCATGCATATTGATCCATAAATAGTGTGTTTAGATTGTACTTCTATAGGTTTTTAACTTTACATACTGTATTTAAACATTACATTTGAACAAACACTGCAAGCTAAAGTTTGAAATAATTGTAATCTGTTTTATACAGCACACTTGCTTCCAAAATAAACGTTAGGTTATGGCTATAACCAAGTTCTGTGAGTATTGGTGACGCTCTGCGTCTGTACCTCGCTCGTGCACGCGCACTGAATAAAAAATTCCACAATGCACCTTTACATCCCAACATCCATCTGACCACACCCCCATCAGCTTACCTTCATAAGCAGGTGTGTGGCCACCTACTCGCCTCCTTCCCAAGCTTTCACCACAAGGTGAGATCAAGGGCCGCAGTGGCATCTGACGCCGAGCGTCACTAATACTCACAGAACTTGGTTATAGCCATAACCTAACGTTCTGTATCGTATGGCTCCGCTCGGCGTCACTACCGCACAAGGGAGGCCGAGCGAGAGCCATCGCCTGACAAATGTACCCCGCTGAGGCCCCCCACAACCATCAGATCAGGGAGGAACCGAGCCCCCCCGACCCCCCCTAATGGAGGGCACCCCCCCTATTGGAGGTTCCCGGGAGGGCGACGGATCCGACCGTGCGAAGAGGCACTCAAGCAACTTGACCCCACGACTACCCACACGCACAACCTGCATGCCACCCGGGAACGAACGGAAGGAACAACCTCGTTACTGCCCCCAGAATCACGGGGTCAAGAACAAACCCAACCCCGTGGCAAGGCCGTAGCAGCGGAGCGCGAAAGAAGACCCAGACCCACCGAAGGGACTGGATCCCCTGGAAAACGGGGGCCCGGAGAGGTCAATGACGCCAGGCATCAAGACCCCACCAGGCGGTCACTTAGTGACACCGCCCCCCACATCGCCAGCGTATTCGGATCAGGCCCCTCCAAGAGCGGGCCCTTTCCCCCCAATAGCACACCGCCTGGCATACTGACCCTGCAGAACAGGCAGTCAGCACGGCCGTAACACTCAAAGGTTAACCAACGGAAGCAGGCAGCGTACCGGGGAAACCAGGCAACAGGCTGTAACCCGAGCCTGGAGCACTGAGGACGAGACAGGCGCCAAAGGAGTCAGCTGAAAACAGCCGCCCCGGCGGAAGGGGCGTATGCTGGCGTTGTTGATCACCATGACAAAGCCTCCTTTAAAAAAAAACCACCCAGAGGGGTTGAGGCAGAGAAGGCTGACATGATTGGCAGACGTCATGAACGTGCAGGGGCACACTCAACCGGACAACCCGGGAGTTGACACTGCTCCAACACACCAGAGAACCAACCACCATGTCGTTACCCTATGCAGTGGTTGTTCCTATAACCCCTCAGGAAAAACATACCGCAGTGTCATACCGCAGTACAAGTGTTGCAGTTTTTCAAAAAAGGGGGTTATTCCAGGCCTACGGGTCAACGAACAGTACTTCGGACCGGGCCCGGCAGCACGGGAAGCACAGAGTTACCAGAGGAGGTCTAAGACCACCCCAACAGCCCCCTCCACGCCATGCGTGAAAGAGGAGCGAAAAGAATGGAGAACCAGCCCCAAGCACACCGCCCTTGGTATTCCCAGGCGGTCTCCCAACCAGGACCAAACCAGCGTAGCGGCCGAGATCGAACGAGATCGGGCGTGTACAGGTTGGCATGACCGTAAGCCATTACGACAGTGCAGAGTACAATATGTACCCAACAAGGGTCTCCATAGCGCCTAACCCTGTGATACCCGGACCGACCTGGCATTTTTCCCCCCGAAAAAAGCACAAGTCCCTCAGGGTACCAGAACAGCAGATCTGCATCCCCGGCGGACAACAGGTTTAACTGACCTGGACCAGCGTGACCAGAACCAGTCCTGTGCCCTAACCACGCCGACATGCCTACTCCAGGAGAAGGGGCAGATAGGCGTGTTGATCTTAAAACATGAAAAGAAGGCGCCACCCAGACGGTCAGTGCGAACCGCGCCTGGTGGCCCACCCCAAGGGCGTGAGACCCCTCTACATATGTTTAGATCCATTCCGTCATCATCCCCCAGACATGAACGAGAATCGGTCGATAACCAATACAGGTCGTCGGAAGAGGAAAAAACCTCCATCCCAGTTGCTTTATAAAAACGCTGTTTTAACCACAAGCAACCAAGGTGTGCTAGTCATCCGCCTGATCTTCAACAGAACACCCCGAGCTAGCACTTAACGTGCGTCGGGACACAACCACATCAATGAACAGGCTATTTAGACCTTTCAGTGAATCCCCAAGGCGCCCAGGGGAACGACAAGAGGGGTGTGGCGCTTCCTAACTCCAACTCTTTTTTTTTTTTTTTTTTTTTTTTTTATCTTTTCCCCCCTCCATTTTCCTCCGATTTTCTCCCATCCCAATGTTAGTCGTATGCCAATTCCCAGTCCCTTCCTGGTCGCTGCGCACTTACCCCCCACAGTCAGATCATCTGGGAGAGTGGAGGCTACCACGTGCTTCCTCCGACACACGTCCAGCCAATCACCGCTTCTTTTCACCTGGCAGCGCGGATTCTCATCGAGAGGGCGTAGCGTGTGGGAGGACCACACTATCCCCCTCAAGTCCTATCCGCGCTTAGCAGGCGCCCCGACCGAACTGTAGGAGTCGCTGTTTACAACGACCCGGACCCACCCCGCCAGCTTCTCCCACCCTCTAATACAGCCAATTGTATTAGTGCAGACGGCCAGCCAAGCTGGTGACAACCCCGGAGCTGTGAGCTGGATTCGAACAGGCGAATCCAGCTCACAGCTCCGGGGTTGGTGACGAACGCAATCTCCGCTCGGCCACCTAACCGCCAACTCCAACTCTTTTTAATAAAAAAGAAGGAAGCACCAACAGTATGAATCCCAGTCTACACAGCCGGGGGTAAAACTGTTTATAGAGGATTTAGACAGAAATTCCCCAGAAAGCCTTCCCACGTGAGTCGTAGAATGAAAAAGCCATGGCAACTGCGAGTCACGTGACCAACTGACTCAAGTTACACATAAAAACGAGCGTAGCGGACCCGTAAGTCCTACGCTCTAACCCGACACTTTGACACCACAGACCTTACGTAAAGATCTACTCACGGAAGCCATCGTCATAGCAACGTAACGTACGCTATGACGGGGGGAAACCCCGCACATAACTCCTGTTTGTAATAGGAGCATAGTCAGGACAACCCTTCCCCCCCCCCCCCCAGCCAAGGCGTTTAACGGCTTGGCCCTGACTGGCCCAACAGGAGATGAGAAAACCCATTCGACCAATCAAGTGGGAAGGAGGGGTTTATTCGGCACCCCCTCACAAAACCCTTCCCCCTGCACACAATAACAACTTTAGCATATGATACCTTTGGTAGAATGCTAATGAAATAGCGCAAGCTAATACAATGCACGCTATCCCACAGTTAACTGTGAACAGGGTTTACAACAAAACCAAGTCGTGTGCGTGTGTGAATCCTACACCCGCATTCCATGTTGTACATAGAAAAACACTGATAGAGAGTATAATGGCTAGGCCGTGGAACGTGTGTATACGAGCATTACTGCAACTAACACAACAGTGTTGTAGTTCAACATTACTTCGTGTGTAAGCAACAGACCATACAACCAGCTTCTACCTGCATATGGAGCGTCAGGCCGAGATAGAAACCCTTCTATAACCGCGTGAAAGCTGCAGACCTTGCTTTAATCTCATAACACAAACGTAATTCATCCATCAATGTATACCAATGTAGATTCACACTTTTCAACCTTATCTTTTGGTGAAGAAACACACAGTTTGTTTAACCAAAAAATACAGTCCCCCTTTAGGGGACTTTTTATTTAATTAACAAATAATATGATAGGGAGGGGTAAACAGTGGGGACCGCATGGGGAAAAAAGTCACTGTCTAGCGGCGTCTGCTGCCTCGAGCCGCTCGGGCTTTGCCACCCCGAGAAGCCCCGAAGGGATGGTAGGCAATCGGTTGCTGGTCTCGTCGATCCCTACCGTCACCCCCGGTCGTAGATGGGCCGGCTACAGCAGCAGCACCGTCTCTCCTCCTGGCCTTCGTCGATGGGCCAGCAGTGGCGATGGAGGCATTGGCAGCCACGGCGGAGGAACCTCGACGACGCGGAAGCCTTCTGACTCCACCGGCGACGACGGGAGGCGGAAAATGGGGTTGGAGTACGGACCTCTCCTCTGCCATCTCTCTGCATGTTGAGGTCATCAGCTGCAGGGCCTTCCCGAATAGTCCAGCATCGGAGAGGGTGGCCGTCAGAAGAGGAGACCTCTTCTTCTCCGGCACACGGGCCTGCTCCAGCCAAAGGTGGCGCTGGATCAGAGTAGCCAGGGCGCGCACTTTCCCAGAGGCTATGGCCTACACCTGGGTCAGATGCAGGACAGCTCCTGCCGCCTGGGTGAGCTGATCATGTTGTACCTCCGACCGCTCTGTGCCGCCTGTCATTATCCCGGATACAAATCTAGCCAGCTGTGCGATGTTAGACGCAGCAGCCAGCGATTGTGTACCCGCGATGAATGACTGGTCACTCCAATACGCCAACCGCCTAGCCGATCTTCCTTGGAGAACCGGCTTGCATAACGGCTCCCACACCACATCCGGACAGAGGAGAGCGGCCATCGGCCTATCAAGCCGTGGCACACCCTCTCTCATACCTTCAACCAAACCCACCACCCGCGTAACTGGTACCTAGGCGGGAGTGAGGCCCATGATGTGGGACACCACCTGGCCCCGACGAACATAGGCCCCCATTGAGGGGAAAAATGGGTAGACAACGTCCACCCCTCTCACCGGGCGACGCTGCCAGAGATGACCTATTAAATCATCGGGGACAGGAGCAGGCAGTGGCTGCGGCAGCGGCACGCCGTTTGCAGCGGCCGCCACCGCCATAAGCTCGGGGAACAAAGCCCGCAGTTCCCCCTGCAGACTTTCCTCCACCGAACCCGCATCCCTCACATGCAGCAGGCTGCGACTGGTTAAGGAGCCACAGTCTGATGTGGCTGATAGTAGGGCATCCTGCTGAAGACGCCGAGGGGTTTCCCCGACATCCTCGAACAAGGCGCCCCAAGGAGACATATCACCCCCCTCCAGTGTTACCTGGACGGGTGGGATATTTGTCTCTACTGGGCCTTCAAACAAGAACCCGTCCGCCTCTACCATGTAGTCCTCTGTTTCCATTGGACAACTAGAGACCAACGCATCCTCGCTGGTCTCCAGCAATTCCCCAAACCCAGGCCGTTCACGTCTGCAGGACACCATCTTGCGACGAGACCGAGCAGACGCAAAAAGCTTGCGTCTCAAATCCTCCGGAACCAACGGAACCGGCCGTTCAACAACGGACGATTCCCCGGAACCAGAGGAACCAGAGCCAGGACCAGGCCATCGCAGAGTCGACGGCACCGGTGCACTGGCTCCTCGGAGAGGCCAACTACCCATCGAATGCCTACCGGGCGTGGCTGCCGACCACGAAAGCGGCAACAGCCCTGCACCAGAACGCACGACGGAGGCGGGAATTGTGAACCGCTGGTGAAGAGTGGTTCTACGACATTATGACTTAGATTTTTCTCTTGAATATTTATGAGAGAAGAAAAAAATAAGCACAATGTAAACTCGTCTCAACTTTCTTCAACTAGCAACCTCGTCAAGTGGGTATCTACCAGGCACTTCCTTGTGGTGAAAGCGAAGAAGGAGGCGAGTAGGTGGCCACACACCTGCTTATGAAGGTAAGCTGATGGGGGTGTGGTCAGACGGATGTTGGGATGTAAAGGTGCATTGTGGAATTTTTTATTCAGTGCGCGTGCACGAGCGAGGTACAGTGCGGTAGTGACGCCGAGCGGAGCCATACGATACAGAACACTTGTTAACACTTGAAGCTTTTTGTTTCTAACAATATGTACAATAAAAGTGTTTGTCTGCTTAACTTTTAGTGGTGCCACTTTTAAATATGTTTGATAATCATTTAGGAGAAATCTGTAAAATAACAGTGTTTCTCTGCTGAGTTTTTAGTGGCATAACTTTATTGAAGGGGTTTGATTGTAATAAGTTAGGAAAAACCTGCCAAATAACAGTGTTTCACTGTGTTTCATCGTAATACTTTTGGAAAAACTTGTGGAATAACAGTGTTTCACTGCTGAACTTTAAGTTCTGTCACTTTATTGAAGGAGTTTGATTGTAATAATTTTGGAAAAACCAGCCAAATAACAGTGTTTCACTGTGTTTCATCGTAATAATTTTGGAAAAACTTGTGGAATAACAGTGTTTCACTGCTGAACTTTGAGTTATGTCACTTAATTGAAGGAGTTTGATTGTAATAATTATGGGAAGACCTGTAAAATAACAGTGTTTCACTGCTGAACTTTGAGTTCTGTCACTTAATTGAAGGAGTTTGATTGTTATTTTATGGGAAGACCTGTAAAATAACAGTGTTTCACTGCTGAACTTTACGTTCTGTCACTTTATTGAAGGAGTTTGATCGTAATGATTTTGGAAAAACCAGCCAAATAACAGTGTTTCACTGTGTTTCATCGTAATAATTTTGGAAAAACTTGTGGAATAACAGTGTTTCACTGCTGAACTTTGAGTTATGTCACTTAATTGAAGGAGTTTGATTGTAATAATTATGGGAAGACCTGTAAAATAACAGTGTTTCACTGTTGAACTTTGAGTTCTGTCACTTAATTGAAGGAGTTTGATTGTAATAATTTAGAAAAAAACTGTGAAATAACAGTGTTTCACTGCTGAACTTTGAGTTATGTCACTTTATTGAAGGAGTTTGATCGTAATCATTTAGAAAAAACCTGTGAAATAACAGAGTTTCACTGCTGAACTTTAAGTTCTGTCACTTTATTGAAGGTGTTTGATCGTAATAATGTAGGAAAAAACCTGTAAAATAACAGTGTTTCACTGCTGAACCTAACCTGTCAATTAACAGTGGTTCTCTGCAAAAATAATAAACAGAATTATCTGTACATTTATTGCTTTTCCACTTTATTTTAATTGGGGTATTTCAATGTAATTTTACAGTAAATCTCTGGCCGCCAAGCTGCCAGACATTTACTGTTTTTTTACCGATTTTTTTCTTACAGTGTACACTTGTTGTAGCCAGGCACGCTGTATCAAAAATACACTTGACCTAACGACCGGTGCCTGCATGGCGCCTCCGGCTCCAGGCCACCGGCCACTGAGGAGGAGCAAAGCTGCGCATAATATCATATTCAGCAACAGCTCACATATATTCCAGACATATGACCATTTAAGAGCAAGCCTGTTGTTCATCAGTCATCAACCAGTCGTCATCCTCTCTAAAAATGGGATTCCCAAATGTATATAACCTTGTCTGTTTCTGTAGATGTGTGAGAAGTGGGTTTTGAACACAGCCCAATCGCTGAACAGAGGAGAATGGAGCGTTTCAAGGGGTTTTAATGGTATTTCCCAAGCAGACAAGTATTACATCAGGAATGTAGACAGGGGTTAGAATGTTCTTGGGGGGTGAGGACAGGTGCACTCCCAGTGCAGCTGTGGGAAGAAGACACAGGTCTGTGTCGGGAGAGAGAGCAAGAGCACTCCTTGTGCAGCACGAGATGTCCAGGCAGGAAGGTGCACTGGAACGGGGGTCCTGGGCACAAGAGAAACAGATTAGAGCAAGGAATAATCACAAGAGCAGGTTAGCAGGGCTTCAGGCCGAGACGTCGTACCTAGGTAGTGATACTAACACCACCACGACTTCTGGTCAGCGTCGTCTGGTAGAAGTAGGGTCTTCATCAACGGGGGATGGGATACAGCTGTGAGGAGTGAGGTGCCTGACAGCGTGTGAATCAGGGGGATGAGGTGCAGCTGGGCTGAGTGACGGGAAGTGAAGGGATGCTGGCCATATAAGGGCGTGAGGCTTCCGCGGTGGAAGGGAGGATGAGGAGGAGTGCGTGGTGGATGGAAGGGAGGATGGAGAGGAGTGTGTGGTGAATGTGAGGGGAAAAGGAGCGGGAGTGAAGTACGCTCGTGCTGTGACTATGACAAGATGGAAACCTTAGTCCGCGGTGGTTCGCTCTGCATGAGGCTCCACTCGGGCTCTGGTCCAGGCCTGTATGATCTCTTGTGTGCTACAGAAGTAAACCATCATTGGCTGTTTACCAACTTGAATTCCACCCTTGACTCCTGTCTCAATCTCTGTTCAGCCATCTCGTACAAATCAACCAAAATATCTCAGCTTATTTAATATCTTACAAGGTGAATCTGCACAAGGTGGAAAGCTATAGCCACTGCGCCAAACTCACCAGACGCAGCTCAACTAGACCTTTGAGATGTCCATTACTGTGTCAGGCGCAAGGTTTCTTCTACAAGGCGAGAGACCTTGTCAGTGCACATCTTTCTGCGTCAGTGATCCACATTGACACAGTGTGCGCATTTTGCTTTGTCAATCCAGAGTACATTTGTAAAATGTTTGGGCCCTGCTAGCGGGTGAGGCCCATTTTTTTATTGATGGTGGGTGACGGTGTGTGTGTGGAATGTACCATACATGTGGTAAGAGTTTCCATTTGTGACAGATAATTATGTATGCGCATGTAGATATGAAATCATGGCTTGCATGTGTGTGTGACAGTGGACACAAACTATCCCACCATTTAGCCTGTCCAGGCTTAAAACTGAATAACAACAGATTAACAGAGATGAAATTGGAATCATTATCATTCATTCTAAAAATGTGTTCACTATTAAATAAATTGATATCGGGCACAGTTGCTCTTCCGAGGCACTTGTGGTGTGCGCCTCCGAGACCCTGACACTTGTCACTGAATTCGGTTAACCCTTATTAAAAGCCAATAGCGGTTCAGCTCGACTCCCGCATTAGTCCCCCACACGGAGGAGGCGGATAGACGGCATCAATTCATTATCCTGAGGAAATGGCCGTCAAAGGAAACGTGTTGTGAAGGCGAGGATAATGTAGTGCTCGGGTTGGCTGTGGAATACAAGTATTCGTATTGGTGAGTAGGCCTATTGAGTGGATTTTGTTGCATTTAATATGAACACTGGGGTATTGTTCAGTGGGAAGAGGTCTGACAACCATCTAGGAGATAAGGACAGAACAAGTGGCAGGGGCATCATTAATACAAGCTATTTCATTGGGCGTAATGGCCTGAATTAGATTGGAAACGTGCCATGGTACTGTAACAAGCTTGATAATAATAAACAACCTGTTCAGCTATAAAGAATGAGAGTACTGGAACAGTGTTAAATTCAAAGTGTTGTATTAACCAAAAAGAAGATCAAAATAAATGGGGCACCCCATAGCAACGTATGGTACAACAGAAATCATCTCAAACCAATAAGAACGGTCCCGTCAGCTTTACAGTCCATTAGCCCCAACATAAATGTTTACCATGTCTAATGTACCGTATGTTACCATGTCTAATGTAACCATGTTAATGTTACCATGTCTAATGCAACCATGTTATAATGTTACCATGTCTAATGTAACCATGTTAATGTTACCATGTCTAATGCAACCATGTTATAATGTTACCATGTCTAATGTAACCATGTTAATGTTACCATGTCTAATGCAACCATGTTATTATGTTACTATGTCTAATGTAACCATGTTAATGTTACCATGTCTAGTGCAACCATGTTATAATGTTACCATGTCTAATGCAACCATGTTATTATGTTACTATGTCTAATGTAACCATGTTAATGTTACCATGTCTAGTGCAACCATGTTAATGTTACCATGTCTAATGCAACCATGTTAATGTTACCATGTCTAATGCAACCATGTTATAATGTTACCATGTCTAATGCAACCATGTTATAATGTTACCATGTCTAATGCAACCATGTTATTATGTTACCATGTCTAATGTAACCATGTTAATGTTACCATGTCTAATGCAACCATGTTATAATGTTCAGGCCTACCCGACCATGCAGCCTGCATGGTAGAGCTAGTATTGTCCAGCAACACTCAAACCTTTGAGTGTCCAAAAGGTGATAAGTCCTGGGTTGATCCACATCTTAGAAAAAGGAAAGGCAAAAATAGTAATCCACTGGGAAGCACCACTGCAGCTGACCTGTCCTTGGTTACTGAAGAATGTTTTTGGAGGCCTGGCAAAATCCCTCCTTCCTCTCACAATAGCAGTAGCAAACAAAACTCCATGAGGCCATGATTCCAATCCAAGATGGCCCCCTGATGGTTAGGACCGCCCCTAACCACACCCATACCTGGAATCTTAAAGGTCAAGTGACCCAAATATGCTGACATTTGCACATCCTAACATATTGGGCCCACACTTCACTTATCAACACATTGACATCTTCTTCATAAAGTAACGCATGTTACACATCCCCCCCACCAAGCGTAGTACCACCGCCATAAAACATCTTCATGTTCTCAACATGCAAGGTTTCATCGGTGGTGGGACTGCTATCCATGGCTACTCTGTAGTTCACTGACCCTAAATGTCTGAGAACTGTGGCTGGCCCTCTCCACTTTGGAGCAAGTTTTGCCATAAACATGACCTTGGCATCAGACTGTGGGTGCAGCTTAACCCATACCTTCTCTCCTACTTGGTATGTGACAGGAGACCTCCTTCTATTGAAGCTTCGAGCTTGATGCTCCTGGGCCTGAGCCACATTTTGCTGAACTTGTTGCAGGATTTGCTGTTGCCTTTCTAACATGGAGTAGGCCTTTTGGTCCGGCTTGGGAGGCTGATATAGAAGTCGCTCCAGAGGTCCTTTCAATTTTCTTCCCAGCGCAATCTCTGCGGGAGTGAACCTAGTACTCTCATGGTAGGCGGTGTTGATGGCAAAGCGGAACTCGCCCAACCACAGATCCCAATCCTGATGCTGATCTTTGACGTAAGAGGCCACCATGGTCTTCAGGTTTCTGTTGACTCTTTCGGTCAAGTTAGTTTGGGGGTGGTAGCTTGTGGTCAGTTTTTTTACTACACCCCACTGGCGACAGAGTTCTTTTAAGAGATGGCTGGTGAACTGTGGACCCCTGTCAGATAAGAGGTACTTTGGGGTTCCCCAACGAAGGAAGATCTCCTGTCTGAGGATATGTATTATCTTTGGTGTTTGAGTCTCGTAAAGGGAAGTGTTCCACCCACTTAGAACAGTAGTCTACTATAACCAGAAGATACTGATTCCCCTTCTTACTTCTGGGGAAAGGACCCATCAAGTCAATCCCCAACATCTCCCCTGGTTCACTGACCGTGGTGGACTGAAGGAAACCCGCCGGTTTCTGACACCCAGGTTTGTACTGCTGGCATATGAGACAGTTCTTTTTTTTTTTTTTTTACTTTGACCAGTCACCTGGTTCTTTTAGCGTTTATCGCTTTTTCTTCGCATTCATACTTGGTCAAGTTCGACCGACAGAAGCAGGCTGAAAGGGTTCAGATGGGGGGGAAAGACACTCTGGGAAAGGCACGGCTGCCGTCCGGGATTCGAACGCGCTCAGCCCCAGATCCGCGCGAGCGCGGTTGTCCACGGCGCTGAAATAGCACTCGCGGTACGTGGTGAGTGCTGGGAGTAGGAAAGGCCTGGACTGCCTCAACCTTTTGGTTGTCGGTGACAATTCCCTCGGTAGTCACAATGTGTCCAAGGAACTGCAAGCGGTGTTGCATTAAGTTGCACTTCTTGAGGTTCAAGATGAGGTTTGCCTTCTGCAGGCGGAGAAAAACATCAGCCAGATCCTGAAGGTGCCGTGCTTCAGATTTTGAATAGACTATAATGTCATCTATGTAAACAAAGCATGCGACTCCCTTAAGATCGGCTAGCACCACTTCCATTAAGCGCTGAAACGTAGCAGCAGCATTCTTCAAGCCAAAAGGCATGACTCTAAATTCAAAGAGTCCGGCATGGGTCACAAAGGCAGTTTTCTGCCTACTGGCTGGATCCATCCTCACCTGCCAGTAGCCACTTTTGAGGTCTAAGGTGCTGAACACCTTTGCACCATTCAGTGATTCCAAGATTTCATGAATGTTTGGCATAGGGTAGGCATCAAGAGGGGTCTTGGAGTTGAGACCCCTATAGTCCACACAGGGGCGATCGCCTCCATCCTTTTTCTTAACGATTACCATAGGCGCAGCCCAAGGAGACTTGGAAGGTTGGATAATGCCTTTTTCCAGCATGGACTTCACTTCCCTATCCACCACAGCCTTTTTCTTTGGTGAGACCCGATATGCCTTTTTTCGAACTGGCTGCTCATCTGTCGTTTGGATGGTGTGTGTCACCACCTCTGTTTGCCCAAGCTGCTCTGAACAGACCTTTGGCCACTGGAGTAGAAGGTGATGTAGGGCTTCCTTGGTGGACTGATCCACGTCAGCCTTGCTGACAAGTACTTGGATATTGACTTCTTGCTGGGCTACAGGGGTTGCTGCTAAGTACAGCCCCACCAAGGGCTTCCTCTTTTCATCCCAGTGACCCTCCCATCCTACCTCCTCTTGAAGAAAGCGATGGAACTGGAGTTTCCCTCCATGCCTAATCCCATATGTCCCCGACTTAAAGTCAAGTTGGATTCCCGTCTTAAACAGGAAGTCAAGGCCTAACACAACTGGGAAGGCCAAGTGTTCTTTGCTCATAACGTAGGCATCCATCAGCCATAAGTCCTCATGCAACTCAAAACAAAGTTTAGCCTGCCCCCAAGCAGGATGAACTTTTCCGTCTGCCAGGAGGAATGATTGCTCTGGACTTGATGTCAAGGATTCCTGAGGTTTCTTTATGTGTGTCCAGAGAGACTCTTGCAGCAGGGTGTATGTAGCCCCTGTGTCCAGCAATGCATTGCACCTCACTCCACGAACCAATATTGGAACTACAATCTTACTCTGGAGTCCTTGAATGCTGGAGCCACTAGGGGAGTCATGCATGAGTGTGCTCACATACCCTGGTCCTAGTCCCCTGTAGCTCTCCTTTGGCTGGGGGGAATCCTTACTCGGTTTGGGTTTCTTTCCCCACTCTCTGTCTCTACTTGCATTAGCATTGACTTTATCCCAATAGGAAGACTGACTAGCCCAGTCAGCTTCAATGAGAGTCCCGATTCTCACCAGCTCATCAACTGTGTGGGCGGTTCCTCTAACACTACTAGCTAACTTGGGATTGCAGTTGCGCAAAATGAGATTGACTATCTCCTTTTCACTGTAACCTGGCCTCCAACGCATACACAACGCCCTATATTGGAATGCAAAGTCTCTCCTTTTGGCCTTGAATCCGATCCCGAAGCCTTTTCTCTCCTTCCGCCTCAGTCTTCTGAGAGGAATGACCTTAGAAATGATGACTTAAAATGTGCCCATGTCTTGACCCTTGACCTTTCCACCCGCCACCAATCTTTGGCGGTGTCCTTTAGCACAGTATTTAGGGTTGCCAAAATACCTTCATGGGTCAGCTGATGAAGGGCCAGGAACTCCTCACACTTCTCTATGTATGACAGCGGATCAGTGTCGTCCTCTGGACCACCAAAGCAAGGAAACTCGACTTTCACCGGCAGTTTGTAGCTGTGAACAGGTGCTCCCATTTCTCTCCTCGAGCTCCCTCTGAACTCAGCAGGCTCGCTCCTAGGGTTGAAAACAGAAAAGTGAACAGACGGTGTATCATCCCTTACAGGAGTGCTAGTCCTCCTGATGGGGTTTTGTGGTTGGGTATTAAGCTGTTTGTCTCGTCTTTTCAAACACTCCACCATTGACTGTTGGAGGTTATTAATATCGCTCTGAAAAGTCTGTTGTAGTCATTGACATTTACGGTCAATGTAATACCTGAGCATGTCATCTTGTCTAGTTGTATTTATATGGAAAGCCTGGATCTCTCTTTCCACAGCACTCAAACGTGACTGAAACTGTGTAATGTCAGTAGCTACTTCGGCTTCCCCCATCCCAGAGGTAGATAATGCGCCAGAATGGATAACAGTGACCTCAGGTTGCTGTTCCTCACTACCCCCAGAGCAGTCATCATTCACATATAAGTCATTAAGAGACTCAGCTAGCTCCTGTACAGGCTCTCTCCTTGTCACAAAAGGGCCAGCCGTGAAGTCCATGAGAGCTTCAGCAAGTTCTCCCTCTCCCTGGTCTGAGGCAACCTCTTCTCGGTCTGAGGCAACCTCTTCTTCGACAATACTCCCTGGAGTAGGAGAATGCATAGGTGTAGCCATGGTATAGCAACCCCAAACTAACAAAACAAAACAAGCTCTTAACAACAACATAGAGAATATTTTACACTGTTACTGTTTTTTTTTTTTTTTTTTTTTAGGTCCCTTCGTGGTTGCCATTTCTGTAACAAGCTTGATAATAATAAACAACCTGTTCAGCTATAAAGAATGAGAGTACTGGAACAGTGTTAAATTCAATACAAGTGTTGTATTAACCAAAAAGAAGATCAAAATAAATGGGGCACCCCATAGCAACGTATGGTACAACAAAAATCATCTCAAACCAATAAGAACGGTCCCGTCAGCTTTACAGTCCATTAGCCCCAACATAAATGTTTACCATGTCTAATGTACCGTATGTTACCATGTCTAATGTAACCATGTTAATGTTACCATGTCTAATGCAACCATGTTATAATGTTACCATGTCTAATGTAACCATGTTAATGTTACCATGTCTAATGCAACCATGTTATAATGTTACCATGTCTAATGTAACCATGTTAATGTTACCATGTCTAATGCAACCATGTTATTATGTTACTATGTCTAATGTAACCATGTTAATGTTACCATGTCTAGTGCAACCATGTTATAATGTTACCATGTCTAATGCAACCATGTTAATGTTACCATGTCTAATGCAACCATGTTAATGTTACCATGTCTAATGCAACCATGTTATAATGTTACCATGTCTAATGCAACCATGTTATAATGTTACAATGTCTAATGCAACCATGTTATTATGTTACCATGTCTAATGTAACCATGTTAATGTTACCATGTCTAGTGCAACCATGTTATAATGTTACCATGTCTAATGCAACCATGTTAATGTTACCATGTCTAATGCAACCATGTTAATGTTACCATGTCTATGGAAGCAAATGAGTGCCATAAGTATTTGAATTTAATCAGACACCGCATTTATAGCATTGAAAATAATTACTTTGAAAACATGTATAATAACTTTGAAAACATGTATCTGAATTTTTTCAGACACCGCATTTATAGTTCCAGACACCGCATTTATAGTTTCAGACACCGAATTTATAGCATTGCAAATAAATACTATGAAAATCATGTATCTGAATTTTTTTGCTCAGAGTTTACCAAAAATGCAGTGTTAATAAAAAAAAGTCGAATGCATAATAAAATTCAATGTAAAAATGCAGTGTTCATTAAAAAATTCGAATGCATAATAAAATTCAATGTAAAAATGCAGTGTTCATTAAAAAATTCGATGCATAATTGCGGTGTATATAATTCGATGTCAAAAATTGCGGAGTGTGGATTTCGACGTAAAAAACCCAACATCCGGGTTACCCAGACAGGATAAAGCAATCGAGCTGGATGTGATCGAACTGACTTCTGGCCTATCACTGCACGGCTTTGTCAGTCATGTGATCACAACAACCCAGGAAGCCTTTCCTCCCGACGACAAAGAGAAGAGAAGGTGGCTGAAGCCTGAAGTTGATACAGTAAGTTTGATAAACCTTTGATAAACCTTTTACATATCTGTAGATACTACTATATCTATATCTGTACATATCCCTTACCTACTCTTACTAGTTACGCTGCTGGCCAGTATGACTACCATAGTGTCTTTATACCTGCTGCATCAATGTACATAATAATACTACAACTCTGTACATATATATGATCTGATTAGCATTATTACTCAGTAGTACTGATTTATATATTTTAAACAATATAATGAATTAAGGTTTTGTTTTATTTGTCACATAAGGTACATGTACATTACAGTGAAACACTTGGTTCTGTATGAGCCTCCTGAGATTGTGCTTCATAGAAGTTTTTCTAGAAGTTAGACATCTCTTTGATCCAATGACCTTGTAGTAGACAGAAATCTATTTGTTTGTTTCTTCATATCACAGTTTACAATTTATTTTCTTTTTGCAGGCATGACTTCACCCCAACATCCCCTGAGTGGAACATGGAAAGAGTGTTGACCTTGATGTTTATCGTTGTCTTTCAACCATATTGTTTGTTACTGTTTAATAAATTGTTTGTTACTGTTGATGTTTAATAAATGTTTATCGTCGTCTTTCAACACCCTGCCTCAGACTCCTATCCATGGTAACTCCCAGCTATTACTAAAGTTGATTTCAAGACGTGACTCGGGGGCGTTCCAAGGGTGCGTTCCAGCAGAGGTGTTCATTGACTCCAGTGTTTATTATGTATTTTCACAGCAGAAAAACACTCAAGTTATTCCTTTCTTCCGTTCAGAATCAGCCAGCCTGTTGTATATTGAACAGCCCAGTATATGTATTAGGGATGCACAGTATGGACGTTTTTTCAGCCGATAACGGATCACTACCTGCTGCTCATGGCGAATACTGATAACTTCATAACCTGTAGTTTATACACAACTGAGGGTCTACAGATCTAAAGGACAACAACCAATCAGAGCACTTGTCTGCCATAAAAACATAATACATCTGTAAAATAACAAGGGAACAAAGGTGAATTGTGCCACATTTATTTTAAACGTGTTTTATGTTTACTCTGGTGTTTAAATTTCTGTGAATATAGTTTGTATTATGTACTGTTTACATTTTGTACAATCGTCGTTTCTGTAAATGAGGGAAACCTCAGAGGCTTACGGTTTTAAATAAAGGTTGAAATGAAAAAATTTGGTTACAGAAAAAGACCTAACCTCTCTTTCTCAGTCATCAGATAGAACATGCTCACAACATTGAACAGCAGCAATGTAGATGTCACAGACTGGGATGCAGCTCGTAGGTCAACAGCTTCTCTTAAAGCAGCCATTAGTCCATCAGTCAGTGGGCTCTCTGTGTTTGGGACAATGACACTAGAGTGGCCATCAGGAGCAAATCCACTGTTCTCCCACTCAATCTGAGGAATATCCACACCCTAAAAACAACAGAAATAGAAAGCCTTATTTGTGGTATTAATTATCTTGATAGACAGCAGCAGTAAGGTGGGCACTTATGGCTTTTGAAATCTGTATGCTCCTACTCATTTATCTTTCTGTTTTCACATACTGTAACTCATTTTCTAGGACTATAAGCCCTAAACCACTGCCCATGTTGTTTAGCAAATGTTCATGGCTCTTATTCTGACCTACACTTTTGTAATTCACTCAGCATATGAATTGTTCCCACATGTAAGAGAAATTAAATTTTCTCATCAGGAAACCTTTCTTATGCATTTGACACATCCCAACTTTTGCCATACAGTATAACTATGCTATAGTTCAAATATTTTCACCTATTTACCTTGCTGTCAGATAGCCCTTTCTGGTGGGGAACAGGCTTTATAGCCACCTACAGTATGCTCTCTTAAAAGGGTGCTCTGGGATGAAAATACAGGGGAAGTTCAATGGAGTCTGGTAGGTGTTTGCAAGAGCATGGATAGCGGTTTCAGTTTTTGAGTGGCTGAGGGATCAATACTATTGAAAGCATTGAAGTTGTAAAAATTGGACAAAGTTACCTCCATGTTATCAGAAACTGGAATTGGGTGATGGATTCGTCCCAGCTCCCACAGCTGATTTAGGGTCATATGGCCTTCTGTTCTTATAGGATGATTTGCCCAGCCACTGCGCAATGTGTCCAGGTCATCGTGAAGCCGTGGCAGGAACACATAATGGCAACAGAAGAGGTGTGTAGCATTGCCAATGTTGAGGAACCCCTCTTCTTCAAGGTAGTGTAGAGCATCATAGTAGATGACTGTAACAGCTGTCCACATGTCTCGCCATAGCCTCTCTATCCTGGAAAATTGCGAGTTTACCAGAACATTTTAAAGTTAAAGGACAGGGAATGGCAATATTTGCATTTGTGGCAGATTTGACATGGAATTATTATGTATGTATAATAAACAACTGATCATGTAAGATCTCAGCAGTTTCTTTTGTTGAGAAAAGGTTTCCAGCAACAACAAATGCACAGATGGATTTTATTTTAAATGCAATCCAATGATCTGATGTTCATTGTGTGTATTTCTTTATCTACCCTTTCATGAGTCATTATTGTCAGTCCAAAACAAGAGATTATGTTTTTGTAACATGTTTCTAAAACATTATCTCGTGTTATTTACATACTAAGACAATAGGTGTGACATACAAATGTAATTCGACACACACTGCCCAGCAAAAACTGTAAATTTTTTTTTGCAGCAAGGAAGAGATTGTTTAATTTGCATGATGAAGAGGTCACAGTTAAGTACCCTTTGACTGACATCAACTCCCACCGTAGAGAGGAATTTTACCTCACACTATTGCAAATAACAGTACTGCTTCTAGTAGGTATATGTGTAGCAAACAGTACAGTTCTGGCATGGCAGCAGTGAGATGGTGTCTTTCAACTAGCTTATATACAATATAATATATACAATAATACAATAAATTCACCAAACACTACACAATACCAATGCTGTAGACTGATGAAAATATAATTTATTTATCTGGCCTTCTTCCAAGAATCTGTCAAGAAGTTTGGTTTCCCTCTTAGGTAAATATTTCCTGAGGCAGTGGGGGGCCGTTGAAACCAACACTTAATGTGGTCTTTGTTGTAATTGTTGGTATATTTTAGGGTACGAGCTGATCAGGGGGTGGAAAATGTGGACGTTCCACGTCTCATGTTTACAGTCCGTGGCACTGGAAGGGGCAGCTTTATATCTGGCAAGAGTGTTCACAACCAACGGTAAGCCCAAAAGATCAGAGATTGCTAGTTGAAAGACACCATCTCACTGCTGCCATGCCAGAACTGTACTGTTTGCTACACATATACCTACTAGAAGCAGTACTATTATTTGCAATAGTGTGAGGTAAAATTCCTCTCTACGGTGGGAGTTGATGTCAGTCAAAGGGTACTTAACTGTGACCTCTTCATCATGCAAATTAAACAATCTCTTCCTTGCTGCAAAAAAAAAAAAGTACAGTTTTTGCTGGGCAGTGTGTGTCGAATTACATTTGTATGTCACACCTATTGTCTTAGTATGTAAATAACACGAGATAATGTTTTAGAAACATGTTACAAAAACATAATCTCTTGTTTTGGACTGACAATAATGACTCATGAAAGGGTAGATAAAGAAATACACACAATGAACATCAGATCATTGGATTGCATTTAAAATAAAATCCATCTGTGCATTTGTTGTTGCTGGAAACCTTTTCTCAACAAAAGAAACTGCTGAGATCTTACATGATCAGTTGTTTATTATACATACATAATAATTCCATGTCAAATCTGCCACAAATGCAAATATTGCCATTCCCTGTCCTTTAACTTTAAAATGTTCTGGTAAACTCGCAAATTTTCCAGGATAGAGGCTATGGCGAGACATGTGGACAGCTGTTACAGTCATCTACTATGATGCTCTACACTACCTTGGAGAAGAGGGGTTCCTCAACATTGGCAATGCTACACACCTCTTCTGTTGCCATTATGTGTTCCTGCCACGGCTTCACGATGACCTGGACACATTGCGCAGTGGCTGGGCAAATCATCCTATAAGAACAGAAGGCCATATGACCCTAAATCAGCTGTGGGAGCTGGGACGAATCCATCACCCAATTCCAGTTTCTGATAACATGGAGGTAACTTTGTCCAATTTTTACAACTTCAATGCTTTCAATAGTATTGATCCCTCAGCCACTCAAAAACTGAAACCGCTATCCATGCTCTTGCAAACACCTACCAGACTCCATTGAACTTCCCCTGTATTTTCATCCCAGAGCACCCTTTTAAGAGAGCATACTGTAGGTGGCTATAGAGCCTGTTCCCCACCAGAAAGGGCTATCTGACAGCAAGGTAAATAGGTGAAAATATTTGAACTATAGCATAGTTATACTGTATGGCAAAAGTTGGGATGTGTCAAATGCATAAGAAAGGTTTCCTGATGAGAAAATTTAATTTCTCTTACATGTGGGAACAATTCATATGCTGAGTGAATTACAAAAGTGTAGGTCAGAATAAGAGCCATGAACATTTGCTAAACAACATGGGCAGTGGTTTAGGGCTTATAGTCCTAGAAAATGAGTTACAGTATGTGAAAACAGAAAGATAAATGAGTAGGAGCATACAGATTTCAAAAGCCATAAGTGCCCACCTTACTGCTGCTGTCTATCAAGATAATTAATACCACAAATAAGGCTTTCTATTTCTGTTGTTTTTAGGGTGTGGATATTCCTCAGATTGAGTGGGAGAACAGTGGATTTGCTCCTGATGGCCACTCTAGTGTCATTGTCCCAAACACAGAGAGCCCACTGACTGATGGACTAATGGCTGCTTTAAGAGAAGCTGTTGACCTACGAGCTGCATCCCAGTCTGTGACATCTACATTGCTGCTGTTCAATGTTGTGAGCATGTTCTATCTGATGACTGAGAAAGAGAGGTTAGGTCTTTTTCTGTAACAAAATTTTTTCATTTCAACCTTTATTTAAAATCGTACGCCTCTGAGGTTTCCCTCATTTACAGAAACGACGATTGTACAAAATGTAAACAGTACATAATACAAACTATATTCACAGAAATTTAAACACCAGAGTAAACGTAAAACACGTTTAAAATAAATGTGGCACAATTCACCTTTGTTCCCTTGTTATTTTACAGATGTATTATGTTTTTATGGCAGACAAGTGCTCTGATTGGTTGTTGTCCTTTAGATCTGTAGACCCTCAGTTGTGTATAAACTACAGGTTATGAAGTTATCAGTATTCGCCATGAGCAGCAGGTAGTGATCCGTTATCGGCTGAAAAAACGTCCATACTGTGCATCCCTAATACATATACTGGGCTGTTCAATATACAACAGGCTGGCTGATTCTGAACGGAAGAAAGGAATAACTTGAGTGTTTTTCTGCTGTGAAAATACATAATAAACACTGGAGTCAATGAACACCTCTGCTGGAACGCACCCTTGGAACGCCCCCGAGTCACGTCTTGAAATCAACTTTAGTAATAGCTGGGAGTTACCATGGATAGGAGTCTAAGGCAGGGTGTTGAAAGATGACGATAAACATTTATTAAACATCAACAGTAACAAACAATTTATTAAACAGTAACAAACAATATGGTTGAAAGACAACGATAAACATCAAGGTCAACACTCTTTCCATGTTCCACTCAGGGGATGTTGGGGTGAAGTCATGCCTGCAAAAAGAAAATAAATTGTAAACTGTGATATGAAGAAACAAACAAATAGATTTCTGTCTACTACAAGGTCATTGGATCAAAGAGATGTCTAACTTCTAGAAAAACTTCTATGAAGCACAATCTCAGGAGGCTCATACAGAACCAAGTGTTTCACTGTAATGTACATGTACCTTATGTGACAAATAAAACAAAACCTTAATTCATTATATTGTTTAAAATATATAAATCAGTACTACTGAGTAATAATGCTAATCAGATCATATATATGTACAGAGTTGTAGTATTATTATGTACATTGATGCAGCAGGTATAAAGACACTATGGTAGTCATACTGGCCAGCAGCGTAACTAGTAAGAGTAGGTAAGGGATATGTACAGATATAGATATAGTAGTATCTACAGATATGTAAAAGGTTTATATGCAGTTATATGTACAAACACATGTGGATATATACAGTACATTAAGAATAAATATAATTAGGGTATACACAGCATTATTGTACATGCATGCCATCATACACTTGCCATCCTTCTTATTACTGTGTTGTGTCATCCAAAAATACTTTAATTTAGAGCCAGGTAATTCACACCACGACCATGTTACTATCACAAGATAGCGACTTAACAATAACAACAGGTAATGTTTTGTATTCTGGTTGTCACGAGACCGCCGGCCATCTTCGTATAACAGTTAGGGGACAACAAACGGGGTTCTAGATCAAATGTATGCGTTGAGCTGCGTTTTTATTACATATTACATACATATTCATTTCATAACCTACATAACATACATGTTCATCTCATAACCTTATATAAGACTTTTGATTTGGATTCTTGATTTTCGATTTGGATTCTAGCTAACGTTACCTAACTAGTAGTAGTACCTAATGTTAGCCTAGCCTGAATGAATGATTGAAAACTTTATTTAACAGATTGCAGAATGGGTACAATACAGTACGGCTCAATACACACAATTGTTAAGGGGATGCAGACCAGAGAAAGACTTTCGTCTTGTTTACATCAGGGTCCCCCATTTTCAATTCGTAGTGGTGCCTGCCGTTAGCCTACCTGTTAATTATTGTTTATCATTGAGATCAAACTTACTGTATCAACTTCAGGCTTCAGCCACCTTCTCTTCTCTTTGTCGTCGGGAGGAAAGGCTTCCTGGGTTGTTGTGATCACATGACTGACAAAGCCGTGCAGTGATAGGCCAGAAGTCAGTTCGATCACATCCAGCTCGATTGCTTTATCCTGTCTGGGTAACCCGGATGTTGGGTTTTTTACGTCGAAATCCACACCCCGCAATTTTTGACATCGAATTATATACACCGCAATTATGCATCGAATTTTTTAATGAACACTGCATTTCACATTGAATTTTATTATGCATTCGAATTTTTTAATGAACACTGCATTTTTACATTGAATTTTATTATGCATTCGACTTTTTTTTATTAACACTGCATTTTTGGTAAACTCTGAGCAAAAAAATTCAGATACATGATTTTCATAGTATTTATTTGCAATGCTATAAATTCGGTGTCTGAAACTATAAATGCGGTGTCTGGAACTATAAATGCGGTGTCTGAAAAAATTCAGATACATGTTTTCAAAGTTATTATACATGTTTTCAAAGTAATTATTTTCAATGCTATAAATGCGGTGTCTGATTAAATTCAAATACTTATGGCACTCATTTGCTTCCATACATGTCTAATGCAACCATGTTATAATGTTCCCATGTCTAATGTAACCATGTTAATGTTACCATGTCTAATGCAACCATGTTATAATGTTACCATGTCTAATGTAACCATGTTAATGTTACCATGTCTAATGCAACCATGTTATAATGTTACCATGTCTAATGTAACCATGTTAATGTTACCATGTCTAATGCAACCATGTTATTATGTTACTATGTCTAATGTAACCATGTTAATGTTACCATGTCTAGTGCAACCATGTTATAATGTTACCATGTCTAATGCAACCATGTTAATGTTACCATGTCTAATGCAACCATGTTATAATGTTCCCATGTCTAATGTAACCATGTTAATGTTACCATGTCTAATGCAACCATGTTATAATGTTACCATGTCTAATGTAACCATGTTAATGTTACCATGTCTAATGCAACCATGTTATTATGTTACTATGTCTAATGTAACCATGTTAATGTTACCATGTCTAGTGCAACCATGTTATAATGTTACCATGTCTAATGCAACCATGTTAATGTTACCATGTCTAATGCAACCATGTTAATGTTACCATGTCTAATGCAACCATGTTATAATGTTACCATGTCTAATGCAACCATGTTATAATGTTACCATGTCTAATGTAACCATGTTAATGTTACCATGTCTAATGCAACCATGTTATAATGTTCAGGCCTACCCGACCATGCAGCCTGCATGGTAGAGCTAGTATTGTCCAGCAACACTCAAACCTTTGAGTGTCCAAAAGGTGATAAGTCCTGGGTTGATCCACATCTTAGAAAGAGGAAAGGCAAAAATAGTAATCCACTGGGAAGCACCACTGCAGCTGACCTGTCCTTGGTTACTGAAGAATGTTTTTGGAGGCCTGGCAAAATCCCTCCTTCCTCTCACAATAGCAGTAGCAAACAAAACTCCATGAGGCCATGATTCCAATCCAAGATGGCCCCCTGATGGTTAGGACCGCCCCTAACCACACCCATACCTGGAATCTTAAAGGTCAAGTGACCCAAATATGCTGACATTTGCACATCCTAACATATTGGGCCCACACTTCACTTATCAACACATTGACATCTTCTTCATAAAGTAACGCATGTTACAGTACAGTATAGCTAGTATGTAGTATGTACAGTATGTGCCGTGACAGGCGCTGTCCTTATCAGGGGCGGGGCTAGGGGATGGCTACTTAGGCTCAAGCTCAAGTCCCGAATCTATTTTCAAAAAAAATTAAAAAATTCAAAGATTTTTTTTTTTATTTTCTTTTTTTTTGGACAATTAATCATTGTTACATGAAAATATGTTTGCACCAGATTTAGCAGAAGCTAATTTCCATCTGTAGTCTATCCAGCTGCTAACTGTATTTGAGTGAGTTAAGTCTTGGTGTTATGGTAGACTCAGACCTAAGCTTTAAATCACAATCAACAAGTTGACAAAAACATAATTCTTCCACCTTAGAAACATAGCTAAAGTACGGCCATTTATAAATATATCAGTGATAATCAAACCGCAAACAAAGACGCCTATTAACACTTTCAGCGCCAGATGGCGCTGTTTACTGTTACTGTTGAAAGGCCAGCGCCTTTTAACATGGGGATACGTGGCTGTGTTTGCAGGCCTAAAGCTATATTATAGCTATGGATCTAATAATATAGTCGATTGTCATTGAGTTTCTTCCGGTCAAGATGCAAAAAACAGATCATTTTCCCATCCATACATTTCCGTTTTATACCGTCGTGAATATTAGTGTAGTTTCAGGGTGGTCTGGTGTCATTTCCAAAATGACAGACACCAAGCCACATCGTTTCAAATGGAGTGCAATAGCGGCCGCAAGGTGTTAGGTGGCGGTATTGGACTTTTGAGATCTCAGACCCATCCCCAGTGATAACACAGGCTGCCGGCATGTCTTTATGAATAGAAATATCGAATAAAAGAAACAACGATGAAAACCCGACTATACTTGATCTGGTTTTCGCTCAACGTTTGGCGAGTTAACCCTAGATCTTAGATCCTAATATGAAAAACGATGTGATTTAATGTTCTATGTCTTACCTTGACTTTGTCTATTTTGCTGCTATCTATTTTATGCTTTATGTCTGCACTTTATGCATTGCTCTTGATCTGCCAATGTTGTGCTCATTTTATGCCTGTCTTTTTGTACTGCTGTGAAGCACTTTGAGCTGCAATTCTTGTATGAAAGGTGCTATACAAACACAGTGTATTATTATTATTATTATTATTATTATTATTATTATTATTATTATTATTATTATTATTATTATTATTATTATTATTATTATTATTATTATTATTATTATTATTATTATTATTATTATTATTATTATTATAAATTATTATAGTTTGCTTCATTAATTAAAGGGTGTGAATTTAAGTGTTCTCTAGTGCCTTTCGTCCGCTTTAAGGTGGTGGTATAAGTTAAAGGTTGTGGTGTCGAAGTAAAAAAAATCCTATCTGGGCTAAGCCCCGGATCTCCTACAATCCTAAATCCGCCCCTGGTCCTTATGGATCACGCTCAGGCCAAACCCAAAGGTGCACAACGTTGTTCTGCTGTACAAATAAGTCAATAAATAAATAAATAAATAGATAAAAAAAATTATAATAATAGATACATAAATAAATTAATAAATAGATAAATAAATTAATAGATAAATAAATACGTATACATAATAATAATTTTAAGCAATTCTCACTTTATAGGTATATTGATCTTTACCTGTCTAACACACACAGACACATGTTCACTGTGCTTCATTTAGTCAACTATTGTAATAATAATGAGAGGCAAACAAAGTTATATATCTTATGGCTATCGCGTCCCGCTCTAGCCTATTGAGATATCCCTTATCTCCTAGTACCTACTGTACACCACCACGAACAACTTATGCACCCATACCTGACCGGGTCCCGCCCCTATGGAGGCGTAGCCTATAAGACCATGGTCATGGTCACCAAACACCCTTCCTCTATTTTCTTTCCATCATATCGGCTGCGTGCACCGTATGTAACTAGTAGTATGAAAAGATTAGAGAAGGTTCGTAATGTTGAAAGCTTACCGGAGGTTTGCTTTTCCCTGGCATCTTCGGAGCATGTTTCAGCGACACATGGGGCCTGTGCTGATGTTTCCTCGGCTGACGACGGCAGACCGGGGGGCAGCGTACAAGGTTTGACTAGCAAGTCGGCTTGTACAAAGGTGAGGTCTGTGTCATTAGGCATCAATGTCGGTATTGGTAATGCTGTGGAGTATGTTTCGGCGCCAGGGCCGGGGCGGCTTGGTGATCGTTCCACTGCAGTGGACGGTTTCCTGGCAATCCTGGAGCACGCTGCTAACGCTAATGCTGCTACTGCTACTTCTGCTAATGCTGATGTTGACGCTGAAATGGGTCGTTGTTCTAATAATCCCCGCCGCGGGATACCGCTTTTCCCTCCTCTTACCAGCTTCATTGATGAAGGTCAGTCGGTGGTGGATGTGGGGGGTTTCGCTGAGTCCTATTTACCTTTTTTGCAGGTAAAGGGGCTAACAACAGGGTGCAGGCCGGGGGTACCGTGGCTAAGCAGCCAGGTAGCTTTTTTCCTGTGCCCAGGCGGGGATGAACGACGTCCCGCCCGGCCGATGCTTGATAGCGAATCGGCTCGGAGGGTGGCAGTATGGTCGGATGAGTTGTATACTGCTACAGGATGGTATTTAGCGGCGGCCAGTGTTATGGCTCAGCTGGCTAGTTTCCTATCCACAGTGGCGTCGGGTAGTAGGACTTTGGGTCCAGCCGGCATTGTAAACATGGTTCATGTTTGGGGTGTTATGGAGATCTTGACTCAGTCGCAAGCTATAACTGCGGGGAGGATTAGGATGCTATCAACTTTGGTTGTTAGGCATGTTTGGTTGGAGCAATCTCCTCTTGGGGAAGAGGATAGGTTTTCTTTCCTCACGACTCCTTTTTCCACAGATAGTCTTTTTGGGCATTCTGTGGAGGCGCAGGCGGTTGTTGATCTGGGTCCTACACCGCCTCACGCTGTGCAGCCAGAGGTGGGAGCACGGTCTCGTCAACGACTGTGGCGAGATCCTCGACAGGCGGCCATGTTTCCCCCGCCAGTGGTGCCCTGGTTGGAGAGTCAACAGGGTACCGCAAGGCCGACAGCCTTGGCGGCCGAGGGATCGGCCATTTTGGGTGAATTCGAGTTTGGTAAAACAAGCCGTCGTCATTCTGCCGCGAGCAGCCCGCTCCCCGTTCAATCCTCTCTCTGTTACTCACGGAAGCGGGGCTCTGATAGTTCTCCTTTGGCTGCGGGCCGCGAACCTTCATTGAAGCGTATGCGGCCCCATTCTTCACTTCTCATGGGGACAGGGGCTGACACCCAGTTGATGGCTGAGCCTGGGTCTGTCTGTGAGAATGTTCCGTCGCGTGGTTCCTACACCACAGGTTGTGGGTGGGAGGAACCTGGTGTTACAGCTGCCACTAGCTACAGTGGTCAGCTGGGGGACTCGTTGCCTCTTCTGTTGAATGCACAGCAGGGGTTACCCCGGCTTCGCCTTCGCCAGGCGGGGTATCGCGCTGATGCCTCCCACTCCCGTCACAGCGGCAGTGGTCTGCAAAGGAGAGGCGAGCGTGATTTGGGTGGTAGCAATATCACTGCAGGGCTTCGGCGTGTAGGAGCCCATGGGGTCCTCATGCCTTGCGTGTCTAGCTGCGGAACAACTCCTCAGCATGCGCTAGAGGGGTGTTCAGGGGGGGGGTGTGTGTCAACAAGTTTGATGACAGCTTCTCCCGTATCAAACCGGCCCTTTCTGTCGGGGTCCCCCCTTGGGTGCGTCGCACAGCGGGAGGGACCAGGCCCACTATCTACTGTTCCTTGCGGCCCAGCGTCAGTTGACGGCGGGTGCGCTGTCGGATTATTTTCACATATGGCGACAGGAATGCCGTCTGGATCGGTGGATGGAGAGAACATTGGAGGAGGGGCTTGTTTTGCAGTTCGCACAACCCCATCCTCCGTTCTCGGGTTTGGTACCGACCCTATTGTCAGGGTCAGATGCAGTGACAGCCCTGGCCGACGAGATCCAATCTCTGTTGGCGAAGCAGGCCGTCGTTGTGGTTCCGAGAGAGGACGCAATGTCAGGCGTCTACTCCCGTTATTTTCTGATACCCAAGAAAACAGGGGGGGTCAGACCTATACTGGATCTGTCCGCGTTCAATCGGTTGATTGTAGCGAGACCGTTCAGAATGTTGACCGTCAAACTCCTTCTGCTTGCTGTCAGGAGGGGAGACTGGTTCACCTCCATAGGCCTGAAGGATGCGTATTTTCACATCCCCATTTGCCCTCCTCACAGGAAATTCCTACGGTTCCTGTTTCAGGGCGTAGCGTACGAGTACCAGAGGATGCCGTTCGGTTATTCTCTGGCTCCCCGCACATTCACCAAGTGCGTGGCGACTGCACTGGAGCCCTTGCGTCGTCGGGGGTTACGAGTTCTATTCTATCTCGACGACATTCTACTCCTCAGTCGTTCGGAGGAGGTTGCCAGGTCTCATACCAGGCTGGTGGTGGAATTCCTCACCAACCTGGGTTTTGCTGTGAATTGGAAGAAGAGTACCCCTCTTCCCAGTCAACAGGTGGAGTACTTGGGCTTGACGCTGAGGTCAAGGCCCATGATTGCAACCCTCTCGGAGCAGCGTCGGGTGGTTCTCCGTCACGCGCTCTGGGGTTTCCGTCTGGGAGGGACGGTTACGGCGCTGCAAGTGATGGGTCTGCTAGGCATTATGGCATCTGCTCACACGGTGGTTCCTCTTGGCCTCCTCTTTATGAGGAGGATACAGAGGTGGTTTCTCTCTTTGAGAATAGATCCGGTGAGGGACAAAAGGAAACGGTTGACGGTTCCTTTGTTGATATGGGGAGATCTCGCCCACTGGAGGAGGCTGGGTATCCTCACCATTGGGGTCCCCATAGGCAGCAGGAGCTCACACGTCACGGTCTTCACCGACGCCTCTCTCACGGGTTGGGGAGGGACGTGTCGGACCCATGCAGTGGGGGGCAGCTGGACGGGTCATGCTGGCCCAGCTACCCTGCATATCAATGTGTTGGAGTTGAAGGCGGTCCTCCTGGTCCTCAAACGGTTCGACCACCTGGTGGTAGGCGAACACGTTTTGGTCAGGACAGACAGTATGACGGCAGCGGCGTATATCAACAGGCAGGGTGGGACTCGTTCCATCCGCCTGCTCCGGGCGGCGGTCGAACTTTGGCTATGGGCATCCCGCAGGCTGCGCAGTCTGAGGGCGCTCCACATTCCTGGTACAGAGAATATGGGGGCGGATATGATGTCTCGGGGCGGTCCTCATCACGACGAGTGGGAACTCCGCCCCGACATAGTCAGGCAGATCTGGGATCGGTTCGGGGAGGCCTCGGTAGATCTGTTGTGCCCCTTGTTGTTCTCGATCAGTCGAGCAGATCATCCCTCCTTGGGGGTGGATGCCTTCTCGACCTTTCCATGGCCGCCCGGTCTTCTGTACGCCTTTCCTCCTGTACAGCTGTTGGGTCAGCTGTTGGAGCGGATACGGAGGGAGCGCAGGACGGTGATCCTGGTTGCGCCGGACCGGGGCAAGTCAGTATGGTTCCCGGTCTTGATCCAGCTTCTGGTCGCTCCTCCTTGGGTCATTCCTTGGTCGGCGACGGCCCTCTCACAGCACGACGGGTCACTGTTCCAGTTTCCGGTGTTGGGCCAACGGCTGTTGGTGTGGCTGGTGGGAGGGTGAGTCTGGAGAGGATGGACCCTTCGGTGGTTGATACCATCCGGTGTGCGCATGCTCCCTCCACTGTCGCGGTTTACGCAGGCAGATGGCGTGCATTCCAAGAGTGGTGTAAGGCGGGGGGCTGGGACCCAGTCTCCTGCCCCCTGGATGCTGTCCTGAGTTATCTCCAGTCTCTTCTTGATAGACTGTCGGCTTCGACGGTGAGGGTATATGCGGCGGCTATATCCTCCTATCATGAGGGAATTGAGGGGACTGTTTTGTTCAGCCACCCTCTTGTGAAGCGTTTCCTGCTTGGCGCTCGACGCGTTAAGCCGGTGCAACGCTCCTTGGCTGCGACTTGGGATCTTCAATTGGTCCTCGTCGGTTGTCCTTGGCCCTGTTTGAGCCGCTCGAGCAGGCGCCGTTGGAACGGCTGTCTTTCAAGACCGCGTTCCTGCTGGCTGTCACTTCCGCTAAACGCGTGGGTGAGCTCTGTGCTCTCTCGGTACGTCCAGAGTGCCTGTCTTTTCGGGCCGATTGCGGTGCCACTCTGCGACCTAATCCTGCTTTCGTGCCTAAAAATGAGTTGGATGCGGGCCTTCACCTGTCAAGTCCAGTCCGTGCTTTGGGAATTTACCTCAGCCGTACTCAGGACCTCAGGGTTACCGATCAGCTTTTTGTCTGTTATGGTGGGTCTAGTGCTGGTAAGGCACTGTCGACACGGCGCCTGTCCCATTGGTTGTGCAAGGGCATTGCCCTCTGCTCCACGTTGGCTGGGCAGGATCCCCCTGGGGGCATCAGGGCGCACTCCACTCGTGGAGTGGCTGCCTCTGCCGCTCTCCTGGGTGGGGCCTCGTGGAGGACATCTGTGCTGCAGCTTCATGGTCCTCCCCGGGCCCCTTTGTAAGGTTTTACCTCATGGACATGACCGGGGGTTCTGTCTCCCAGGCGGTTCTGGGGTCTGTGGCCTTTCCTGCTTCCCGTCCTTTGGTAGGGTAGCAGGAGTGTGTGGGTATGGGCCACAGTGTGTTAAGTCACACGTGGTTCCGCCTGTGCGGTGGGTTCAAGGGGTTCTAGTTCCCTCTTGTTCGCATTCAGGTGGAGTTGACTGCGCCCCCCCTTCGTTAGGGAGGATGGGGTGACAGGGCTCCCCGGACCCCTTGATGTGGGCTTACGGGACCTCAGGGGGTACATCTGTCGGGTCTCGCGTCCGCTCTAACCCATATCTCAATAGGCTATAGCGGGACGCGATAGCCATACGATATATAATGATAGGTTATGTATATAACCTAGTTATATGAGTATTGGCTGAGCGTCCCGCTCTACGCTGCCCTGAGTTCCCTTTTGAGGAATCTTTTACTGGAACGGGATTTGGCGAGGAAGGCTGTTTGGTGACCATGACCATGGTCTTATAGGCTACGCCTCCATAGTGGCGGGACCCGGTCAGGTATGGGTGCATAAGTTGTTCGTGGTGGTGTACAGTAGGTACTAGGAGATAAGGGATATCTCAATAGGCTAGAGCGGGACGCTCAGCCAATACTCATATAACTAGGTTATATACATAACCTATCGGCAACGATGGACTACAGCTTTGGCAATTTGATCAAAATGTGCTGGGGACCCTGTTCACGATTTAACCAAGGTTATTGAGAAAGTCAAGAAACCAAGTTATAGTCTGTTGAACACAAAGACTATTAAGCGCAGCGCAAAATATTGTGGATGACTGTAAATCAGGATTAACAATATACAACAGGATAATATACAATGGAACTAAATGAATGACAGGAAAATCAAAATTTACATAAAATCGAGTAACTTCAAAGTGTTTTATGACCATCTAACAGGGAAGACTCCTTAAACTGTGTGAGTCAATATTTGTATTGTTATTACCTGCAATGCTTTTACCCATTTTTTTATTCTCTCCATTGCTTTTATTCTGTTTTTATGCTACTTTTACGTTTATTTTACTGCTGTGAAGCACTTTGGGCTGCAATTCTTGTATGACAGGTGCTATACAAATAACGTGAATTCTTATTATTCTTATTATTATTATTGTGGCCACTGGTGATGGTGTTGTGTTCATTACTTGAATGTTTGCTGCTTGTCTCAGAGCCTGTAGATCTGACGATGCACTGGACGTCATTGTATTCAAGTAGTATTGTTGACCTATTTTGGGCATAATGTGTGTCAGAGCCTGTAACATGGGATTGGTATCGGGTAGACTCATTTCCTCTCTGCCAACCTATATTCGGATGTCTGGCTACACTATGGTGTTACAGCCATACATTAACCTCTACCCTCTCACTTACCCACTCACTCACAGACTCACACACACATCTCATGACTCAGAGCCCATGTAACAAAACATTTCACTTGAGGCAGAATGAGTCATCATCTGAATAGTGTGATCACAAACCCATCCTCAGGGCAGGGTACATTTCAGCCTAGAAGAGCACCAGACCATTGGCCACATAACCACTATACTACATACATAACAGCCAGCGTCACCCAAGTCAGGCAGAAATCTGTTCTGTGGGAGGCTTCCATCTCTGCACCAGAGAAATCCGGTACAATCTTGTTTATTTTAAGGAAAAACTGATAAGAGAACAAACCTTATGATAATGCCTACACACACTGTATAGTATACTGACACTGTGAACTAATAGCATATTCGAGTTTTCAAAATAATACAGGCAGAATGCCTACGTGATATTTGTGCACTATGAAAGAAAATGGGTGGATGTGGGTGAAATTATCGAATGATTTGTACTATAGCAAATGTATTTTATACCGTGTTCATGCACTTTATTTAGTTTTACTATCATTTGAATACTGTCTTATACAGTGCACTCTAGGGATGCCCCGATCGATCGGCCAGCGATCGGTATCGGCCGATATTCAGTATAAATATGAGATCGTGAATTCCGATAATGCTTTATTTTCGCCGATCGTGAAAACCGATCGATGACACGAGTGAAAAACATGATCCAATTCTCAGCGGAGTTCTCACTCACTGTCTTCTCTCACAGGCACACAGCTGATGCAGCAGTGCACGCATTTCCCCTCCCCCTCCCCCACCCGTGTCAACAAACCCTTACGGCAAGAGTCGAGTGCATGAGCAGCTCAGAGCTCCTCTTTCAACATAACAAGCATTAAACAAAATGGCCCAGTCAACTATTCACTTTAGTTTAATGCATGAGGCGTTGTCTAACGTTATCTAGCTGGCTAGCTACTGATAGCTCCAGATATCAATGTCTGATATCATCAGTTTGGCATTAGTTTTCGCAGTTGTTGGCTCGCGTTGGCTAACTAGCTATTGTTGTTATAGGTACGCCAAATATCACTCTGAACATGGCTCTGATAAATGCTAGATCGATTTTAAATAAGACATTTCTTCTAAATGATCTTTTTACTTCCCATAAACTGGATTTTATGTTTTTAACAGAGACCTGGCTCCACGCTGGTGACTGTACACCGTTCTCCGAACTGCTCCCTCCTGACTGTACATTTTTTAATTCCCCCCGGTCCTCCGGTAGAGGTGGAGGTTTAGCCTCCGTGTTCAAATCCTGCTTCCAGTGCCGCCTGTCCCAGCCTGTAGCAAGCTACTCTAGCTTTGAGCTGCAAACATTTGAACTGCACCTGTCGTCTCCTGTGCTCTGTGCTGTTATCTATCGTCCACCTAAATTCAACAAGGAGTTTATCACGGACTTTGCTGATTTTCTCGCTGGGATCATGGTGAAATATGACCACGTTTTAATCTGCTGTGATTCTGTCCGTCACTACCCCTATCCCGGGACTTTATGAATCTCATTGATTCATTTAATCTGATACAATCAGTCACTGGCCCAACACATGAAAAAGGTCATACGTTAGATCTTGTGTTATCGTTTGGTGTATCTGTCTCTATAACAGACATCTGTGCTGCAGGTCTTTCTGACCACTCACCTGTTGTGTTTACCTTAATAGCCCCGTGCCCACATAAGAATGACCATGCCCCTGCGCGCTACTCGCGCACGTTAAACCCCTTGACTGCTGTGCTTTTTTCTGATGCTTTTAATGGTTCCCCACTTCACGCCATGGGCGCAAACTGTGTTTTTAATATAGATGATTTCATTTCAATGTTTGACTCGACTTGTAAAAACATTTTAGACTCTGTTGCACCTCTCAGGTCCAAACGCAGCAAAACACTCCAAACACCATGGCTAAATGACTCCACGCGCGCTCTCAGACGCACATGTAGGCATGCGGAGAGAAAGTGGAATAAGGATAAGCTCCACGTCTCCCTCAAAATCCTACGTGTGTTAGGGTTTGAAACCGACCTCAAACGCACGGCACAGACAGGTAGTTCAGAGTTAGCCAAATACTAGGGCGTATTTATTTACAGAGTCAAAAAGGAGTCAAGTAACAATGTCGAAACAAAAAGGGAGACTGCCTTCGGCAGAGTTATCTGCGGCTCTGCTGATCCTCTTGGTGTTGGAGGTGGGGAATCGGTGTTGACGCCGTAGCGGCTCTGCAGATACTCCCAGCTTCAACTCGAGGCGGAAAAGGAGAGAGAGAGAGAGAGATCAATAACAGTCCCACATAACACAGAGGCAGTGCGGTTTCCTCTTCCCTTAGCTGAGTCCAGAACAAACAAAACGATATCTTCAGTGTTCTCCACAACACACAATTTAGCTGAGGGTCAGTGCAAACAAAAACGATAATCTTCAGTGTCTCTTCTAAACACACACTTCAGCTGAGTCCAGTGCAAGCAAAATGATAATCTTCAGTGTCTCCTTTAACACACAATTTAGCTGAGTCTAGTGCAAGCAAAAATGGAACTCTTCAGTGTTCTTCAAAACACACAAAACAGAATAGTCCAAAAAGGGGTTTGGTTCCAACTCACCAAAGCGCAAAGCGTAAAGCGGCTAAACGAGGCACAGCTCCAAACGGGGGGACAAGGTTTTCACCAGCGGCAATCCACAGATGTCCTGGAGGGAAAGTAGACGAGGCACAGCAACGGGGGAACAACAGGCAGAAGCAGAAGTATTCAAAACGACCCGACATCGATTGAAGGAAGGTCCCAGTATAAGAAGCCTCTGGGGCGCTAATCACAAACTATGACAGGTGCGTGCTGGAATTGATACTTGCTCCAAAAGCGTGTGGCGGGGAATGCACCAATCAACACAATACCTTAAAGGAGCGTGTGGCAGGGAACGAACCAATCCTCACAGTACCCCCCCCTCCACAGGAGCCACCCGGCGACCAGCCCAACCCGGCTTGTTCGGGTGGGCACGATGGAAGTCGGTGATCAGGCCGGGGTCCATGATGAGCTGGCGGGAGACCCAGCTCCGTTCCTCCGGGCCGTATCCCTCCCAGTCCACCAGGTACTGGAACCCCCGACCCCGCCGTCGAACGCCCATCAACCGGCGGACCTGCCACTGGGGGTGTCCGTCCACCATCTCGGGAGGAGGCGGGTCCGGAGCAGGAGGCATCAGGGGACTGAGAGAGACAGGCTTAACCCGGGACACATGGAAAACGGGGTGAATGCGCATGGACGCAGGAAGCTTAAGACTCACCGCCGCCGGACTGAGCACCTTCAGAACCTCAAAAGGGCAGACGAACCGGGGGTTAAGCTTCTTGGCCGAGGACCGAAGCGGAAGGTCCTTTGCGGACAGCCACACCCTCTGCCCAGGGTGGTACGTCGGCGCAGGGACCCGGCGCCGGTCGGCCCCACGACTGGCGCGCTCCGATGACCGGAGCAGCGCAGTCCTGGCGATCTCCCAGACCCGACGGCACCGGTCGAGATGCTCCTGTACGGAGGGAACTGCCACTTCCGACTCCTGTGCAGGGAAAAGAGGGGGTTGGTAGCCCAGGGATATTTCAAAAGGTGAGAGGCCGGTGGCGGAACTGAGCATGGAGTTGATGGAGTACTCGACCCAGGGAAGGAAACGGCTCCAAGAAGCAGGTTTCTCGGCAGCCACACACCGAAGAGCAGACTCCACGCTCTGGTTCATCCTCTCCGTTTGTCCGTTAGTCTGGGGATGATAACCAGAGGAAAGACTGACCATTGCCCCCAATCCCTTGCAGAAAGCCCACCATACCTGGGAAGTGAACTGGGGCCCCCGGTCCGAGACGACGTCCTGGGGAAACCCATGGAGGCGGAACACGTGGCGTGTCAGGAGGTCCGCCGTCTCGGCCGCCGAGGGAAGCTTGGGAAGGGCCACGAGGTGAACCCCCTTGCTGAACCGATCCACTACGGTCAGTAGGCACGTGTTCCCCTGGGAAGAAGGAAGTCCCGTGACGAAGTCCAACGCCACATGGGACCAAGGGTGGCTCGGAATGGGAAGCGGCTGCAAAAGCCCGGAGGGCGCCTGGTGGGAGGCCTTGCTGCGGGCGCAGACCGCGCAGGTCAGTACGAACTCCTTGACGGTGGGCCACCAGAATCGCCGAGCCAGGAAGGAGAACGTGCGATGAACGCCTGGGTGGCAGGCGAACCGGCTGGTATGGCCCCACTGGAGGACCCGGGACCGGACTGAGTCGGGGACGAAGAGGCGATGAACCGGTACATTGCCTGGAGCGCGATGGAAGCGTAGGGCACGCCTTACCACCCCCTCGATGCCCAAGGTGACCACTCCCACCACCCTGCCCTCTGGGAGGATGGGAGTCGGGTCCTCAGTGGTTGGGGCCCCCTTGGAGTGTAACCGGGACAGGGAGTCGGCCTTCGTGTTGCGGGAACCAGGGCGAAACGTCAGCGAGAAGTCCAAACGACTGAGGAAGCTGGCCCATCTTGCCTGCCGGCCATTGAGGCGCTTGGAAGCACGGATATACGTCAAGTTCTTGTGGTCCGTCCAAATGGTGAATGGCTCCTCGGCCCCCTCTAGCCAATGACGCCACTCCTCCAAGGCAGCCACAACCGCCAGCAGCTCCCGATTGCCGATGTCGTAGTTCCTCTCGGCAGGGAGGAAACGACGTGAGTAGAAGGCGCACGGATGTACCTTCTGGTCCGTTGCCGACCGCTGAGATAAGATAGCCCCAAGTCCGGTATCCGAGGCGTCCACCTCTACGATGAACTGTCTCTTGGGGTCTGGATGGAGCAAGACTGGGGCGGTAGTGAACATCCTCTTGAGGGAGTGGAACGCAGCACCCGCCGCTGGGGACCAGTCGAACAGCAGGGCGGGAGAGGTTAGCCTGGTAAGTGGTTCCGCCACCTGGCTGTAGTTCCGGATGAATCTTCGGTAGAAGTTGGCGAACCCGAGGAAGCTCTGTAACTCCTTCCGAGAGGTGGGTTCCGGCCACTCCTCCACGGTCCGGATCTTGCGAGGGTCAGCCCGGGTCAAGCCTCTCTCCACGATGAAGCCCAGGTAATCGACGGAGTCGGAGTAAAAACGGCACTTCTCTGCCTTGACGAAGAGCCGCTTGTGGAGGAGGCGCTCCAGCACACGTCGGACATGCTGGATGTGTTCCTCGAGGGTCTTAGAGAAGATGAGGATGTCATCTAGGTATACCACCACAAACTCCTCCAGCATGTTACGAAGGACGTCGTTCATGAGCGCCTGGAATACCGCCGTAGCGTTGGTGAGGCCGAACGGCATTACCAGGTACTCGTAGTGGCCCCTGGGAGTCTTGAAGGCGGTCTTCCACTCATCGCCCTCTCGGATACGGACCAGGTGGTAGGCACTCCGGAGGTCCAGCTTGGTAAAGACGGTAGCCTGGGTGAGAGGCTCGAAGGTGGAGTTCATGAGAGGAAGAGGGTACTTGTTCTTAATGGTGATCTCGTTGAGCTGGCGATAGTCGATGCAGGGTCGAAGGTCTCCATCCTTCTTCCCAACAAAGAAGAAACCGGCCGCCACAGGGGAGGAGGAAGGCCGAATGAGACCTGCTTCCAAGGACTCAGAGATATATCGATCCATCGCTGCCTTCTCAGGGACGGTCAGACTGTAGAGGCGGCTGCCGGGAAGGGGAGCCCCTGAGCGAAGGTCGATGGCACAGTCGTAAGGCCGGTGAGGCGGAAGGGCCTGAGCCCGGGACTTACTGAAAACCTCCTCGAGGTCGTGGTACTCGGGGGGGTATCGTCGAGAGGTCCGGAGGCGGCTCACAAAGATGGCTCCGGGGCGAGGGACAGGACACCGCCTGAAGACACTGGGCATGACAGGCGGAGCTCCACCCTCTGATGGTACCGGAGGACCAGGCGATGTGGGGCTCATGCAGCGCGAGCCAAGGCCTGCCCAGGACTACAGGGACAAGAGGAGAGCTGGTGATGAAAAACTGGAGTCTCTCAACGTGGTTACCAGCAATGGTGAGAAGGACTGGACAGGTGCGTTGAGTGATGTCAGCCAGGCGGTGTTGGTCCAACGCGAACACCTCCAAGGGTCTCACGAGGTCCTCTAGCGGAATGTTGGCCTGGGTAGCAAACTCGAAATCCAGGAAACTCTCGTCAGCACCCGAGTCGATGAGTGCCTCCACCGTCGCCCGTTGGTCCGCCCAGGCCAGGGTGACGCTCATCAGATGACTAGGTGGTGCACGGTTCTGGGAACGAGAAAAACGGCTCACCAGGATCTCCCGGGGTCCCGGCGAGCCTGGTCTTTTGGCCGGGTGGGGCAGTTGGAGATACGGTGCCCATCCCGGCCGCAGTAGAGGCAAAGGCCGGACCTGAACCTGGCCTCTCGTTCAGCCGGGCTAAGGTGAGAGCGTCCCAGCTGCATGGGTTCCTCCTCGGGCACCGAACGGGAGGGGAAGGGACCACCAGTTGTGGTGGAACCAGGACGGGCCGCAGGCCTGTCACGAGTGCGGGAGGTCTGGGTCACCTCTGGAGGTCCCAGTCGGGCTCTCTCACGCCTTCTCTCCCGGAGGCGTCCGTCGATGCGAATGGCGAGGCTGAATAGGTCCTCGAGGGACTCCGGTTCCTCACGGGTCGCGAGCTGGTCCCTTACAGCGTCGTTGAGCCCCCTCATGAAGGTGAGACGAAGCGCTTGGTCGTTCCAACCGCTCTCCATTGCCGCCAGTCTGAACTCCAGCACGTAGTCGGTGACCCCGCCACTGCCCTGCCGGAAGGTGCCCAACCGAGCTCCTGGGTCCTGGCCACGGGCTGGGTGGTGGAAAACCCTGCGGAGCTCTGCCCACGAAGTCTGGGTAGGAAAAACAGAAATCAGCCCCCATTGCCCAGGAGGCAGTAACCCACTGTGCTGCCCGGCCTGAGAGCAGGTTAGTCATGTATATGATGATATTACGTCACCGTCATCACCGCCACTATCCTCATTTGTGAGGAAAGGCCTGTAATTGCTATAATATTATTATTATCATTATCATCATTATTATCATCATTTTACGAAAGGGCCTGTAATGCTACCCATTTGAAAGCCTGATGATATTACTTCACCGTTTAATAAGTTTTACTACTGCCAATAGTGTAATATTAGCGTACTAACACTTAATCATTATTTGCACGCCCAAGTACCCCTTATCAATCCGACAGGCCCATCCGTCCGTGGCACTTATCATCCAGTCCTGCAGTCAGGGCCGGACTGGGGAAATAATTCATACCGGGAGATATAGCGCGAAATATAGCCCCAGTCAGGCCACTTTTTAAGCGGGGGGTCTGGGGGTCCCCCACCAGGAATCTTTTTGTTACAAAGACTTAATTTCCTGCATTCTGGTGAATTTTAGTGCATGTGAATCACAAACTAATGAGCCAACAATTGCTTAGTACAATGTACTGTTATGGACCTCAAATAAAACTGTTGTGGCACTAGCAATGCTACTCTCTCCACCTTCAAAAAGAAAAAAGCAAGAGCACAACATATTTTTCTATTTACTATTATAATACAGTTAACCACTCTCTCCTGTAAGGGCCTTTCTTTTTCTTTGTTTTATCCATCTCTCCTCCACCCTTTCTCTTTCTTCCACTGTCCATCTTGACATCAACGTTAATTGACTTTCGCTCTACTGTATCTCTCCCGAGTCCCTCATCTGAGTGCCGTCTGCCATTCCATTCGCCGCCTCCGCTGTCAATCAGTTGTATCGCCTGGTCCCGCCTCCACCAATCACAAGCGGCAGCACGGCCCCATTGTGTGTGTGTGATATGCGTGAGAGAGAGAGTCAGATAGTTCTCCAACTCTGTCGCAGACAGTGAAATCCTGGTTGTTCCCCACCCATCTAGGTTATCTAACTATCGCGCCGCGCCGCCGCCACAACTAGAAACAATGGCCTGGCAAAAAATAAAAATAAAAATAAAAATAATAATTACATAATTTTTTTTTTTTAAATCTGTGCAGGCCAGGCCACCGGGAAAACTCCCGGTGCTCCCGATGGCCAGTCCGGGCCTGCCTGCAGTGACTAGACCATCTGTTTCCCACAAACTTGACAGAGTCCATCGAACACAGAGATACCGGAACCCGCAAACAACAAACATTGCCATATGTATATATCCTTTATATAACTTTAGCTGAAAAGCATTAACCAGCAATTGATTCAATCTGTATTTCAGGCTGCCTGTACATAGTCACCTCAGAGGAATGCAGGGCGCGGCCAGCATCGTGGCCCATTGCGGTAGAAAGCAGTCCACGGGGAGCTCCAGTAGCTCACCATGTACCTCGACGCGAAAGTGTCGGGGAAAACCGTGCTGCGTCACGGATCTGGTTGACTCCGAGTTCGATTCCCCGACCCGCCGTCATTTGCCGAATGTCTTCCCCTGTTCTCCCTCCCGTTTCACCCTGCATCTGTCGGTCATGCTTGACCAGAAAAGCGATAAACACTAAAAAATGAAGTTAAAAAAAAAAAAAAAAGCAGTTCACGAAGTATTTAAACAAAGTTATTTTATTTAGAAAAAGCAAGTTTACAAAAGAGACTGTATTGGAAATGTCCAATTCAGTTCAAAGAATTATAAAACAAAACATCTCTTCTCTAGCATAGCAAAAACTCTCTTTGTAATTTAGAGCAAATGATCAAATGAGCTAAAAAAATTAAGCTTTGTCCTGGGTACAGATCCCGTTCCTTACAACGCTCAACGGTATCTGTAGCTATAAGAATGGTGTCTTGAAGTAAAAAATGGAAAATCTAAAGAGTATTCTTCCTAGGGAGGTTTACTCAAAACTTGCCCGGCCATGCCCCATACACCGCTCGACATTTCCGGGCTTAAAAGAACCGAAAATCTGCTTGAAAATCTGAGCTCTCGAAGCTGGAGCAGTCATTTATATATCATATCAAGACCTCTTTGCTATTGGTCCAAAAACAGTGATGTCACAGCGATGTCATTCCACTAGCCAATCAACGTACAACACATAACACATTCCGCAAGGATGAACTCCTCCTTTTGTCTCTCTGTGCTGGGAAACCCCCCAGAACTCCATCTGCTACGGGTCCCGGCTTTCTCTGTCTCCTTACCCACTGTCAAGGTCAAACACTCTGTGACCGCCTCCCTACACATTCCTGCTCCATAGCACAGAGAAAAAGACGAGGGAGACTACAGTACATGGTCCTTCTTAGCATGAATAGCCTAACACGCCTATATATACATATACAGATATATATACATAATCATTTATATCATAATCATAATAGTACATCATACATGTTTTTTTTTTTAAAGTGTATGATGACTCTCTCTTCTGACAAGACAGGCAAGGGTTAATTCTGCAGGCTCCTCTGCTCCAAGGTCACATTCTTGTCTTCACAGAACTGTAAGCGAAGAGACTGAAGAGACTGACTGTGCTGACTGACTGTGCATATACTGTGCATATTCCATTAATTGTAGTATATTTTATAGTGTATATAGTTATACAGGTTATATAAGAATACAAAAAGACATCCGTCATATCAGAGGCCTATTCCATTCTCCAGGATTACACAAGATATTGTAGTTTGCACAAGTTACTGTTCCAGAGTCCACAGTCCATAGTTCTCACAGTTTTGCACAAGTGGGAGGAAGAATATACAGACATTCCCCATAATCATATATAATAAACATATGCTTAATCTTTTACATCCTACAATTGACAGAGAGAACAGGATGTCATAATAACCAGTGTAACTAGTTGGCTGTGACTCTCAACACCCCCTCTGTCATCTTGTTCTGTCATTTTCCACTGGTGCTCTGTACTCCTTATGCTTGAGATCTCGCTGATCACCGCTTCCCCCAACCATATGCCTCTTTGGCCATATCCTCGAGACCTGCCCCACATTAGGTTTATGGCTAGTTGGTAGGGCATGTCCTTGGTACCATGGCCAGCATAGATTTATCTTCTTTGCAGTAGTTCCTTCATATGGGACACCAGTTTGTCCCAGTTCTTTTGTGAGGACTGTACCTCCTTGTCTCGGTCCAGACTGTTATGTCTGGTGTTAGCTCTGGCTAGTTAGCCTAATGTTAGCTCTGGATAGTTAGCCTGCTGTAGACTCAGGCTATGTAGCCTCTTGTAGACTCAGGCTATGTAGCCTCTTGTAGACTCAGGCTATGTAGCCTCTTGTAGACTCAGGCTATGTAGCCTCTTGTAGACTCAGGCTATGTAGCCTCTTGTAGACTCAGGCTATGTAGCCTCTTGTAGACTCGGCTCCTGCCGACAACACCAGCCTGTATGATTACGCTGGTTCCACTTCCGTCACAGTAGCAGGACTTATGCTCCTGTTAGCAATGGCTAGTTATGGTGCTAATCACAAAGTAGAATTTTCTACTGGAGTGTGAGAGACTGATCCGTCCCGTAGGGTAGAGCTTTCTACTAGAGTGTGAGAGACTGATCCGTCTCGTAGGGTGCTAATCACAAAGTAGAATTTTCTACTGGAGTGTGAGAGACTGATCCGTCCCGTAGGGTGCTAATCACAAAGTAGAATTTTCTACTGGAGTGTGAGAGACTGATCCGTCTCGTAGGGTGCTAATCACAAAGTAGAATTTTCTACTGGAGTGTGAGAGACTGATCCGTCTCGTAGGGTGCTAATCACAAAGTAGAATTTTCTATTGGAGTGTGAGAGACTGATCCGTCTCGTAGGGTGCTAATCACAAAGTAGAATTTTCTACTGGAGTGTGAGAGACTGATCCGTCTCGTAGGGTAGAGCTTTCTACTTGGGTTTTGACTTTAGGTATAACACTGCGTTACCGTTCAGTCGTGCGTAAACGTTTACTTTAATCACAAAAATAGAGCTTTCTACTGAAGTGTGATATTCCCGAGTAGAGCTTTCTACTCGAGTATGACTTTAAGCCTTTTATCGTAGGTTTCTAGTCGCGTGTAGAGCTTTCTACTTAGGTTTTTGACTTTAAGTAAACATTATGTTACTTCAGAGGCACCTGACAGCAGTCATTTCAGTTAATATTTTTTCGGCTGTTAATACCTATTCAAATAGTATAAAGCCCAACTCTCGGATGTTCTAAGCCCCAGAACCTCCGATCCGTTTCGACAGACCTATAAACCAGTGACTTGGCCGCCTAAGCACCACAGCGTCCTGTATGCTGAAGCTTCCAAGTCCCCACAAATCTGATAGGCCCGTCGGATATAGAGACCCTGATGCTCGCTCTGTCCCCCCGCGTCAAGGTGCTAAGCTTGATGAGAGTTTGCAGAGTCTTAATTTGTATCCATAGGCGCTGGTGAGTGTACATCTCATGCAGCTGATATGGTTGGTACGGGTGCTAACCTACCAGATGGTTGCTGTCAGGAAATCCCCTTTGCCTTGAATGAAATAGATTACAAGTTTTTTCGTCCTCTTTACTCTGGTTTTAGAGAAAAGACAGACATCTTTAAATAGTATACTTAAAATGTATACAAAATGAATGTAGTATTCTATGTCATGTTTCTTCCTAAATGACAATAACACTATATATTATTCCTCTCGACAGATGAGCTGAATGTCAAGTGCAGTGTGCACTTGGTTGAGTGTCATGTGTCAGGGCCCCAGGAGGTAAGGATACTATTGATGTTTTTCCTTCCGGGCTTTGGATTCCTCCCTTTTTGCCCTCATCTCTGCTTGCTGTTCTGGGGTTAGTGCCCCCCAATCGTCTGCAGAGAGGTATTTGATGTCGGAAGACTCCGTTTTCCTTGTTCTAGCCTTAGCTGGTGGCTGTTGCTGGGCTTTGGGAGGCCGGAGTTGAGCCTTCTCATCTCGCGGGTTCTCCCCTTTCCTTTCCCCCTTGTTGTGTTGGTTGTGAGAAAGCATTTTGACTTGGTCATACAACCTACATTCGGTACGTAACTGGTCTCGTGACCATACTGCGCATTTGGCTGCCAGTAGGTTACCCCCTGGGACACCTATGAATAGTTTTTCAAGCAGTAAGCCTGATCCTTGCATAGGTGCTCCACGTATGACTGATTCTGCTGCAGCAGTGAGAGACAGGCTCCCGTCTCGCACCTGTGGAATTAGTTTCTCCACCATGTTATGTAGCCTGATGTTAGCTCTGGCTTGTTAGCCTTCAATTAGCTCCTGGCTTTGTTAGCCTGTTGTGAGCTAGTTAGCTCTTGGCTAGTTAGCCATCAATTAGCTCCTGGCTTTGTTAGCCTGTTGTGAGCTAGTTAGCTCTTGTCTGGCTAGGGCCAGTTCACTTCCTGTTAGCACTGGCTTGTTAGCCGGTGGTGAGCTAGTTAGCTCTTGTCTGGCTAGGGCCAGTTAATTTCCTGTTAACACTGGCTTGTTAGCCGGTGGTGAGCTAGTTAGCTCTTGTCTAGTTAGCCATCAATTAGCTCCTGGCTTGTTAGCCTGTTGTGAGCTAGTTAGCTCTTGGCTAGCTAGGGCCAGTTTACTTCCTGTTAGCACTGGCTCGTTAGCCTGTTGTGAGCTAGTTAGCTCTTGTCTAGTTAGCCATCAATTAGCTCCTGGCTTGTTAGCCTGTTGTGAGCTAGTTAGCTCTTGGCTAGCTAGGGCCAGTTTACTTCCTGTTAGCACTGGCTCGTTAGCCTGTTGTGAGCTAGTTAGCTCTTGTCTGGCTAGGGCCAGTTTACTTCCTGTTAGCACTGGCTCGTTAGCCGGTTGTGAGCTAGTTAGCTCTTGGCTAGCTAGGGCCAGTTTACTTCCTGTTAGCACTGGCTTGTTAGCCGGCTGTTAGCACTGGCTCGTTAGCCGGCGCTTCTGTAGACTCCGGCTAGGTAGCCTCCAGTTAGCACTGTTAGCTCTGGCTTGATAGCCGGCTGTTAGCACTGGCTCGTTAGCCGGCGCTTCTGTAGACTCCGGCTAGGTAGCCTCCAGTTAGCACTGGCTCGTTAGCCGGCGCTCCTGTAGACTCGGGCTATGTAGCCTCCTGTAGTCTCGGGCTAGGTAGCCTCCTGTTAGCACTGGCTCGTTAGCCGGCGCTCCTGTAGACTCGGGCTATGTAGCCTCCTGTAGTCTCGGGCTAGGTAGCCTCCTGTTAGCACTGGCTCGTTAGCCGGCGCTCCTGTAGACTCGGGCTATGTAGCCTCCTGTAGTCTCGGGCTAGGTAGCCTCCAGTTAGCACTGTTAGCTCTGGCTTGATAGCCGGCTGTTAGCACTGGCTCGTTAGCCGGCGCTTCTGTAGACTCCGGCTAGGTAGCCTCCAGTTAGCACTGGCTCGTTAGCCGGCGCTCCTGTAGACTCGGGCTATGTAGCCTCCTGTAGTCTCGGGCTAGGTAGCCTCCTGTTAGCACTGGCTCGTTAGCCGGCGCTCCTGTAGACTCGGGCTATGTAGCCTCCTGTAGTCTCAGGCTAGGTAGCCTCCTGTTAGCACTGGCTCGTTAGCCGGCGCTCCTGTAGACTCGGGCTATGTAGCCTCCTGTAGTCTCGGGCTAGGTAGCCTCCTGTTAGCACTGGCTCGTTAGGCGGCGCTCCTGTAGACTCGGGCTATGTAGCCTCCTGTAGTCTCGGGCTAGGTAGCCTCCTGTTAGCACTGGCTCGTTAGCCGACGCTTCCTGTAGACTTGGGCTATGTAGCCTCCTGTAGTCTCGGGCTAGGTAGCCTCCTGTTAGCACTGGCTCGTTAGCCGGCGCTCCTGTAGACTCGGGCTATGTAGCCTCCTGTAGTCTCGGGCTAGGTAGCCTCCTGTTAGCACTGGCTCGTTAGCCGGCGCTTAGCACTGGCTCGTTGGCCGGCGCTCCTGTACTCCGGCTAGGTAGCTTCCAGTTCACTTCTGTTAGCTCTGGCTTGATAGCCGGCTGTTAGCACAGGCTCGTTAGCCGGCGCTCCTGTAGACTCGGGCTATGTAGCCTCCTGTAGTCTCGGGCTAGTTAGCCTCCTGTTAGCACTGGCTCGTTGGCCGGCGCTTAGCACTGGCTCGTTGGCCGGCGCTCCTGTACTCCGGCTAGGTAGCTTCCAGTTCACTTCTGTTAGCTCTGGCTTGATAGCCGGCTGTTAGCACTGGCTCGTTAGCCGGCGCTTAGCACTGGCTCGTTGGCCGGCAATGCCAGCCTGTATGGCTGCACTGATGTCTCTCTAAACTGCCAGACATTTAGAGGGGGTTTTCTTTACTGTCTCCAGTGTCATTAGAGAGAGTTCTCTTTTTCTTTAATCCAACTTTGCGGCCTTAACCGCTCCACCAGCAATGCCCCCACTATGCAGATGCCTTTTAATTTGCCACTGCTTTCCACTGAGGGCCATACAGATCAATATCCTTTGTCTGGTGTATTCTAAAGCGGAAGGTTTTAGCTCCCTAGGTGCTGGTAAGAGCACATTCAAGTAAGGTTTAAACTCACTTTTGTAGTCTGTTCATTTCATGGTTCTCCGTTATTAATATTTCTAGTTTATTTTATTTTGGCTGTTATCATACCAATCTCAGCCCGAACTCAGGGACGCCATGTTGAGAGCTGATGGGATGTCTCTTATCTATATCAGATCACTTACTTGAGATATAACCCTTTGGCCGCCCGATATCCCCCAGCGAGGTTCTAAACTCACTAAGTTCTCGGGTCAATTACTATTTCTGTCAAGCTTACTTCAAGTTACTAGTTTAGTTATATCCAGTTGACATGAAATGTAAGCATAAAAGAGTTGTTAACCTCTTCTTTGTTTGTAATAAACCGAATGTATGTCTGGGAGAACTCTTATTGCCTATAATAACAATAATATTATTATTATCATTACCATCATTATTATCATCATTTTACGAAATGCCTGTAATGCTGCTTCTCTGAAAGCCTGATGATATTACGTCACCGTCATCACCGCCACTATCCTCATTTGTGAGGAAAGGCCTGTAATTGCTATAATATTATTATTATCATTATCATTATTATCATCATTTTACGAAAGGGCCTGTAATGCTACCCATTTGAAAGCCTGATGATATTACTTCACTGTTTAATAAGTTTTACTACTGCCAATAGTGTAATATTAGCATACTAACACTTAATCATTATTTGCACGCCCAAGTACCCCTTATCAATCCGACAGGCCCATCCGTCCGTGGCACCGATCATCCAGTCCTGCAGTGACTAGACCATCTGTTTCCCACAAACTTGACAGAGTCCGTCGAACACAGAGATACCGGAACCCGCAAACAACAAACATTGCCATATGTATATATATATCCTTTATATAACTTTAGCTGAAAAGCATTAACCAGCAATTGATTCAATCTGTATTTCAGGCTGCCAATACATAGTCACCTCAGAGGAATGCAGGGCGCGGCCAGCATCGTGGCCCATTGCGGTAGAAAGCAGTCCACGAATTCAATAAGTATTTAAACAAAGTTATTTTATTTAGAAAAAGCAAGTTTACAAAAGAGACTGTATTGGAAATGTCCAATTCAGTTAAAAGAATTATAAAACAAAACATCTCTTCTCTAGCATAGCAAAAACTCTCTTTGTCATTTAGAGCAAATGAGCAAATGAGCTAAAAAAACAAAGCTTTGTCCTGGGGACTCCATTTTGAAAAATATACAGATCCCATTCCTTACGACGCTCAACGGTATCTGTAGCTATAAGAATGGTGTCTTGAAGTAAAAAATGGAAAATCTAAAGAGTATTCTTCCTAGGGAGGTTTACTCAAAACTTGCTCGGCCATGCCCCATACACCGCTCGACATTTCCGGGCTTAAAAGAACTGAAAATCTGCTTGAAAATCTGAGCTCCCGAAGCTGGAGCAGTCATTTATATATCATATCAAGACCTCTTTGCTATTGGTCCAAAAACAGTGATGTCACAGCGATGTCATTCCACTAGCCAATCAACGTACAACACATAACACATTCCGCAGGGATGAACTCCTCCTTTTGTCTCTCTGTGCTGGGAAACCCCCCAGAACTCCATCTGCTACGGGTCCCGGCTTTCTCTGTCTCCTTACCCACTGTCAAGGTCAAACGCTCTGTGACCGCCTCCCTACACATTCCTGCTCCATAGCACAGAGAAAAAGACGAGGGAGACTACAGTACATGGTCCTTCTTAGCATGAATAGCCTAACACGCCTATATATACATATACAGATATATATACATAATCATTTATATCATAATCATAATAGTACATCATACATGTTTTTTTTTTTAAGTGTATGATGGCTCTCTCTTCTGACAAGACAGGCAAGGGTTAATTCTGCAGGCTCCTCTGCTCCAAGGTCACATTCTTGTTTTCACAGAACTGTAAGCGAAGAGACTGAAGAGACTGACTGTGCTGACTGACTGTGCATATACTGTGCATATTCCATTAATTGTAGTATATGTTATAGTGTATATAGTTATACAGGTTATATAAGAATACAAAAAGACATCCGTCATATCAGAGGCCTATTCCATTCTCCAGGATTACACAAGATATTGTAGTTTGCACAAGTTACTGTTCCAGAGTCCACAGTCCATAGTTCTCACAGTTTTGCACAAGTGGGAGGAAGAATATACAGACATTCCCCATAATCATATATAATAAACATATGCTTAATCTTTTACATCCTACAATTGACAGAGAGAACAGGATGTCATAATAACCAGTGTCACTAGTTGGCTGTGACTCTCAACACCCCCTCTGTCATCTTGTTCTGTCATTTTCCACTGTCTTAATAGCGTCTGTACGGGGGGACAAGATGGCAATTGCGGGGTCACGATGGCTGTGACTCTCAACAATATACTAAAGACTTTGCTCTGTGTGTACTAGTACAATACCCTGCCATTAGATATGGTACAATACCCCATTTTATTAGTACCGGTATTTTAAGAATGATACAACAAGATGGCGCTGCTAAGACCGGCTGCCTCTCTGTGCGCTCCGTCGAGACTGTGCTTACTTTTGTTAATATTTATAGTTTTAAGAGTTTTGTTTGTACCAATGGTTGGTGCATTTAATGTGTATGACCGTCAGTCACTCATAGACATTGGATTACGGGAAACTTACCAACTGGATTACTCTCTGGATCAGCTCACCGAACAACAACAATGGCCTGCTGAGATCTTGAGGACATCGGGACCAGACCCAGACCCATGCAACAACAAAGGAACCAGGCGACAAGGAAGGAGAGCCGGCGTCCGAAATAGACTGAGATCCAGGCGACACAGAACGCCACTGCCCAGCATATTACTGGCCAATGTACAATCAATAGACAATAAACTGGACGACATCAGAGTAAGGATTCAATTCCAAAGAGACGTTAGAGACTGTAACGCTCTCTGCTTCACCGAGACGTGGTTGACGCCGGACGTCCCAGACGCCATTCAACCGGCCGATCACTTTTTCATCCACCGCAAGGATCGAACAGCAGAAACCGGTAAATAGCGGGGAGGTGGGATAGCCTGAAATGAAATGAAATGTTGAACAACAATTGGAGCGATCCAGGCAACGTGAAGGAGCTTTCAAACCAGTGCTCCCCCAACCTGGAGTATATATCCATCAAGTGCCGGCTTTTCTTTCTCCCGAGAGAGTTAACGTCGGTCATCTTGGTCAGAGTGTACCACCACAAGCAAACACAGGCGACCCGCTCTTGAAGCTACACAACGAGGTAAATAGAATCCAAGCAGCTAATGTTGACGCTGCTATTGTGGTTGTGGGTGATTTCAATAGTGCCACCCTGAGAAGAGTATTGCCGGACTTTTACCAGCATGTGACTTGTAACATTTTAGACCATTGTTACTCGCAATTTAAATGTGGTTACAAATCTCAGGCTGCCAGTGGATTCGGCAAGTCTGACCATGACGCCATCTTCCTTCTTCCAAAATATAAACAAAGTCTCAAGCGCGCCCCGGTAGTCTCGCGAGAGGTGCAGAAATGGTCTGTGGAATCAGAGGAAACGCTACAGGCTGCACTTGAATGTACAGACTGGGGGGTGTTCCGAGATAACACAGATAACCTTAATGACTACACGGAGACAGTGCTGGACTTTGTTTGTACTTTGGTGGAAGAAACAATCCCCACTACCACAATTTGAGTTTACCCAAACCAAAGACAAATAGACAAGTAGACAAATCCGTCCGTGAGGCTCTGAAAGCACGCACCTCAGCCTACAACGCCGGGCTTGTGGCAGGCAACATGAATGACCACAAGGTGGCGAGATGCAACGTGAGGAGGGCAGTGATAGAAGCAAAGAGGCGCGCTACAGGGATCAAATTGAACTTCAATATGAACAGGCTGACTCTAGAGCTATGTGGTAGGGCCTCAGAACGATGACAGATTACAAAGGCACCTCCCTCAAGCTGAACAGTGACATCTCCTTAACAAATTATCTCAATACCTTTTATGCAGGTTTGAGGCTGGGAATAACAGCACCAGCCTACAAGCCACTGCAATGGAGGGGGGGGACACTGCTGATGGAGACTCAGTGTTCAGGGTAACAGAACATGAGGTGAGGAGGACCTTTAAGAAAGTGAATATCAGGAAGGCAGCAGGACCGGACGGTATCCCCGGCCGCGTCCTAAAAGTCTGTGCCGACCAACTGGCCCCGGTATTCACTGACATATTTAACCTGTCCTTGGAACAGGCTGTCATCCCCACCTGTCTGAAGAAGTCCACTATTATCCCTGTACCCAAAAAATCCAAGCCTGCTTGCCTCAACGACTACCGCCCTGTAGCTCTCACCTCCATAGCCATGAAGTGCTTTGAGAAGCTAGTAAAGGGCTACATCTGCTCCTCCCTCCCCATCAACCTGGACCCCCTGCAATTTGCATACCGCCCCAACAGGTCCACGGAGGATGCCATAGCCCATGTGCTGCACACAGCAGCATCACACCTGGACAAGAGGCAGGGGAACTATGTGAGAATGCTGTTCATCGACTACAGCTCAGCATTCAATACCATAGTCTCCTCCAAACTCATAGCCAAGCTCAGGGACCTGGGCTTGAACTATGACCTCTGCCAGTGGGTCTTGGACTTCCTGACGGGCAGACCCCAGGTGGTGAGAGCAGGCAACTGCACCTCCCCATCCATCACTCTCAACATAGGGGCCCCGCAGGGCTGTGTTCTGAGTCCCCTCCTCTACTCCCTGTACACACATGACTGTGTGGCACAGCGGAACAACAACACAATCATCAAATTTGCTGACGACACAGTAGTGGTGGGCCTGATCTCTGCAAACGACGAGAGGGCCTACCTGGAGGAGGTCAAGATTCTAGTGGGATGGTGTCAAGAGAACAGCCTCTCCCTGAATGTCAGCAAAACAAAGGAGATGATTGTGGACTTTAGGAGGTCGGGGGTCAGGGACTACAGCCCCCTCAGCATCGACGGGGCACCGGTTGAGAGAGTGAACAGTTTTAAGTACCTCAGAGTCCACATATCCGAGGACTTGACATGGACCACACACATTGACAGTGTTGTGAAGAAGGCACGGCAACGCCTCTACTTCCTCAGGTGCCTAAGGAAGTTCCAAGTCAGTCAGAAGATCCTTAAGAAATTCTACTCATGCACAATAGAGAGCATCCTGACTGGCAATATCACCTCCTGGTTTGGGAATAGCACCGCACAAGACCGTAGCAGACTACAGAGAGTGGCCCGTTCAGCCGAACGCACAATTGGAGGGGGGCTTCCCACTCTCCAGGGCATTTACAACAAGCGGTGCATGGGCAAGGCTAAAAGAATTATCAAAGACTTGAGCCACCCAAACAACTGCCTCTTTGAACTGCTGCGGTCAGGCAAGCGATACCGGAGTCTCATGGCAAGCACAGAGAGATTCAGAAGAAGCTTCTATCCCCAGGCCATCAGGATGCTCAACGAACAATAACAATATGTAACAACCATCAAATGCACTCACAGCACACACATCCACATGCACATACTCACTTTAAACATACAACTCACTGCAGCACCCACTTTAACCACTTTAGAACACCTAAGCACACTTTATATTTATTGGTAAAGAATTTGCACTACAACCCACACCTCATTACACCTTACTGTAAATTGTACCTAAATTGTACCTCATCCTTTGCACTGTATAGTATATTGTATGGTAACTCAGTTACTTCTACTCTACACTGAGCATTGTATATGTGAGGATTGGTTCAGTCCCCGCCACACGCTCCGCTCCTTTAAGGTACTGTGTTGATTGATGCATTCCCCGCCACACGCTCTGCTCCTTTAAGGTGCTGTGTTGATTGGTGCATTCCCCGCCACACGCTTTTGGAGCAAGTATCAATTCCAGCGCGCACCTGTCATAGTTTTTGATTAGCGCCCCAGAGGCTTTTTATACTGGGACTTCCCTTCAATCGATGTCAGGTCGTTTTGAATACTTCTGTTTCTGCCTGTTGTTCCCCGTTGCTGTGCCTCGTCTACTCTCCCTCCAGGACATCTGTGGATTGCCGCTGGTGAAGACCTTGTCCCCCGTTTTGAGCTGCGCCTCGTTTACCCGCTTTACTCCTGCGCTTTGGTGAGTTTGAACCAAACCCTTTTTTGGACGATTCTGTTTTGGGTGTTTTGAAGAACACTGAATAGTTCTATTTTTGCTTACACTTGACTCAGCTAAGTTGTGTGTTAAAGGAGACACTGAAGATTATCATTTGCTTGCACTGGACTCAGCTGGGGTGTGTGTTTAGAAGAGACACAGAAGTTTATCGTTTTTGTTTTGCACTGACCCTCAGCTAAATTGTGTGTTGTGGTGAACACTGAAGATATCGTTTTGTTTGTTCTGGACTCAGCTAAGAGAGGAGGAGACCGCACTGCCTCTGTGTGATGTGGACTGTTATTTACCTCTCTCTCTCTCTCTCTCTCTTTTCCACCTCGAGTTGAAGCTGGGAGTATCTGCAGAGCCGCTTCAGCGTCAATACCGTTTCCCCACCTCGAACACCAAGAGGATCTGCAGAGCCGCAGATAACTCTGCTGAAGGCAGTCTCCCTTTGTTTCAAGATTGTTACTTGCTCCTTTTTGACTCTGAAAATAAATACGCCCTAGTATTTGGCTAACTCTGAACTACCTGTCTGTGCCGTGCGTTTGAGGTCGGTTTCAAACCCTAACAGTATATATGTATATACTGAACATTTTTGTCTACGTACTTGACTTCTATGTTATACTTGCTATAATTATTTTATACTTATCTATTTTTGCCTAGCACAGTCTCTGGAGCGTAACAGAAAGAAGCATTTTGTATCAAAGTATTCTGTACTTCTGTATGACAACTAATAAAGAAACTTGAAACTTGATAGTCATTCAGGCATTCAGACTCATATAAAATCTATTAAAATGTTTAAGCTAAATGGGAAATCATCAGTATAGCTGCCGCTACTGAAATTGTCAGTAATTTCCACAAACTCACAGAGCAGACATATCATCAAAGATACCTGAGATGGTTTCCTTCAGTAGTATGATCATTTCCATACTGTCGAATACTGTGAGCGGTATTGTGTGTCTGCTCTCAGCTGCAGATATTCCCAATCGTACAGCTAGGCATGCTAATGCTCCGTTGAAATGGATCCTCGTACTGTCGTAGTGGACTGATAGTTGCTCTTTGCAAAATCTACAGACAACAGTGTTTATGGTAAATAAATGGTAAATGGCTGCATTTATATAGCGCTTTTATCCAAAGCGCGTTATAATTTGTTCCTCACATCTTACCCATTCACTCACACATTCACACACCGATGGCAGAGGCAACCATGCAAGGTGCCAACCTGCACATCGAGAGCAATTAGGGGTTAAGTGTCTTGCTCAAGGACACTTCAACATGCTGCCCGGGACGAGCAGGAATCAAACCGGGAACCGTATACCTCCTGAGCCATTGTTGCCCCCAGTGTACCTCTGCTGAATCTTGCCATGTAAGTTAACTCAAAACTCTGATCGTTACCAAAAGCATGGTTCAGGTCTGGTAAAATACGACACTGTGATCGCTACAAAAACATGTTTCAGGTTTGGTAAAATAACGAGCCTTACCTTACCTTACCTTAGCCAGAAGGTAGGAATAATCCCCAGTGATCCCATCGCCATCGCGATTACTTGTGTATACTTGTGTAGCAAATAGGTTTTTCTTGCAAAAAAAAAAAAAAAGTGTCCACACATTAAACTATTTCAGTTCAAAAGGTAGGCGATACTGCCACCTGGCAGGATTTGATCGTCATTGCAATTTTAACATAGGCAGCGGTGCCAGGGAGATGCAGGGAGGTCCGCACAGTGGTTAGAATGGGGATCAGAGGAAAAATATCAAAGGATCAAAACCCGTGAATTCTCAGGTTTTGGCACTCAACCGCTGGTGGCGAAACCCAGCTTTTCTTGGGTTTGGCACAGAAAGGGTTAACTCCTCCCCCACTATGTAAATATCAGTTTAGTGCTGGGGGGAAGTACCAAGGGGCTCTGTGTCTTAGTGATGACTTTGACAGCATTTTTTATTCTTCATCTCTTTGCCTGCTGTATTCTCTCTAAGCTTCAAGCTTCCAAATGTGCGCTGGATTAAGAGCTTTGCCGATTGGCTGATGATTATGCCTTTGGCGCCACATGTGTTTCTCTCCACCCATTTATTCAATCTGTATAAATCACTGCAGAGACCCTTGATCTGGAGCCCAGGGCCCAAACAGCTGGCTGCTGCCAATGGAGACACTTGTTTGACACTTGATTCCACTAGGGACTAACACACAGATGCTCTCAATCGGAAGAATTATGGAGACCGGCGGAACACATCACTCCTTCCCTCACGTTGCATGGATGCCCTCGCCAGGGGTTACGCAGCCTGTAATTATTTTCATTCGAATCTGGAGTGTACCGTAGAAGCTGAACATCAGGCGAATTTATGGACATTTGTTGGCAGTCATTCGAAAGCTTTTTTTGGACAGCCAGACGAGAAAATCAATCACTTATGTTAGTAAGTAAGTAAGTAAGTAAGGCTTTATTTTTATAGCACCCTTCCCAGCACGAATGCACAGTGCTTCACACGTTTAAAAAATTTATAAAAAAGAACAAGGAAATTCATAAAGAAATAAAAACACATCCAAGGTAAAAACAGTGCTTTACCAGTTTAAAAAACAAAGAACAGGTAAATTCATAAAAAAACATACAATATAAAAACAGGCATGGACAAAACAGAAGAAACGAAATCACGTGTGTACGTGGCCAAACGCCAACCTGAACAGGTGGGTTTTTAGTTGATCCTTGAATGAGTCCAGAGAGGGGGAGGCTCTCAAGATCTGGGGGAGCTCATTCCAGAGCCTAGGGGCCACTACAAAAGCTCGGTCCCCCTTAGTCTTTAGCCTGGTTCGGGCACCACCAGGAGGCCCTGATCAGAAGACCTCAGGGACCGGCTGGAGCTATAGGGGTGTATGAGGTCCGAGATGTACATGGGGGCCTGTCCGTGAACTGCTCTGTAAGTAAAAACCAGGACCTTGAAACAAATCCTGAACTGGACAGAAAGCCAGTGCAGGGAGGCCAGGACTGGTGTGATATGGGCGGACCTCCTGGACCTGGTAAGTAGCCTAGCAGCATTGGACCAGTTGTAGCCGGTTCCTGTCATTGTCTCCCAGAGGGAGCTGTCTTAACCGTGCTTCCCCAGCTAGCGTAGCTCCGCCCGTTAGCGTCACTTCTACAGCTAGCATGGCTAGTGCAGCAGACGAGGCCTCCACAGCTGACCCGGCCGTCGCTGCCAGCCTGGTTCCGCTCGGTGTAGCCCCGGCTGTCATCACTCCCCCTCCGGCTTCCACGACCAGCCCAGCCTCTACGCCACGCATCCAAGTAATAGACATAGTGTCTAAATGTTTATTATCTTGGGCCACCACTGTCTATGTGTAATGTTACTCCCCTGTTGTGTTGTTGTGTGTCATTGCAGTCATAGGCGCCTACGTATAAGAGCAGGCGAAGCGGGTGCTCTACCAGTATTGAACTTGGGGGAGCAAACTTGTCTCTTTGCTCCCTCACTTTTTGATCATTGATATACCCCCCCCCCCCCCCCCCCATATATAAATATTATCTAACCATAACTACGTAATTTCAATCAAATTAATAATACGCAATGACACTTAATAACACGTTTTTAAGTTTCCAAAGATTGCGAACCCCCCCCCCCCCTGCCCCATTATGGTTTGATCCAGTGCCTCCCATCTCCAGCGCGTAGACCTTGGCGCACTCAAAGCCCACAGAGTGTGTCATAATATTGGTGGCAGGCAGGCAGGCTTTTCCAGTAAGTTGTTCAAATAAAAGGATTATGTTAGACATAAGTTACTATTGAGTGGTAGTAGAACTTCTACGGTTCTACCACGCAATACAATAAAAGTGTTTCACGGTCCTGAATTGCGATCTGGTCATACGGTTTCCTCGAATAAATAATAATAACGTTTCCCTCTCTGGTTGGCGTTAGCTTTAGTGCTAGCCGCTAGCTAACGTTATCTAGATATGTGGTGTGAGCTGGATGACGTTGACTTCATTTGCAAACGTTAACGCTATCTATATGGCAGACGAGCAGGGCCGGATTAACGACGGCCGCGGCCCGTGGGCCTATAGTGACGAGGGGCCTCAATTTTTTTTTTTTTTTTTTTTTTTTTTTTTAGATCGATGTCATGATTGTGCACTGCAGACTCAGGGAGGAGGCAGAGAAGGAGAGAAAGAGACACAAGATTTACAGGTAATGGAAATATATCTTTTTTCTTATTAAAACTTGGCCTATTTGAAAGGAGATTGATTTAATAAAAATGAATGAGCGAAAAATCAATATACAGTGTATATACAGTATATATATATTAATATATTATTATTATAGTAATTGGCTATCATACTGCAATATAAACTGAGTTTTATAGTGAAAAGAGCAGCTTTATTGGTCAAGATTGAAGTCAAGTCAAGTCAAGTCAGTTTTATTTGTATAGCACATTTCCAGGCAGCGGCAGCTGACATCAAAGTGCTTCACAAGCAAGTTGATAAAAACAAATTAGTGTGAGGCAAGGTATAAGATTAAAAGAAAGAAAAAAAAACATAGCAAAGCAATGAAAGCAACAAAAACAAACAGTATGGTGCAAGATATAGGATTAAAAACATAATAAAGCAATGAAAGTAATAAAAACTGGTAGGACACAGTAAAACAAAGAGGATAGAAGGGCCAGGGGTCTAGTGGTGGCTCTATATTGCAGGAAATTGCACGTACAGGTTCATTAAATTTAAAAAAAAATCTGCCATGGGGGGGGGGGGGGGGGTCGTGCCGGACCCCCTCCAAACCACCCCTTGCCTGTCCAAAAAAATTATAATAATAATAATTAAATAAAAAAAATAAAAAAATAAAAAATAAATCTTGCACCCCCACTTTCAACTATAACTAGGCGGCCATGATTGCAGTAGTGTCTAGTTGTTGTTTAGTTTGTCATTGCTTTACTGTCATTGTGTATGTTGTGATTCTGTGTTGGCCAGATGTTGTTGATTATCAATTAGTGTGGGTATATAGGTGTCTGTCTGTCCTCCCTTCCTTGTGGCGACATTCCTCCAGTATCCTGTGTGTTCCCCGTGCCGTGCCTTTGTCCTATCATTACACCAAGCGTTACACCCAACCCTACTCATAACCAATGATTTCCGCACAGCCCTCTGTTGTGGTTGAGGGCAGAGCAGTTTCCATACCAGGCAGTGATGCCTCCAGTCAGGGTGCTCTCTATCGTGCCTCTGTAGAAGGCCCATAGAATATGGGGGGCCCCTGCTGAATTTCTTCAGCCGTCTGAGGTGAAAGAGGAATTGTGCTTTCTTCACCACCTGACCAGTGTGCACGTCCCAGGTGAGGTACTTGGTGATGACAGAGGAACTTGAAGCTGCTGACTCTCTCCACAGCAGACCTGTTGATGTTGATGATGTCCAGCCGTTCTCTCCTTCTCCTGTAGTCCACGACCAGCTCCTGGGTCAACATTGAGGGAGAGATTGTTCACCCGGCACCACTGTGGCTTTTACTTTTGGGTGGGTTTCCTTATATGCCCACATGGTTTTGGTCACCCCTCTCTCTGGTATGATATGAGAGCTGTTTTGAGGTACAGTGGCATGCGACAAGCATTTCAAATTGCTCTGATAGAGACCCGTCAGTGAACACCTGGCCAACACAGAATCACAACATACACAATGACAGTAAAGCAATGACAAACTAAACAACAACTAGACACTACTGCAATGACACACAACAACACAACAGGGGAGTAACATTACACATAGACAGTGGTGGCCCAAGATAATAAACATTTATACACTGTTCTGAAGGGCCAGATTAACATTGAGAATCTATGTTTTATTGTTTTATATAACTTGTATATTATTTATATATATAAGCTATATCCCTTTAAGCCTTCGTTTGAATCATAGCATTATTCGCTTTCCTCATTGGATAATGCCCTTGACGTTGGCGGCGCCAAGGACCGCGCCCCTGAGACAGGTTCAAAGGCGAGTCTGGACAAGTTGGGACATGCCTGGTGCCAGCGCATTGATTCCAGACAAGAGCTGAGGCTGGGCACTAGAAAGCCCTCTAAGTATATATATCGTGGAAGGCGCGAACAGTAGTGTGTTCGGCTAAGTAGCAGTTGTATGAAGTAACGTGAAGTTCGTCCAGAGTAATGCAACAGCAGTAGCTGCACCTAGCGTATAGCAGAGTCAAGTTCGACCTAACTTAATGTGAAGTAAAGAGTTGTCATTTAGTGTGAATCGTATTACAGCAGTTCGCTCGGTGTGCAGCATTAACAAGCAGTTCGTTCGTTTAGTAACTAGTGTTAACCTTAGCAAGTGTGTGTGGACTTAAAGTAATTAGTGCCAGCACACGAGGAGGGCCTAGTAGCAGAACTATTGGACATGTGCACATTGGAACCTACCGCAGCGATATTGTAGAACCATTATTGGTTGGATTATAGTGATTGTGGAACGTAGTACCGTGGAGAAGAGCATCGTTAATACCCACTGTCGTTTGGATTTAACTACCTTGAAGATCTTACCTCGGGCTAGCTTCGAGGACGAAGCTGGCTGGCTATCATCATTGCTATCGGGCATTGGATTACAGCTATTACCTTGCTACTGAGCACTTGGATTATAAAGACCGGATCCGTATGAGAACCCCTTTTCTTCAAGTGAGCAGCCTGAGTATCCGTACCTTCTTCCTTCCTCTGGAGCTTACAACTCTGGGAGGATATCACCTGTCTCCAGCGGTACCCTCGTTTGCCCCCCTATATTGCCATCCCACGCCAGGCGGCGTTTGGTCTAGTATACCTAGCTTAGGAATTATTCATTCCCACTGACTTTGCTACTCGCTGACTTTCTAATATCATTCGCCATAAAAGAGCGACCAAGTCATTCCCATTTGTATATTGGCTGCATAATAATAAATACTGTAAATGATATCTCCTTGTCACCGTGCCGTCTATTCTGAGTGTCTGCCATATTTAACTGTACTGTCTGGCAAGTAATAATAATAATATGTAGTAGTGGTTTAATCTATCACAATCTTTAATACAGTCAGGGTTTTGTAACCCCTCAGTTACAGACACTATGTCTATTACTTGGAACCACAATAGAATAGCCACCTGTACCAACAGGCTAGTCTGGCCACTAGAAGGTAGGAGACCAATGTCAGGAGGAGAGCAATGTCCAATGTTATTCCCCTGCCGGTCAGCAGGACCGTCCCTTGGGTCGTAACAGTTGGGTACCGTTCACATTTGAACCGGTACCGGTACCTGTGAATCGATACCGGTACCCAACGGTACACTTTTTCTGTACTTTAGTCTCTAGAAATGTTATCTACCTACCTCAGTTGTTATGAATGAGTCCAAACTTAAAATAATTTATTATCCTGGCGGCTGAGTGGCGCAGAGGACATTGCGCTCGTCACCAACGCAAGAGACACCGGTCTCGAATCCGGCTGTCAGCGTTGCCTCCGGCTTGGGCCGGCCGTCATACTGACTCAATTGGCTGAGTCAGCGGGAGGGGAGTCGATGGGTGGTAGTCTGGTCGTTGTAAACAGCGACTCCTACAGGTCGGTCAGGGCGCCTGCACAGCAAAGACAAGAAATGGCAGGGGCAGTGTGAGCCTCCCACACGTTACACCTCGCCAATGAGAGTCCGCGCTGGCAGGTGAAAAGAAGTGACTGGCTGCCTCCACATGTATCGGAGGGGACATGTGATGGGCTTCTATCCTCCCTACGACCAGCCAGTGGGGGGCACATGCGAGCAACGATCAGGATAGGGGAGGGAGAATTGGCATGAGAGGAAATTGGGATGGGAGAAAAATCACAGAAAAAGGAGGAGAAAAAGTAGGTAAAAATTCTTATAAAACGATTAAACAAACTTGCATTTTCTGACCTGCACATACCATTGATTTGCACACAGTACACGTACTGTATAATTTATATTTAATATCTGCTATATGTGCTTTTTCTTTGCATAATCTTAAGCATATTTTTTGTCAAATTCATATTTTATAATTACTATTCTATATTTGCTATTTTATTTGTTAATATTATGCTGATTTTGGCAGCTATTTTCATTTTAGTTTTAGTCTTAGTCATGTGTCAAATGCTCCTTTTTCGTTTTCATCATATTTAGTCATCTTCATTTATTCTTCGTTTCGTCAGTTTTAGTCAACGACAGGTCTGAGCATTTTAGTCTTCGTTTAGTCTCGATTTAGTCTTAAAAAAACGCCAAAAAATGTTTTTAAATGAAAGATAAAAAAAAAAATTAAGTATATTTTTTTAGTCTCGCCACTCAGTTACAGCCTCATAAGTTGCCGTGAGTTTTTTCGAAACAAAAAAAGCTAACGTTAGTGCTAGCTGGTTAGACTTATTGATTGATTGAAAACCTTTATTTATCCCCAAGGGGAGATTCAGGTGTCCATCACAGCATCAACACAGCCATTTAAAAACAGTTAATACATAACATACATTCAGGGACGTGCACAGGACTTTAGAGGGGCAGGTGCTCAAAGGCTGAAAAGGGCACTACACTTGTGTGTATATATTAACCGAGCGCGATTTTTAAGGGCCCTTTTCGGGCGGGGGGCCCCCTTTTTATGCTTTTTGGGGGGTTTTGGTGATCAAATATTGAATATTGAACTATAATAAGCAGTGCAGGAGCTCACTTATCCTTGAAAGACACTTTTATCACTGACTTAAAAGGCCCATACATCTCCATAAATGTTCAGGGGGGAGGGAATAAGTGCTTACCCTACAGACCCCAATAAGTGCTGTATATTCTGTATTGTTTAATATAAATGCATTTTTTATTCCAATCCCGATTTGTATTTGAGATTCCCAAATCCCCTTCTTCGTGTCCCTCAATGAGTGTAATACCAGCATTCAACTGTATGCGCCACAGCGGTTTCTATCATCATCATCATCACCACCCACGCTATGCATAAAATATATAGGTCCGCGGAGAGGCACGGTGAGGAGGCAGTGCAAACTGCAATGGAATATGGGGCATCTCTCTCTCTTTACCTAATATTTTGATTCTATCCTGACATTTTTCAGTTGGAAGGGCAGTCTATATGCGTAACGGTAAAAATAAAAAATAAATCCCTTCAAAAAGGGCACTTTTTTGATGAGGCTCAAAAAGGCAGGTGCTCAAGCACCCCTTGGCCTCTATGTGTGCACGTGCCTGCATACAATTATTTAGTACGTGTTAAAAACAAAGTGTGTGAAGTTTGTCAGGGTCCTGGTTATTTTGACATGATTAAAATCCCCGTTGATGAGTATGAATGCGTTGGGAAGTGTTGTCTGTATCCCAGGCTAGCAATGGTAGAATGGATAACGTCACATGCTTGGTGGAATGTAAACACAGCGACTGCATGTGAGAATTCTCTCGTGAGGTAATAGTCTCAGTTCTACCACCAATAGTTTTATATTTTTTTTTTGGTCTTTTTCCCCCTCCATTTTCCTCCGATTTTCTCCCATCCCAATGTTAGTCGTATGCCAATTCCCAGTCCCTTCCTGGTCGCTGCGCACTTACCCCCCACAGTCAGATCATCTGGGAGAGTGGAGGCTACCACGTGCTTCCTCCGACACACGTCCAGCCAATCACCGCTTCTTTTCACCTGGCAGCGCGGATTCTCATTGAGAGGGCGTAGCGTGTGGGAGGACCACACTATCCCCCTCACGTCCAATCCGCGCTTAGCAGGCGCCCCGACCGAACTGTAGGAGTCGCTGTTTACAACGACCCGGACCCACCCCGCCAGCTTCTCCCACCCTCTGATACAGCCAATTGTATCAGTGCAGACGGCCAGCCAAGCTGGTGACAACCCCGGAGCTGTGAGCTGGATTCGAACAGGCAAATCCAGCTCAGCTCCGGGGCTGGTGACGAACGCAATCTCCGCTCGGCCACCTAACCGCCCTACCACCAATAGTTCTATGTCTGGGGTGCATTAGCATATATGTTTCTTGACCGTAACATGTCCGGGATTACACTGTTATGGTGATGTTATTACTCCTCCGGCTGGTAATATGCAGTAACTGTTACCTTTAACGTTACCTCGGTTTGAGGACTAACATACCGGATTCTTCTACAGGTAATATTGTAGGTAAATACTTCAATTATAAATGTGTTGACATTTTACTGTTGCATACAAAGGTTTATATCACTTGAGACAGTGTGAGCAAGGACGAATGATTATGAATGACCATGAATGACCAGAATGGGGAGTGAATAAAGGCAGGTGCGGGGAAAATTTTCTCCCTAACACAAGCTGTCCATTCTGGTGATGTGAGAGGTGTGAGTTTGATTCACTACGCAAAAGGGGGTGGTATTTCAGTTCAATACATAAGTATAAGGGTCCCCTTTTCCATTCCCTTTTCCTTGATGATTTATAGAGCAAGTGTTTATTTCCTTGTATTATGGATGTGTTATACAAATGTACTATTGATGCTCTTGTTGTTAAGTATTATGCCTTATGTTCTACTGCTTATGCAGTCTCACCCTTTGTGTATTCTGAGTAATACGATCGCTAAGGCCAGTGGGATGGTGAGTAAGAGTTTCCCCTGCCAAAGTAACAACTGGCCGCAGGGGTTTTCGCACTCATACAAAGAGTTGGAGGTTTTTCCATATCATTATGGTTGGTGTTCTCTTAGTTTTGGTAATTTAGTTTTATGTCTTTAGGTTCTACACATCATTAATGATGTGAAAGGGGGGATTGTGGGCTAAAATCCATTTATTTATGTCCCTAGATACATTTATCCATGTATTTTATTATCATGTCTCATGTCTCAGCCTGTATTTATCTCAGCATGTCTGTATCTACTGAGGTGTCAAAATACATTTTTGACCGGAAGGGTCAGTGCAGCTGTTGCTAAAAGCCACAGCCCCACGACTTCCGGTATGCCAGCAGAGAGCACAGACGCATAAGAAGCCGAGCTCCCGGGCAAAGTGAATTTCAGACACTCAAGAACTCAAAGTAAACATTCAAACAAGACAGAAAGGTAGATGAGTGGGAGAAAGAAAGAGAAGAACCGAAAAGAAAGGAAAAAAACATTCAATAACTCTGAAAATGAGACGACGAAAGGACCCGACACCGAAGCTAACGCCCCCGCTAGCATAAACAACCAGCAGTAGGCCGCCAGCGTGCAGTCGGGACACGAGCCGAGCATGGACCAGGTGGGCATAGTAGAAGCGATAAAATAACTGAAAACCGACTTAAAAGAAGAGCTCAGGAGAGTTAGCGAAGACATAAAGGCAAAGCTCGATACTATCGCCTTTGAGATACAGAGCCTAAATCAAAGAGTGGACAAGGTGGAGAGCCGAGTGGACAAAATGGAGGATGGCGGAGATGTCGGATGCACTCAGAGCGAGTCTAGAGGAACACTGAGTCGCACAGTACAGGTTGGTGGACCTGGAATCCAGGGCGAGGAAGAACAACATCCGCATATTCGGGATGGAGGAGGGAAGGGAGGGGGACTCGGTTCCAAAGTTTATCGAACAGTTTCTCAAAAACGAGCTATCGCTCCCACCGGACATAGAATTCAAGCTGAAAGGGGCCCACCGTGCACAGGCCACGAGACCGCCAGAAGGCGCTGCACCAAGGCACATTATTGTTATCTTCCAGGAATACCTGACCAAGGAGCTGGTGCTGAGAGAAGCGTGGAAGAAGGGAAAGATACAAATGGGCAACAAGACAATCTATATAGACCATGACTATGCACCTGAAGTCGCGAAGAAACTAAGGGAGTACAACTGTATAAAAAAAGCACTAAAGATAAAAGGAATCCGCTTCCAGACTCCATACTACAGCATGAGGATCCACTGGGACACCGGAGTCAAGACCTACACGAGCGCAGCCGAGGCGCACAGCGAGCTGAAGAGGCGAGGCATCACGGTGGAAGAAATGGAAGTGGAAAAGGAGAGGGATGGAGGAGAGGGAACGCGGAGGCGAGGAAAGCGGGACCAGGCACCGGCACCAACACCAGGCAGGCAGACGGGTCGAGTAACAGCACTGAGGGCGAGAGAGAAACTCAGCAAATACATACGTCGTAAATAACAATGAGTGGAATCCTTCGGACCGGTCATGACGGCCGTGGTAATGTTCAAATAAGCGCCCGGGAAGAGCGAGGTAATTTTTATTAGCATAGGTTTTCTTTATTGGTTAACGTTGGATTAAGGGATGGGGGGGGTTCAGTTTGTCACCTCGTCTTACACCCTTAGCGAAGGGCCCTCTCCCTACGAGGGGCTTTCCCTCACACATACCAACGGGATAAATACCGAAGAGGAGTGGGTGTTCCCCCCTCGTTTGGAGGTCACTATGTGTGCTAAATGTTACATGTTTAATGTCGGGAGAAAATGTATGGTAAGGGAAGCCGCTAATGTATGCAAGAACTGGAAAAGGAATGTCGGGAAACCATAACTTGAAAATGGCGACTTTGAACATCAACGGGCTTAGCAACCCAGTTAAGAGAAGTAGAATTATGACAAAAATCAGAAGAGAGAAGACACAAGTGATCTTCCTGCAAGAAACACACATGTCAAAAATAGAGCATGAAAAGTTGAAAAAGTTTGGATATCGAAATACATTTTCTAGTTCTTGCAAAAATAATAGGAAGAGAGGGGTGGCAACCCTGATTTCGAACTCTCTCAATTTTGAACTGATAAAAGAGAAAAAGGATAGAGAAGGGAGATACTCGATAGTTACATGTAAAATAGATAACGTAATGATGACACTAGTGAACACATACACCCCTACCGAGAGCGACAGAGGATTTTTCAGACTCTTATTTGACACAATAGCCTCTGAGGCGAAAGGGATACTGATATGTGCAGGGGACTGGAATACTATATTGAATTATTCACTAGACACAACAAGTAAATCCAGACACAATTCTCAGAGATCAAAGGACTTGAATATCTTGATTAGCGATGCGGGAATGATGGAGGTATGGAGAAACCTAAATGCAGGAGAAAGGGACTATACTCATTACTCTGCAACGCACAAGGCACACTCCAGGCTAGACTTCTTTTTAATAGATAAGAGAGAGAGACACAGGGTGGAGAGCTGCTCGATAGGAACGGCAGATATCTCAGATCACAATATGGTATATCTGACCATACACTTGAACAACAGAAAGCGAGACACACTCTGGAGGCTGAACTTGGGGATTCTGAATGGGGAGGAACTCGTGAACCAGGTCAGGAAGGAGATAACCGAATCTATTAAAAATAATGTGGACAGCCGAGTGAAACCGACCATCCTATGGGACACAATCAAGGCAATTATGAGGGGATACCTAATCTCAAAGACTGCACACTTGAATAAGTATAGGCAAATGAAATATGATCAATTACAGAGAGACTTGAGAAAACTCGAGCAACAGGTGCAGGGAGGGGAGGGGGGGGTGACAGGGAACAAATTAAGCGGATAAAATCACAGCTTGAGGAGATGGGAAAGGGAGAGCTAGAGAAGAATTTAAGATAAACAAAACAAACCTTCTATGAATCATGCCCGAGGGCAACCAAGATCTTAGCAAAACGACTCAGGGCCCAGCAGAGTAGACACTTTATTCACAAGATCAGGGAACCCCAAACAGGAGAAGCGATTTATGAACCTGAAGAAATTCAACGTATATTCAAGGAATACTATGAAAAGTTGTACTCGCAACCCGAGATTGAAGACGAGGAGAAAATTGTACAGTTTTTAGCATCCCTGGATCTCCCGAGTATAGGGAAAATAGAGAATAAAGCCTTGATCTCCCCCATCACAAAGGAAGAACTAGATATAGCCATAGGAAGACTGAAAGCAAACAAAACACCAGGGAGCGACGGATTTCCAAACGAGTGGTACAAAATCTTTAAAGAAGACCTGGCCCCAGTAATGCTAGATTCTTTTAACTGGACACTTGAAAAGGCAGAAGCCCCCCGTCCTGGAAAGAGGCGGTGATAGCAGTTATACCAAAAGAAGGGAAGAATAAGGAGCATTGCTAATCATATCGTCCCATATCGATGTTAAATGGGGATTACAAGCTGTTCACATCTATACTGACTAGGAGAATGGAGGACATCCTCCCTGACCTGATTCACGAGGACCAGACAGGGTTCATAATAGGCAGACAGACACAGGACAATGTTAGGCGCACTTTGCATGTGATAGAACAGGTGGAAAAACGACAACTCCCGGCAGCCCTAGTGAGCTTAGATGCAGAAAAGGCCTTCAACAGGGTCAGGTGGTCCTTCCTGTTTAGGGTTTTGGAAAGATTTGGACTCGACGAACAATTTATCAGCTGTATAAAAGCTCTATACGACAATCCAAATGCCAGAGTAAAGATTAACGGTAGCTTGTCGGACAGATATCAACTGTTCAGAGGGACGCGCCAGGGATGTTGTGCAAGCCCTGTCCTCTTCGCGATTTTTGTAGAACCATTAGCCCAAGCCATTAGAGAAAGTAAAGAAATTAAGGGTGTTAGAATAGCAAAGGGGGAACACAGGATAGGCCTTTTCGCGGATGATATAATAATATACCTCCAGAACCCAAATTCTACCTTCCCCAAGTTAATGACCATACTAAATGATTATGGTTGGATGTCAGGATACAAGCTGAATGTCGCGAAGACCCAGATTCTCACTTACAACTTCTCACCCAGTAGTGGGATGAGGAATGATTACAAACTGAACTGGGAAGCTGAATCAATGACCTACCTGGGAGTGATTATCACCAAGGATATGCGCAAATTAGAAGCGGCTAACTACAATAAGATTAATGATAAATTACAGAAGGACTGGTCGAGATGGGCTACACACATGATGGATTTCAGTACCAGAATAGAAGTGATCAAAATGAATATCCTGCCAAGGCTGTTGTATCTCTTCCTCTCACTACCAGTCAAGGTCCCGACTCCCAATTCATAGCATGGGACAGACAGATCTCTAGGTTCATATGGGCGGAGGGCAGACCTAGGGTGAAATTCAAAATATTGCTAATTGAAAAAGAGGGAGGAGGCCTGACACTACCTAATCTAAAGGAATACTACTATGCAGCCCAGCTGAGGTATGCAGTTTACTGGTGCTCAAGAGCATACAGGGCCAGGTGGAAGGACATAGAGACCCACCTAGGACGTGTCCAACCTCAGGCCAGATTGGGTGGGAAAGAACATACAACGAAACAGGGAAATAATTCAATAGTGGACCACACACTGATGGTTTGGAATGAGGTGATCAGGAAATACAAATCAAAAGAAGACAGTAGACTTCTGATTTGGCCTTCCCAGACCCCAGGCTTTAGACCGGGAACACTGGACGCCACTTTTGACGGGTGGAGAGGTATAACAGCCATGTACACTTTTAGAGAATCATAACTTCGTGTCTTTTGAGCAATTTAAGAGAAAATTCGACTTGGGAAATGACAATTTGTTTAGATATCTACAGCTGCGACACTTCTACGATACAGAAGTCAAGAATAGGATATATCAGTAGGTGGTAACGGGGTGGTGGGAATGATGGAAATGGCGTATGCGCGAACTCCAGTGAAAATAGTATCGGAAATGTACAAAAGTTTACAAGCTCGCAACAACTGTGATTCATATAATGTGAAGAAGAAATGGGAAAGTGAACTGAGTATAATCTTGACGGAGGATGATTGGCATTCTATATATGAGACACAACACTCATCCACTAGCTCTAGAGGATGGAGAGAATTCGGTTGGAAAAATGTGATGAGATTTTTTATCACACCGCAAATTAAGAGTAAAGATTTAAAAGGGCAACAACCCTGCTGGAGTCAGTGTGGACAGATGAATGCCAACCACTCTCACATATTTTGGCTATGTGATAAAGTGCAACCATTTTGGAAGTGTTACACAGGAAATGTACAGAATTCTTAGCTATGAATTCCCCATGGAACCCCAGCTGATATACCTGGGTTTGATCACAGAGGAGACCATACACAATGAAGACTTGTATCTGTTCAAAATCATGACAATAGCTGGTAAGAAGGCCATCACAAGGAGCTGGCTCAAAGAAGCCGCTCCAGACAAAGAGACATGGGGGGGCATAGTGGAGGAGATAAGCGATATGGAAAAAAATGACATTCCTGCTGAGACTGAAGGCCGAGACATACGACAGACGCTGGTCGAAATGGACAACATATGAGCCGTCAGACGGTTAAAGACTGCCATGACACAATCAAAACAGACCTGACATATCAAGAGCAAATACAGCTTGCTCCCCCCCCCACCATACAACACTGTCTTGTCCTGTGAGTCCTGTTTGTCCGGTCTGTCCTGTGGTGGTGGTTGTCATATTATTAAACTGTATGCTTATGTGAAAATTGAAAATAGGAAAATAAAGAGTTATAAAAAAAAAGCCACAGCCCCACAGGCCCAAGAACTGATGAGGTGACGATTTTGGCTGACCAGGCAGCTGTTACGAGGCTGGGGGGGGAAGTAGAACCCAATATGCGGATAGACCGGAGAGCACCGAAACTGCGGAATGACAGGTGAATGGAGGAAACGGAGACAGCAGAATTCGTGTAGATAATGACTCTTTACTTGAAGTTCACCAAGCACTACACGAAACAGACAATAACGACACAGCCTTGCTGGTACGATAACAAAAGACTTAGAGCACAAACAAACTAAAGTAAATGGCGCAAACAAACTGACACTAGAACAATAAACTGGAGAAACGTAAAACAAACAGGCAACAACAAACACTACACTTACAAGAAAACCAAGGGAGAGCAACGACGTGGGCAGGAAACGGGTAACAGGAGGAAATGACGCCACGACGAGGAGAGGGAGAAACACACATATATACCCTGACTAATTAACATTGGCAACACCTGGCCAGGCCAGTCTAACACAATATTTAACCAACTAAACACAAGCAAGATTACAACAACACCAGACAGGAGAGAACATCACACCAGGGAAGGGAACGACAACAATGACAACACACACCACGAAATAACATTAATCATACTATTAATTATGTGAATTACATTAGTCAACATGTTTAATGTGCCAGCCTGCACCATCTGCTGGTGACCACTAGAGGGTAGTATGAGATCATTGAAAGGAGGTAGAGAGTGTCCGGTGTTATTGTTCTCCTTAACCCAGGCCCCCCAGGACCTGGGATCGTTACAGTGTCCAGTGTTTTGTTCTCCTTAACCCAGGCCCGCCAGGACCTTGGATCGTTACAGTACCCCCTCCCTAACGGGCCGCTTCCAGACACTCGATAACGTCCGGGAATGGGCGAGGCAGGAGGCTGAGACTCCGGACTGAGGTGAGGGCGAGGACCCGGAGAACTGGGGCCGGGAGCCCGAGCAAAGAACCCAGGAGGGGCATAGCAGCCAGGGGGCCTGAAAACAGGTGCAGAGGCCCGGAGAGGGGGGTTGGGGATAGGGACAGAGGCCCGGAGAGGGGGGGTGGGGACGAGAACAGAGGCCCGGAGAGGGGGGCTGGACCCGGGGACAGAGGCCCGACGAGGGGGGGTGGGGACGGGGACAGAGGCCCGGAGAGGGGGCTGGACCCGGGGACAGAGGCCCGACGAGGGGGGGTGGGGATGGGAACAGAGGCCCGGAGAGGGGAGGCTGAGAGAGAAACAGGGAGCCGGTCAGGGAACCTGGAGCCAAGGGGCGAGGGTAAGGACCCCGGAGCCGGATCCCGGACGAGGACCCCTCCCGTCGCCGGACTAGGAACCGGATCGGGAGAGCCGGCATGGAGGTGCAACAGCGACGACCCCCGGAATAGGATCGAGCGCAGACCACGGTGAAGACCACGGCGAGGACCAGGGTGCAGATCACGGCGTAGGGCTGGACCAGAGGGGAAGCCAGGACCAGTCGAGGAGCCGGGACCAGACGGGGCGCCAAGACCAGTTGAGGAGGAGCCAGGATCAGTTGAGGAGCCGGGACCCGACATTGCAGCCGGACCAGGCGTAGAGGCTGGGCTGGGCGTGGAGACCGATCCGGTCTCTGCGGCGTGGCGTACATTTACATTTAGTCATTTAGCTGACGCTTTTATCCAAAGCGACTTACAAGTTCTATACGACAAGCCATCAGGAAGGGCACAACTCTATCAGCTGAGCAACAATGTTCATCAAAGTGTTGAGTGCTACAGTGTAGGTTAGTTTATTAGGACAAGTGCATGACAGTACGGTTAGTTAGGGTTAGATATATATATTTTTTTTTCAGATAATGGTTGAAGAAGTGCGTCTTTAGTCGACGGCGAAAGATTGGACGTGTTTCGGCTGTCCTAACTGGGGTGGGTAGTTCATTCCACCATTGTGGGGCAAGGACTGAGAATAGGCGACTTCTCTTTGATGACCCTCCCGGAGCTTGGATAGGAGTAGGTCTGAGGCGGCCAGAAGATGCAGAGCATAGGGGTCTTGAGGGTGTGTAGTTAGAGACCATTGACCGGAGGTAGGCGGGAGCGGTTCCCTTTGCCGCACGGTATGCTAGGTCGAGGGCCTTGAAGCGGATTCGTGCAGCAATGGGGAGCCAGTGCAGGTCCCTAAGAAGTGGGGTGACATGGGCCGACTTCGGTAGGTTTGAGATCAGGCGGGCCGTGCGCTTTGAATGAGTTGAAGAGGCTTAGTGGCAGTGGCCGGGAGGCCAGCGAGCAATGCGTTGCAGTAGTCGAGGCGGGAGATGACTGTTGATTGGACGAGGAGTTGGGTGGCTTCTTTTGTCAGGAAGGGGCGGATCCTTCTGACGTTGCTCAGGAGGAATCGGCAGGTTCTGCTTGTCGCTGCGATGTGAGCAGAGAAGTTCAACTGGTCGTCGAGGACAACACCAATGTTCTTGGCGGTCGGGGACGCGGTCACAGCTGCATTCTCGACTGTGATGGAAAGGTCGGTCAGGGGGGAGGATTTGGCCGGCAGGTGGAGCAATTCTGTTTTGCTTAGGTTCAGTTTGAGGTGGTTGGTCGTCATCCAGGCGGAGATGTCGGACAGACAGGCCAAGATCCACTCAGAGACATGGATATCTGAGGGAGGGAAGGAGAGGAAGAGTTGAGTATCGTCGGCATAACAATGGTAGGACAAGCCATGAGACGTGATAATGTTACCCAGTGATTTAGTGTAGAGGGAGAAGAGAAGGGGTCCTAAAACCGAGCCCTGGGGGACACCCGTCCGCAGGGGGCGGGTGGCCGACAGGGTCCCTCTCCATGACACTTAATACCGTGGTATTAATGATGCTGGAGTTACGGGAAAATATGAGATCCAAGGAGTTGCCTGCTTTGTGGGTGGGAGGCATGGCAGTGGGAGTCAGGTCAAACGATTGTAGGAGGGAGACTACTATGACTGACTGAGATGAGTCAGGCAGGTTGAAGTCGCCCAATAGAAGGAGAGGGGTACCATCTTCCGGTAAGGAGCTGAGAAGCATGTCCAGCTCATCTGTGAAGTGATCGAGCAGACCTGGAGGGCGGTAGAGTGTAACAATGGTGAGATTGAAAGGATTAGAGACAGATACTGCATGATATTCGAAAGAGGAGAGTGACAGTTCTGGGAGTGGTGTTAAGTTTGTAGCCCATGAAGGAGATGTCATGAGGCCAGTGCCTCCACCCCGTCTGGAAGGTTGAGGTGTGTGAGTGAAGTAGAGGCCAGAGATGAGGAGCCGAGACCCGGCGTTGCAGCCGGACCAGACGTAGAGGCTGGGCTGGGCGTGGAAGCCGGACCGGTTGTGGCGACGAGGTGTGGCGTCGAGGCCGGAAGGGGAGCGGTGGCAGCCAGTGTAGCAGCCGGACCAGGCGTAGAGGCTGAGCTGGGCGTTGAAGCCGGACCAGCTGTGGAGGCCTTGTTAGCAATACTAGCCTCGCTAGACCTCCGAGCCTTGCTAACTCTCTGAGGTCTGCGAGCTGCGGGAGCTAGGCTAACTGTGGGGCCTGGACTCACTGTAGGGGCAATGCTAGCTGGGGAGACCTGGTTAGCTTCAGGAGCTAGGCTAACAGTGAGTGTTATGCTAGCAGGTTGAACCTGGCTAGCTACAGAGCCTAAGCTAGCAGTGGGAACTGTGCTAGCTGGGGAGGCCTGGCTAGCTGCAGGAACAATGTTAGCTGGGAGGGCCTGGCTAGCTGCAGAGGCTAAGCTAGCAGTGGGAACTGTGCTAGCTGGGGAGGCCTGGCTAGCTGCAGGAATAATGTTAGCTGGGGAGGCCTGGCTAGCTGCAGAGCCTAAGCTAGCAGTGGGGACTGTGCTAGCTGGGGAGGCCTGGCTAGCTGCAGGGACAATGCTAGCTGGGAGGGCCTGGCTAGCTGCAGAGGCTAAGCTAACAGTGGGGGCTGGGTTAGCTGTGTATGCCTGGCTAGCTGCAGGACCACGAATACGACATAAATCAGAGGCTGGGGGGCAATTATGCCTCTCCATGAGGCTTGCAACCTGGTCGGCCAGCCCCCCCATCTCTGCCTCCTGATCCGGATTCTGGTCCACTACGGATTGGATGGTTTTAAACAAAAATACCCATTTAGCTGGGGTGTAGCTAGCCATATCGCCCTCCATCAATTTAAGGAGTACACTCATAGTGCCCTTCAATCTGTCCGCTGGGTTCAGCAATGGTGGCGTCATTCTGTTACAAGGCTGGGGGGGGGGGAGTAGAACCCAATATGTGGATAGACCGGAGAGCACGGAAACTGCGGAATGACAGGTGAATGGAGAAAACGGAGACGGCAGAATTCGTGTAGATAATGATTCTTTACTTGAAGTTCACCAAGCACTACACGAAACAGACAATAACGACACAGCCTTGCTGGTACGATAACAAAATACTTAGAGCACAAACAAACGAAAGTAAATGGCACAAACGAACTGACACTAGAACAATAAACTGGAGAAACGTAAAACAAACAGGCAACAACAAACACTACACTTACTAGAAAATGTGCCAGCCTGCACCATCTGCTGGTGACCACTAGACAATCATCTACTAGCTGTGTCAACGCTGTCGCTGTTGAGTAACCATCCCTATAGGCATGCTGAAAATCAGTATTCAATTCATTGTCATTGAAGTAACTCTGAATTTGTGTAAACACCATTTTCTCCATTATCTTCGCTAACACTGGCAAAATGCTCACAGGGCGACTGTTTGCACCCGACAGGTTGACTTTTGCATTTTTCTGTAAAGGAATGATTTTAGCCTCCTTCCAGACTTTAGGACATATACCATATTTAATGCTTTGATTTATAATATGCGTGACCGTACCTGCTACATGCTTTGCTGAAACCTAGTCTACCATCCATGTTATCCAGGCCTGCTGGTTTTTCCTTTTTTATATCTGACAACATTTCTTCCACCATTTTAGTGTCAACAGAACATAGACTAAATGAGCGTTTTTTTTCTTTCATAATCCTTTCTAATATGGTATCATTATATTTGACATTACTCATACACATTATTCCTTAGAGTTTCAACCTTACACAAGAACAAGTCATTGAAATACAGAGCTATATCAACAGGCTTATAAATGCCCCATCAACCTCAATAAAGCTAGGTACATTGTTATTCCCCCTTCCTAGTACAGTGTTAAATGTTTTCCATAACTGTTTACTGTCATTTTTCACTTAAATTATCTTAGCTTGAAAATAGCTTTTCTTTTTCTTTCTATTCCACTTTGTGACACAATTTCTAAGCTTGCGGTAGGGGGGACATCCAGACTTGCATGCTTTACTTTTTGCTGCATTTCTTTCTGCCATACAATCTTTTAATTCTTCATCTAACCAGGGTGCCCTTACTGTTTTCACTGTACACTTAACTATAGCGCATGTCTGTCTGCTACTTGGAGAAACCTCTTCATAAATATACTTAGTGCTTCTTCTGGGTTATCCTCTTTATATACATCATCCCATGATATGTTTTCAATATCTTTGACAAATTCCTCTTCCCTGAAATTCTTATATGATCTTTTCTGTATAATCTTAGGTCCAGCTTTTGGTATTTTTGCCTTTCTAGTGAATGCTATAATATTATGATCAGTGCATCCTATATTAGCTGATATAACTTTTTAACATAGCTCTGCACTATTAGTGTACACATGGTCGATGCATGTAGACGATTTTACAGCCTTGCTTGTTTGCGTTCTAGTTGGTTGGTTGACCAGCTGTACTAGATCACATGCATTCACTATGTCTACTAGTTTTTTCTTTAGTGAGCAGTGTACAGAAAACCAATCAATATTCAGATCACCCAATAAATACATTTCATTTTTCCCATCAGAAACTTTATCATCATCTCACATACATTGTTCATATATACAGCATTTGCATTCGGAGGCCTATAGCAGCATCCTATCAAAATAGGCTTAAGGTGAGGAAGATGGACCTGTAACCATTATCACTTCAATTTCTTTTGACATAAAATCATTCCTTTGTTTCACAGGAATATGATTCTGTACATACATCATTACACCTCCTCCAAATCTATTTCTATCCCTCCTATAAATACTATATCCCTGAATCAATAACTCATCATCATCATCATCAAATGACTGGTCCAAGTGAGATTCAGACACAGCCATAATGTGTATGTTGTTTACATGTAACAGACATCCAACTTCCTGTACTTTATTTCTAATACTATTTATATTTATATGTGCAATTTGTTGCCCTTTATTTGGAATGTTAAGTAATTCAACATACATATTAAAGTATAAAATTAGATTAAAAACGCATGGTCCTGTGCCTACAAGACCTTATCCTACCTCTTATTCATGTTGTTCACCCTGGGTTGACGTCATACCTCTTAGGCTGTTGCTTCGTGCAGGGTGTGTGATCAGCTGGAGTCACTGCTTTTAAGTTGTATGGTAAGTTGAACAATGCTCTGACACACTTGAATCCTGCTATTGAAATGTTTGTGCAATTGGTATTTTTTATTTGTAATACGTGTCCCTTGTGGCTTTCGCGCTCTTTGACTTTGCTAGCTAACGTTAGCAGGGATTTTGACAAACAAGTTCTGACGTGTATAGCGACAATGCTCTGACACACTTGAAACCTTGATATTGAAATGTTTGCAATTGGTATTTTTTATTTTTTATTCGTGTCCAAAATAAATATGTGCGACATGATAGCATCAGTTATATTAGCTAACTAGCATAATGTTCGTGCCCTCATGGCTTTTGCGCACTTTGCTAGCTAACATTAGTTAGCAGGGATTGGGAAAATGCATGCCTGTAATAATATTCAAAATATGGTTTTAGCTTCAACATTTACGTTTTGAGAAACAAGTTCTGACGTTGTGTATACAATGCTCTGACACACTTGAATCCTGATATTGAAATGTTTGCAATTGGTATATTAAATGTTTTATTCTGAAAAGTCTGATCTGCTAATGCAGCTAATGAGTGGTAATTTATCTTAATACTTCGTCTGACAGCAGTGGAGGCAATACAATATTATGTATGAACCAATCTATGTACCTTGCATTCATGCAAATAGTTGAATCCTGTAAAGTCCCCAGGCCCGGCCCTTGCTGGCAATGACATTGGACATTTCCTCCCTCCTGACAGTGGTCTCCTACCTGGTCCCCTACCTCCCTCTAGTAGCCAGAGTAGCCTGATGGTGCAGGCGGCCATCTTGGTTTGGTTCAAGATTATAGACTTAATCTCTAATTATTTATTATCTTGGGCCATCCCTGTCTTTGTTTGATGTCGTCTCCCTGTCTGGTTGTTGTGTGTGATGTTGCTTTTTGTGTCTAGTTTGGTGTTATTGATTCTGTGTTTTGGCCTGGCCCTGCCAGGTGTTGATCGTTGTAATTAGTGTTGGTATTTAAGTGTGGGTTTGTCATCACTTCCTCGTGGCGTCATTGTCTCCAGTACCCTCCTTGTTACCCTCACTTACCTCCGTGTTCCCTTGCCCGTCGTGCCTCTCCCGTGCCTTGCTTCATGTTCTTAAGTGTTGTAAGTAGTTTATGTATTCCGTTTTCGTTCCTCTTTGTTTTCCCGTGTTCTTCAGTGTTGTTTTGTATTAGAGCCAGCTCGGCTGAGCCATTGTATGTTCCGTTTTGTATCGTTTCGTCGTCCCAGTAAAGCCTATATATATTCCACGTTACCCTGCCGTCTCTGCCTCCTCTCTTCCCGGTCTGCAATTGTGTTCTCACCTTAGTTAGCACCCCCAATCGTAACAGAATGACGCCACCAGTCAAGAACGCAGCAGAAAGGGTGGCCGATACCATGACGATCATCCGGAGCATGGTGGACGGTGACCTGCAGCATTACTCACCTACCAAGTGGGTGTTCCTGCTCCGGATGATCGACAAGGTCGCCACGGAGAGTCCGACACACCTGTGTTCTCACCTTAGTTAGCACCCCCAATCGTAACAGAATCCCTTTCATGTCATGGGGCAACTTGATAATTGAGTGAGAAAACACTTGTATAAAATACTTTTTGTTTGATTTGTAACCAGTTGTATAAATGTAAATAAGCACAACACTGGTGGCAATACAATATTTGAAACGATGCATGTGCCTTTCACTCACATGCAAATACTTGCATTAATATGAATGAATAATTTCATGCCATGGCCCATGGGGCAACTTGATAGAGTGATACAATTAATTGAGTTTATTATTAATTGAATGTATTGAGTCATAAAACACTTTAAAATACTTGTACAGCACTACAATGGCTAACATGTTTTAGGTTGGTTAATAGTAGACAGCTCTTGGGTGAACAATTATTGTTGTAATTAGGAATGTCTTTTGTAATGTCTGGCAATATAATTTATTTTTATATTCTGTTTTTATTTTATTTATTCTATTTTATCTCTATTGTCTTGTCATTATTGTAATAAGTTACTGTCCTGTGATGTCTTATGTCTTATGTCTTATGTCTTATGTATTATTATTATTATTATTATTATTATTATTATTATTATTATTATTATTATTATTATTATTATTATTATTATTATTATTATTATTATTATTATTATTGTGTTGTGTCTTTCATGTGAAAAAAAGAGACTTGTACAGCAGTGGTGCCAATAAAATATTTTCCTCCAATGGCTGAAAAGAGTTGTCTGATCTGCTATTGATAAAATAATGTAACCTAATATACTTACCTTTATACCTTACCTGCTACACTTAGGCTACCTGTCTAGATAAACCCAACTTCCTTTATACTTAACGGTCATACTTAGCTATATAAAAAAAATCAAACTTTATGTAAAAAATTATTTATAGCTTTTTGCACATCTTTGTCAGGGAATTCCAACAATTCTGGACCTGAATGTACCAGTTAATTGTAATCATCTCTCTCTCTCCTTTTGTCTAGTCAAACCAGGTTGTGGAGGAGAGAGACAGGGAGGAACAGGCTGTAGACTACTTTGCCAGTTTTTTACATCACCACCCAAAACAAGATTCAGCCAAGAGCGAGTGAGTACACTGGTCCACTTGCACTGGTACACTTGTCCATGGCACTTACTACCCAGCTTTGTAGTGGTTTGGGGGAATAGTACAGTAGGTACGCATATTTTAGGGGATCGCAAGGATGGTGTACTGGTGGGTGGTGTCCGACCGATTGTGGTGGGCCGGTCTGGGCCAAAAATGCCAGTTTCGCAAAATGGCCATGCATTACCTATGAAGTGGGGTAAAGGGAATTCAGAATGACCTCCTCTATGGCAACACAAGAGCTGTCAATCTATTTCAAATATGGCTTGGGATATTACATGCTGCTCATTAATGAAACAGATAATTAGTCATATTAGAAGGTCATGGTTATTTCTGTTGGACTTTTAATTTAATTAAGCTTATTGACTGCGGTTATACAGTGGCATAGCGTTCTTAACAACTATTGTATTAGCACGTATTTAGGTATGTATGTATGTTGCGTATGTCATTAATAATTGAAAATGGGGGACCCTGGTGTAAACAAGATGAACGTCTTTCTCTGGTCTGCATCCCCTTAACAATTGTGTGTATTGAGCCGTACTGCATTGTACCCATTCTGCAATCTGTTAATAACGTTTTCAATCAATCAATCAATCAATCAATCAATCAATCAATCAATCAATCAATCAATCAATCAATCAATCAATCCCCTAGTGGCAGTTCACAGACATGGCATTTTATCATCATTAGACCACAACCAGTTTGCCTACTGGAAGAACAGGTCAACAGAGGATGCTATTTCCATTGTGTTACACACTCTGCTTAAACATCTAGAGCAGGGGTGGGCAACTTTGTATATGGTGAGGGCCACAAAATGTCCACAATCAATCTGGGGGGCCGCATTGTTTATCGGCAGTCGCGCCAGTAGTACCCCATCACTCAAATAGCCCTAATAGTCACAAGGTATATAAACAATTATAATTTGTTGTAACTTTGTTTTTATTCCATTTCAAATGCATTTAGTAATGCAATTTCAACTTTATGAATTTATAAACAGCTGAATTTAAAAGTATTGCTGTGTAACCCCAAATATATACAAAAATTATCAATTATAATTAAGGCTTCTAATAAAATAAATGTATGAACTTAAAGCCCACTGCTCAACAAACACAAAGCAGCATTCCTGCTGCATTTCACTACAACAATAAATCAAAAGTGCAATAATAAATGATTTTGTTAAATGTATAAACTTTTATCCTGCTACTAAACAAAACATTATAACACTGAAATGCATGTTATGGATATGAAGTACTCCGGAATGTTTTGTTTAGTAGCAGGATAAAAGTGTATACATTTAACAAAATCATTTATTATTGCACTTTTGATTTACTGTTGTAGTGAAATGCAGCAGGAATGCTGCTTTGTGTTTGTGTTATTAGTGTTATCTGAACACTACAAAAGTAAACAAGTAAAGTGCAAGTAAAGTAAAGTGCAATACTACATGCCTCCCATTGACCCTTTATCAAACTGGCATGACATTCACCCTCGCCCCACAGTGGGTCAATAATGGTTATAATAATAATATAATAATAATAATAATAATAATAATAATAATAATAATAATAATAATAATAATAATAATAATAATAATAATAATAATAATAATAATAATATAATAATAATAATAATAATAATAATAATGGTCCCCTCTCTACACCTCTCCATCATCTCCCCCCCTCTCTACACCTCTTCATCATCTCTTCCCCCCTCTCTACACCTCTTCATCATCTCCTTCCCCCCCTCTACACCTCTTCATCATCTCCTCCCCCCTGTCTTTAATGAGACACGTGTGGTCTCTCTTGTTGGCGCACAATAGCAGGAATGTCAACTTCAATGTTTGTGCATGCAATCTGCATCAGATGAAATAATGTTTCATCCGACAGCCTGTTTCTCTTCTTTGACTTGATGTGCTTCATGTTTGAGAAATTGCTCTCACATATGTATATGCTCCCAAACATACTGGCCATAGAGAGGGCAAAGTCCCTGAGGAGTGGGAAGCGGGGCTCAGGTAGCAGTTTCCAAAACGAAATTCCCCTCTCATTTCTCTTTGCTTGAAAAAAAGGATCTGACTGTAGCTCGCACAGTTCAAGCTGCAACGGTGGGGGCTGCTCTGACACCGTAGCGGTGAGGGGGCCGGCAAACAGCGCTATCCGTGACTGCATGCCGTTGAAATCTTCAAACCGATCATTGAATTGCATTTGCAGTGTTTCAATGTCGCTCCTGTACTTTCCGACGGCTCAGCCATCGGATTTCTGTGTGTAGCTGCAAGTCGCCATAATCAGTGTCCATCTCTTCCAAAATGGAGACATATTTTCTATGGTTTAGTGACCTGTTGCCTCCACGAATTAGATTGGTAACCTTGGTAACCAAATCCATAACATGGCTGTAGTAGTCAAGCTTCTTGGCACAGAGAGCCTCCTATATCAGATTTAAAAAAAAGAAAAACGATTTAACGACTCTCGCATATAATTTGACTACACTCGACTCGCATTGGTCATTATTAGTGACCCACAATAGATGGAAATTATGTTAGCGAACTTACCTGATGTATAATGCAGTGCAGCATTGGACACTCAACGCCACTCTGCCTTAGAAGCCCGGCGAATCCAGTTTATCAAAACCCCCATATTGCTGCACGGCACTTTCAACAGCGTTTCATATGTCCACACTAGGGCTGACCCCTATTAGTCAAATAGTCGACTAATCGATCGAAAGGAGCCATAGTCGACTGCCAACTCTTCTTAGTCGAATACAATACAAAAAAATAAAAATAAAATAAAATAAAAAAATATTATATATATATATATATTTTTTTTTTTTTTTTTATATATTGGCCTGGGGCCGCATGGAACGTCGGTGAGGGCCGCATGCGGCCCGCGGGCCGCCAGTTGCCCCTCCCTGATCTAGAGCACAGGCACACATATGGAAGACTCCTTTTTGTTGACTTTAGTTCAGCTTTTAATACCATTCTACCCAACAAGCTCTACAGCAAACTACACAAAGTTGGACTGAACACCACACTATTGATCTTGGACTTTCTAACAAATCGCACACAACATGTCAGGATTGGCAAAGCACATTTCCCCCACCCTGCCCATTAACACCGGGGCTCCAGGGGTGTGTGCTCAGCCCACTTCTCTACACACTTTTCACTCACAACTGTTGTTCCTCCTCTCCATCTAACCTCATAGTTAAATTTGGTGACCTCAGCACTCTCCACTCCTCATTGGAAGTGAGGAGGTGGAGAGGGTTTAAAATGTTACGTTTCTGGGCGTGACTTTGACTGATGACCTGTCCTGGGGGATCAACATTACCTGACCTCTGCTGTGGGGAAAGCACAGCAACGCCTTTTCTACCAACGGAAACTTAAATGGTCAAAACTCCCTGATGGGACTGATGGCTAACTTCTACCACTGCACAGTAGAGAGTGTGCTCACCTACGGACTACTGGTGTGGTTCTCCAGCTGCACCAGGGCAGATAAGGAGGCCCTCCACAGAGTGGTCAAGGCTGCGAGGAGGATCACTGGAGCTAGCCTTCCAGATATCTCCACAGTCCTCACCTCCCGCTGCCTATGTCGTGTGAATAACATCCTACAGGACCAGTTCCACCCAGCACACCATCTTTTCCAACTGCTGCCCTCTGGTCGAAAGTAGAGATCCATCCAATCCGGTACTAGCAGACTGACCAACAGCCTCTATCCACTGGCTATCAGGCTGCTCAATGATCAACTTGCGACCCCTCGCACCCCCCATCCCCAACCCCCGGTGACATAACTCCCACTTCTACATTACAACAATAACTGTGAACCGGACTTGCATTTGCTGCAATATACACTATACACTATTCCATCCATTGCAAGCCAACACCCCCCCTCCATCCATTAACTCAACTGAACTGTCACTGTACTATTTATTGCACTAGCACTACTGCACTTGGGACATTGATATTATTATTATGTATATGCTATATTCAGTATGTTTTTATGCCAGTGGTGATGCTAAACTCAATTTCGTTGTACCAACAATGACAATAAAGATTATATTCTATTCTATTCTAATAGTGCATCCCAAAAGAAAACACATATCTCATCTCAAAGTTTTGGGATTCAGACAGGTTACATGAATCGGATGTACTGCAATACAAGCAAACCTAGGAGGATTTCAAGATGCTATAAAACGGAGCTATATTCTCAAAGGAATAGGCTATACCATGAGTCATGATGTAGATTGTACATGGGCCATATTTGGAGCAGTGACATTGAATTTGAACTATAAACAGCTAATTCTAATTATGTTGGCCCCAATGTGTGCCCATGACTGTGATAACATTCTTTTTTGTTTTCAAGGAAAACATCATCATCCTATAATCCTTTAGAAATAAACCTTTTTTTCTGGACAATTTGTCTCTGTTTGAAAGAATACAATCTATGTTTTCTGAGCACACAGTATATCTCTTTACTACATGTGTTGTTGATTAACACACACACGCACACTTACACATATTCTCTCTCTCTCCCCCCTCTCTCTCTCTCTCTCTCTCTCTCTTCCTTTCTCTCTCTCTCTCTCTCTCTCTCTCTCTCTCTCTCTCTCTCTCTCTCTCTCTCTCTCTCTCTCTCTCTCTCTCTCTCTCTCTCTCTCTCTCTCTCTCTCTCTCTCTCTCTCTCTCACTCACACACACATACACACACAAGTACTGTGCAATAGACATAGACACCCACCCTTTTGTATTGTACACATATCATATAAACAAAAATAAAATGGCTAAAACACACACACACACACACACACACACAAAGAACACCCTGGCATACTTGCTACACCGCACAGAAAGCTTCAGCTGTTCACATTAAAACACCGCTGTTTCACTGCCCATGTAACCTTCACTATGTCATTATTGATCTGATGCATTTGTATGTGAGCCAGCGGGGGAGGGTCAGACTCCAGACCCCAATCAGGTGGACGACATGAGCTGTTATCTCAGGCCAAGGATGAGTACAGATGTTTCTTAACATGTTATGGCAGAGCCAGTAGATTCGAAGCTAATAATATCTCCCATTTATGCCCCTGCCAAGCTTCTGGCTGGGAAGATGTGCTGATGTCTTGCTTGTGAGTGAAGAGTATCTGCATCTTGAGAAATTATATATATATTAATAATATATCAAGGGTTTCATGTCATTTTAGGGGTAGACATTGTGTTACTCAGTACTTGAACATAAAGCTGCTTATACCCTTTAAATTTTCACAAATCTGCAAGAAAAGGTTTTACTTTCAGACTCAAAACCATTTTCTACTGAGTAGATATCACATTTCTCAAATTGTGGATATCGAATTTTGGAATTAAACTATGATGCTGTGTCATTGTTTTAGGCATAATGTTCAGTGTGATAAGTAAAAAAAAAAAAAAAAAAAAAAAAAAAAATAGCCCTCATGGTAAGTGTGGTGCACCACACACATTTGAACACTAGATGGTAGAGAAAGATAGACAATCCTCGACGAAAATAATAAATGGTGACATTTCCTATATTCTCATTTACACTGTACACTGTGAGACAGAAACCATACCCACCTTGATCTGTGTGACCAATTTTGAAATCTGAAAACCCTATAAAAGTTCTTATATTAAACTTTAAATATGAAATGGATATATCACTTTCATAGAACTGAAAATTCAGCAACCTCTCGTTAAGTCATCATTCCTCCCATGTGTCAGGCTCCTCATTCACTTCCATTCATTTTGAGGGCCGAGTCTAAATAAATAAATTGACCGAGGCGGGATCTGCTTTTATTTTTCAAAGATAATAAATCTGTAAACAGACATCAAATGCCAAAACAAAGACGTACATTTGACACAGAATTGTCTGTTTTATTGAAATCTGCAGAGTAGTAGTTTGTTTATACTAGTAACGTAATAAATACAATAGTATAATAATAATAATAATAATAATAATAATAATAATAATAATAATAATAATAATAATAATAATAATAATAATAATAATAATAATAATAATAATAATAATAATAATAATAATAATAATAATAATAATTGTATTTCATGAGACCCAAGGCGCTTATTTAATTAAATGATGAGCCTGACACCTGGTAGGAATGGTTGTGTTGACAGCAGACAACAGAGATAGCCGTGGTCCCTACAGGTATGCATGCGTGTGCGTTCCGGTGTGTGTGCTAAACTAACCGCTGTGTGCCACTAAAACATTGAGTGTCGTTGCATGCCGAATAAAGACTTCTGCAACAGGTCCTGCATTATATTATATTATATATTAGGTAGCTTACTTACTGCTGTAGATGCACTTACATAGAGTTCTATTTCGTTATGGATCTCGCTCAGCATCATACTTGCACTGTACTTCACTTCATGCACGAGCACTGAATAAAAAATTCCACCATGTACCTTTACATCCCAACATTCGTCTGGCCACACCCCCATCTGCTTACCTTCATAAGCAGGTGTGTGGTCACCTACTCGCCTCCTTCTTCACTTTCACCACAAGGAAGTGCCTTCGGTAGATCCCCACTTGACGAGGTTGTTAGTAGAAGAAAGTTGGAAAACAAAAGAACGGGAAGATACGTTGACATCATATCTTTATTTTCTCTCTCACTATTTTCGAGAAAATACGGCGATATTGTCTTCGTTACTGGAGTGTCTGGAAGATGATGGTCATTCCGACCTTCAACGGCTTTTTCGTATTAGGAGCTCACGCCGCTGACATGCTCCCCAGCTACAGTCCTCCTTGCTGCGGCTGGATGGGGTTGCCCTCCGGCCACACAGCTGGACTGTGGGAAGCACCGACTGTTGTGAGAAGCGGTTGTTTCCAGGATGGGTACGTACTGTTTTGCTTGCAAGCTCTGGTTGTTGTTGATGCTGTGGGGGTTAGCTGACAATTTACGAAACGCCGACTCCAGGCTGGGGTCCTCTGCTCGGCTTAAACGGTGGTCGGAGGATCTTGGTCTGACACCCATGATGGTCAATCTAGTGGGCCGCGACCAGGTCCTGGTAAACCCAGGATTCTCGAGCGGATGCTTCTCTGTCCCGTGCAGGCCCCACCTTTCATATAAAAATGAAAGTATACCCTAATGAGGAAATGTGGGCATAGGATCTTCTTTATCGGGAGTTCCATGCTCAAAGTCGGCTGCAGCCCGAAATGGGAACTGTGCTGGCCCCGCTGTATGTCTGGATCACCGTTGAAAACTGTGTTTTGACATTCTTTTTCTTTTCCCTCTTAGGGGAGGGACTTGGACAGCGGCCTGTCTGAAGTGTGGCTTGTTATGTCGTTGTGTACAGTTCAGGTGATAGCTGCTTAGCTGGCGTGCTAGTTGTGGCCTACTGTGTTAGCCAGTCAGCTGTTAACTGCGGCGCTAGCCTGCTGTGTTACCAGGCTAGTAAACGTTAGCTTGTTGCTATCAGTCGGATAGCTGCTTAGCTGGCGTGCTAGTTGTGGCCTACTGTGTTAGCCAGTCAGCTGTTAGCTGCGGCGTTAGCTCGCTGTGTTTACCAGGCTAGTAAACGTTAGCTTGTTGCTATCAGTCGGACGGCTGTTAGCTTAATGCTACACTGTTGAATGTTTTCTATGACTATAACATGCCTTAAACACTCTGACTACGACGTCATCTTTGACAGAGGATGTTAGTCGAACCTACACCGGGAGCCCTGCCAGCGAGGACTGCGTCAACATGGAGAAACGTAGCGGCTGGGTGGCACAGCGACGCTACCCTCGTCGCCGGCACAGGAGATGCTGTGTTCAACTTCGGTGTCCCGTTAGCCAGATTGCAGTTCTCTTGGCCTGCGCTCAGGGTAAGAAGGTCCCGACCGGACTTTAAACACTTCTTCTTTCCTTCCCTTCTAAATGTTTTGTAATAACGATGTTTTCCAAAACGTGTGTTGCTGCAATACATTGAGGATACGACGCGTGTTGTGTGTGAATTGTCTTGTCACTGGTATAGCTTCTCTCTCCATAGAAATCGGGTTGTTGTTTACATGTGTAAAAATTATCTGGTTAGTTGTGATGAGAACATGTGTGTTCATGTAACGTGAACTCACAACTAAGGGGGTTAATTAACCTATAAAGCTATGCTTAGTGACATGTGATTGAGGAATGAATTCTTTTCTGTAATGACAATGAACAGTGTGTTCACATATTAACAGGGTTACCTGTTCAACTTGGTCGTATCAAGGGTAAGGAAGGAGGGGTGGTCCCCCCGGTTCCCTGGGGCTTCCCCACCCTCCTCTCAGACATGTTGTTTACAATATATTGTGTCACTGTGTTTGTGGGGATACGATGTAACCCTCTGCTTAATTGCTGGGGTTGTGCTTTCCGCTTGAGAAACTATATTTTCCTAAAGAAAAGATTGTTTGGTCACTTATCATGTGTGCTTAGCAAGGCCTGTGGCCAATACATAATCAAGGATTCTGTATTCTCTCGTTATGAAAAACGGCGTTCCTCTGTAGCAAGAGTGTACTTTTGCCATTTTTTGTTGTGATGAAGGGTTGTGTGTGTCTTGTGATCTACAACTGGGTTAGGTTTGGCCACAGAAGCACATGTGTAAGTCTGGTACCGGGGCTCTTAAAGGGGGCCCTCTCTATTCTGTGTTTTTTCCTTAGTAAAAATCAGATAGCAGGTTAGCACATGAGCTATGTGAAGCTGTTAGATACTTCATGTAGCAGACTATGACTGTGTCATGCTCTATTTGTCATTACATCGTATCATGGGTGTGGGGTCGTAAAGGGGTGAACTGGTAATCCTTTCCTCCCCTTTTCTGATTGGTCAGGGGTTAAAACCTCCTGTCCTTCAAGGTTCCTGTCACGTTGCTGTTCGGCACATTACAGGGTAGGAGGGGGGGGGTTTCCTGGTCCCACGCCCTGGAAGATTGGGCGTGTGCACCGCAGAAATTCCCCCGCCATAGAGTACGTCACTGAGCGAGACTTCCGTGAGTTGTTCAGGTCCATGTTATGGATCTGTTTCAGGGAGTTGTCAGAGCTCCTCCTCATGAAGCTCCTCCTCGGGCCTTCTGTGAGTTCGGACTCTCCTTCCCTGTGAGGGAGACTCCTCAGAGTTCAGAGCCTCCTCCTCAGATTGTCAAGGTGAGTAGAACTTCAAAAAGGAGTTCTGCTCTATTGTGTGTGTATTCGATTCAATTCGATTATTGAGTGTGTATTGGTTCAGTGCCTCCTCCTCGGAGAGCCCTAACCCAAATATTACATAGCTCAATGTTGCAATATATTCTTTTCAATCTATACAGCTTGCGTGGGAAGTCTCTCTGGGGATTTCCGTCTCCTCCCTATGGCGAGGGTGGTGGGATGTAAAAATGTAAAAAAAATTTACCCTCAGCTGCGTCACATGGGATTCATGTCAGTCTGTGTTTCTTTGTTTTTTAAATAAAAAGAGGAAGGAACATGAAGCAGGACGGCTCCGTGTCGTTCTCCCAGGCGACTTGGAGGAACAATGTTTGGTGTCTTGCTAGACTATCCATTGATGTGTTTGGGTCTCGACGCATACATAGTGCTGGCTCGGTGTGTTTCTGTTAAGGAATCACGCAGGGGCTAAGTGCGCTTTGGTTGCTTGTTATTAAAACAGCGTTTTTATAGGGCAACTGGGATGGAGTTTTGTCTCTTCCGAGCGCCAGTTTACTAAGTTGTCTCGATGAATTCTTGTTCATATCTGGGGGATGTTAACGGAATAGATCAGAACATAGGTAGAGGGGTCTCACGCCCTTGGGCTGGGCCACTGAGCACGGTCCAAATGGGACCGTCTGGGTGGCGCCCTCTTTTCATGTTTTAGATCGACACGCATACCTACCCCCTCTTCTGGAGTGGGCATGTCGGCGTGGTTAGGACACGGGACTGGTCTGGTCGCGCTGGTCCAGGTCAGTTGAACCCGTTGTCCGCCGGGGATGCAGATCTGCTGTTCTGGTACCCTGAGGGACTTGTGCTTTTTTCGGGGGGAAAAATGCCGGGTCGGCCCGAGTGTCACAGGGTTAGGCGTTATGGAGATCCTTTGTTGGGTACACGTTGTACCTGGTACTATCCTAAGGGACTGGTTCTCATTTCTTTTGCTCCTCTCTCACGCATGGCGAAGAGGGGGCTGTTGGGGTGGTCTTCTGGACCTCCTCTGGTAACCCTGTGTGCTTCCCGAGCCGCCGGGCCCGGTCCGAAGTAACGTTTCGTTGATACCGTAGGCCTGGGATAACCCTTTTTTCTTGAGGGGTTATAGGAACAACCACCGTCTGTACCGAGAGGGTAGTTGATTCCCTGGTATGTTGGAGCAGTGTCAACTCCCGGGTTGCCCGGTTGAGTGTGCCCCTGCACGTTCATGACGTCTGCCAATCATGTCAGCCTTCTCTGCCTCGACCCCTCACCCCTCTGGGTGGGTTTTTTTTGATGGAGGCTTTGTCATGGTGATCAACAACGCCAGCATACGCCCCTTCCGCCGGGGGGGCTGTTTTCAGCTGACTCCTTTGGCGCCTGTCTCGTCCGCAGTGCTCCAGGCTCAGGTTACAGCCTGCTGCCTGGTTTCCCCGGTGCGCTGCCTGCTTCCGTTGGTTAACCTTTTTTGAGTGCTTACGGCCATGCTGACTGCCTGTTCTGCAGGGTCAGTGTGCCAGGCGGTGTGCTATTGGGGGGAAAGGGCCCGCTCTTGGAGGGGCCTTATCCGAATACGCTGGCGATGTGGGGGGCGGTGTCACTAAGTGACCGCCTGGTGGGGTCTTGATGCCTGGCGTCATTGACCTCTCCGGGCCCCCTTTTTCCAGGGGATCCAGTCCCTTCGGTGGGTCTGGGTCTTCCTTCGCGCTCCGCTGCTACAGCCTTGCCACGGGGTTGGGTTGCTCTTGACCCCGTGATTTTGGGGGCAGTAACGAGGTTTGTTCCTTCCGTTCGTTCCCGGGTGGCATGCGTGTGTGTAGTCGTGGGGTCAAGCTACGGTCTGCTCACCCTGTGCGTTGGGTTGCTTGAGTTCCTCTTCGCACGGTCGGATCCGTCTCCCTCCCGTAAGCCTCCAATAGGGGGGGTATCCTCCATTAGGGATGGTCGGGGGGGCTCGGTCCTCCCCGGTCTGATGCTTGTGGGGGGCCTCAGCGGGGTACATTTGTCGGGTTATGGCTCTCGCTCAGCCTCCCTTGTGCAAGTATGATGCTGAGCGAGATCCATAACGAAATAGAACGTAAGGTTATGTATATAACCAAGTTCTATGAGTTATGGTGACGCTCAGCATCAGACGCCGCTGCGGCCCTTGATCTCGCCTTGTGGTGAAAGTTTGGGAAGAAGGCGAGTAGGTGACCACACACCTGCTTATGAAGGTAAGCGGATGGGGGTGTGGCCAGACGAATGTTGTGATGTAAAGGTACATGGTGGAATTTTTTATTCAGTGCTCGTGCACGAAGTGAAGTACAGTGCAAGTATGATGCTGAGCGTCACCATAACTCATAGAACTTGGTTATATACATAACCTTACGATAAGGCTGCTGAAACTGAAATATCCCTTTTTAAGGTTTATTCTATTTGACAGTTCAGTTTGTTTTGATTTTTAGATCTAGTAATGAACTTACTGACAAGACTTGAAACGAATGGTCTGCAATGGGGAAGGTGACACATACAGGGTGCGATCCACGAGGGGAGCCCGGTGAGCTATAGCTCCCCTAGATCAGACATCAGCTCCCCTGGGGGTCTCTAAAGCTCCCCTGGGAGCTGTATCATCATCGTGTATAATAATAAACGTATGCTATTTTGGATGTATGATTAATGATTTGCGTGTAGTGGCTACTTACTGGGACATAATTCACGGCATTCTAGCCTTTTGTGGTGTTTACTACATCTCCCATGACCCTTAGCGGGGGATGACGTAGTTAAAGAGAGACAGTGAAAGTTGAATGGGTGTTGTTTGTGCGACAGTAGAGTGCGTAATAAACTAGCGTTTTTGCATCGGAACACGACTCCGTCTACGCTATCATTACTGCATTCCTACATTTGTGACCCTTGGACGTATTTCGGAGATTATATCGAACATGTCAACTGAACAACAGAATCGCAGAACTTTGAACGCAGTTTCACTCAAGCTGCGCAGAGTGCCAACGCTTGGTTCGCGCAAGCCGAAGACCAATTCGCTCTCAGGAATATTACCGCGGATGCCACCAAGTACTACTATGTGGTAGCAGCCCTTACGAATTCAACGGCAGCGAGAGTGGTGAGTTTGCTGGAAAACCCACCTACACATGACAAATATGTGACTATAAAAACACGCTCTGATTTTTTTTCCGCTGAGAGGCGCGCCGCGCGCCGCGCACCCCCCCCCCCTCCCCCCCCCCCGACGGGGCTCACCCAAAGATGATGCTATGGAGCGCACACTGGACACATACACAGGGCCGCCTGGGAGAAATGCGAGGCCCTGTGCGAGATTTAAACGCGAGGCCCCGCCCCCCCCTAAAGATTAAAAAAGATTATATATTTTTTTTTCATACAGTCAACATATTCTTAAATAATAATAATAATTGGCTGTACTGTGTAGATAGAAGTACACACTCTAGTGTTGATGTCTTTGTTTACAAGGCTTCAGGTATGGTTGCTCTGCTACAAACACAGTAGAGCAGCTGTGTGCACATCCAACCTGTTTTAGGCCAGGTGCAGGATAAAACTAAATGTGACTGAAGGAAGAATTGCAATGAACTGACCGACACAATTGACAACTATAAGCAATGCAATGCTCAGAGAGAGAGAGAGAGAGAGAGAGAGATAGTCTGTGATGATCCAGACAGAGAGAGTATGTGGTCCAGAGAGAGGGAGATGAGTCTGTGGTCCAGAGAGAGAGAGAGAGAGAGAGAGAGAGAGAGAGAGAGAGAGAGAGAGAGAGAGAGAGAGAGAGAGAGAGAGAGAGAGAGAGAGAGAGAGAGAGAGAGAGAGAGAGAGAGAGAGAGAGAGAGAGAGAGAGAGAGAGAGAGAGAGAGAGAGAGAGAGAGAGAGAGAGAGAGAGAGAGAGAGAGAGAGAGAGAGAGAGAGAGAGAGAGAGAGAGAGAGCGAGAGCGAGAGCGAGAGCGAGAGCGAGAGCGAGAGCGAGAGCGAGAGCGAGAGCGAGAGCGAGAGCGAGAGCGAGAGCGAGAGCGAGAGCGAGAGAGGGAGAGGAGAGGGAGAGGGAGAGGGAGAGGGAGAGGGAGAGGGGGGGGGGGGGGGGGGGGGGTCGGGTCTGTGGTCCAGACAGAGATAAGCAAGACAGCTAAGATGAGCCCCTAAAGGATATTCAACTTTTAATGGAAGAACAAAACAGAAGGAAAAGATAACTTCACAAAGGCAACATGAATATACATAGATCCAAAAGAACAAAGATCAACACTTAAATCCAAAGAGAAGAGGGTCTATACCAGAGAAAACAACGTAGCAAGGAGCCAACGGCCGACATCAGCTAAATAGGCTAACTGCAAATAGAGTAGCCAGGTACTGACACCAGGTACACACCGTTAGCTACGACAGCTAGCCTGCCCGTTTGGCTCAATATAACGTTAGCTACGTTAGCTAGCCGGCCCGCTTTGGCAAAATATAACATTATCTACGACAGCTAGCCGGCCCGTTTTGGCTCAATATAACGTTAGCTACGTTAGCTAGCCGGCCCGCTTGGCTCAACATAACGTCTACGACAGCTAGCCGGCCCGCTAGCTCAACATAACGTTGGCAACGATAGTTAGCCGGCCCGCTAGCTCAACATAACATTAGCTACGATAGCTAGCCGGCCCGCTAGCTCAACATAAGGTTAGCTATGATAGCTAGCCGGCCCACTGGTCCAACAGAACATCAGCTACGATAGCTAGCCGGCCCGCTGGCTCCACATAACGTTAGCCAACATAACGTTAGCCTTAGCCACGATAGCTAGCCGGCCCGAGAGAGAGAGAGAGATATATCCACGGCGGGAATAGAATAGAGTGCATTAAAAACTCACCAAACGTCCAAGAGGATGGAGACAACTGCGTGGAGTTGACGAAGTTCATCTGCCGAACGACCGTCCTCTTCATCTTGGCATAACAATGCTGCACATGCTCTCTCTAGGTTAGTTAACGCTAGTTAGCCTTTAGCTAAGCTACTAGCCGACATGGCTATCCCGACTGAACCACACGTTAGCACTCGATATTATAACGTAGCTAAAGCTAACTAGCTGTCCCTGCCTTTAGCTAAGCCGACATGGCTAGCCTGACTGAACTTTCTAACATGCAACAACTTTCATCTTCAGTCCATCTGCCGAACGACCGTCCTCTTCGTCTTGGCTGGCATAACCTCCAATGCTGCACGCGCGAAATAGTCAGACGCAGCTGACGCACGCCGGCCGACTGTACACATGTAACCCCTCTATTAGTTGAAACCAATAGTATGTCTGCTGCAGAGCCCCAGAGCTCCAATAGTGTATCTGCAGAGCCGCAGAGTCAGGAACAAGTCAGACACATTCTACAAACGTGTCTAATGTGAAATATATAAGCATATAAGCAAAACTAGATTTTAGATCTGTGATGAAAAAGGGCCTCTCAAGGGACACCTACGGGAGACTGCAATTCAACACTGGCCCCTGTAAATATCCTAACCCAATCATTCCAACCCCCTCCAATGTACAGTCATTTACCTAGTATGGTTTTGTCAATAGTTCAATGTACAATTGTGTTTGTTTGTACAGTGTCTCCTCCCCCCCCCCCCTCAATGTACAGTGTTACTTGTTTATACAGTATGCCCCCCGCCCCCCCCCCCCCCCCCCAACCACCTCCAATGTAAATTACCCAGTATGGTTGTCAATATCCCAATGTACCCAACCCCCCCCACCCAACCTCCAATGTACAGTTTCTACGTCAAATGTATATACTCCCTTTTCTTGACTCCTTCTGTATCACAAACAGTACTGTATTTGCAAATCTGGTATGTCATAAATGTATAGATGTAGCAGTACTGACTATCTGTATGTCATGTATGTCATATATGTCTATATGAATTGAAAATGGGGGACCCTGATGGAAACAAGACAAACGTCTTTCTCAGGTCTGCATCCCCTTAACAATTGTATGTATTGAGCCGTACTGTATTGTACCCATTCTGCAATCTGTTAAATAAAGTTTTCATTCATTCATTCAAGGGGAGCCTCAAAAAAAAAAAAAAAAAAAAGAAGAAAAAAAATAATAAATAATTTTTTTTTTTTTTTTGCGAGGCCCCCCTTCCCGCGAGGCCCTGTGCGACCGCACTACTCGCACACCCCCTGAGGCGGCCCTGCACATACACATCCACACACACACACACATACACACATGATAACACACACACATATTAACACACACACACATACATAAACACATTCTTCACACACACATAATAACACACACACATACACACACACATAATAACACACACACATACACACACACACACACACACACACACACACACACACACACACACAATGATAACACACAAACGCACAGACAAATGGTCAGGCCAGAAATTGAACTGTGACCCCCGTAAAACCAAACAAAAACGTACCACTCAGCTTTGGTTTCGGTTCATATTGGAAACAAAGACTTATGAGAGCAGCGCAGACTAGGATTTTTTTAAAGCCCACACAAGTGTGTTATTCCGATGATATTTGAGTCATATGGCGATGGTATTGTGACTGCTCCACTGTGAGGCTGTTAAACTCCCCTAATGAGGCTCATGTCATTTAGCAAAGCTTCCTTGGTCGGGATCATTTGGAGGGTTAAGGGATAAGTTAGCATGCAAGCAGTAAGCTGTTGTAATAGTCTCCCATAGTTTGGTGTATTAGGGGCCCTTCCCAATACAAACACAGTGGCCAAGCCAGGGGCCCGTCCCAATACAAACACAGTGGCCCAGCCAGGGCCCAGGAATGTGACTCAGGTTCTCTGCCATAATTAGGTTAATGTTAAATACTTTCGGCTTTTAAAACAATTTCTATACGCCTCTGTAAATATTGCAACACTTTATAATGCTGTTCTAACCTTCCCTGTGTTATGGTATGAACACAGTTTTTTATGTATTTAGGCAACATATTGGATTTGTCTGAGAAAGGTGCTTTGGGTCCATGTGACGAGGCTGCAGGCTGCAGTACCTTTGGGGGTCACTCTTTGCACCCTTATTTACCTATGCGTGGTCGCTAAAAAGTGCGACAGGAGGAAGGAGGACACACACACACACACACCTATGCTTATATTCATAAATATTCTATGAATAGGAGCATTTAGTGTCATGCAAATCATTAATTAATGGGTACGTTTACAATTTTGGAACCCTGGCCCTATTTCCTGCTTACAGTAGGCCTACCAATGATGTTGTCAGTCTGTAGGTTATTTTCCCAGCATAATCCATACTGAAGGTGAAGGTTTTTATTTAGACACAAAACATATACAGATTATTACTCTATTATACATTTTTGTCAAGGATAGGAACGAAAAAGGCGCAGTGACTTATTTACATCGTTGTCCTTGGATGTCAAGGATGCTAGAAACAGACACATACAACTCATTACAGGAAATTAATCACAATTATTACATTTGCATAGTAATAATGGCACAACCCTAAATTTATACAAACAAAGCACATTTGTTGTTACACTGTCCTCCTGAAATAAACGCTTACTGAATTTAGAGGCACTGTGGAGTAGGTTTCAATTCTTTTTTTTCAGGGCTTGTAGATATTGGATCATGGCCCCATTACTTCACATTAGTTTTGTGCCTAACTAGCCGGAGCAGTGTATGAAGAACAGCATGGAGAAAGGACTCTACCGATCCACACCGTCAATGGTACAGTAAGCAGGAAATGGGGCTGTGGGGTCTGAAATTTTGCACTTACCCTTTAAGTTCTGATGTAAAGTCAATCCATGGCAATGAAGAGTGAAACATGGTCTCAGGTGAACACTCCTCCTCTAAGGCCGTGGCTGGGAGCTACTTAGTACTATAACAGTCTTGTATTATTGAGTTATTATTGAGTAACTCAAGTGGAGTAATTTCAGAGTCAGAGATTTTATTTGCCATGTATGGACAAATCCACATTGGAATACAGGTACAGAGCAAACACTGTGTGTCTACAACTAATCCAATACAGGAGCAGATTACAAACAGTACAGAAAAAAACAAAAAAAAAACACAGACAGTATAAAAGGACAAATGCTAAGGTTTATATCAACATCCCCTAAAGTGCATATCATAGTAAAGTGCATAATGCATAGAGGCACAATTTACAGTAAAAGTGCATATAATCAAAGTGCGTGATGCACAGACACAGAAACAGCACTTCCACAACCTGACTAATAACACACCAAAATAAAATAGTATAATATACAAATCTAGCCTTTGGAGTTATTCAGGCTGCGCACAGCACTGGGGAAGAAGCTCTTAGTAAACCGAGAGGTAGAGCATGTGATAGAGCGGTAACGTCTGCCTGAGGGGAGGGGGACAAGAGGCCTGCGGCTGGGTGACCAGAGGGGTCGTTGATCATTCCAGAGGCACGGGAAAGCAGCCTGGCACCATAGATCTCTTCTAGAGCTGGCAGGCTGACCCCGATTGTCTTGCGTGCGAGACGCACAATTCTGTTCAGAGATTTCTTCTCCTGGTCTGTAATGTTACCAAACCATATAGTGCAGGAGGAAGTAAGAACGCTCTCAATCATACAACGATAGAAGTTGTATAGAATCACCCTGTTATTAGTGAACTCTTTCAGTTTCCTAAGAAAGGAAAGACGTTGCTGGGACTTTTTAACAATGGTTCTGGTATTGGAGTGCCAGCTCAGGTCACTTGAAATAGTGACCCCAAGAAATGTAAAACTGCTCACCATCTCCACCTCTGAGCCACTTATGGTAATCTGGAGATGGGATACCTTGCTACGTCTAAAATCGATGACTAGCTCCTTCGTTTTGGAAGCATTCAGGGTGAGGTTATTGGTCTCACTCCACCTAACTAGGTTCTGCACCTCTGATCTGTAAAATGACTTGTCATTTGAGTTTATACGCCCAATGACAGTGGTACCATCAGCATACTTTACTATCAGATTGTTATCATAGGAAGCAGTACCCAGCAATCTGGTCAAGTGCAGAAAAAAAATATCTAAAAAAAACTTTAGATTGTGCAGAATAGAGCAGCTCGTCTTGCACTCGGGTGTTCTATGAGAACAGGTGTAGACCAAATGCATAGGGATCTTGCATGGTTGAAAGTAGAGGACATATCGACACGCAGAAATATAAACACTATTCAGAAATATAACTGTGTCTAAACAACCAAGCTGCCTGTACTAAAAAATAACCTTTTACCAAGACAGACATGAGCACAGGACAAGACAAGTTACCAGGGGCCATGTTTCAATTCCTCTACCGAGATCAAATGCAATGAAAATAACTGCTATGTATAGGGCCACTTCACAGTGGAATAGGTTGCCATATGCAATTACTCAAGCAACAAGCAAAGAAAGCAAGTAAATAGGTTACTTTTGGGTACAGGCACAATGCTTGACATAATATAATAATATATTATAACATTTAATTATTTTACATTTTGTAATATTTTGATATAATGCTAATGTAATGAGTTGGGTTGGATGGGCGTGGGGGGGGGGGGCGGGTTGTTTGATTATGTTATGTATAGTGTTTCGTATGTTTGTTATTGTTGGTTTTATTTTTTAATTATGTTTGTTTGTATTTATTGTTTTCTGTGGACCCCAGGCAGAGTAGCTGTTGCCATTTGTAACAGCTAATGGGGATCAAAATAAACTTAAAACAATTTCATCAGACATATTGTTTCTAATCCTGACTCTTTGAGGTCTCAAAATTCAAAAGCTAAGAATCCATTCACAGACAGCGTCACATAGACCCAGACACTGAAGTTTGTGGATCAGATTAGATGGAATAAGCGTATTAAAAGCAGAGCTATAATCGATAAAAAAAGCATTCTAACATAGGAGTCTTTCTTATCTAAGTGTTCATACACAGGATTAAGAGCTAAGGAAATAGCATCATCTACTGTTCTATTTTTCTTATAGGTGAACTGCCAGGGATCAAGATTTGAGGGTTAAGTGCCTTGCTCAAGGACACATCAGTGGGAACAGGGCCCATTTTGATGGGGAAATTGTCATTATAACTAGACAAATCTACAAACTAAACTAGAAATCCATTGGTACTAACCATGTCATGCTAGCTTGATTGGAAGGGGGCTAAATAATGCTCCAAAGTTAGGTTACATTTTGGTGAGGGGGAAAACTGCCATGGCCAGTTTCAAAAGGGTCCCATGACCTCTCACCTCAAGATATCTGAATGAATATAAATGGTAAATGGGTTCTATTGGTCTCCCCTTTATAGATATGCCTACTTTATGCTAATCCCATGCAGTTCTTTTTTTGCCATGCATTATAAATGGTTTTGAATATTCCTGCATACTGGGGTCCCTAAACAGTCTTGGAATTGCATAAATTGGGTATAACTGAAAATATGAGACTCTTGTGCAAGAAATTATCCCAATTGTATTAAATGGGAACTATCTTATAAATGTCCTTTTTGAGTGTTTAGCATTGTTTCCTACTATGTGAACTTATATTAATATGATCTATGTCTCTAATTCTCATATTGGCGCATTCTTCCAATTCTCCTCTCACAATATTCACCCTCACTGAACTGAGTCATTTGAAAATGTGATGATTTGTGATGTCAGAGAGACACCGCTGCATGATAATGTGGCTGTGTGGCATCAGGTACATGATGCGCTGCACACAGTGGTTGGAGCCCAGCCTCAAAACGGCTTAAGATCTTGAGGTAGAAAAATGCTGTTTTTGAGGACTTGATTAGAAATACAAAACAATGAATTAAAAAAAAATTACAGAGGTGTTCCATAGACTCACAGGAATTGTGTAAAAGTGCCCAACTAGTGAAAGAAATAGTAAAATAGTTCCCCTTTAATGTGTGATGATGTTAGTTCCCCTAGTGTTACTATGAGAAATATTTTTTTTACTTGACCTCACTGTATAAAATTACCTATTGTGACCTTTCAGATAATCACAGCCACAACAACCACAAACGATGGAATTCAGAGGATGTATGGCTTTCCTATAGGTATATGGACAATAAGGAGGGTTTTTTGAGCAATTTCCAGAAATCACAGCATGAATTTCTCCATGGTGTTCCTCAATTATTTTGGAGGGATTTTTGACCATGTTTATCGATACTCAATTGGCCAAACTGGTTAGATTTTGCACCAAATCTGTGTAACAAACGGTATCAACCCCCAAATTGGTACAAAATGTATGAGACATAATTGAGCATATGAATGGCCATCATACACTTCTAAGCCCGTATACACTCTGAATCTTCTAAATGTGAATATGTGACTAACCAAAACACAATGTTTATTACAGATTTATGACTAGAATGAACTCAAGTTCATCTTCAGGTTCTCATCTTTCAGATGATGTATACCACTCAGGCACGTGCACACATAGAGGCCAAGGGGTGCCTGAGCACCTGCCTTTTTGAGCCTCATCAAAAAAGTGCCCTTTTTGAAAAAAAAATAAAAAAAAAATATTTTTTTTACTGTTACGCATATAGACTGCCCTTCCAACTGAAAAATGTCAGGATAGAATCAAAATATTAGGTAAAGAGAGAGAGATGCCCCATATTCCATTGCAGTTTGCACGGCCTCCTCAGCATGCCTCTCCGCGGACCTATATATTTTATGCATAGCGTGGGTGGTGATGATGATCATGATAGAAACCGCTGTTGAATGCTGGTATTACACTCATTGAGGGACACAAAGAAGTCAAGTCCGATGGGATTTGGGAATCTCAAATACAAATCGGGATTGGAATAAAAAATGCATTTATATTAAACAATACAGAATATACAGCACTTCTTGGGGTCTGTAGGGTAAGCACTTATTCCCTCCCCCCTGAACATTTATGGAGATGTATGGGCCTTTTAAGTCAGTGATAAAAGTGTCTTTCAAGGATAAGTGAGCTCCTGCACTGATTATTATAGTTCAATATTCAATATTTGATCACCAAAACCCCCCAAAAAGCATAAAAAGGGGGCCCCCGCCCGAAAAGGGCCCTTAAAAATCGTGCTCGCGCGCGACGCGCGATTTATATTCACACAAGTGTAGTGCCCTTTTCAGCCTTTGAGCACCTGCCCCTCTAAAGTCCTGTGCACGTCCCTGATACCACTTATATGTGGCATATACTATCAGCGGCACGGTGGTGTAGTGGTTAACACTGTCGCCTAGAACACGCCCTCTTTTTGACAGGTCGGTTTGAATTTGACAGCGCGCGGAAGCTTTGAGTTTGATAGTGAGATAGTTGGTTAAAGTGAGTATAGAGTAAGTAGTAGAGTGTTATATTGTTGGATTCCGAGACAGACGGATGAAATGAATGAACGAAAATATGAGTTAAGATTAACAGTTGAGGTGGACATTGAGGGGCCTGATAGAGTCACAATGATGGAGCTTTTGAGGGCGATAAAGTCGGAGTGTGGGACCATAGCTGTCAACATTGGGTTTTTAAAAAACGTGCAGGTTTTTTAGCCCCGCCCCTTCTCCTGGCCCCGCCCCCTCAGCCCGCCCCCTCCCACCTGGCCCCGCCCCCTCCCAATGGAGCTGCCTCGTCGCTGCCATCTGCTGGTCAAAACCGGTATTATTTTGTTTTCCTACTGTGTAGAGTGTAAATGCTATAAAAATACAGTAAATTACCTTTTATCAAAATATTAACCATTAAATAAAGGTTGTAATCTGTAAATGCATTTGATTTTACTGTAATTTGACAGTATTTGGAAACCATAGATGCCAGACATTTAGTTTTCTTGCAGCTTTTTTTCTTACAGTCTACAGTCAGTGAATCCTAAATCTCCACTAGGCAACCACTTAGAACATGAAGAACATATTTAGTATAACAGCGAACAGATATAATAACTAATTGTAAGAATTCTGTGTTTAAAACTGTTTTGAAACAGTTTGTACTCTCCACAGAGGAGAGGTGGGGGGGGGGTATTTTTGCATCTGAATAGAGCTGCGCCTTAGTTAGCAATCAATCAATGTATTACCAGTGTCTTTATACCTTCATCACTGTATGCTACATATTAATACGACAACTCAAGAAGAATCAAGAGGTTTATTTGTCACATACAGTGAAATGCAGGTGGTCACGCCTGCATTGATTGTGCAAAATGCAAAAAAATATAGATACAGGATATGCATGATAAAAAAAGACATGCCATGTTCCTGAAAAAGCTATAAAAAATACCTATGGTCATTAATTTAGCAGTGGGAAATGGGAATATCATTTTTGGAACAGTGTGTGTGTGTCTATTAAGTCTGTGTAGTATGTCTGTATTGAGCCGTACTGTATTGTACCCATTCTGCAATCTGTTAAATAAAGTTTTCATTCATTCTACAGAGAAAAATGAGATAGAAAAAAAGCCAATGCGATTTTGTGTTTTTCCTCAATATCTCTGCAATGCCTGCGAGTTACCAGTAACTGTATTTGTCATACCATGACAATTCACAACAACTTTTAAAACTGATCAATTTATTTATATGTATAAATCGCATTCAGGAAATTGGGCGTCAGTGAAAGCATGCTATCCGTGGAGGAATGGCAGGAGCAGGAGCAAACGGCTGTTAGTGTTCACCAACCAACACATTTACACATTCCTGCATTTGTATTGTTTTATCCACAGAAGATTTGCAAACCTTTTGTTCCAGAGACAAAAGCCACAGAGTGGGCAATCAAGAGACACTGGCTAAGTTGATTTGACACCCTCGGTCCGCGGCCGCCTCGGTGCATCATCTACTCTCTCCCCTGAGCTCTGAGCTCCGGTCGCGTCGCTGTCTTCTTCTGGTCGCAACGGTCTGACTTCCTGTGATAACGGTCCAATCTACACTGCTGCCACCTGTCGTCACGGAGGAGAATTGCACCCATTTTGTAAAAAAAAAAAAATAATAATAAGTACAAAATACGTACCAATCCGTGAGCCGTAAAGAGGCCGTGCAGAGGTCGAAAAAACAGGAGAATCCCGGTAAAACCGTGAGAGTTGACAGCTATGTGTGGGACTGTCATTGGATGTCGATACAAGATGCCCAAGAAGTATGAAATCATGTTGATGGATGAGAAGGTGAAGGAGAAACTAATGGACGGATCAAGGACAGTAGAATAATGGCAACAGAACTGTCGAACGATGAGGTTGTCGTCTCTTTTTTGGGTCTGCCTTTATACATAACGGATGAGGACATCCTCGAGAAACTGAAGCTATTGGGAGTGGCGGCGATAACGCAGATCAAGAGAAGGACGTGGCCTGGAACGGACATTATAGACGGCACAAGGTTCGTAAAAGTGAAGTTCACTGAGTATGTCAAATCCCTGCCGTATTCGACCCGGTTTGAGACTCAACAGGGGATGGAACATTTTCGAGTGATCCATAATAGGCAGGTGCAAGTTTGTAGGCTGTGTCTTCAGCCTGGTCATGTCCTGAGAGATTGCCCGGACTTCAAATGTCACAAATGTGCCCAGCAAGGTCACTACGCTCGAGAGTGTGACACTGAACGAAAGTGCAGGGGATGTGATGAAAAGTACGAGCAGTGTACATGCACGCCCTGGAAGCGCTACGAGGAGCAGGGTACGAGAGGTGAGACCGGTGGGGCTGCCAAGAAGAGTAGAAACGACGGAGGAGAAGCCACTGAGACGGAGAAAACAGGTGGAGAGGGTGAGGCAGAAGCAGATGATGAAGACGAAGGAGAGGAAGAAGACGAAGAAGACGAAGGAGATGATGAAGCGGAGGAGGATGAGGAAGAGGAGGAGATCACGCAGACCCCAGATGGAGATCAAGTGGAGACGGTAAACAGGGGAGAGCGCAGAGCTGAGCGCGCGTCAGAGTGAACAGGAGAGTGACGGCCCGAGCACACAGTAGATGACGAGGAGAAGGAGCTGACAGCGCGGCAGAGAGAGAGAGAGGACACCGCAGGCCTAAATGAAAACATAGATGGTTTTGATTCGGGACTGCTGAGGTCACTGAAGTCCGTGGAGAGACAGCTGGGATCCGGAGCATCTACAGGCGAAACAAGAGCTACTGGGTCTGGGCCGCATACCCGGGGAGGCAGCGCTGGCGGGCGAGGAGGCGGCAGAGCGCATCTAGAGGCGCGCGAAGAAAGGGACGCGGCAGAGGGAACGTCTACATGTGCGGAGGAGAGGAAGAAGAGGGAAGGGTCTATAGGAGACTCAGAGGGGTTGCCAGGGACCAGGGAAGAGGTGGGGGCTACATCAGAGGACTCTGAGGAGATGGACACCAGCCCATCTACTATCAACCTACTGAAAAGAAAATCAAGAGAGGAGAGAGGTGCTAAAGGGTGGTGTATTAAGAAGGTATGATAAGGTATGATATAGGATAATCAATATATTTTTCGTCATGTGTGCTGCCATCACTGTAACATCGCTTAATGTGAATGGAGGAACAAAACTAAAATTGAGCAGGTGATATCGACTTTTAATACAGATATAGTGATGCTGCAGGAAACGTGGTGGACGGAAAATATGATGAATGATGTGAAAAGAAAATGGACTGATGTATTATATGTAAATCATGGTACAGAGCGATCATGTGGTGTAGCAGTATTATTTAAAAAAGACGTAGTGGAAAATATAAAGGTAATATATGAGGACGCAGAAGGGAGGGTGATTATATTAGAATTTGAACATCAGGGAGTTTTGTTTAGATTAGGGAATATATATGCGCCCAATGTAGAGAAAATTAGGACGTTTTTTTTGAAGGGCTAAAGGTGCACATGAAGGGGAATTGTTTGTTTGTCGGTGACTTTAACACTTTGCGAAGTAGGTTAGATACTACGAGCAAGATTTTCAAGTGTGACACAGCTAGAAATACACTAACAGAAATAATGTCTGGTGTGGATCTAGTGGATATGTGGAGAGAGGAGAATTCTGGGAAAAGAGGGTTTACAAGGAAACAAGTAGTGGCGGGCTGCTTAAGGCAAAGCCGGATTGATCTATGTCTGGTTAAACGGGAAATATGGAATTACATTAATAATATAGAACAGAAGTGACCATGCGGCTGTGTGTTTTGATTTAGTGAAAATGTGGGTATGTGGTGGGAACAAGTTAAAATTAATGTAAAAAAGATAAGTATAAGATATACAAAGGCCAGAAATTATAAAAACAAAAGAGAAGAATGGGAATTAAAAGGGTTGCTAGCGGAAGAAGAGGAAAAATGTAAAGAAAATCCAGAACACAGTGCAGAGAAGTATACAGAGCTAGAGGCAAAGTGGGAAGAGAATGAAAGAAGAAAGTGCATGGGAGCAATAATGAGGAGCAAGGCGAAATATGCCCTTGAAGGAGAAAGGAGCACCTCGTTTTTTCTAGGCCTAGAAAAAAGTTAACAGAGAAGGACATACATAAGAGAGCTAGAAAACGAAAAAGGGGAAAAAGTTAATGACTTAGTTGGAATATTGGATACAGTGGAATCTTTTTATAAAAAATTGTATAAGAGTGAAGGAGTGGATTTTGAATGTGTAAACAATGTACTGGAAACTGTGAAAATGAGATTAGATGAAGGGGATAGAGTGATGTGTGATGGTGAAATCACTGAAAAAGAAGTGAGGGAAGCGATTCAGGGCTTGCAGACTAACAAAAGTCCTGGGCTTGATGGTTTGTCAGGAGAATTTTACAGGGCTTTTGTTGGTCTACTAGCACCTATTTTGTTGAAAGTGTACAGAGAAATAGAGAGGAATGGTGAGTGTAATGAAGCAATGACCACTGGTGTCTTGACAATTTTATTTAAAAACAAAGGGTGTAAAACAAAGTTAGAAGGATATAGGCCTATAAGTTTGTTGAATTCTGATTATAAGGTGCTTACCAAAATTCTGGCCAACAGGGTCAAGAAAGTAATTTGAGCATAGTGGCGCCAACCCAGGCCTACAGTGTTCCGGGTAGGGACATCACAGAAACTGTAAGAACGATTAAGGATGTAGTAAATTATGTAAATTATAATACTGATGATTGTGCAGTACTCAGTGTGGACTTTAACAAGGCTTTTGACCGGGTTGAGCATTTTTTCCTAATCAGGGTCATGGAGGTTTTTGGTTTTGGGGAGAGGATGGTCAACTGGGTACGTGTTTTGTATAAAGATGCAAAAAGCTGTGTGAAATGTAACGGGTGTATTACAGATGTGTTTAGGGTGGAGCGGTCTGTTAGGCAAGGGTGTCCTCTTTCAGCTTTGCTCTATGCGATTTCCGCAGAGCCTATGGCCACATACATAAAAAGTAAAAAGTAAATAATTGGAATAGGAATACCCTACGGGGAGCAGAGTTTGATCCACCAATATGCGGACGACACTACCTTTACGGTGAGAGACATGGAGAGCATAAATAGAATTATGGAGTGCTTAGAGGTATATGGTAAGGCATCTGGAGCCAAAATTAATGTTGATAAGACTGAGTTATTGTGTGTAGGTAAAGTAAAAATGAGTGATTGTGTGGTTCCGCTGAAAAAAGCAGAGGGGCACATAAAGATATTGGGTGTGTGGATAGGGATAGAGGAGAAAGAGGAGAGGGATTTAATGTGGGTAGGTATAATTAATAAGATTAAACAGGTGCTCCAATTTTGGAAACAACGCACACTAAAATTGAAGGGTAAGGTTGTGGTGATAAATAGCTTATTGATGTCTAAACTGACATATGTGTTAGGTGCCTTGGATATGCCAGAGGCAATAGAAAATGAGATTAATAGGGTTGTGGCGGATTTTCTGTGGTGGGGGAAGTCACCAAAAATCGCCCACAAAGTCTTAATAGGTAAGTGTAATGAGGGTGGTTTGAATTTAATAGACATAAAGGTAAGGAAGAAAACTGTAAGATTGAAATGTGTACAGAAATATATTTACGATGAGACTAAATACGGATGGAAGTGTTTCTTTAACTCTTTCAGTGCCACTCACGAGATTTGTCGTGTTTTTTTGTAGGTGGTTGCTAGCCACTCACGAGATTTCTCGGATTTTTTTATTTTTTTTTTGCGATCTGAAAAATTATTGCATCACCCGAGCCTACCCGAGTATAGCCGAGGGGCGCCGACGATCACTGTGGAAAAAAGCGCCCCCTGTCGTCTCCCAGATGACATAAGTGATTTTGGAATGGTTAAATAAAGTTTAAAAAAAAACTTTACTCCACATTTTCCAGTTCACTGATCCAGCCGGGGTTACCAGAGTTCATTCTGGAGCCTCAGATCCCCGCGGATCATGGAGTTCTACTGTATCGCGTTGGATCCATACACGTATCGATTTTTTCGAATGGTGATCAGGAATTGGAATATACCAGTTGGATACCATCTGATGTCAGGTAAGGACTCTATGTTATCAGTGGTAGGATAATCAGAGTAAGTTTGATGAAGTTATAAGCTGTTTTGTGAAATGTCTTCTTTCGGTTTCACTGTAAAAGTCCAAGAGGAAATCAACGAGGCGATTATCCGTGCGCGGCCGTAATGTGCGTGCGTGCACGTATAATATTGATCATCTAGTGTTTATTTGAAAACGATTAATAAAAAGGCCGACGAATATCAACGTTGTGGAATATTCCACTAAAAGACGATTTTCATAGAATGCTCCAGAATGAGCTGTTTTTTATATCAAAACGGGGGCTTTTCTAACTGCTCTGAAACGGCAACGACGCGATAAAAAAACAATCTGCCTTCACAGCACTGACTGGAAAATAGTCTTTGATAATGCGATGGGCAGATTAGACACATAGCCATAATTTAAAACATAGATTAGGCGATATTAACGTTAACATTGGCGCCGATGGTGGCATTCAAGCGGTAAAACGGAAAACCAGGCGTGGCGCTGAAAGTGTTAAAGAGAGCCTAGAGAGAGGTAGGTAGGTGTGGTGACAATAGCTTATTTATGGGCTTTAAGCCTTTAATGATGGAAAATATACCGGAGATGTATAGGGAGGTATTACAGGCATGGGCAGAGTACCTGCCTAACATTGTATATGATTGTGTGGGACTGGATATGGTTTTAAATCAGCCAGTATTCCTGAACCCCAGGATATGCCACAATAACAATGTATTGTATAGTAAAATCTTCCTGAGAGCAGGGATGACACAGATAAAGGATTTTGTATATGAGTATGTGCCAGGTTTTCTCCCGGTGCAGGCCATTTATGACAATGTAATCGAGGTAGATGATGAATATAGGTTTGCAACTGTCGTGTCAAATTTTGAAAAAATTAAAACTGGATTGCCGAAGGAATGGAGAGAGATAATAGAGAGAGAGTGTGTGGGGAATAGGAGCTGTAGTCTTCCAGAATTAAGGGTAGGAAAGGGGGATGGGCAGAAGGGTTTGGGAAGTGTGAGGAGTAAAGATATTTATAGATTTTTTGTAACAAAAGAAAGAAGGGTGCCAGCATCGGAACAGGTGTGGGAGAAAGTGTTTCCGGGGTTGGTGGGGGGATCAATATGGGAAAATGTGAATATAAAGTTTAATAATATTGAATGTGATCATAATGATTTCATGGTAAGACAGAATAGGGTCTATACAAAAACAGTGTTACATCATATAGATACACAGATAAGTAGAACATGTGATGTGTGCAAATTAAAAGATGAAAGTTTTATGCACATTGTTCATTGAGTGTGAAGGCCTGCAGGGCTTCCATGCAGAGCTGAAAGAGGGCATGAGGGCGAGCTGGGGAATAATCAAATATACTGATTGGAAGAGATATTTTTTGTTTGGTGCATTAGATGGAAAGAAGGAGGAGAGAAATCTCATCAATTATGTATTGAGTCATGCCAGGTATGCGGTTGTCTTGAGAAGGCGAATTGCTTTTTCTGAGCAGAGAAAGGTGGAAGTACAGTATGGCCAATTTTTTTGAATTTAATGAAAAGGGATGTTATGTTGACAGAGAAATTGCTGAGTAAGGAGATATTTAAGAGATGGTTCATTAACAGTGGTAAATGTGTTAAGTTTGGAAAAGGTAAAGTAGAGTTTGGTTTTGGATAGGTTTTTTTGTGGGTTTGTTTGGGTGGGATAGGGGAGGTTTTTTGGTTATGCTTGATTTGTTGTATAGGAAATAAGTATATATGTTTTCTTTGTGGCTTGTTCTGTTTTTGTTGGTTGATTTAGGGAAGCGCAAAAGAAGGGGGTGGGCTATGCCTGGGAAATGTGAGTAAGACATTTAAATAATATAGTGTGTATATATATATATAGAAAATGCATAAAATGTAAACTGATTATTTTTATAATAAAAATATAAAAAAGAAAAAAAGAAAAAAAACACTGTCGCCTCACAGCTAGAAGGTCCAGGGTTCGATTCCCGCTTGGGGACCAGGTTTCCGTGTTGCTAGGTACCCAGGTGGGGTATCTCCCAGGCCTTTCTGTGTGGAGTTTGCATGTTCTCCCCCTGCTCGCAAGGGTTTCCCGTTCAGCCTAAGACTCATCCCCCCCGACACACCACAAACCGCCTGGGCCGGTCCTTTATACCGGCAGCCATCAGGCTCTACAATAAAGGTCTCGGGCGGCCGGAGTTATCACTGTCTCAACTCGGGACATGAGAACTAGAGACTCACATCAACGACTATCTTGGTTCTATCTTGATTCTTTGCACTAGAGAATAACACTAGTCTATCTTGTGTTTGTACTTTTATATTACTATTTTATATTTTATATTACTTTATTTATTACTTTTTATATTACTTTATTATTATTACCCCCCCCCCCCCCCCCCCCATGCTGCTCTGACACCTGAATTTCCCCTAGGGGATCAATAAAGGATTATCTTATCTTATACGAGAAACCCAATGGAAAAACATGCAGAACAGATCGCTAACGCTGACGAAGACAGACAGGAGTACTTGGATTGGTCCCCGGGGTCGCGGCCCCTCGCCGACGCCCGTATCTTCTCCCGGCTGCCCTTGGGGGGAAGGACGACAGGATGGGTCAAGTGCAGATACTCAATCGCATCGGCGACCCAACTAACTGCATGTGTGTGTGTTCCTGTGTGTGTGCCGCCCATCGCACGTGTCTGCCTGCATGCCAAATAAAGACTTCTCCAAAGTCCAGTTATTATATTATTATTATTATACTATTGACCTGCTATCTCCCCCAAAGACCCCCCCCCCCCCCCCCCCCCACCCCTAAGAAATACAAAAATGTATCTCTTGCCAACCTTTTACTGACTAAAATGCTTTTGCAGTAAAACTGTATTCTGAAGTTCTGAAGAAAACTCTCTCCCCCTCTCACACAGTTCATTGTCTGGGCATATTGGGGGACACATACACACAACATACACTTCTCCTGGAACCATCACCTTATCGCGGTGGAGAGGTTTGCGTGTCCTTAGGATCCTGAGAGCTATGTTGTCTGGAGCCTAGTGCTCCTGGTAGGGTCACCCATGGCAAACTGGTCTCAGGTGAGGGAACAGACGAAGAATGGTTCAACCACTGCCCGGTGGGCCTGAGAGGGCAAGGGGCTAAGGGAGCATTACCCTGACAAAAAAGCACCTCTGGGTAGGCCAATCCCCCGCTCAGAGGTTAACTTTTGATTACGAAAACACTGACAGATAACTTGAGCGCAAGGTCTCCCGGTGGTGGATCCGAAATGGAAAATATGATGTCTGCTAGCCAAAGCCTCTGGGAAGCTAGGAGATCGAATGTCCTCCCAACCAGGAAACCTACAAAGATAGGAACATGGAACGTGCGCACCATGTACGAAGCAGGGAAAGCTGACAACATCGCAAAGGTGTTATGGTTTGTTAACCCCAACAGCACGGCACAGACAGGTAGTTCAGAGTTAGCCAAAAACCAGGGCGTATTTATTTCCAATAACAGAGAATAGCAAAAACAGAAAGCAACAGGGGAGAAATGTTCTTGGGCAGAGTAGTCTGCGGCTCGGCAGCTTGCTCAGGGAAGAGACGGCACTGTGGCGTTGCTCCTCTGACTCTGCGGCTCTGCAGCTACTTGGAGATCCGCTCGGGAGGAACAGAGAGAGAGAGAATGTAAACAAACGAGCGAACGGAATACAAGGCAGTCCAGGATTGTTTAGCTGAGTCCAGTACTAACAAAAACGGCACATCTTCAGTGTTACCCAAACACACAAGTACTAACAAAAACGGCACATCTTCAGTGTTACCCAAACACACAAAAAACAGAAAGGTCCCGAGTCCAGGAAGACGCGAGGAAAAACAGAGTATCCAAAAAGTACGTTCCAAAACTCACCAAGGCGCAATTGCGCAAAGCAGGCAACAAGGCACAGATCCAACGGATGGTAGAGAGAAGCAACAGCGGCGACTTTCATAGACGTCCTGGAGAAAACAGATGAGGTACAGCACGGGAGGAAAACAAGCAGCAGCTAGTGGTAAGCCCAAAACGACCCGACACAGAACGTTAGGAACACCAGAGTATATAAGGGCTCCACCGAGCTGATTAGAACTCACTTCAGGTGCGCGAAGGTAATTGGTACCTTGAAGCGTGCGGAATCGGACCAATCCTCACAAAAGGAGATGCAAAGTTACGGCTTACACATACTAGGTTTAAATTAAACAAGATGGATAGGTTCAGGAGAGAGCAGATTAGCATCCGGAAAACAGATACTGTACTCTGGACATGAAGAAGAAGGCGCCCCACACACGCAGGGGGTAGGCATCATGCTCTCAACACAGGCGGAGAAGGCTCTCATTGGATGGGAACCAGTCTCCTCTAGACTCATCACAGCAAAGTTCAGAACGTCTCATCCAAGAATCACACTCAGGATCATTGTGGCATACGCACCAACCAACGATGCCACATAAGAGTCAAAGGAGGAGTTCTATGGAAAACTACAGAACACACTACTCAAAGCAACGGAAAGGGAGGTGGTTATACTGATGGGCGACATGAACGCCAAAGTGGGAAAAGAAAACAACGGATACGTACCAGTCATGGGACAGCAAGGAGTGGGCTGCAGAAACAAAAATGGGCAGATGTTTTTGGACTTCTGTGCAGACAACAGCCTGGTAATTGGCGGAACCTTTTTCCCACATAAAGAAACTCACAAGACCACATGGGTGTCCCCTGATCAGAAAACATGCAACCAAATCGATCACATATGCATCAGGAAGCAGTTCAGATGATCTCTGCTCGATGTGCGAACAAAGAGAGGTGCAGATGTGGGATCAGACCACCACTTAGTCATAGCAAAGGTACAACTGAAGCTGAAAAGGGGGACCCCAGGAAACAGAATAACAAAGTATGACACCAAGAAACTGGAAGAAAAACTACACCAGAAGCACTTCCAGATCACACTGAGGAACAAGTTCCAGGCCCTGGCTGAAATGGGCAGTGGGGAAGAAGAAATCGACGAAAGCTGGGAGAAGATCAAAAACGTGTGGCAAACAACCTGCGAGGAAAGTCTGGGAAGAAGAAAGAAAGAAAACAAAATGTGGATCACCCAAAGAACATTGGACAGCATGGAGGAGAGGAAAAAGGCAAAGGACCACCTCAACAATGCCAGGACGAGAGCAGCCAAGGAGAAGCACACAAAGGAATACAACAGGATACATAAAGAAATAAAGAAAAAGGTCAGGGCGGACAAGAGATGCTACTATGAAGAGCTTGCTACACAAGCAGAAGAAGCAGCGGGACAGAGAAACATGAGAGAGGTATACAACATCACCAGGAAGCTCTCGGGGAGAAGGATGAGATCAGAGAAGCCCATAAAAGACAAGGCAGGAAACACACTATCCACAAAGGAAGAACAAACAAGGAGATGGGTAGAACATTTCACAGAGCTGCTCAACAGAGCACTAGCGAGCATCCCAGCAGATATACAAGCAGCAACAGACACACTCCCACTGAAAATGACCCCCCCAACAAAAGAAGAAACTAGGAAAGCAATATCACAATTGAGAGATGGGAAAGCAGCAGGACCAGACACCATTCCGAGTGAAGCATTCAAGACCGGAAAGAAAGGTCATGCATAGACCAGATCGCCACACTGAGGATCATCATCGAACAGTCCCTGGAATGGAACAGCTCTTTATACATCAACTTCATCGATTTCGAACAGGCCTTTGACAGTCTAGATAGGAACAGTCTGTGGCACCTGATGGAGCACTATGGAATCCCACCGAAGTACATCAACATCATCAGAGGATCATATGACGGGATGACAAGTAGGGTACTGCACAGAGGGGAGCCCTCAAACCCGTTCGAGATAAAGACCGGAGTGAGACAAGGCTGCCTGCTGTCCCCCTTCTTGTTCCTGCTGGCCATTGATTGGACCATGAAGAAGACAACAGAAGGAGCCAGAAACGTCATCCAGTGGACACTGACGCACCAGCTTGAAGACCTCGATTTTGCAGATGACCTAGCTCTCTTATCAGTTATCACACAGTCACCAGCAAATGCAACAAAAGACCAACAAACTAAAGGAAACAGCCTCAACTCTAGGAATGAAGATCAATAGGGTAAAAACCAAGATTATGAAGATCAACACAAAGTGCCAGCAAAACATTGAACTAGAGGGAGGCCATCGAAGAAACTAACTCCTTTACCTACCTTGGGAGCGTAGTAGATACAGCAGGTGGCACAGAAGAAGACATCAGAGTGCGAATCGGAAAAGCAAGAACGGCATACAACCTACTTGGTCGAGTATGGAGGTCTCGCGAAATAAAAACCAACACAAAGCTGAGGATCTTTAACTCCAATGTTAAATCAGTCCTCCTGTATGGCTCGGAGACCTGGAAGACAACCGTAGGGCTGAAGCAGAAAGTACAGTCCTTCATAAATTCCTGCCTCCGCCGCATTCTAAGAGTGAGATGGCCAAATGTCATTACAAATCTGGACCTGTGGGAGCGCACAAAACAACTACCCCCGCCAGAAGAAATAAAGAAGAGAAAGTGGATGTGGATAGGCCATACCCTGAGAAAGGAAGAGACAAACATCACCCGGCAAGCCCTACGATGGAACCCACCTGGAAAGAGGAAATGCGGCAGGCCTCGAAACACCTGGTGCCGTTCTTGGGAAGGGGAAATGAAAGAGGCTGGACTGGGATGGCACAACATCGTTCGGGAGGCCAAAAACCGTGCAACATGGAAAGAAATCGCCAGTGGCCTATGCTCCGCAGGGAGTGCAAAGGCTTAAGACAAGAAATGTCAATAATTAAAATGTACTCAGAAATGTTTGTCTGAACAAGTCTGTCACTAAAATAACATATGAACTATATATGATATATGAACTGGTATGACTGAATGTACATTTCATAAAATAATTTAAATGAATTAAATGTGCATTATGTGTCAAAATAATTAGTGGCAGCCACATGTGGCCACAGAGAAAACGTTATATAAAACATAAATTTCTTTTTCCTTCTTATTTCTTTTGTTTTACAATTATTAGTACATTTACTGTATATTTTCAAATAAAATATCACTAATCACATCAACAAAAATAAATAGTGCAATTGTAACATAACAACTGAGATAGATTTAAATAAAAGATAATAATAATAATAATAATAATAATAATAATAATAATAATAATAATAATAATAATAATAATAATAATAATAATAATAATAATAATAATAATAATAATAATAATAATAATAATAATAATAATAATAATAATAATAATAATAATAATAATAATAATATGTTTTACCTACATACCACTACACACAAATTACACTTTTTTATTTCTAAAGTGATTATCAATGGTTACAGGCAACCATGTTGGAAGATAGATAACTATACAAACATTCTGTTGTTTCTGATTATTGAACTGTATTATTATCCTGTCCTCAGAGTGAGTATGTACACAAATCCAAAGCTGGAAGAAATTCAGAAGATGGTCTTTACTGTTATCTGGTCTCTTCAGGTAACATTTGTAAAACTGAAATACACAAAAAGTTATCAATGACATTGCATGTGTTAATATATCTTGCCAGAAAAGTCCTTCCTCATTACAGAGGTACCGTTATTTGCTGTATGATGAAGGAAAATGGGTGAAACGTGGATCTCAATTTTGATAACTATGTTCTTCAGTCAAAACACACAACACACACAAAAAAGGTCTATATAAAGATTGAGAGATGTCAGTAATTCGAATTTACTCAGAAATGTTTGTCTGACATTTTAATTGATTTTCTTTTTTGTAATGTGCGTTAACATGAAAAAATTTATAAATAAAAGTGTAGATATTCATAACATTTTAATACATTTTATACAAAGGATTATACTTTAAACAGGAGTTGTTCATTTGTTATCTACAAATCGAAAGTGTGGGTGATCCTGAACTGGTTTTAAGAGCCTTGTGTTTCTGACTGCTAATTAGAGTTTCTCTCCAAGAGGCTTGGCTGGCTGGCTGGCTGTGCCCCCGGCCACCTCATGTCATGCAGGGCCCCGGCAGTCACCCCCTGAATAGAATGACCCGGGCATGTGACCTGTTTGGTGACCATGTCTGATGGTGCGCTAATGATTGGCTGGCACGGAAGCGGGTCGTTATAGCCTGCCGGATGACTTAGCAGGTTGCATGCGAAGGAATTGGAATCGGGCCAGATTGTGGAAGGGTTTGGCCGTTTCTCCCTCCACGGCTGGAGTCTTAGAGGGAGGCGAAAGTGCAGATAATCTTATTAGCAAAACATAACTTTTGTCAGAGCTTTAGCCTAAACACTGACTGAATATTTACACAGTGGCTTAAAACCGTGCTCATACAGGTACTTGTAGAGAGACCCAGTGAATATCACACCATAACTCACCTTACAATATAGAGAAATCCTCAAAGTCATTGTCGTTCTTACATTATTGTCTTAAATCTCTGTTTTGACACTTGTCCTATGTTACCCTGATTTAAAGCAACAGGGGCTCATCTTTATGGTACTTGCCCCAGGCTGTTTGACCTTGTGCTATGAGTGGGTGGTTCCTGGGTCGACCCCTGACCCCGACCCTGCTATGGAGGAAGGAATGACCCTGCAGGTGCCATTCTGGGCTCTGCAGTAATCGGGGTCGTCTTACTTGTGGGGTTAAACCACAACAATGTTGATCTGTGTTGTCATCAACCATGCTTTGATCACCAGAACACTCCACCTGCCCACAATTCAGTCACCATTTTGAGGGCCGATTGTCCATCTATATTGGGGGTAAATCCCAGACATTTCCGAGTGGCCCGCTATGTATGTATGTTGTGGCAATGGTGGAGGGGGGGACACATTCCATATCCATGTCTATACCATAGAGCAGGCGTTCCCAGTTAATTTTCTGCCCGGTCCACTTTATAGGATTCAAATGACTTGGCTGGCCAACCCCCGCCCCCCTCAACCCTCCCTCATTCAAAATGCAGACATATGTGAGAAGAACAGAGTTTATTTTGAACAGCTTGTCATTTCAGTTGAATGAAATTCCTTTCAGTTGCATGAAATGCAAGTCCAAATGTAACATTCAATAACCATTTTAGTTTTTTTGTTATATGAAGGAGCATCACATTTGAGCAATTATAGCCTACTGCTGTAAACACTTTAACGCAGGCCTAGACTTTCATGAAATAAAAAATGTAATTGTCCATGGCAGAGAAGCGCAACACTTGTTTGTTTAACACAAATAAAAGCAGGCTATTAATAACCAAATGGAAACAAGATACGCAGGACTTGTGACGTTTTGGGGTTTTTGCCAATAGGGGATATCTGCAGAGCCGCAAGCCCAACGTCTGGGCGGGGCTTCGTGGCTTGTACTCGGTTTGAGGCGGATCTTCGGGGCTTGTACTCGGTTTGACTGTGCATGGGCAGGGCGTCGTGGCTTGTCCTTGATTTACACTACTGCACATGTGGATGAGGGGGGGGGGGGGGGGGGGTTCTCTCTCTGTCTCTCTCTCTCCTCTCTCTCTCTCTCTCTCTCTCTCTCTCCCTACGTGTTACTAGTGTGCAACAGACACGTGTTAGCGAACAGCGCCTTGTTTACGACATACACAGCATCGTCTTGTGTTACATTTGTGATTGATGATTGAACATTTTATTAACAGATTGCAGAAAGGGTACAATACAGTACAGCTCAATACACACAATTGTTAAGGGGATGCAGAGCAGAGAAAGACTTGCGTCTTGTTTACATCAGGTTCCCCCATTTTCAATGCATCATAACATGACATACCGTAATTCCTCTAATAGTGACCCGGGCTTGTATTTGCTTAAACTGTAGCGGGTACCAGGCTTTTATTAGGAGGAGGCATGTATAAGAGAAAGGCCTATATTTCAAATTTTCAAACAGATCATAATGAATAAATCAACATTTTGTGTCAGTTTGAACCCAGTAAAATGTACTGGGTTCATTTATTGAAACCAAGTACTGTATGAAATAGTAAACGGTGCAATTACAGGTGGTCACTGGTCATTTCAACGTTTTCAAAGTGAAATCAAGTAACTTTACCTTAGCAGCTCAGTATGCAGCTCAGTATATTAGTAATATTGTATTAGGAGGTCGGCTTATAATTGCTTAGCTCAAGAGCTCAAGACCCGGTTTGTAATTGAATACCGGTCACTATTAGAGGAATTATGGTACATGACATACAGATAGACAGTACTGTTACATCTAGACATTTATGACATACCAGATCTACAAATATACAGCACTGTTTGTGATACAAAAATAGTCTAAAAAGAGAGTATATACATTTGAGGGGGAAGAAACTGTACATTGGAAGAGGTTTAGTAGGTGGGGGGGGGGGGGGGGGGTGGGGTTGGGTAGGTGGGGAAAACTGTACATTGGAGGTGGTTGGGTTTGGACATTTAAGTTTGTGACATACAAGATATGCAAATATGGTTAGAGTTACATTGATGGAGAGACTGTTAATTAACTGGTTAGAGTTACATCAGAATCAGTAAATAAGAGGTTGAATAAAATTATATGGGATATAAACTGAATTAAATATAGCACATATATATATATATATATATATATATATATATATATATATATATATATATATATATATATATATATATATATATTATATATATATATATATATATATATATACATTATATATTTATTTATATATATATATAAAAAATAAAAATTAATAGGAATAGGCCAGGGCTGTACAACTGGGCAGATGTGGTCTCACACTGTGAGAAAGAGCTAGAAAAAAAACTGACTCTGAGGGCGCGTTCACACCTACCCTGTTTGGTCCACTTTGGTCCACATCATTGGACATTATTGACTAAAATGGTACGTGATTAGGGGCAGCTAGACATTTAACCTCATTGAGGACTGACAGATATCTGCAGCTCTCTCCCATAGGTATGTGATGAGGAAATGGAGATACACCTGAGCTTTATAAGGGCTGCCCACAACCAAGATGGCAGACCACTCCAGGGCAGAAGTCTCTGGCTGGCACTTTTCCCCCATTCCTATTCCCTAAGTTGTCTCCTATCCTTTTCCACATTCCCATTTATGTATTTTAGAATAGGTATAGTGCACGATAAGTAGGTTATTTTAGCTCCCAGACCCAGTGTGTGCTCCCTTGTACCCCCCCCCCCCCTCCCTCAACTGCTTGTACAGTTCATGCGGTGCCCCATTAGGGTGCAGATTCCTCTGTGACCCTAGCAGCAGTACCCTGAACCAGTGAGACAGAGTAAAACCTGTGCATGACCTGTGTGCAGGGGTGTAGCTGTCGATTCTGGGCCCCATGAAAGGATGTATTTCTAGGCCCCCAAAAAAATGTGGCCATTTATTTATTGATGAAAACGCATAATATGGTTTTTACCTATACATTCGGATCAGCAGTTCAGCACCTGCACTGTTGGTGGGTGAGCCTAGTAAAGGATGTCGCATTGCGTTCATCTTCAATGAATGGACCAATGCAATAGTCTACCAAAGCCCCCCCTCTCTCTCTATATATCTCACACACACACACACACACACACACACACACACACACACACACACACACACACACACTTCAGAAACAAACATAGTATCAATGAGAGCATCAATAAATACACCTGAGTGATGTCTAGTAAAAAAAAAAAAAAAAATGTTGGGCCCCCTCCCAGTGCTGGGCCCTTGGAATCGTCCTAAGCTACCCCCCCCCCCCCCCCCCCCCCAGCTACGCCCCTGCCTGTGTGGGTCAAGATCTGAGCGTGTAAAGTAAGTATAACAGTAAAGTTTCGTAGAATCCACCTTTATGAACGGTACTTTGCACCTGTTATTTTTGCCATTTGGCATTTGGCATTTGGAAACTGTGTAACACTTTGCCATTTTGACGCTAGTAACTGTGTGTATGTGCCGCCATTTTGGCACTCCTGTTTGGCACTCCTGTTGGGCACTCCTGTTGGGCACTCCTGCTGCAGGTGGACACCATCTCCACGCTGGCCATTGGCTGCTTATAAACAGGGTTGTCCAGTAAGAGATTTCCAACCTTGTGTTTTTCTGACATTTGCAATAAAAAATTTCCAAATAAAGATTTACCTCTGTTACACCTTCGGTAACAGAGGTCTTGTTGTGTTACTGTATTGGGAACTTGTGTATACTAGTCCAGGTTGATTGCCTCGACCTGTGGCATTTTCTTTTTCCACCTAAACGCCAAAATGGACCTGTCTCAAACCCTGCCCTCTTTTCTTGATCCTCCAATCACAACTGTCGCTTACCTCGGACAAACCAAGTTTGTCCGAGGTAAGCGACAGCTGTGATTGGAGGATCAAGAAAAGGGGCAGGGTTTGAGACAGGTCCATTGCCTGTTTGAGGTTGACTGAGCCTTACTGCTGAGTGACGCGGCCTGTACTGCTATAACTATATTTGATTATAAAAACATGCAATGCAAATGTTTGTAAATAGACTGAAACTATTAAACTTTGAAATGGTCATAATATGGGCTCTTTAAGTTAAACTCCCTGTAGATACTCAGAGAGATCAGAGGAGGGTGTCATCATTAGCCCTAATTGTGTTTGTTCATAAGCGTAGAATGTTTTTTCAGTCAAGTGCTGAGAAAGATCTGGGTGGTCTCGAGGTTGGCCAACTTCAAGGGGGCAGAACCAGGGAATAATCCTCTTAATTAACTGACTAGGGCCCTGGATATTTTGTTGACCAAGATTATTGCTAAATTCCTAATCATGTCTATCCCTTTGTGAGTCAATTAATTGTGACTGTGACCAAGACCAGCGAATAGACACTATCACTTCTAACACAGCAGGGGGTGCTGCTCCACCTCCTTTCTGATTCAGGCAGCAGCTATGAGAATGGCAGACATGAAAATAAACAACAACAACAACAACAACAACAACAACAACAACAACAACAACAACAACAACAACAACAACAACAACAACAACAACAACAACAACAACAACAACAACAACAACAACAACAACAACAACAACAACAACAACAACAACAACAATAACAATAATGCTTCTTCCTTGTCTTTACTAATTGATTAATTAATTGTAGGCTACTTTTATTTCTTCTAAAACGAATGGCTGAGTTCTGTGATTTGCCATCAGTACTCCTCATTTTGGCTACCTGTTATGTTCAGATTCAGATTCAGATTACTTTATTCACCATATTGCAGTACAACATGATTTGACGATTACAGTGCATGCATTTCACAATTTAGAACAATACAACAGTAAATAAATAATTATAATAAATAATTATAAGTAAAGTGCAAGACAGGACAGAACAGTGAGACAACAATAAGATTGTAAAAAGTGCAGTGATAGAATAGAATAGGATTTGAGCTCACTCTACTGAGTCACTCTGGGTGAGAGTATCTGTAAAATGTATGTAAATGTGATATTTAGCATGTCATAGAATACAAAATATCTCTTCCGACCCATCAGTGCTTCCACGGAAATGCCCCCCCCCCTACCTCAAAGATCTCCTCACCCCAGAACCCTTGTAAGCCAATCACCTCCGTCCCCGCAGGACCAAGCTCCGCACCATGGGTGCCCGGGCCTTCTGCTCGGCTGCTCCTCGCCTGTGGAATGCCCTCCCTGACTACCTGAGAGCACCACAGACCACTGATTCTTTTAAAAGAGGACTAAAAACGTACCAAAGCTTTTTCTTAGTTTTAACCTTTTATACGTGTGTTTTATCCCTTTTTTTGTATGTTTTATGCCTTGTTTTTGAATTGCCTATGTTTTTAAAGCCTATGTTTTTACCCTGTAGCACTTTGAGATTTGGTTCCAATTCCAAATGTAAAGTACACTACAAATTAAATGCATTATTATTATTATTATTATTATTATTATTATTATTATTATTATTATTATTATTATTATTATTATTATTATTATTATTATTATTATTATTATTATTATTATTATTATTATTATTATTATTATTATTATTATTATTATTATTATTATTATTATTATTATTATTATTATTATTATTATTATAATAATATTATTATATTAATTATTATTATATAAGCAATAGGCCCATGTAGCTGCACTGCTGCCAGCACAGGGGCGGAGCTATAGGCGCGGCTGGGGAGGCAGCTGCCTTAGGGCCCGCCCACCGTCTGGCGGGAGGGGGGGCCCGGGCCCCGGGCCCCCCCTCCGGCCCCGGGCCCAGGCCCGGGACTGAATGGAGTTGCCGTTCGCGTGTGGGACTGGATCGAACACAACTGGTGGTAACGGCAACTGGGACTGGTGCGTTTGTTTTGATTCTAGGCTCCTCCCGTTTTGCCAGTACTGTGGTACGAGTACGACTGATAGCGTGTGGTTTAGGAACAGGGCGTTTTGCACAAATCCAGCGCTCCCTTTCCTTGGCTGTGACGTAGCCACGTAAATCTCACAAGCAGCGCGGAGGTGATATTTTTCTCTGATGTCGCGTTCACGTTACGTGGGAAGAATCGGAAGAATCAGCTTCCGACTGGGAAAAACCATTCACGTCAGCCTCCTAGTTGTAATTCCTACTAGGACATATGGGATTTTTTATAGACCCCGATATCTCCCACTTCGCGTCACGAATTGCGGAAGTATGGATGTGGGCGTTTTGATCGAGTCAATGCGTGAAGGCTTCCTAGTTGTAGCAACGAGATGTCCTCTGGTTCTTCCGCTTCTTCCCACGTAACGTGAACGCGGCACAAGCAGCGCGGACGTAAACAACAAAGATGCCGTCGGTACTAGGAATAGTTTCAGAGGAAAAAGATCGCTTGCTATTTGTAATAAATGCAATGCAGAAGTTCCACGAGGAGGGAAAGGGGCAATAAGCTATAACACATCCAACATAATAAGTCACCTGAAACATCACCACCGCTACCATGGTGTATTAAAATCCGAAGACGCCGAGCAGCTAAAGGGGACATTTACCGAGGACCAGCACAACGTGTGGATATATTATGATTTAACAAGTCTTATCTGTCCAGGACGATGACAACATTATTGCAGGTAAGCTAACTAGTACTACTAACGTTATCACGCTAGCTTGGATGCTAACTAACGTAATGTGAATGAATGAATGAATGAATGAAAACTTTATTTAACAGATTGCAGAATGGGTACAATACAGTACGGCTCAATACACACAATTGTTAAGGGGATGCAGACCAGAGAAAGACGTTTGTCTTGTTTACATCAGGGTCCCCCATTTTCAATTCATAGTGATCATAGAAAACATATACGTTACCACCTAGCCACAATCTATGGTATTTCTAGGTTACCACATGGGTGGCGCACGTGAACACTTTGTGAATTATGTGAGGGTGTATCATGATGATGGTAATTTGGCACTTAACGAACGTTACCTATCTCTTTGCCGTTTTGCATAGTGCACTGCATAGTACCAGAGATGACAAAAGTTATGTGGTAACATAGGTCGCATCACTGCCAGTAGTCGGCATATTACCCAATTCTGACTGGTATTAGTCAACTAACGTACTGTTAGCCAGCTACTGTAATAACGAAACTGAAATATCTAATGATGATAGTCAATCATAAAGACAGAAAACACTCTCATCACAGACAAGCTGGATCTGGCCAAATACCTAAACATGTCATGGTGAATGAATGAAAACTTTATTTAACAGATTGCAGAATGGGTACAATACAGTACAGCTCAATACATACAATTGTTAAGGGGATGCAGACCAGAGAAACACTTTCGTCTTGTTTACATCAGGGTCCCCCATTTTCAATTCATTATAACATAATGACATACAGATAGACAGTAGTGCTACATCTATACATGACATACCAGATTTGCAAATGCAGTACTGTTTGTGATACGAAAAGAGTCCAGAAAAGAGAGTATATACATTTGACGTATTATTATTGTATTGTGATATGTTTTGTTTCATGTTGGATTTTTTTTTTTTTTTTTTTTTTTAATAATACAATAAATATCGGGGGGGGGGGGGGGGGGGGCCCGAGCTGTCAATCTCGCCTCGGGGCCCGTGGGGCATTCCAACCGCCACTGTGCCAGCACAATACATAATAATGATAATCATAGACTATTAGAGACTCTAATTACTCAGCGTGTGGTTTGTGACTTGTTGATGTTGCCGATGTCCTTTTTTCAGTTGCTGTTTTCCCTTGATAGTAGTTTCATACAGTGCAGCGTCCTGCATCTGAAAGGAGACAAGAATACAACACAATACCATACAAGACAAGACAAGACAGGAAACATTCATGTTAGATGCCTTGATCATTCCTACCAGGCAACAACTGGGAGGTGCACAATTGCTGTTGCCCCGCCTCATCTCTCTCTTTCTCTCTTACCTCAAGGCAAGCTGACATGTCTCTCTCTCTAGCCTGTATCATTTACCCCTCCCTGTTTTTGTAAGAGATAATAAAACATCTCAGATCCAGGAAGTCTTAGGCTGCGGTTACACTAGGGCCAGTTTTCGTTTCAGTTTTCAGTTTCAGTTTTGCTTTTCAGAGGCTGTGCGTAATGGCAGGCTGTTGGTTGTGGGGGGAACAGCTACACAGCTTACGAAGGTCCTGCTCCAGGCTGGTATCCTTTTTTCGCTGCCGGCGTGGAGAGGGTTCTGGTTTGATTAAAGGGACAGTTCCAATAGAGCAGAGCGCTCGCCATATTCATATAACTAGTGTTATAGGATAACCTTCGATATCTCCGATCCATATGTTGTGGTGAATTATGCCGTCGAGCAAATGGACATTGGATATACCGGATGGCGATCAAACAATTGGAATATTCTTTTTGGATTACTCCCGTCCACAGGTAAGGGTGATTTGACATCAATTTTAGCTTGATCCTGCAATGCTTTCATACTGATCGGGCTGATAACCGTTTTTAGTGTTCAATGCGAATGCCGTTACTGACAATCAAATAATCAGAAACGACCCCCCCCCCCCCCTTTTTTTCATGCATTCATGATGGAAAATAATACCTATAATGTGGATTTGATTCCGGAACAATAGCAGGTTCAGGAAGGAAACGGCAACGTCTACAATGTAATCGACGTATAGGCTACTGCCATAGCATTTCATGAATTACCCTAGACCGCTCTAAAACCATACTTATATTCACCATGGTATAACACGGGAACGGATAGATGGAAAAAGTATATATTTTTTACATCTTGACCGGAAGAAACTCAATGTCAAATGACTATAGTATTATATCCATGGCTATAATATAGAATATAGATTTAGCTCAACAAACAAGGTGACTAACTCCCATCGTTTACAGCTTGGCAGTAGCTACCACAGGATAAGGATAATAGCTGGCAGCCAATGAGTTAAGTAGACTACCTTTCAATGAGAATTCAGCTTACATTTACATTTTACATTTACATTTTGTCATTTAGCTGACGCTTTTATCCAAAGCGACTTACAAGTTCTGTACGACAAGCCATCAGGAAGAGCACAACTCTATCAGCTGAGTAACAATGTTCATCAAAGTGTTGAGTGCTACAGTGTAGGTTAGTTTATTAGGACAAGTGCATGACAGTATGGTTAGTTAGGGTTAGTTTTTTTTTTTTTTTTTTTTTTTTAATTCAGATAATGGTTGAAGAAGTGAGTCTTTAGTCGACGGCGAAAGATTGGACGTGTTTCGGCTGTCCTAACTGGGGTGGGTAGTTCATTCCACCATTGTGGGGCAAGGACTGAGAATAGGCGACTTCTCTTTGATGACCCTCCCGGAGCTTGGATAGGAGTAGGTCTGAGGCGGCCAGAAGATGCAGAGCGTAGGGGTCTTGAGGGTGTGTAGTTAGAGACCATTGACCGGAGGTAGGCGGGAGCAGTTCCCTTTGCCGCACGGTATGCTAGGTCAAGGGCCTTGAAGCGGATTCGTGCAGCAATGGGGAGCCAGTGCAGGTCCCTAAGAAGCTTGAACCCTAACCTTGAGTCTTAAATACTGTACCTCCAAAGGTTGGACAGGACAAGCTAATGTCACAACCTCACACCTTGCAGGGCCCCCAGCACTCACTGAAACCCTCAAAAGTCATTCACCTTGACATCAGTGACCTATAGCTTTGACTCAGATTCCCCATAGCAGTGATAGCTAAAAGAACTAACGTTGCATCTGGGAAACTTCACGACTGGAATTTCCCCTCATGCCAGAGAACCCTGTGATCTGTGATCCTTTGGAAAGATTAGTTATGTAAGAGTTCATATCGTGTGATTGATGATGATGATGATGATGATGATGATGATGATGATGATGTTGTTGTTGTTGTTGTTGTTGTTGTTGTTGTTGTGTTTGTCAATGCTGACCATGCCATTGAAATCAATGGCAATATACAACAGACCATATTGTAGGGATAATCTATAATATCATATACAGTGCATTATTCAGTAACTGCAACACATACTTTAACCTACCTAGAGAAGGCTCACAATTTGCATCTCAACTTGATTACTCTATTGATCTCTGAATGGGCCTATAAGTGAAAGGAAAAGGTAAATTATATTTAATGATATTTACATACATTCCTGAAGAGTTTGAAAAATAAGCTTTTTGGTCTCAACCTGTAACGTGTTTGGGTTTTTCTCTCCTCAGGGAGCAAAGCCCTAGCATTAGGGATGGAATCGAGAATCGGAATCGATTGGGAACTGGTTCCTAATGGTCCGATTCCTGGAATCGCATGCCTCCGTGACTATCGATTCCTCTTATCGATGCCATGTTTTTCCGACAGTTGCACATTAAAAAACAGCAGACTATTTGATTCCTTGACTAGGAAAACCTAAAGGGCTCGATATTGCAACCGTTTTGTGTGTGCAGTGAAAACTGAAAGTGCTTTGCATCCTAGTCATTCATTTACATGGTAAAGTAACGTTAGCCGCTAGCTAGCTAAATAGCCATGCTCATTGCAGAGAGAGACAGAGAGAGAACACTGAGCTGGCCTTTATTTATACAGGTAGGTTATTGCTAACAAATTCTATGCTCTTCCTGGTTACTATTTAGACTGTCAGTCGATCACTGAACCTTGCCGTAAGTAGTACCTTGCATTCTTGCTAAAGCCTTATCGCTCCTTGCCACGGAGGATAAGTTCATCGCCGTTCATTTATTAATTACTGTGTCATTGCTTATCGTTTTGTATAACGTTAATGTGTGCTGATGTAGCCGGTACAACGCTGTACCTGCCAAACACTTCGACCATGCCTTGAGTGGGAGTCGAACCCCGGGCGTCCGCACCGGGGCCAGCAACACAGACCGCTGTGCCAAGAAAGGAATTCCTCTCTAAGCGCTCAGTCTGGATGCCTCAGGGGAGCGAGTTTTACTTCTATGTACCGTAGTCACACTATCGCGGTACATATCCGTTACATTCACCCCCCCTAAACTCACACCACTCAGGCATCCGGGTCACGGCACCACTGGAGCCGGTACAACGCTGTACCTGCCAAACACTTCGACCATGCCTTGAGTGGGAGTCAAACCCCGGTCTCCCGCACCGGGTGCGACACCACAGACCTTTGCGCTAGGAAGGAATTCCCTTCTAACTAACCATGTCTATCCTGTCTCTGAGGATCAGGGGAGTGAGTTTTACTTCTATGTACCTACCGAGCCAGCCACGTCTCTGGTCACACTATCGCGGTACATATCCGTTACACTGATGTAGCACCGTCGCCCGACGTGTTTCTTTTGTTATCTGTTTTGGAGACAGTGTTTCTCCCCTTTGCTTTCCCCGTTTTGTGATACAGCTCAGTTTATGTGTAATACTACAGCGTGTTTTTGGAGACTTGTATTCTCCCCTTTACTTTCCCTGTTTTGGAGACAAAGGTTCTCCTCTTTTCTTTTATACGACATTGTCAGCGTGTACGCTCTGTACATTTATAATAAATAATTATCCTTTGTTTGAGAATCAACACCTGCCTCTCGTCTATCCGTTCTGCACTGCACCTGGGTCCAACACACCTACCAAACCCTATCACAACCCATTGTGATCAGAATATAGGTCTGTTTTACTGCAGTGCTTACTGTACAAACATTGTTCATGTAAACATTTTACACCTACAAAATACTGTACAGAAAATACATGAAAAAGCTCAGCCTACCTATTGTCTAGTGTATTGTCACGTCTCCATGTAGCCTATTTATTTTTTCATTCATTAAAACGTACGGTTATGTATATAACCATAGTTATATGAGCATAGTGACGCTCTGCGTCTACTGCAATACTCTTCCATATCAGTATTAGCACTGAATAAATTTTCACATGCACCTTTACATACCTCATCTGCCTGGCCACACCCCCATCCGCTCCTCTACATAAGCAGGGGTGTGGCCATACTAACAGCTCCTTCCCAAGTCTTTCACCACAAAGGCAAGACCACGGGGTCCTCAGTGAGTCCGACGCAGAGCGTCACTATGCTCATATAACTATGGTTATATACATAACCGTACGTTATATATCGCATAGCTCCGCTCTGCGTCTACTGCAATACAGGAGCTGAGCAGAGCGGAAGCTCGACAAATGTACCCGCTGAGGCCCCCCACAACCATCAGAACCGGGGAGAACCCGAGCCCCCGGACCCCCCTAGCGGAGGACGGGAGGGTATCGGATCCGACTGTGCGAAGAGTTTAGCAACTCAAACGCACAGGGTGAGCAGACCGTGGGACTTACCCACGAGTACACAAACGTGCAACCCACATGCCACTAGGGAACGAACGGAAGGGACAAAACCCCTGTTACAACCCCTAATATCACGGGGTCAAGAGCAAAAGCCCAACCCCGTGGCAAGGCCGTAGCAGCGGAGCACGAAGGAGGACCCAGACCCAGGAAGGGACTGGACCCCCCCGGAAAAGGGGGCCTGGAGAGGCCAATGACGCCGCAGCATCGAGACCTCACCAGGCGGTCACAAGTGACACCACCCCCCACATCGCCAGCGTATTCGGACAGGGCCCATCCAAGAGCAGGCCCTTCCCCCCTACAGCACGCCGCCCCGAAGCTACACCCACAGCGGGAGCAGGCAGCGCACCGGGGAAACGACCCCCAAAAGAGGTCGATCCATCAATCCAGGCAACAGGCCACTCGACCTGAGCCTGGAGCACTGCGGACTAGACAGGCGCCAAAGGGGTCTGCTGAAACAGCACCCCGGCGGAAGGGGCATATGCTGGCATGTTGTGCACCATGTCGCAGCCTCCACAAAAACCCCTCGACTCTCTAGAGGGGCCGAGGCAGAGAAGGCTGACATGATTGGCAGACGTCATGAAAGGTGCGGGGCACACTCACAGGTAGACGGGGCCAAACCCGGCCTACCCCGAGAGTTGACTCCACTACCAACACACCAGGGAACCAACCACCCCCTTGGTTCTAACATGAGGCGGTTGTTCCTATAACCCCCCAAGAAAAAACTCCAAAACACAACTGCGGGTATACACTGGCTATACCGCAGTACAAGTCTTTCAGTTTTCAAAAAGGGGTTAACCCAGGCCAACGAGTCGAAGAAAACAATTTCGAACCCGGGCCCGGCGGACCGTGACGTACACAGGGATGCCAGAGGAGTTCTACAAGAACCAACTCAACAGCCCCCTCCCAGCCCTGCCTAAGCAGGAGAAGAGAGGGGCGAAAAAGAATGGAGAAGGACCAGGCTCCCTCAGCACAGCGCAAGGTACAACACAACATGGACCAAGCAACAGTGAGGGGTAACACGTAGTAACACAACCACGAACATCTCCATAATGTCAAACCCTGCAACGCCCGGGCCGACCCGGCATTTTCCCCCCGAAAAAAGCACAAGTCCCTCAGGGTACCAGAACAGTAGATCTGCGCCCCGGCGGACAACGGGTTAACAGACCTGGTCCGGCGCGACCAGAATCAGTCCTGTGCCCTAATCACGCCGCCATCCCCAGTCCCAGGAGGGGGGTAGGTACGCGTGTCGATCCAAAACATTATAGAGGGCGCCACCCAGACGGTCCCTTTCGTACCGCACCCGGTGGCCCACCCCAAGGGCGTGAGACCCCTCTACCAATGCTTTGATCTATTCTGTTAACATCCCCCAGATATGAACGAGAATTCGTCGAGACAAGCCTAGTACACTGGCGCTCGGAAGAGACAAACTCCATCCCAGTTGCCCCATAAAAACGTTGTTTCAATGATGAGCAACCAAGGCGCACAAGCCCATGCGTGGTTCCTATCAGAAGCACCCAGGGCCAGCACTATGTACACGTCAAGACCCAAAACATATCAATGGACATTCTAACAAGAACCCAGATACCGTTCCTCCAAGCCACCTGGGAGAACGACAAGAAGCCGATTTTTCACGGATATGGACATACGGTCCCATACGACGCGGCTGAGGGAAAACAACACCCCGTCAACCATGCTCCATAAAAGAGGGGACGGGGAGCGACGTACCCTATGACGGGGGGAAACCCAGCCATGACTCAACAGACCATTACAGGCGAGGAGTCAGGGAACTCCCTAAACAATACCCTGTCAACCTGCTCCATAAAGGAGGGGACGGGGAACCCCCAGAGAGACTTCCCACGTGAGCAATAAATTGAAAAGACATATTGCAACATTGAGCTATGTATCAATTGGACTAGGACTCTCCGATGAGGAGGCTCTGAAACTCTGAAGAGGCTCCCTCACTGAGAGGGAGGCTCTGAACTCACTGAGGAGGCTCTGAAACTCCCTGAGGAGGAGGCTCTGACCCAATATACACACTACTAGTAGGGAGCAGAGCAGAAGAACAAATCGTCTATACTGCGTTGCATCACCCACCAAGCTCAAAACACATACAACAGAGCAGAACTTCTTTTTAAGTTCTACTCACCTTGACAATCTGAGGAGGAGGCTCTGAAACTCTGAGGAGGCTCCCTCACTGAGAGGGAGGGTCTGAACTCACAGGAGGCTCTGAAACTCCCTGAGGAGGAGGCTCTGAAACTCACTGTAACAGAGGTCCACAACATGGAGCCTGAATAACTCACGGAAGTCTCACAACCAATAGAAACACGCCCAGTGATGTACTCTATGGCGGGGGGAATTCCGTGGCCCACCGCCCAATATGGCAGTGGGACCAGGAAACTCCCCCCCCCCCCCTCCCTACCCTTAGACGCGCTGATCCAGCAACGTGACAGGAAGCCCGAAGGACAGGAGGTTTTGACCCCTGACCAATCAGAAAAAGGGGAGGAAGGTTTTACCAGTTCACTCCCTCATGACCCCTCACCCCTGATATGATGCAATGACAAAGCAGAGCCATGACACCAGTCATAGCGTGCTACATGAAGCGTTAACAGCTTCACATAGACTCATGTGCGAACCTGCCATCTGAATTTTTACACCTTTCCTAAAGCAAGAAAAACACAGACCAAGAGAGGGCCCTTTTAAGGGCCCTGGTACAAGAGCTTACACATGTGACTTCTGTAGGCCAACACCTAACCCAGTTGTGGATCTTAACGACACACACAACCCTCCATCACAACAAAAAAGTAAGAGGAACGCCGTTTTTCATAACGAGAGAAGACACAAGTCCTCGATTAAGTACTGGCCACAGGCCTTGCTAAGTCCACATGACAGCGACCAAACAATCCTCCAAACAACACAAATTTGCTTCTCTAAGCAGGACAACCCCAGCAGAAGCTGAGGGGTTACACCGTATCCCCACAAACATAGTGAAACAATATATTGTAAACAAAATCATGTTTGAGGGGAGGGGGGGTGGGGGCCCAGGGGAAAACCGGGGGGAGCACCCCTCACCACCTTACCCCTGATACGACTCGGTTGAACAGGTACAGTCCTGTTAATATGTGAACACGCCACCTGTTTATTGTCATCACAAGCTGAGAGAGGGACTCACCCCTCGAACACATGCCACTATGCATAGCTTTGCAGGGTTATTAACCCAGCCAGTTGTGAGCTCACCTACGTTGCCTAACGTTACATGAACACACAACTTCTCATCATACAACAAAACCAGTTCATTTTTACTCACGTAAAAAACAACGCCGTTTTCTAGGTAGAGAGAAAGCTATACTAGCGATCAAGACAATTCACACACAACACATGTCGCATCCCCAAATGTAGTGAAGCAACATACGTTTTGGAAAAAACATCGTTATTACAAAACATTCAGAAGGGAAGAAAGGAAGAGGCGTTAAGTGTCCAAAGGACCCTTACCTGCACCAACGAACGCAGGCTGAGAGGACCGCCACACTGGTCTCCACGTTGATGAAGGTCCTCGCTGGCGGGGCAAAAGAAGCTAAGACGCCCCCCTCCAACAGCCGATCATGGTGCAGGGCCGACTACATCCTCTGTCAAAGATGATGTCGTAGTCAGAGTGTTATGGCCTGCTATTCTCACGGCTAATGTTCAACGGTGAAGCATAAGCTAACAGCTAACTCCAGGTTAACTGGTAGCATCAGGCTAACGTTCCCAGCCGAGCGAGCATACAGAGCTAGCGTCGCAGCTAACAGCTAACTGGCTAACAGGTAGCACAACCCAGCTAGAACGCAAGCCAAGCAGCTATCACCGAAACTGTACAACGAGAGAACACAATATAGGCCAACACTTCAGACAGCCGCCGTCTGTCCCTCTCCTCATCCGAAGAGAGAAGAGGAAAGAAGTCAACACAGTCTTCAGAACGGTGATTAACAGACACAGCAGTGCCGGCACAATTCCCTCATGGGCTGCAGCCGACTAGAGTGTGGAGAAATTCTTATAACGAAACACCAAACCCACTTCCCTCGCGCTGGGTAACTTTCATCTTGAAAGGTGGGGCCTCGCACGGTGACAGAGAGTATCCGTTCGTCCAGAGATCCGGGGGTTTGAACCCCAGATTCGGACACGGTCCCAGGCAAATAGAGCTCCCGATGAGGAGCTCATGTAGCGTGGGCGTCAAACCAGAACCCTCTCCACGCCGCTAAGAGGCAGCAAAAAGGGTACCAGCCTGGAGCCGGCTTTCGTAAGTCGTGTAGCCATTCCCCCCATTGCAACACAACTGGCGCTCGCATATCAAAACCATCACTCACCCGGAGAGGCAGCTAGCTCTCACAACAGCCGAGCGCCTCTCAAGCAAAGTCCAACTGCAGCAGCGGAGGTAATACCTGTCCAACTGCAGCTTGGAGGAATGCAGGTGGGGATTAGGCCAGCGACGGGAGCCCCTAATACGAAAATGCCGGTGGAGGTCAGAATGATCATCATCTTCTAGACACCCAGTGGCGAAGACATTATCGCTGTATTTCCTCGAAAATAGTGAGAGAGAAAACAAAGATATAATGTCAACGTAGCTCCTTCATCATAGCTCCTATTCCTTTCTTCAATATTTCAGCAATCTCAAAGTGTGGTACATGCAGGCAAGTCAAGTCAAGTCAAGTCAAGAGTTTTATTTGTCACGGCATACAAGTATACAATGAAATGCGGGTGGTCTTGCCCGCAACGATGTGCAATACAGTAGTAACAACATATAATAGAATACAATAAAACAACATTGTGCAATAACAAGTAACATAGTAGGGTATTTGTATTATTTGTGGTATTTGTACATAGTTATTTACATATTTTATACAATCTCAGGTTATGCTATACTATTTTCAAAGTGACCTTTCCTTAGTGGCCATAAGTGTGGGCGTGTGCAGCATGAGTGTGTGCTTGCTCATGTTAAAGTGGCTGCTAGTGTGTGAGCGTGTACAGTGTGTGTGTCGTGTGTGCTTGTGTGTGTAGAGTTCAGTGTTCAAGGCTCTGATGGCCTGGGGGAAGAAGCTGAGCCGAAGCCTCTCTGTCCTAGTAGCTGGGGTTTGCAGGCGTCTGCCTGACCTCAGCAGCATGAACAGGCTGTTGTTGGGGTGGTGTGGGTCTTTCATTATTCTGCAGGCTCTGGATTTGCACATCTTGTTGTATAGAACCTGCAGGGGTGGTAGTGCAATACCCGTGGTACGCTCGGCTGAGATTTATTAGACTCATCCCAGTGGCCGCGATTGTGTTAAGAGATTCATATAAATGGTAAATAAGACAGAACCTAGGATGGATCCCTGCAGGATGCCTTTTGTAATAGGTAAGAACTCTGCCTTGGCCTTCTCAGTTTTCACACACTGAAGTCTCACAGACAAATTACCTCGGAAACCAACTGTAATCTTTTGCATCAAAATGTGTAGTTTATATAAAAGAAGAGAATGGTCAACTGTATCGAATGCTTTAGGTGGTGCAACCCATGTGTTTATGTTTGGATAACAGATGAGGCTTGTAAATAGCAGACATGCAACTAGTATCCTATTATTATATTTCTAAATCCAGCCAAGCTATCAGTTGTTGTTCCATGTGGATTGTGATGCATACAACACCAGAACCCTGTGTAGAACATGGCTCCACATATCCCCCATGTTGACTTGGCTCCTGAGATGTTCAGACTCCCTCAGTCCTGGCCAGGCCATGGTGGTGATTGACAGTCCAGAGGGACAGGCTGAAGCGGGTGCTGCTATATTGCTCTACGACCCCCGTGGAGTCAAGTGAAAATGAAACACATTTCACAGACATCGCTTGGTGCGGTTAGCATAGAGGCACATTGAAGATCTAATACAAAGCAGAGGCCAGAGAGACATCATGACAGTGAGAACGTCATACTTTTCTTTTGATAGACAACTTTCTCTTTTGTTTGAAAGTAGGACGTTTTGAGATCTGTTGTGTTTTTTTTTTGTTTTTTTTTGCACCATGCCCTCCTTCCCCCCGTGCTGGGTGTATTGTTTTACTTTACTACCTGGTCATAATTCAAGTGTGCAAAGCCAAAGCGTACACGCTCCTCCAAACAAAGCGTAAAGTGAATAGCGTCCAGCTGCTGCCCCTTCACAGGGTCGGTAGGAGGGAACCCGCTGGAGATTTCCTGCAGATGTGATCGCATGACAGGCTGGTGACAACTTATAAAAAACGAGAGCGTGCGGGGCACCTAGTGAGCCCCCCCCCCCCGGAGACAGAGGGACTCCAGTGGTGCTGGGGGAGGATAGAGGGAAACAGAGAGTGGGGTCTTTACCTTAAAAGGCAGAATCCTGAGGGCTGTTGGCCATAACGGTAGGAATGTTGGTCCTCTGACCCCGAGCACTGAACTGCTTTCATAGACTCAACTCTTCACGGTTGTGTTATTGCTTCGAGGTAGAGATATGAGAAATTGTGTTGTATAACTTTAAACATGCACTGATGACGTATGGAATACAAAAAGAAACGCATCGTTATTCAAATATAGCTGGAACCATTCAAGGGGAATACTATTGTACAGAAATATCCATATGATATCCAAGTATGATATTGGAGAGTTCAGTATGTGAACAAGAACAACTCTGCTCTGCACTATATAGTATTGTATATTAGTACATTGCATAGTAGGCCTATATTGTATATTGTATGGTAACTCAGTTACTTCTATTCTGCATCGAACATTGTACATATGTCTATACTGAACACTGTGACCTCTATTTTCACTTCTATTTTACATGCTATACTATTTTTTTTTTATTTCATACTATCTTGTCTAGCACAGTCTCTGGAGCGAAACAGTAAGAAGCATTTTGTATAAAAGTATTCTGTACTTCTGTATGACAACTATTAAAGAAACTTGAACTTGATCTCTCTCTCAATGTTAACCAAGAGTGTTTATAATGGCATCAATAGACACAACCACAAGATGCTCTGTTGAGAATTCACGGAAGGAGGCCAACTGTGAGGACACTGTGGCAACCCATAACTGAGTTTCTAGGGATTTGGGTACATTGTGGTTTGTAACTGTTGGTGCTAGCTGCAAATCATGCTAATTTGGGCATGAAAGCTAAAAGCTAAATATGCCACAAGTCGACAAAATCATTCTTCATTGTCACTAGAGCAGTTCCAGGGTATGCCTCTTGATGATATCACACATTAAGCGTGTTGGTTCTCCAGTTTAGCTTTGATAGAATTATTTGTCTATCAATATTCATTTACGTAGGCCATATCAATAACCTAGTATATGTTTAATTCTTAAACATCTGGTAATACACAATTGGTATTTGTCCGCCCTATGGGTTGCTGGGGTCCGGATGGGTGACTGGGTATAGCTTTGTGTGCATTGGCCCCAGCAGGGTGACAGCAATGTAGCGCTGTAAGAGGAAAAGAGGGCAAGTGATGTCACCCACACCTATATTGGGAGATGCCCCTATCGGTCCCCTGCCCTTCCCCTCAGCCGGGCACTGGACCAATTCTCAGGGGACAGTTTGGAGGAAATGTAGCACAAATATATAAATACCCCCCCCCGGCACACAAACGTATATATATATATATATATATATATATGTACATATATGTGTGTATAGACTGTTGAGCAGAGCACCTTAATGGGTAGTTGCTGCCCAACAGATGAGACTGTTTGAAATATGACAAAATATAGCACAGGGACCGTATTAGAAACACTCACATGATCACACTCGCTATATGTTTGATTCCCTCGGTCTGCCGTAAGCAGGATAGTTTGGACACAGCTCCCAGTGCACACATACATTATAGCCTATTCGAAAATCTCACTGGATTCTCTCACAATCGCATCGAATGTATTAAGTCTGGAATAATTCATAGATTCTTTGCTGTGGGGGTTTTGTCATAAATTAAGTCGATTAGCTGGCAAGTGCAGACTTTGTGTTCAGCCCCCGTGTCCTGTCTCATGGAAGGCCTCCATATTAATCACTAAGCTGACAGGAGGATAGTACGGCCTCTGTGTCACTGACTGCAGCCTAAGCTACTGTACTTGACATACAGTGACATGAAGGCTGTGTGAACTCATGTGTATCATGTTTATCAAGTTACTTTTATGTGACGTTGTTATATGTCTACGAGTACAAATGTAAATACTTCTGTAGTACATTGACATTTGTACTCATAATTTGACTTCAGTTGTATTGCTTCACAACAGTGATACAGTAGTTGCGCTGATCTTTGTCACATCCATTTTACACAATTTTACCTTTTGAAAGTGTATTTCAATAACAGTGTGATCCCCAGGTATTCTGTAATCAGATTAACAGCCTGTTTGAAAATGACCAATGCAATGGCTAATGATTTTTTACTTTTGGCTGATTGGCTGATTACAAATATTAAACCTTTTTTTATCACGTAATCCAAAGATTACAGTCCCCTTTTACTCCTGCAAATTGTTAGCTACACTGCTGTGATGCAAATGACTATGAGCCAAAGTGAAATTAAACATAATGTTTTTTTTTAAGTGTTGGTTTTGTTTTGGCCTGTATTGGCGTGCAGGCAATGCTATGGAATGGCATCTGGGTCTTGTCTTTCAGCCATCCTCCTCTATGTGTGAGGTGCCACTCTTGTTCTGAGGTCTACACCCCCTACCCTCGTGTCAACCTCCACGTGCCAAAGAAGATACACCACCTTGCTATGGTTACTGTGGGCCAAAACAAACCGTCAACAGCACAGTGTGGGTGCAGCGTATCCCGGCCTCGGGGGGGGGGGTGAACTTGCATTTGAGTCAGCATTGGAAGAAGAAGTATGTAGTTACTTTACTTAAGTAGAAGTAGAAATGACAGAAAGTAAAAGTCTACTCATGTAAAAGTAGAGAAGTATTTGATATTGAATGTACTTAAGTATCAAAAGTAAAAGCATGCATTCTACATGATATTTGTGTATTCCAGTGCTTGGGAGCATTCAACCCTCAAACCACTGACCTCTATCGGTTATTTTAAAGTGGTATGTATGTGGTCCAGTTATACTGATCGTTAAAGTGGTATGTGGTCCAGTTATGCTGCTCTGATTATGTCCTCTTGAGGTTAGCAGGCTTCAAATGTGAAAGTACATAATATTCATACATTTTTGCCATGTTTTCTATGCAAAATATTTTTCTTCAAACGAACTAAGTAAATGATGGGTACAACTGTAGTGGAGTAAAAGGTATAACATTTATTTTTAAATGCAGTGGAGTAAAAGCAGAAATACTCAAGTGCAAGCACCTTGACATTTGACTTAAGTGCAGTACTTGTTGAGACTGAGAGTAAAACTACTTTGTTCCTTTCCGCCCCTGCATGTGAGTCAGCGTTGTGGCGTCTCACGGCATCGTCTCCTCCCCTCTCTGCTTTCTCCTGTTGTTATCTGTCGGAAGGGAGGCATGGGAAGGAAAGGTGAGCCACTGCTAAATCAGCAGATCTGTGGGATGGGGTGGGGGCGGGGGGTTTGAGGTGGACACTTGATTCCACACCTTTGCGCTCCTCATCACAAAGTAAATGTTCCCAGGAAACCTCCACAACCTATGCCTGGATATCTTAATCCTCATACAGTATGCATTTCAACAACACAAGAAATCTCCCTCTCCAGTCTAAATAATGATAATATTCACGTTTTTATGTTTTTTTTTAGATGGGTCTTGTATCGCTCATGTCTCAGAAATGGCCTCCTGACGTTCCAACCAGCGTCAGGGTGGATGGAGAAGCATTGTGTGTGGGGCTCGTGTTTTGGAGTTTGGACGGAGAGTGGGTGGAGGAAACACAAGAGGTGCTTTATCCCGCTACGCCCAGGCATAGACATATATAAACACTAGATGGCTCACGGCGGAGTCTCCCGTGTAGTTCACCGGCGGCCATCTTGTTTCAGTGGACTACTGCTTTAAGGCAATAGTATCCAGCTGCAGCCGGCTGGTCTGAACGGCTGCAGCTGGAAGCATCTCCTTTAAGGTGATGATCTGCACAAAAAAAAATACTTTTAACTCACTGAAACCTTGACGGATTTACAAACGGTTTGGTTTATTTATTACAAACGTTATTAACGTGGCTATGATTCTTGCTTGGATGAATTATTTTTGTAATTAATTTTTTCTTTTCATATGAAAGTCCATTATAAGTAGGCCTATGCAGTATGATAACTACATCTCTGAAATTTTTAACAAACCAAACGGTTGAAAATGGAGCAAGCTATGGTTATTTCAATAGTACATAGAGTACATGCATGTTATGAGTGGGCGTGCTCCACCGACGCAAGATGGCCGCCATGTGGCAATAGACCACTACACTTCCGCGTTACATTGAAATCAGGGAGGAGATTGCGGGGGGGTCAAATGAATGGATGTGGACGAGAGCCGTGATGGAAGTGGTTGCCGATACGGCTGTGGGGGTGCTAGAGACATGATCGAATAGACGTTTATGCGCCTCGCTCTCCTGAACACGGCGTGACCCATAACTAATCGATCAGAACTAAATCGGCAGAGAAAAAGCCCATTTTAAAGCACCTATTCCGCATGGACATGCGCAGAGTGCCCATGGAGTCTGGACGACGCGAGATGACGCTCGAATGAATGTGGACTGTTCCATCAGAGGGGGGAGCTTCGGTGGCCAATGTCCTTTCAGCCGAACAGGATAATGAAGAAATTATCCCACTAAATGGCCAGACGCGTCTTATGGCGACATCTACAATTACCTCATTGAGTCTACAGGTAGACTAATGTTTATATTTAAGTGCAGCGGTCTGTAGCCACTTACATGACCATCGAAGCTCCCCCTCTGATGGAACAGTCCACATTCATTCGAGCGTCATCTTGCGTCGTCCAGACTCCATGGGCACTCTGCGCATGTCCATGCGGAATAGGTGCTTTAAAATGGGCTTTTTCACTGCCGATTTAGTTCTGATCAATTAGTTATGGGTCACGCCGTGTTCAGGAGAGCGAGGCGCATAAACGTCTATTCGATCATGTCTCTAGCACCCCCACAGCCGTATCGGCAACCACTTACATCACGGCTCTCGTCCACATTCATTCATTTGACCCCCCCGCAATCTCCTCCCTGATTTCAGAATCCCGGAAGTGTTACGGTGGTCCATTGTCTGTCTCCGTTGGCCAGCAGCACGGGTAAGTCAACTTTATATATATATCTATGCGCCCAGCAGTCCCCCTTCTGCTGCCGTCTCCGTCCAGAGCCCACAGGAACAGGAGCCAGGGAAACGTCTTATTAGAGTTCCCCCCGTCGCCTGCCTGACCCAGCGCTACAGCCCTGCTATGTGAGGCTCCTCCACTAACACCTCCATGAGAGAGACAGTGTGCGCATTATTCTGTTCTCTCATGGAGCTGCAGTGGAAAAAAAATTCCGGGATCTGAATCGTGCTTTCTTTGGCACCCGGGCCCTACCGGCCGAGGCTTATTCATCTGCGAGCTGACAGCTTCCACCTTATAGCCCCGGGAAACGGAGGAACTGGATCCCCCCCTCAACCCCCCCGCCCACCCAACCCCCGCTCCCAATCGCCAACGATGTTTGGCTGTTGGAAGAACGTTCACAACATGTTACTTGAATGATTTATCTGTCTGTATGAGGTACATTTGTGTGAGGCTTCCACCCCCCCCCCCCCCCCTGGTTACTCTGGTTACTTTTGTTTGATATAAAAGAGCCAATTACAGGGCGGCCGGGTAGTGCAGCGGACTAAGCGTCTGCCTCAGTGGCGGCCGGTGGGTACTTCGCCACTAGGGGCGCTATACCAAACATTTTGCAAAATGCAAACATGTACAGTACAGTACCACGCAACACTCATGGCAAGACGTGAGCGATTCGACTCACGCTCACGGCAATGAATCGGCTCTTATGAACGAGTCGCTCAGCTGTTACTACAACAACACACAACCAGTCAAATAAAGTATAGTCTAGACTCTAATTCACAACTTGAAACACAATATATAAATAGAAAAGTTAGAAACAAAACTCGCCCGTCTACAAACACAGGCAGATCTCTCCCTCTCTCCTTCTCTCTCTCACACACAGCGCGACGTGGAATCGATTCGTTACACAATCAGACCTATTATATACCAAGAATAACTTCAGTATGAGTACAGGGTTGTACACATATTTTGCATATTGTTAAACGAGCCAAGGCTAGCTATTAAACTATCGATATGAATCGAAAATCTGGGACCCTGATGTAAACAAGACAAACGTCTTTCTCTGGTCTGCATCCCCTTAACAATTGTGTGTATTGAGCCGTACTGTATTGTACCCATTCTGCAATCTGTTAATAAAGTTCTCATTCATTCATTCATTCAAACATAGACGATATTGAACAAGCCATAATCCACGTATTTTCAATCCGAGAGAGCTGCAGTAGTTAAATCAATGAGCCATCGATAAATAAACAATCAGCAATGTCTCGCTTCATGAATGGCCAGCAGTAGTACTGCTCCTAAAAAAACTATTTACAAACGTTAACGTTAAGCAGAGAGAGAGAGAGAGAGAGAGAGAGAGAGAGAGAGAGAGAGAGAGAGAGAGAGAGAGAGAGAGAGAGAGAGATTTCTTCAACCTCGAACCTAAATTCCTTAGCAACCCGTGTTACCAAGTAAACAAATCACGGAACGATAGCCTAGTACTACTAACGTTAGCTCCCAGAACGATAGCCAGTTAGCCCGCACCAGTCTAGTACTACTAACGTTAGCTGCCAGAACGATAGCCAGTTAGCCCGCACCAGCCTAGTAGTACTACTAACGTTAGCTCCCAGAACGATAGCCAGTTAGCCCGCACCAGCCTAGTAGTACTACTAACGTTAGCTCCCAGAACGATAGCCAGTTAGCCCGCACCAGCCTAGTAGTACTACTAACGTTAGCTCCCAGAACGATAGCCAGTTAGCCCGCACCAGTCTAGTACTACTAACGTTAGCTGCCAGAACGATAGCCAGTTAGCCCGCACCAGCCTAGTACTACTAACGTTAGCTGCCAGAACGATAGCCAGTTAGCCCGCACCAGCCTAGTACTACTAACGTTAGAGAGAGAGAGAGAGAGAGAGACTAACTGTTTAGTTGAAACGTCCAGGGCAGGAGAGCTTGACAAACGTGTATAATCCGCCATATAGCTTGTTAGCCAAGTGTTAGCTCAGCTGAGCTTGTCGACGTTAGCACAACACTCAACAAGTACATTCCTTTGTCCATTTCCGCTCGAACAGACTGCAAACTACCTGGCGTTCTATCGCCATGCTCTAAGATGACAAACTCTAACCATAACCAACTTTGAAAGAGTGCCTAAGCTTAACAGTCTAAAGAACTTGCAGTCACGGCACGGCACGCTCTAAGACAAACAACAGTCCTAGTACCAGGAACCAAGCTAGAAGCTAGAATTGGAACATTAGAAATTGGATTCGGCCAATCAGAGATCGTCTCTGTGAAATTCTGCCATGGAAAAAAATACTGGCGTCGGCCAATCAGAGAGCGTCTCCGCGAAATGCGGCTATGGAAATTCTCACGGAAGTTCACGCTGCTTTCTAGACCGCTTCAAATCGCGCTCGGATTCCAACATAATAGTCATATTTCAACGCACAACGCCGTATGCACTGATTGGCTGTGACGGAGACAGCGATCAAACTGTGACGCGCACTCAGAGCGCTATCGCGTATAGCCCGGGCCGAGAAAAAAAAAAAAAAAAAAAAAAAAAAAAAACGTGATGTCACTTCCTGCTCTGGAAAACGATGTTTTTTTAATTTAGATAATAACGTTATATTGTGCATTGGAAATACAAACATACTTAAAATGAGTAAATATTATTAATTTTAAACATGTTTATATTATTTATAGGGCTATAAAACACAAAAACGAAAAAGTTTTATTGTCTTCTTCTCTGATTTAACAGCAGCTGGCCAGCAGGTGGGTCGGCGCCCTAGCGCCCCTAGTGGTAGAGCCGCCACTGGTCTGCCTACCACCACAGAGACAGTGGGATTGAATCCAGCTGTGGTGCTTCTGGGTTGGCCGACCGTCCATACTAACACAATTGGCCAGTGGCGGCCGGTATGAAAGTCACTTGGGTGTTCGCAATCATCTGACCAAGCTGACCAAGCGAATACTGACTCATAACGTTACCAACATTAAGTCGAGTTAATTGATTCATACTACATTAGTACACGTATGATCATCAAATCAATAATGAACACATATATAGGCCTATCTTGTCATTTTAAACAAGTTACCATTCATTCATTCATTCATTCAGCCATTATGCAATACCCGGCCACAGCGAAACACGCTGTGTTGAGAGAGAGAGAGAGAGAGAGAGAGAGAGAGAGAGAGAGAGACAGAGAGACAGAGAGACAGAGAGAGAGAGAGAGAGAGAGAGAGAGAGAGAGAGAGGAGAGAGAGAGAGAGAGAGAGAGAGAGAGAGCGAGAGAGAGACAGAGAGAGAGAGAGAGAGAGAGAGAGAGAGAGAGAGAGAGAGAGAGAGAGAGAGAGAGAGAGAGAGAGAGAGAGAGAGAGAGAGAGAGAGAGAGAGAGAGAGAGACCGCATTAACTCACTGTAGTTAGTTGAAACGTGGTCCGCAGGGCTTGATAAAGTGTATAATGTCCACTGTCCCACAGTCCCAGTCTCCCAGACTGTTGTTGTCGAGTGACTGCATGTCTGCATCACAACACAACAGCCTCGAGTAACTAACTTACTAACTTACTAACCAGAAACCGGCGTTGGCCAATCAGAGAGCGTCTCCGCGAAATGCGGCTACGGAAATTCTAGACGCTGCTAAGGCTGCTTGCCTAGACCGCTTCAAATCGCGCCCGGCTTCCATCATAATACATCATATTTCACCGCACAGCGTGTTACGCACTGATTGGCTGCGACGGATACAGCGATGAAACAGTGACGCGCACTCAGAGCGCTATTGCGTCTAGCCCGGGCCAAGATAAATACGGCTAGGAGAAATGCGACTATGCGACAGTGAGTCACTTCCTGTTCAGGAAAACGATTATTTTTATTTGATATATTAACGTTATATTGTGCATTGGAAACACAAACATACTTAAAATGAGTAAATATTATTCATTTTAAACATGTTTATATTATTTATAGGGCTATAAAACAAAAAACAAAAAAAAGATTTCTTGTTCTTCTCTCTTTTAACCAGGGGGGTCGGCGCCCGAGCGCCCCCAGTGGCCAGCCGCCACTGCAATTGGCGGTGTTAGCGGGTGGGAAACCCGGCGAGGGTGGGTCCTGGTCGTTGTAAACAGCGACTCCTACAGTTCGGTCGGGGCGCCTGCACAGCAAGAGAAGGATCTAGGAGAGGTAGTGTGACCTTCCACACGTTACACTCTCCCAGTGAGAGTCCGCGCTGCCAGGTGAAAAGAAGCGGTGGGCTGGGTACACATGTGTCGGAGGAAGCATGTGATAGTCTCCGCCCTCCCAGACCGACGGTAGGGGGTAGAGTGCGCAACGACCAGGAAGGGGATTGGGAATTGGCATAACGACTAACATTGGGAGGGGAGAAAAACGGAAAAAGAAGGGGGGGAAAAGATAATAAAAAAAATAAAAATAGCCAATTACAATATGTATCAAACACATCACTTCTTGAGTAAAAAATTACCTCATCTATTCATAGCAGCTCGGCTGCCAGAGAGAGGAGAATGGCCTTTGGGTAATGCTTTTGATTGCTGACCAAATATACACAGATACCAAGGACTTTCAGGAATATGCTGTTGGACTGTATATTTTTATTGCCCTCCTTTTCTCCCAAGGTGGTTTGTCACTACACTTCACTCATCCGTGGCACCAACGTCCCATGAACTGAATTTAGTCATTAAAAGCAATTTTTGTGAAGCAAGCAACGGGTTGGGAAATTACAAGGCACCAGGTAGCAGCAACGCCCACGTGTCACCTCCCTCTCCAGAGCGCCCTTCTCATTGCAATAGTGGCACTGAACTGGCTGAAGCAATTACGCCACTCTACCGCTCTCAGTAACTAGCAACCACATGCGTTTGGCTCCAGAACAGAAAGACCAGAAATATTGGATGCATTTTCTTTTTTAATGTTCATATTCATAGGCATATTCATATTCATATTCATATTAAGAAGAAGAAGAAGAAGAAGAAGAAGAAGAAGAAGAAGAAGAAGAAGAAGAAGAAGAAGAAGAAGAAGAACAAGAAGAAGAAGAAGAAGAAGAAGAAGAAGAAGAAGAAGAAGAAGAAGAAGAAGAAAAATAACTAAAAATATGAATGAATAAATACTGTATAGCTACATTTTTACTGGCATTTTTTACTGATCTGCAAACCTTTTACCAGTGTCATTGTACTTGACAGACATTACTGAACAACTACATCCAGCAAAGTTTGATGTTCATGGTCATGCGTGTATTTCAGTGGCGGCTCTACCACTAGGGGAGCTAGGGCGCCGACCCACCTGCTGGCCAGCTGCTGTTAAATCAGAGAAGAAGACAATAAAACTTTTTCGTTTTTGTGTTTTATAGCCCTATAAATAATATAAACATGTTTAAAATTAATAATATTTACTCATTTTAAGTATGTTTGTATGACTATTATGTTGGAATCCGAGCGCGATTTGAAGCGGTCTAGAAAGCAGCGTGAACTTCCGTGAGAATTTCCATAGCCGCATTTCGCGGAGACGCTGTCTGATTGGCCGACGCCAGTATTTTTTTCCATGGCAGAATTTCACAGAGACGATCTCTGATTGGCCGAATCCAATTTCTAATGTTCCAATTCTAGCTTCTAGCTTGGTTCCTGGTACTAGGACTGTTGTTTGTCTTAGAGCGTGCCGTGCCGTGACTGCAAGTTCTTTAGACTGTTAAGCTTAGGCACTCTTTCAAAGTTGGTTAAGGTTAGAGTTTGTCTTAGAGCATGGCGATAGAACGCCAGGTAGTTTGCAGTCTGTTCGAGCGGAAATGGACAAAGGAATGTACTTGTTGAGTGTTGTGCTAACGTCGACGAGCTCAGCTGAGCTAACACTTGGCTAACAAGCTATATGGCGGATTATACACGTTTATCAAGCTCTCCTGCCCTGGACGTTTCAACTAAACAGTGAGTCTCTCTCTCTCTCTCTCTAACGTTAGTAGTACTAGGCTGGTGCGGGCTAACTGGCTATCGTTCTGGCAGCTAACGTTAGTAGTACTAGGCTGGTGCGGGCTAACTGGCTATCGTTCTGGGAGCTAACGTTAGTAGTACTAGGCTATCGTTCCGTGATTTGTTTACTTGGTAACACGGGTTGCTAAGGAATTTAGGTTCGAGGTTGAAGAAATCTCTCTCTCTCTCTCTCTCTCTCTCTCTCTCTCTCTCTCTCTCTCTCTCTCTCTCTGCTTAACGTTAACGTTTGTAAATAGTTTTTTTAGGAGCAGTACTACTGCTGGCCATTCATGAAGCGAGACATTGCTGATTGTTTATTTATCGATGGCTCATTGATTTAACTACTGCAGCTCTCTCGGATTGAAAATACGTGGATTATGGCTTGTTCAATATCGTCTATGTTTGAATGAATGAATGAATGAGAACTTTATTAACAGATTGCAGAATGGGTACAATACAGTACGGCTCAATACACACAATTGTTAAGGGGATGCAGACCAGAGAAAGACGTTTGTCTTGTTTACATCAGGGTCCCAGATGTTCGATTCATATCGATAGTTTAATAGCTAGCCTTGGCTCGTTTAACAATATGCAAAATATGTGTACAGCCCTGTACTCATACTGAAGTTATTCTTGGTATATAATAGGTCTGATTGTGTAACGAATCGATTCCACGTCGCGCTGTGTGTGAGAGAGAGAAGGAGAGAGGGAGAGATCTGCCTGTGTTTGTAGACGGGCGAGTTTTGTTTCTAACTTTTCTATTTATATATTGTGTTTCAAGTTGTGAATTAGAGTCTAGACTATACTTTATTTGACTGGTTGTGTGTTGTTGTAGTAACAGCTGAGCGACTCGTTCATAAGAGCCGATTCATTGCCGTGAGCGTGAGTCGAATCGCTCACGTCTTGCCATGAGTGTTGCGTGGTACTGTACTGTACATGTTTGCATTTTGCAAAATGTTTGGTATAGCGCCCCTAGTGGCGAAGTACCCACCGGCCGCCACTGGTGTATTTTGCACCATTTTCTTTGTTTGTTCACAGCACCCATGTTTTTCTAACTGGTTCCACTGGCTTGGACAACAATGGCTGAATATATGTTGCAGGTTTGGTTCAAATTGGTGCAAGACCAAAAAAATTCCTTAGGGAAGAAATAGTTAATTCTGAATTGTGGAAAATCCAACATGGCAGACTTTATGGGTCCTTGAGGCAAACCTGTTCAGCATGAGGACGTGTTCACACCTCTACTATATGGTTCATGACATACGGCCATTTGAAGTAGCAATTTCAATGTGTGTTATAGCGCCACCATGAGGTTTGTTTGTTCCACTTTTTTGTGTGATCATGTAACTATCGACATGGCGAATTGCATAAAAACCGACACATTATGCGTTGAGGTACATGTCGCGGAAGCTAAATAATAATAATAATAATAATAATAATAATAATAATAATAATAATAATAATAATAATAATAATAATAATAATAATAATAATAATAATAATAAAACTACCAATTACAGTAGGGTTTAGTCCCTTCAGGGCTTGTGACCTGTGTGTGTGTGTGTGTGTGCGTGTGCGTGTGCGTGTGCGTGCGTGCGTGTGCGTGTGTGTGTGTGCGTGTGTGTGTGCGTGCGTGAAAACCGTGATTGTAGTTGAAGACAGTGAGACAAGTGGAAGATTGTTCTGTTTTGTGCCCGTGGGCGTGTGGCTTACAGGGTGTAATGCCTGATTGTATTGCTGTATTTGTATGGTGTGAAATGGAACCTGCTCCAGCGGGGTCCAGGGTTTCCTCAGGTCAAGCCACTACCGTGGCCCCAGCCCTGCAAGAATAGAAAGCTACTTCAACAAGACTATTTTCTACCTTCCATCTCTGGTCATTTTTGACTAGACTAGCAGCAAGAGAAGGCAGTTCAGGAGAGGCCACATACCCAACTGTTGAAGGGTTCTAGTTCCAATGGAAACCCTAAATGGCTTTACTATACTTTATTCTAGGCCTAACAAACTATCAAGGCTCAACGCCAAATAATTTCACAAAATATTTGCGTATTTCCTGATGTTTGGAGTGAAAGATCTTTGGCGTCTCTGAGTTAATAGTCATGACGTGTTGCACAACACACTGCTGTGGCCACAACAGCTCTGCAAACAGTTGGGGAGCTCACTATGGATCCACTGGCTGTCAAATGAGGACTGTCATCAAGTCAATAATGTACCATTGCAGGTATAAACACAGTAATCATCCCGACGGCAAGGTTTCCATTACTTGTGCTCGAAGGTTGCACTCTTCAGCCATACCATTGACAAACTCTTCAGATCTTATTTGGGGATTTCCCTATGACTAAAGAATTTTCTAGAGCCTTTTATTTGTGTGTGTGGGGGTAATGTTCATGTTCCTTCTAACATCTGGTTCAGGCAGGCTCGAGGTGCCTCAACAGGGCCGGTCGCGGTTGTTTTTACGGACATTCCAAGGTTTCCGCGTGATTCTGTGAGGTTAGCCACATCGGGCTGTGCTCTGTGACAGAAATGGAATCAAACCCGACTGATGATTTGGATGCGAAATTAGCACGTGTACGCGAAACGCTATAGGCTACTTTCGATGTTGCACGTTCGAGGAGGGTGTGTCGGGAGTCAATAGCCGAGTGGGAGACCTTATGTGGAAGTTCCTTATCATGGATTCTTGAAGGCTTCCTGTGCATGCGCTTCAAGAGGAACAACAGGCCTACATCTGAACACTTCTACAGGGTCTTGTCTCAACTTATCCGACATACGCCTCAGCTGAAGTGCCCATGGGAGATAGAAGGACAGGGGGTGAGGAGGGTTGTGAAGTTTATGAGACCGTAGGCATGGGTACTCTCCGCTGTCTTGCCCTTTTAGACTGTTGCTTTAACACCGCCGGGTCAACGCTTCTTTATTGTTGCTATAGACCGAGGTGAGGGCCCATCCATCTCTTAGTACTGAACAAAGTTTGCCTGCGGGTAGTAAGTGGGGCATTTACAACCACAACTCCCTATACACTCTAGGGGTGATGGATGGAGGAGGGGGGGGGGGGTCTAGGAACAAGTCCCTCCCCCTTCACTCCAAACAGCTGATTTATGTCTGGTCCTGGACACTTGTGCTCTGTAGCTGGAATGCGGGGAATTTTAAAGACCCCCCCCCCCTCCTCTGCTTGTCCCGTCCACACGCACACAAACGGAGCAAGCGCCTGGCTAGGCAGATGAAGGGGAGATGACCCAGCGGTGCACCCACTGCAGGGCACCCACTGCAGGGCACGCAGGCAGAATGCCCGGAATGCCAGAGGGCGAGAAGAGAACCCCATTCTATCCCTCTCTCCTTCATTCTGCAGTTCTTTCTTTCTTTCTTTCTCTCAAATGATCTCTTTTTGCTTGTCTTTCCCACTCTCCTTCTCTTTCCTTCCTTCACGGTCAGTCCCTGTGAAATCAGGTCTAATTTTTAGAACATGAAATGGGCCAAAATCACAAACATGATTTACCTACCCTTGCAAGAAATTGAGCAGAATAGGACAACATTTATTTATTTGTGTCACAATATTAAAAACACAAATATGCATAATATTCTGTTCTTTGACATAGTCACGTGGCAAGCTAATCATGTGACAAACAAAACAGTGCTTCGTTAAAACACATTAAAAGTCACACAATGCATTATTGTCACAGAGAGACAGACAGAGCTTGAGGATTGTGTGAAAGAAAAAAGAAAAAAAGCTAAAGCAACCTCAACACTTTAAAAGTACCTTATTCTACATATATACTGCTGATATCAGGATAATAACTCAAAACTACCCTTTATCATTCTTAATTTCATTGAGAAATCAAAGGCACACTGGCTGTGTTTTAGTTGTAATTCAATAGCGCATGCATCTTGACCATGCTGGCGGCACAACAGACAAACGTGAAGAAGAAAACACTCCATAGAAGCTAGTTATTTGTTTTGAAAATAAAAACATAAAGCAGCCCTGTCCATTTTAGCAAATTTTCATCACAATGATATATCCAGACATCATTGTGATTGCTTTGTGAGTCTCTCTCTCTCTCTCTCTCTCTCTCTCTCTCTCTCTCCGTGGCTATACTGTAGTTCATTATTCCCCCTCCTCCTCTGCGGGGACCTTGGCACTGCTCAAGGCCTGCTCTTCACCACGGGTTTGTCCATGATATTGAGCACGTCGTCCAGGATGGAAGGCCCCAGGTCCAGTTCGAGGGAGAGGAGTGAGCCCGTGATCTGGGCAAGGGAGTCCCTCGATGCGCTCTTCTCCTTGGAGAACTCAAAGTCAAAATCGCAGATGCGGCCCTCCTCCACCCCGCTGTCTCTGTCCACCCAGTCTCCGTTGCAGTCGGAGAGCACCTTCTCCCTGTAGCACGCGTTAATGTCATGGTTAAAGCGCCCGTTGCAGTTACCGTTGCCGTTACTGTTGAAACCCCCGTTCACGTTGCAGTTGCTGTTTGTGTAGCTGCCGCCGCCGATGCCTCCATTGCCTTTGCAGATTCCATTGCCGTGACCTTTGCCCTTGAAGCTCCCTTTGCCGTCGAAGCTGTCGCAGCTGTCGCTGCTTGTGCTGCCGTTTAAGCTGCCTTCGTAGATGCCGTGGCTGTTGCCGTTGATGTAATAGGACATGGGCTTCTCGAAGCCGCTTTCGCTCTTGTTCATTTTGTTCGTTTTGGTGACCGTCTCTGGGGTCGTCTTCCCCGGTTCCTCCAGCAGGTCCAGCAGGACGTCGGGTTTCGATTGGATGTCCCCAGGAGACGGCGCGCTGCCGAACACGTCCATGGAGCGCAGCAGCGCGTCCATCTGCATGATCTCCAGCTCCGCCGCCCGGTTAACGCTCATGGGAGTCGTAGGCCCCACCATGTCGTCCAGAGGGTCAGGTGGCAGGGAGAACACAGTGGAGGAGATTAGGGGCAGGGTGATGGCCTGGCAACCGCCGATGGTCGGGAGGGAGATGGCATTCTTCAGGACTGGAGAAGGGGTTTCAGCGTAGGAGGCGTCAGAGGTGCTGTGGGCCCTCAGGAACTCACTCGGGTTTCCGTACTGAGGGCGAACCACCTGGTCCTTCCCTCCCAGGAGCTCAAACTTCCCCTGGAGGAAGGACATGTCTCCGAAAGCATCTCTCTCCCCTCCCCTCCCAATGTGGATGGTGTGGCGAAAGTCTCCTAGCGGTGGACTGATCATGTCTGGGGACAGTATGTCCCTCAGGCGAAATTTCTTCCCTTTCTTACTATTGGTGGGTTTCAGGTAGATTGGAGCTTTGGCCGGCATGGCTGCAGCCGTACAATAATAGATCTCAGATATGTAGGACAGGACAGCAGAGATGATTTTTTTTTTTTTTTTTTACACTGGGTCTCTCTGGAGAGATGCTCGAGTTACATTCTCAGCAATGTGCCGGTCATGTGCAACTCCAAAAATAACCTTGGTCGCTGTGTCATAGATGAGAGACAGGGGTTTCAAGTTTTCCCGGTGATGCCTGGGAGTGCAGAATGGTCAGCTGGTAACTTTTTCTGAAAAAGACAACAAGAAAGACAGAAAATAATCAGAATGGCAGTCCACAGTCCTTAGTTCAAACAGTATCACAGTACATTATCACAGTACAGTATCACAGTACAGTATCACAGAACTTGCTCTTGACATTTTACAAAGATACTGTTTTGTCTATCTTATTTGTCATTTCTGGGGTATGTTGCATGTGAGGATGCGTCTGCATAGAGTCTCTACTGTATGTTGCAACAATGCATTCCATTCAAGGTGTATATAATAAAACGTGAAGCAGATTTACTGAAGTTCCCTTTGAGACCTTTCCCCTCGCTGGTCTGGAGAGATCAGAGAAAGATATCCAGGGTTAGGGAGTAGCTTCACTACATGTAATTTAACTAGCAGTGTGACTACATTTTACAGTAGCTTGCTAGTAGTTCAACTAGATTCAAATCGGCATAGTGATTTTACTAGTTAATAACTGGAACTACACTTTTGGCTGAGGACTACAAGAAAATGTAAAAGAATTTAAAAAAAAATTATAAATTTCACTACCTCTCCTCTCTTGAGTGAAACCTCCTTTGATCAACCCCCCTCTCCCTGTCATACAAGATATTCTATGACAACTAAGCTGACAGGTGACCATTGGGAAATGGTTGTCTTGGGAAATGGTCTAAAATGTACAGGTTCAAGCTAAACAAGTTTTATGTTAATAACATAACAAATGCAGTTTTACAAGTTTACATTTTTGTACTTTTTTTCTGTAAGTGAGAAGAAGCCTACACTAGACACTATGTACTTACAGTAGTTGTCACTTTCAACTGAGTGGTACCTTTTGCAAACACTTCTGTTCATTTTGTGTCAGCCTATTATGTTATAATTTTGCAGTAATAGCAACTTTAGTTACCAAGGTAAACAAACTCTATTTCTCTTGAGCGTAGCTTTGCTGTAGCTCAACTTCTTCCAGTGAGAAGTAAGTGGTAGCTTGTAAAACTATGCTAAACTATGCTAAACCTACTGAATATAGCTGAATAACACTGAATATAGCTGGTTCCCAAACCAACACAAGTCTCTCCTAAATGAGTCCTATAGAGCTGTGCACCAAAACGTCCTCATCATGTCCTTGCATCTGGAGAGCATAAGAGCCAGATGAGAGGAGGACGACGCCGTGTCTACAGTAGTAAGGCTGCTGCTCCATTCCACTCACATCCCCATTTGGCTCCCCACTCTGCATGTGCTAATGTAGAACAGCTGGACGTCAGATTGGACATAGAGAGGCGAAGGGGACTTTACTGGGGATCAGAGCGGGGCAGGCGAAGGAGGAGAGGGGCTACTGCTCAGACACGCACAGATAGGTGGAGATGGAGAGAGAGGAGAGAGCATGGAGTGAGGGAGCTGGGGAGGGAGTTAAGAGAGGGGCTTTAGGGGGGTCGGTGAGGGGGAGAGATTACATGGTCTTAAGGGAGAAGGTGATGCAGATGGGGATTTGATTCAGGCTTTTGTTGTGCACAGTTTCCCCTTCAAATGTAATAAGGCGGGATATGCCCGTTAGCTTTCATAATAATCTACCCTGATGGGCAAAGGTTAAAAGAACACACCAACATTTTGAGAAATACACTTATTTGCCATCTTCCCCAGAGTCAGATGAGAATATTGAAATCAATGTCATCTCTGTGCGTCCGTTTTGGAGTTGTTGGGCGTTTTTTGACAGAGCTATGGCTAGCTGCTCCCTGCTGCTTCCAGTCTTTGTATAGGCTAGCATGTACCTGGACCTCTCTCTGGGGCTACTGGACACACATAGATGAAACTGATATCAATCGTCATGTCTGACTCTGGGGAAGATGGCAAATAATTGTATTCCCCAAAATGTTGGAGTGTTCCTTTAAAAGGGGATATTAGATGTATTTTTCTATTCTATTCTATTATTTTTCTATGCCAGTAGAAAATGTCCTCATTATTGGCAACTAGGATAGTGTGGGAATAGAAGAATCAGTTGGTGTAGAATGAGATTTGGTTGGCCAGTTTGAAAGACGATAGCAACCGAGGAGAATGTGAAAAATATACCAATGAAGAAGGGAGTCTACGGTTTGTGGCGGGGAGTGTGTGTGTGTGTGGGGGGGGGGGGGGGTGCTCTAGAGAGGAGAGCGGGAGAGAGTGCTTGCCCATTTATAGACATATTTACTTATGCGAGGTCTGTCAGCGGTGACCGTCTGATAGACTACACCGCTGCACTAAAGTGACTGGGCAGTCAAGTCCACCCCATCCCCCAACCACCTCCAAAAAGAAGAAGAAGGAGGAGGAAGTTTGACAAAGAAGGCATCAACATTCCAGCTGCAGCAGACCCCATAGAGACACACTACTGACTGCAGCAGACCCCATAGAGACACACTACTGACTGCCGCAGACCCCATAGAGACACACTACTGACTGCCGCAGACCCCATAGAGACACACTACTGACTGCAGCAGACTCCATAGAGACACACTACTGACTGCCGCAGACCCCATAGAGACACACTACTGACTGCAGCAGACCCCATAGAGACACACTACTGACTGCAGCAGACCCCATAGACACACTACTGACTGCAGCAGACCCCATAGAGACACACTACTGACTGCATCAGACTCCATAGAGACACACTACTGACTGCATCAGACCCCATAGAGACACACTACTGACTGCAGCAGACCCCATAGAGACACACTACTGACTGCAGCAGACCCCATAGAGACACACTACTGACTGCATCAGACCCCATAGAGACACACTACTGACTGCAGCAGACCCCATAGAGACACACTACTGACTGCAGCAGACCCCATAGAGACACACTACTGACTGCAGCAGACCCCATAGAGACACACTACTGACCTCTGCAGTCTTATCAGACCCTCTCTAAGTAGACTACATTTATCCAGAGGAGAGAGAGAGAGAGAGAGAGATGAGAGAGAGAGAGAGAGAGAGAGAGAGAGAGAGAGAGAGAGAGAGAGAGAGAGAGAGAGAGAAAGAGAGAGAGGGGGGGAGACACTTCCACATTGAATAGAAGACGTCACATGTATTAACTTTCCCAGTCAATGTCCTACCTTGATAACATGTTTTTTTCTTTTATTTAAACAATCTGATCTGATTCTGTTATTTGAGAATATTATAGGTGTCCCTTTTTGACAGACTGGCAAACGTCCTTCCGTGATACCAAATGGCACAGTATGTTTATTAGAAATTATATAGAAATTGTTCTCACTTAGGCATTCCATTACAGTGTAAATAAACCTGTCACTTAACAAGCACTCTGGGGCTATATATAAGCACCACAAACACAGTGGAAGGATGCAGAACATGTACGGGTGTCGAACGGCAACATCTCTCTCTCTCTCTCTCTCTCTCTCTCTCTCTCTCTCTCTCTCTCTCTCTCTCTCTCTCTCTCTCTCTCTCTTTCACTTTCTCTCTCTCTCTTTCTCTGTATTTGAGTGTCGGTGTGAATGTGAGTGTTTGTGCGAGAGGTGCTTGACTGCAGCTTGTGAGAGATAGCAGTCCTGAATGTGTGCCATGTGTGTGAAAGAAAATGTGTTTGTTTTCTAATAGAGACAGAGCGGAGGAAAGGGGGAGGGGGTAGGGGGGGATGCTGCAGTGTTTGATGAGGGAGGGATACGACAAAATCGTCTCCTCCTCTTTCTCTTTTTTGTCTCTCTCTCTCTCTCTCTCTCTCTCTCATCTCTCTCTCTCTGACCCATCACGTGTGACCTTGACAGCTGATGCACTCACACTGCACCGGGAAAGCTGGCCTCGATAGGAATCTTAGACGAACGCCACCGCGGAACCTGTCAGCCCATAAGCCGCCTCACACAGGTTGGGCTCAGTGTTTGTGCATTGCTGCAGTTATAGCTCTATCATTCACACACCAACACCAATCCTGGAGAAAAGAAGGTCACCGCTTCAACACTGGCTCAGACGCTGCCGTGTTATTGATTAATGGTCTGAAATCAGACCAGCTCCCTTTGGGAATTTTATACTGCAGACTCTGTGTTCTCCCGTGGCATGAGAAATGCGGAGCTCATGTATTATGATCGACGATAACAATGTTTGAAATCAATAGTATGGATGGGAAAGTATAGGAATTCCTATACCAGCGCAGCAAGCCCTCTTCCTGAAATACTGGCTGGGAGACATCAAGCCAAGGTCAACAGTTGTTCCCCCTGAGAGGTCAGCTGGTGCGGTGAAAGCCTGACCTTCACATCAGCCCTCCTGCTGGTGATGAAGTTTGGCTTCTATGCCAAACAAGACTGGAACGCCTGAGATCACAAGCAAATTACGAGAGAAAATAATATACAGCTCTGTCATCTCTGTTGGCGGTGTTTTGCAGAACACCCAATGCTCACGTTCAGTTCAGGTGGAGCAATCGTGCGAGTGCCGTAACTTCCATCCCGTCAATCATTAGAAAGTGAACTTCTAAAATCGCAGCTCTGATGTCCCAAGGAGGAAATGAAGTCATTAACAATAGCCACGGATAGCTTGTGGATAAAGCCTCACCAGCGCGGTGCTGACCCAATGACTCCGTTTTCTGTCCTCCGCGGGGGCGTTAGAAGCGGAGCAGGTGCGCGTAGCTCTCAGAGTCAAGGCCAGATTGCACTCTAGTTTTGGAACGCTCCCAAATGGAGCAGCGCGGACGGCACGTGTTGGCCAGCACCGAGCCAGGGCGGGTGGCGGCGGGCGAAGGAGACGCCAGTGCAGAATGTGGTCATGGGTTTC